>NC_046345.1:7792668-8394924 GCF_000738735.6 Corvus cornix cornix
TCCAAAGGGAAAGCAGCTGCCTCACTGCTTCTTGCTAGATCCTTTCTGTGGAGCCAGAGCTGATTTCAAGCCATCCACTTGCAGCCGTGTCGCTAGAGGGAAGGTCAGGCATTTATCCACAACTAGGCTGTGGTTGTTGCACCGAAGGTTTATATTCACTCAGTGCCACTGCAGCATCCTGTGCAGACTTTATTTTGGCTAAAGGAAGCCTTATTCTCATTTGGGTGCAGTCGCTGAGGCCTGACCCACATAGGTGCTGTGCACCAGCAGAGCTGCTGTGGCCATACAGGTTGTCTGTGTGTGGGCTCACTTCCATACAGGGGGACCCAGATGGTTCCATCCCACAAGAGGCTGCAGTTAGATGAGCACTGTCCTTGCATGGGGGGTCACTGCAGAGCTCAGTCACTGTCACGAGATGTGGTGTCCCCCAAAGCTGCCTGGTTGCAGTTGCTGTAGACCATCCTGTAAGGATTTTTTTCCTTGCAAGACATTTTGTCCTTTTCTATTAGGCCAGTAAAATAGCCCAGACATTCCTTGTTGTTCTACCTTGTCTCCTGTCATAGCAAACAGATTGACATCACTTGTGCTGGAGCTCAGATGTTTTCATGAGGTTTGGTGTGGCAGATGATGATATATATTAATCACTAACATAACACAGTACGTTAGCACAAACAAATGAACACAAACTACAAACCGCAGGGCTCAGCATGCTAATGGGAGGCTGCACAATCCACAGGAGATCCCACTGGGATAAATCCTCTCCCTGCATTGCTGGGTGTTACATTGGACATGTTGCAAATTTAACCCAAAGGCCATAAAGAATGGATACTTCAGCCAATGTCAGCTGCTTCTTCAAATCCAATCCAGCATAAAAACTGGCTACATCATGGAGATTTTTCTCCTTGCGTCAGTGCTGGAGCTGAACCCTCTGGATCGCGTCCAGCTGAGAGGCAGCAGGCTCTGCACTGCCACTGAGGGCAGATCACACATGTTAAAGTCATACGGCAGAGCGCAGTCCCTGAGAGCAGAGACCAGACCCGAAGATGAGCCCAGGACCCTTTCTGGAGCCCATGTTTGTCTGCAAAAAAGCAGAGATGCTTCTGCCAGACTTGTCCTTTCTCCTTTCCATCCACTTTGCCCACTTGTGAATGTGCCTGTTCCTAAGGGATTTTGTGACCTGTCCACGGCTCTCAGCTCCACTTTCTACTTCCTCATGCCCTGTGGGAGACCTTGTCCCTTTGGGAGTGCTGTGGTGGGGCAGGTGAGGAAGGAGTGGTGGTGCCTTCTGCCCACCTGCAAAGCCACACCAGTATTACTGACAGGACATCCCTCTCCCCAGGCAGAAGGATTTTGAGGATTCCAGACCATTGCTCTGACACCCATCACCCAGGCAGACGCCCTGCTGAGGGTGCTGAGGACAGGCAGATTGTCTCTGCTGGAGCCCAAGGCTGCTGCAGCAGACAGGCACTGCAGTCAGAGCCTGCCAGGCACAGAGACCAGTTGGAAGTGTGACCAGCCCTGCCTGAAGAAATGATGTGCCCTGCACCCTATGTGCTCCTGCCTGCAGAGTCCTGGCTGGAGACCTGGCACCCCTTAACAGGCATCTCAGGGAAAGGAAGGGGCAGGGACTTCAGCAGCCCTTAAGGAAAACCCTTACAATACGCTTTGTAATCCCTGCACAAGACCTTCGAAGGGCAATGACGTGTTACTAAATAAGCATGGTGCAGCAGAGCAGAGCAAGCCTCAGAGCTCCCAATCCTGCCTCTGTGATGCCTCAAACAAGTTCAGCAAGGGGTACCCAGGACTGCTTGGCACATCTAAATCCCTTTGCTGTTTCCATCTCAGTGTCCTTCTGGGCAAACAACAGTGATGATGTCTAGTCACCTTTGGAGAGCTGTTTGGCATTGAAAAGGATCCAGGACAATCTTGGCTTAGGTTTTGTATAATTTATTTATTGTATTTTTAGGTTTTGTTGTACAAAGCAACACTGCACCATTTCTAGCTCTTCTCTGATGACATCTTAAGTCAGCTCCTGTTCTTCCTACTCATTAATTCCATTTCCCCTTTTTCAGTTGAAACACCAGCCTGGAACCATTCCAGAATCCCCATTGATGAGGATTTTTTACATTTCTTGTGATTTTCTCATATAATATTTTTAATGCAAAAAGCTGTTCAAAGCTAACCTATTCTCACACAAGTGCCTGCTGCATAAGGAACATCCTCCTTCTTGTCCTACTGGGCTCAGAGTTTGGAAAATACATTTGAAGGTGCACAGCCAGGCTCCCCAGAGGTGAGAAGCAGCACAGCTGTTTCCTTCCTCATAGCTTTTGCCGGGGAAAACCTGGCCCTGGTGAAGCCAGTAGTGGGATCCCTGTGACCTGAGAAAGGCACATGTGTAAGGGGACCCATAAGACACCCAGAGGCTGAGCTGTGCTGGGAGCTGTGCTGGCAACTGTCCCTGTGGGGCCACTGGCCCTGGAGGTGAGGGCTCTCCACCTCCCCCTTGCATGGCTCGCAGCGGTCCACAGGCACTTCCTTTGGGCCACAGCCTGGGAAACACCACCATCCCTGCAAATAGCACGAAGCGGCTGGCACTGAGGGGTGGTTCAGTTTCAGGAACTGCCAATGCTCACGCCTTCCTCTGCGGAATTAGCACAAGGACAGATTAAAGAAAGCCAATTTCCTTTCTCATCAAATCAATTCCTTCTGGGGCAAACAAAGCCACAAGCGCAGCGCTCTTGTCCTCCCGTGATCTTGTGGTTTGCTCTGGTTGGAAGAGGCAGCTTTGGAAAACCCGAGCCCATTTCCTGCTCTGCGTGCTGCAGTGTATATCCTCGCCTCAGCCCTGGAAATGCTTTGATGGATATTATTAGGCCCGGAAAGCATTTGGAGCTCCTTTCTTCCGTATGAGCTGAACAAACTGCTACGGGATGAAAGAGGGGCAAATTGGAAGGGTCTGTGGATACTGCAGGCAGGCTGCCTCGCTAAGGGAGCCCATGTTGTGCTGCTGTCTGCAATAGGGACAAAGCAGCCTTGGGGCCAGGGCTGCTGCCAGCCCCTGGGGAGGGGGGACATCTCTTTCACACTCTCCTGCCAAAAGGCAGAGCTGTAGTGGGGCACTGCCAAACTGATGCCAGTAAAGCCTGACCCCTCCTTACTGCATCCGGCCCCACCCAAGACTTTGGCCTCTTCTTAAATCCATATACCAGGCCCAACAAATCCCATGCCCTACCCCAACATGCCCTCATCAAATCCTACAAGAGAGGGGAAAGAGCCTTTTTCCCCTCTCACAATGACCATTGCCTACCCCAGGACAGACTTGCTGATTCTTGCTCAGCCTTCCAGACATTGGGAACAGGAGTCTCTCACTGCTTTGAAAGGGAAAGTGCATTAAAAGCAAAGCCAAGCCAAACCTTTGCTTTCTGAGGACTGGAGTTCTGAGCGGTGTTTTGCCACTAACACAGTCAAGAAATGACAGTGCGGAAATCTTGGGGAGTGAACAGCACTTGTGGTTATTGGTGAAATCCCATATTAGTAGAAAGGTCTGGTAAATGGAAGCAGGAGTCGCTCTGACTACAGCATCTGTTGGATGTGGAGAGTGGTTATGACTCTCTCCAAATACAATGCACATGTACTGGGGAAAACGACTGCTACAATAACAGGAATAAATCTTAATAGAGAACTTGGGTGATAACAGACACCATAGGGGAGTTATCAAAATGAAAAACATATGGCAGCGTCTCTGCCAGACCTGCATGGAAACCCCTTGAAAGCACCAGCAGAGCTTGTACCTGAAAATGAAAAAAGAGCAGAAGACCCAGTGACAGGGGAACAGCACTGAGGGAACCACATAAATTCTGTCATTGTGCCCTCCTCAGAAAAGCAATGGGGCTTTGGTGTCAGTGTCCTGCAGCCTGTCTCCTTGCTGGACAAGTCCAGGTCTAAAAGCAGCCTGGTCTGACAAATTCTTTCCCACTTCTCTCAGGTTTGGCAAGGCAAAAGGCTGCAAGTCAGACTGGACAGGGGCCATTTTTGATTCAAACAAGACCTTGACCTGGACTGCTTATTAGCATTAGATCCCATTTTCTCTGCCTTTTGGCAGCAAATAAGGGCAAGGATGGCAGAGAAGGAATAGTGGAGTAGCAAAACTCAGGGCCCTGGGAAGTTCAGGCACAGCCCTGGCTGCAAGGGCAGGATGGATTTGTTTTCCTGCAGTTATAGGAGCTACAAACTGAGCCCAGACTTCATGGTATGGCAAAGAACAAGCAAACGGGAAGCTCGGCTGGAACTGACAGTTTCTTGGCAGGAAGCAGCAAGAGACAGGACAGAGCAACGTTAAATGAAATTGCACCTTCTCCCAAGCACTTCAGTGTTTTCAGCAGAGGTGAAACCCCAGATTAGCCAGAGTGCAGAAACCCAGCTTTGCTTTGCTCTCCTCAGGAGCAGCCTGGCAGGTAATGGATAAACATAAGCACAGCAGATACACATCAGGTGGATGTGAGATGTGGGTATTGTTTGTCTCTTAGGTCTTCAAGAAGGGAGCAAGAGGCATCCCCATGATCCCAAGAGCAAGGGGAGTTGTCCAGCTTCTGCTGACCCCATACTTTGGGGTCAGGAGCAAGATATGTGGATTGCTTGCCTGGGTACCAGCCACTGCTCCTTGATTCTGTTAAAAGGTTGGTCCCACACCAAACCCTGGCTGCACTGACCCCTGTGGCCATACAGCACTAAGGCAGAACCCAGGGACCATCATCTCCTCTTCAGTCTCGGAGGTGACTGTGTAGGCTACCATCATCCAATCCAGTGCCAACTTGACAACTGGGGATTAAATAGTGGAAAATTCAAAAGACAGCTGAGGATGGGGCTTATATTAGTCAAGACACTTGGCAAGATAGCTTTAGATGACCAGGGTCACCAGCAGTAAACAGAGATATTGTTATGGTAATGGAAACAAGACGGGGGCAGGAGGACCACAGAGCAGACCCTAAGTGCTAAATGCCTCTAAGCTGTCAGGGACTTTGCCTCTGGCTGTCATTATTTTAACTGCATCCTAAATCTGCAGCCATTGGTTGGAGCAGGTGTCTGAGGACATGGGATGGATCTACTCTGGTGCCTGCTGCAGCCAAGACTGAGCTGAAGAGAGAGCTGGATGTGATACTTGTTACACTGAGCATCCACATTTATATAATCCAGGGTTAGTAATCCCGAATTACTTGTTTGCTTGTAGTCAAAAATCATTGCCGTCCAGGGCATGAGCAAAGAGGAGCCTGAAGCTCTGAGCTGGTCTATTCCAGTGTCAGAGGGGCAGATCCTGTCCTTGTTTCCCCAGGCTGGGACTCACTCATACCCATGGCTGGTATAGTCACTTGGACAAGACCCTGTTCCAGGGACAGGCAGAGACTGTCTGACCCCAAACAGGCTGCAGATGCCTTGTTTTGACTCAAACGAATGTACACCAGGCAAAAGAATTCAGAGATCAAACAGCATCTTTATGCCAGTCCTGAGCAGAAGGGTTGTTTTATTGCGTGCTTAGTCACAATAAACCAAACAATAAAGTAGTAATAAATGGTCACCAAAAATTATTTCAGAGTCCATAAAAGAAAAACAGAGTTTAACAAGGATAAATGAATTGTTAACACTCCTCCTCTTCCCTGTCCCATAAAACATGTTGGATTTTACAGGCAACGGGTGAATGCCAAGCTCCCCTGGCCTTGCAAGACCAGCAGCGTGATCATTGTTGCCTTTTGCTGTGAGCAAGGTAACAACCCCGAAACACATTGCCACAACAGCCCCAATTCCCACTTGTGCTGCTGGCTGGGGATCCCTGCACAAGGTCGTGGGCTCCCCATGGCTGCAGAATACTGCCCACGCCCCACGTTTCCCCTCCATTTAGGCAGGGAGTGCTGCGCTGCCATCAGGAGCCAGACACTAAAACCATGGGGTGCTGCGCTGAGCTCTTGTGCTGAGCAAACAAGTCTTTCTAAAGATTTAGAGGACCACCTTCATGAACAGAATGACCCCCCATGTTTAAACCAAACAATCTTGACCTCTCTATGAGTTTTAGCCACATAAAAGCTCACCTCTTGGACTCTCCATTAGGTTTTATGATGTGCTTCCATATTTAAATGGACATGACTCACACCAGGGTTTCTGCCGTGCATGTGAAGGAAAGAAAATATGAATGCCAGATGTTACGTATGAGTTACTTCATGGAAAGAAAAGGAGAGAAAAGGAAATGTTGGGCTGGGCTTTCCCAGCTCCCCCTGCTCAGGTGAGCATCAGACTGGTATTTGACTTTTCTTTAAAAATGCAGCCTCCTCAGCCTGGCCACACTCCTGGCTGCTGCGCAAGCACACAGCCCCCCCAGTTCACCCTCCTCACAGCAGGGGCTTCAATTTTCTGTCAAAAGTCTTCTGGCCAAACCTGACAGCTGTCAGCACCTCCTTGTTTATTTGTGGAGCAGGAGGGGGCAGGAGGAGGAGTGGAGAAGGGGTGGAGGGCAGCCCCTCTTTGGGGTGACACATTCCTTCACCCAGAAAACTCTGGGTAAGGCAGGCAGAATGGCCGGATGATGCAGAGGAGCTGCACAGGTGGGGTGGTGTGGGTGCTGAGAGGAGAGTTCTGGAAACTCACGGCAACTGGAAAAGCACCTGACAAGCGGCCTGCCATCCCCACGGGCTTACGGCTGATTTCCTCTGGGCTCCAGTAGCATGGGTAGGTAGGAAGGGCTCAGCAGCAGATCCCCTCTACAGCCTTGCTTCTGCCTCTCTGAAAGGACCTTCTGTCCCCACACAGACCCCCTGCATGTCATTGCCTTGACCACGCTGCTCTCAGTGGGCTCATGTGGCACATTCTCACATTCCCACCTCCAGGGACAATGGCAGAGCCTCCACCCAGGCAAGCATGGAATTCGCAGGCTTGTGCCATGGGTCAGCCCTTTCCTGCACTCACTGCTGTACACACACAGAGCATGAAGCACGGCCATGCCCACACTGAAGTCATGGCCAACAGGTCCTGCTCTCAGACCCTCAGCACCACCTGTAGTTAAAGAAGGATCACTCCACCCATTGCCTCTGTTCCAGAATAGGGACATACAACCTTAAAAACCTAACTAGCCCTTCTCAGGGGGCTCCTTCTGGGGGGGGCGATGGTCCATGTGGCCTCTTCTCCCCACAGCTGGCTAGGGGACCGACACATCGACATGAAAGTGGTCCTGCTGCTCCCAACCAGGGCGGGCAGTCCCACTGCAGACAGATGAGGCTGAAACTCCACACTAAGCATATGTAAGGACATTAAGCTGTTGGAACTAAAGGATAATTTGAAAAGTATTTTTCTTAATACTGGCATTAGGTTTCCCCAGCTTTTCAGTTGGTAAAGAGAAAAAGAATGTCCTTACTAAGGAAAAGCAAGTGAAAGCTGAACCAGAGGGGAATTAGGGGGTGGTGGATGCTTGGAGTTGGGTCCCCTTGCTTAGCTCAGGGAGCTGATCATACTTAGTGCAAGAAGGTCTGTTCCCACCCCAGACCTACAGAAACAACCTAGGGGTCACTGACTTTCCTCACTGGGAAACTACAACATGGCAAGAAGGAACTAACATGGTCACACTGTCCTGAGAGCAAGAGCATCCATGCTGCATCCTGCCTGCACCAAGGGTAGGGCTGCACTCCCACTGAGGCCCTGCAAATATTCAGGTTAAGCAAAACCTCCGTTTTTCCAGAAGTGATGAACTGAGAGACTTTTCATCTTTATATCACACAGAAAGTCCTCTTGGGTACCTGCTGACCTCTGCAATTTCTTTATACAGCTGCTGAGTGACTCAGTCATGAATAGAGAGCACAGAACTCTGCAACCTTTACTTCTCATTTTTAGGTGTCTGTCTTTAGCTGGATAAATTAGTGCAGGAGATCTGCAGGAGATCTGCAGCTACAGCAGCTGCAGGTGGTATCTGTTGAGTTATGTTAGTTCTCAGCACTATCCTGTTCCCCAGCCCCACAGGGATGGCAGCCCTTCCTGGTGCTCTGGGCCTGACGAGTCACAGCCCTATGGTGCAGCCTCTCCTCTGCCTCTGCATTCCCACCTCTGCAAAGGTCCCAGGGCTGCAGGCTCTGCACTTGCTTCTGCTTCCTCTCCCTGCCTCTGCCACCACACACCAGGGCAGCAAGTGGGATGTGGGGCCCAGTGCTGCATCTCGAGCTCCTGAGCACAGGAAACCGGTAAGCTGGCAGCTCAGAGACCACAGGGAGGCATCAGAAGAGCCCCTGTCCCCCATAGAGGAATTCCTGTGCCCTTGCAAAATGCCCATGTGAACAGAGGCAGGAAAATTAGCTGCAATATGGCTTTTTGTGATCACAGAGATATTGCAAAGAGAAGGAAAATAAAAAAAGGTTCCGTTTTCCTCTCCTTCCCCTTCCCCACCTCACTGGAAAGACTCAGGAAGTGCCCAGCCATCAGGAACAATGTGAAAAAAAGCTGGTACCATTTTCCCTGGTGAATCTGGCAGGATCCCAAGCAGGGACCGTAACAGCCAGCAGGAGTGAGACTCCCTCATGCCTCTCCTGGAGAAACAAGTGTTGGGCTCCTTTGTTTCACTTTCCTCCTCATCCTTTGTGGAGCCCTGCTGCCATGTCCCCAGCATGACGAGGAGGGATGTCTCCCTCTGCCTGGACATTCGGAGTGCACGTGTAGCAGCAAGGGCTGGCAGGGAGTCCCCAATGAGCTCCCTGTCTCTGGCCTGAGCAAGAAGCTGTGGCTTGCTAAAGGACACACGCTGGTCATTCCAACAGCCTCTTTAATTTCCATCTCTCCTCCAAAATGCCTTTAATTGAGCATCAAGGCTGCCCAAAAATTTTCTCATCCTGAACCACTAATGTTGATGCAGACTGTGACAATGGCCAGGACATGTCCCTGGGAACATTAATCAAATTTTGCAAGAGCTGCAACCACAAGAGTGTCTGGGCAGAACCAAATTTACCACAAGCCACGTTCCTTCCCTTCCTGCCCTGCCCATCTGGCACAGCTGGGGAAGAGCACAGGCAGAACCGGATGCCCCGGGGTCACAGCTCTTGTACATCCCTAACAGAGGGGTGAGGGAGAGGTCTATGGCCAGGCCCATACACATCCCCTTGTTGGGTGTGGGGAGAGCCCAGGATACTGAGGAGCATCTGTGCTTCCAGAGAGCACATTCCTAGGAGCAGACACCACAGCCTGGCCTTCTCCAGGGCCTCACGCATCCCCTGGGCTTGTGTGCAAATGCTATGCTTCCCCAAATAGATGCTTTTCTGGGAATGTCCCATGGCCCTGAGGAGGCTCGGCTGGTTGGCATCAGATGACCAAAGCTGTTGCGTGCTCCCATTGTTCCCCAAGGCAGTTATTAATAGAGCACTGTAATAATAGGGGATATTTATAAAACACCTCTGTGCCTGGGAATCCAGAGCAATCTGCAAACCTGTGGAGGTCTGTGTGTCAGCCCTGAGCCTCTGTGGTGATCATTACAAGAGAAAACAAACCCTATACCCCACTGAATGGTATGAAAAATGCCTGGGCTGGAGGGGCCACGGCAAAGGTCTGGTGTAAGATGTGAGCACCAGCACTGTGGGACAGCCCAGGCCCAGCCACCTTCCTGCCAGCAGGGGAAGAACAGAAGTCATAGATGCTCTTTCCCTGGTCCCAGCTTGTGGAAGAAAGTTGTCACTAAAGAAATCAAAGCTGATATAGTCCATGCCCAAGCTCCCCAGGACTAACCATGGGGTAAGGGTGCAGCTGGCAAGGGGGCTGCACTGGTGCAATTGCCTTTTATGCTGAGTTTGGTTAGAAGGATCCATTTGCTGCCCTTCCAGGCATCTGGGTTGCAGAGACCAAGACCAAACTCCGGTTACAGGGCTGAGGATCTGTGCTTACATAGTGGAGTTTCACACTTGCAGAAATCTGTGCAAATCTACCAGGCCTGGTACAAGAGAATGCACACTTTTGTTTAGCTTTATAGATGGAAAAATCAAAATGAGTTGCAGGATTCAGTCAGAGCAAGGCCAGACCCTCTGTACATCATGGGCTGGGGCGAGGTGCAGTGCCACACACTGGCACCCCACACAGGCTCCACACACAGCCAGGATGGGGACTGAACAGAGAGGAATGCAGATAGCCTTGCTGTTGGGCTGTTCCATCAGGATCATAAAACCAAACAAATCCAGTCTTCCCGCCAGCCTTGCTTGAGGAATTAGAGAAATGAGGCCATTTATGTCTTCGCACGGGCGACTGAGCCTGGCAATGACCTTTGGTCACTTCGAAGCAGGGCTGGATTTGAAATGTGAACCAGAGACCAGGAGGTGAAAACCTCCATATCCCATTACAAATCCCTGGGGATGCCCAAGGCTTGTCAAGCCACAGTGCTTTTCTGCTTATTTATTACTATTTGTCTATGATTGTAGCCATTGCCAGGGCTGGAGTTACTGCTTGGGCAGCGGTCAGCTGCCAAATGGCCTCCAGGGCCAGCCCATCTCCCAGCAAAGCCAGAGGCTGGGACCCTGGGGCTGGAGTGGTCAAGATGTCACTCCTTGCTGCTGGAAAAACACGTTGGTCCTTTTGCAAGCACAAGCACAAGCATCACAGTGGGTGACACAGTTCCCCAGTTGGTGACATCCACAAGGAGGTGAATTCACACTTTAAGGTAATGAAGTATACAGCCCTACACAGTAAGGGATCCAGGTAAAAAATACCTGAGCCATAATGTGGTGAAATCAATTCTATATATTGTATATTCAATCTTGTAAACTGGCTTATTCACAACCAGACAGCACTTGCTGTTTGATTATTAGTGCTCGAGGATAGTAAATCCTCTGTCTGGCTTGAGCCTGTCCTCTGAAACAACTGCACAAGACCTGCTTTATTCACAAGTGGTTTGATGGACTTACATTTTCTTTTATCCAAAACAGATCTCAAACCCATCGAATAACCATGGCTTCACGAGAAAAGCAAGTTGGGGACAGAGTGCATTTCTTTAAAAAAAAATCCTATCTCTCTGTAAACAGAAAATTTCCTTCCATCCCTTTTAAGCCTGCTTCACCCCACTCCTCTCCACTAATCATCTTATTTCTACTGTTGTGGTCTAAGAGGCATCAGATAATTTTGCAGCTCAGGAGCTAAGGCAGGCCCCTGGGTGGTCAGAGAGAGCCTCCCAAGAATGGCTTTGCCAGCTCTGCCCTCCAGACACAAGGGCAGGTTCCCATAGCTCAACAATGGGATTTGGAAGAATATGTTTTATAGAAGAAGTTTTAGCACCCCTGTGTGGTATCACTCTGCTATGTGAGAGCTGAGCAGCAGAGGGAAATTCTGCCTGAAGCTTCAAGGAGTCCACAGCAGCCTGGATCTGCTGACGGAAATGTGAGTCTGTCGGGAGGCCAAGCCCAAGCTATTTCCCAACTACTGGTTCAGCCTCTGGGGAAAGCCACAAACCCATCTCCCAGCAGGGATGGGCACCACAGGGCTCTCTCAGGTGGAGTTCCTTAGAGGTACAGAAACAGGAAAGAAAACAGTGTGTAGAGAGCATGCAATGACAAACTCACATAGATCCATGTGTCTTGCTGTGACATTAAATACAGCAGAAGTGATGATAATTAATTCGCTTGTGATGTGGGACAGCTGATGGAGGTGCTGATGTTGTCAGGATTCAGTGAAGCTGCACTGATTTTCATGCAGATTCAGGGGCTCTGCTTATGAGACACAGTGGGTTATGTCCTAACAGGACCATGGTGATTTAGAAGGTGGAGCCCCATTTTCAAAGGTGAGAAAGTATTTAAGTGCATGTTTGCTGAGTACCCACAGGTTTGCCATCTGAAGGTATCCAGACACTGGCTGGTGATGGAGAGAGAGACCTGCTGACTGGTTTATTAGTTTTACCAGGCACTATCTGCATTTAATAGGAACCCTTACACACTTCTGCAGATGTGATGCAGGCCGCCAAAATGCCTGCACTCTCTTGAAAATGCACCAAGAGTGCATTTCTCCCTGAATCTTGGTGGGATTTATGCTGTTACGTCTGTTCTGGAGACATCAGGCAAGAAGCTGCATTTCTCCCATGTCCAGCTGAAGTGCATTAACTCCAGGTGCAGGTAGGAGTGTGAAAAGCAGCTCAGCTGATGGGAGGGAAGGTGTATGTTGATGGTGCCAGATTCCATGTCCATTCTCAGCCTTTTGCTATGAATGCTAATATGTTCCTTTGCCCTCAAGGCTGTCCCGCTCCGTGCTGCAGCATGTCCTGGGAACAGTCCTGTCACTCTGAGCAGCTCTCCAAGTCCCTGCTGCCAGCAGAAAGAACCTGTGAGGGGTGAAACAGCACCAAGTGCCTGCTCTCAACAGACCAAATATATTCTGAGGGTTATTCATCAAGAATAAAACTACAGAAAGAGAAATATAGGACTGTAAGGAAGTGCAGTGCAGGTCTGGAGCTGAATAATGGAAACTCCCAAGAATGGGACTTGCTGGTGGCTCTTCACACACAAAGCTAATCCAATAAAGTGAATTGTCTTGTGCAACCTTTCCAGTACAGCAGCCATTCTTTCAGCAATAGGATTAACTTCGGGCTCAATCTTTGTATGCAATGCTGAATTATTCTGCCTTGGTGCACCATCAGAGTCTGAATTTACTATTTTCCGTTTGCTTTCTTTAGCAGAGCATTTTGTGGCCAACCTGAAATGACAGCCTTAGTGAACATGCAACAGAAAGTTTTAGGTTTCACTGAAACATAAGTTAGTCAAGTATAAATAATGTGTATGCTCCTAAAACTTAGATTGGCTTCTAGTTAAAATTACATATGTGTTCCAAGTGTTTGTTTTTGTTACTTGTGTCAGGACTAGAATCCAAAATACCTAGGACTACATAACAGCTTTGGGAATCACATTTTTGGTCCAATGGCTGGGTTTTGCTGTAGTGATTTTAGACTTCTTGAAAACATGGGCAAAGAATAAATTGGCTAAGTATAAAAAAATTAAATGTAAGACCTCTTTGAAACAATTAGAGTATGCAGCAGTTGCAAAATAATCCACAGAAACTTCTTGGTGTTCGTGAGCTGAGAGCACTTCTTTTTCAATGCCAGGTTTAGAAATTTCTACCTTATTTCATGCTCTGATGAACCGGCAAGAGTTTTGTCTGCTATGAGGAGCAGCACTGTGCTGTGCCAGAAGAGGCAAAAGCTCTATAGAGGAGTAGAGGCAGGAAAACATGCTCAGCTCTTAGTGCAGCTCTCTCTTGCTGCAAAGTGAGGAGATTTTGGCACGTGACAGGTTTTCTCTATGGTTACTCTGAGTCCAAAGGCTTGTGCAAACCTCCCCTTTGGCATGGCACCTGAACCAGCTTTGGGTGCCTTTACTGAAAACTGGAGTCCTTGCAAAATCTTTTGTCCAAGGTCCAAGGTTGCCACAAAGCACCTCTGGGTCCCTGTGGCAGCCTAGGCAGCAGCCTGACTTGTCTAATTTGTGGAGAGAGCAGAGCTTTAGCAGGTGGCCAAACTGATGCTATCACATCAAAGTGTCAGATTCCAGGGAGAACAGCCTGCCCTGGCAAGGGCAGCAGGCTGGGCTAGGTGCTCCTGTCACTGAGAGCAGGTTTCTGGCTTAGCGAGTTCGGCAGGCATCCGGCAGGTATTCACAGCGTCTGTGGGGGGCTGACCCAGATAAATTTGACCTCCACCATGTAGAGAGCACCAGGGAAGGGCTCTGATTTTACTGTCGTATCCAGTAGGAAAAGCTTAGTAGTTTTGGAGGGCAGACCCTGCCTTGCCCCCAGAGCGATGCACTGTGTCCCTGCAAGCAGGGCTTTGGCAGGGAGGGCATGGCAAAGAGCTGCTCAGCTGACTCCAGCTTTACTTAGAGAGTTTTTTAATTAAAGAAAATCCAGGGGACAATGACCAAATGAACGCAATGCTGGCTGTGGCTGAAGAGAACAAGACTTTGTGGGAGTAATTTGGGGCCCCAAATAACGGGTCTCATGCTGGTTTTATGTGGGGTGAAACTGTTCCAGGACAGGTTCCACCACAGCCCCCACAGTGCTTTCCCCACGAGACCCTCCCTGCAGATGATGGGAGAATAGGTACAATGTGGGATAATGACAGATTTTCAGTGTGTTTCTGAAAGTCTTGGTTTAACTTCTGCCTGGAATTATCAAGGCATCTTTGGACACATGACTCTTCATCTCAAGTGTTTGCACTGCCTCCAACAGGCATGGTGGGTACTCACCACAGAGACATCAGATTCCATTTGAAGGCCAAACTGAAGTGTGGGTAATTATACTTCCCCATTTAAACTGCTGGCCAGTCTTAGCTGGATAAAATGTTCCCTTCCTAGCTGGAACTGTTGCCATGTCCTGAGAAACAGCTGCTGTGACAAAGTTAGGGGGCAGCTGCTGAGGACTGACGTATCTGTGGCACACGGCTGTCCAAGCCCAGGTACCCAGTGGCAGGAGCCAGTGCTTCCAAGGGCTCACCTGCACACTGGGAGCCCCAGGAGCCTTTCTGGGTTTTGGTATAGCTTGAACCAGTGCCTGGCTGGTGAGAGATTGGAGGGATAGAGAAAGGCTCAAAGCCAAGCGCGAGTGGGATTTGTGAGGCTGGGTAAGGGGCCGTCGTTGCCCGAAGCACTGCCTGAAGTGCTTGATTTGGGACAGTGACATGGGTCTGGGTGCCCATGCTACGCAGAGCACGCTGCACCCGTGACATGATTCTGACATGGCTAAGTCTGCAAATGAGACCAAGTCCAAAGACATCTGAGGCAAAGACAAGCTGAGTCAATGGCCCAGCTTAGGAAAAGCTGGTGAAATACAGACTTGGCCCTTTTCCTTCCCTGCATCACTGGTGAAGTGCAGAGTCTCTCAAGTAGGTCTTTATAACCGATCAAAGCGTCTGTGTGGCTTTCCAGGGGGTTGAGCTTCCACTCACAACCCAAGGTCCAGTTTAATAATGTAGCTTGTTAAATAAACAAGTGGATATGCAGAGCCCCAACACTGTGACGATGGAGAAGATCCGGTGTTCTCTTCCCACTCCAGAGCCAGCTGTTGATGGACATCTGTCTGTAAAACATTGGGCCTTTTATTGTTTTTAATGCAAGAAATGCCTTTTCCTGGAGACCACCACTGAATACTGCTTTGCTAGAAAGGCTGTTTCACAATCCAAACAGAGAGCAAGTGAGCATAGAGGATCCATTACCCAAAAACTCAACAAAATCTTCCTCACCCATGAAAAGTGTATGCACAGCGGAGGACGATCTTGGGGATGGGGCTTGGAAGAGGGGGGAGCTGTTCCTGGAGGGTGGCGTTCTGGGACCCACCAGAGGAAAATACTTCCATTTTTCTATCCGATAACTCTACTGCCTGGCTAACAAAAATAATCCCTTATTAAAGATAACAGGAATCTGGCTTGTATAATGCATTCATTGAGATTGATGTGCTTGCAGTTTTCAGAGTTTCTATACCTTCAGAAAGACTAAAAGCCACAATATTGGCATGATGGTGGGGACAAGCTCTTTTGCAGACACAGTTTGGGTTTATGATTTTGTGTGTGCTTTTGAATTGCAGACTTAAATTTGATCTCAGGCATCAAAATAGAGATGTCAAGGTCTTAACCTGCCTGAACAGGTTACCCATTCAGCCTTGCATTGCAGTCAAGGGATGCACACGTGCAACCAGCTCTTTTTACCAGGGGCATGGAGCCACTTATCTGAATTCTCATCCTTTTATTAGACCAGAGATTTGTTTTACTAAGAAAATATGGAAAATCCAAGTGCCAGTAATATATTCCTTAAACTGAGCCAAATTCCACATTCTCTTACACTCTTAGATACCTTTACCAGCAGCAGTATTTTGTCTAGTGTGCAAAAAGTACAGTGGGCTCTTGGAGCAAGAAAGCTCAGCAGAGCCACTGCTACTGTCCCCCAGGGGGCTACCCCAGAGCCCCTTGCTGTGGGACAGAGGCAGCCAGAGGGTTACAAAAGCACTGTGACTTGATCTGCCACAAGTCACCTAGAGTCACCTCCACACTGGCACACATCCGTTGCATCTGTTTTGTGTGGGAAGAAGTGATTTGAGCCTGACAGGTAAAATCAGGCATTCTTACAGATTGGTCCTGGAGGAGACATCGATGGCGAGACAGAGGCTAATTGCTGATGAGAAATGGTCCATCAGAACTGGCAAAGTCTCCAGCTCTGAGGTGGTAAATAACCCCAGTGCTTTTCTGGCAGTAAAGCAAAAATCTGCCTTTGTGCAATGGTCAGCAGAGGAGAACTCAACCGGAGCAACCTGGGGTATGCAGAGGGGCTCCCAGGGAGAAGGTTAATGCAGAGGCTGTTTTACAGACTCACAGGATTGTGATCCATTTTTGTGCCCAGAAAGGTCTACTTCAGGATAGGAAAGTTCCACCCATCTCAGAATAGCTTTGGTTTTCCGAACACAGTTTGATGTCATCAAAGATGATTTCACCCTTTGTCTCTTCATGGGTGAAATTGCAGCTGAGTGACATTCTCACATTATGCAGAGACAGTGCAACAGAAATTCCTCCAGCTGAGGAGTGCTAAATTGCAGGGTCACCTTGTCAGTGTGGTGAGGAGATCCCCTTTTGGCTCCCACCAAAGGCAGGTTTGAGAGAGGCCTCAACCCACGTGGCTCCTTCCTGGGACTTGGCTCTTCCTAGGACTTGGCTTTTCCCCCTTGAGCTCCCTGCCCTGTGGCAGGACCATGAAAGCACAGAACCCAGATGTCCATCTCCTGTCTCCTTTCATTCCTGTTTTCCATAGAGGAAAAGCATGGTTTCATCCTGGTAACACCCAGGAGCAGGCACATTTCAGCCTGGAGTTATTTCTTTATTTTCTTTTAAGAGCAATGATAAAAATAACCCACAGGAAAAAAAAATCAAGTACTCAAACCCTTGAAGGCCTGATGCAACCTTCACTCACAGGAGCACTAGGACTGACAATACCATAATAAAGATCTGAGGTATCACCAAGAAAAATAGGAAGCAGCCAAAGGAAAAAAAAGGTCACCACAACCTCACTGTAAACACTCTTGCTTTGCACATATCTTGGCTATGCTGATGTGACTGCTAGCAGGCCAGTGTGACGCTGCATTTTCGCTGCTACAGGTATTTATTTTACACTCTGGCTCTGAGTCTGAGCCTCTGAATGTAAAAACAATCAGAAGGCTGAAGTGTAAATTCTCCCTGCTGATTTATTTACTGTTGTGTTTTTATAGCACCACATGGCTCTAAGTTTGCACTGGGCCCATTCAACCAAAACCCGTGTCATACACTTCCAGAGAAATGAATGACTTTATAAATTCTCTACAATAATAATCCCACGTACAGGAATGCATGCAGAGAACACCCAGACGGGGCTGGAATGTTTTAAGAATATAATATTGTGCTTTTTTGGTCAGGGAAACACATTTCTCTCAGGAATATGTGGTGTGGCCCAGGCTCCAGCTCTGTCTGCCTACCACCTGTAATAAGCCCTTTGGGAGATTTTAGTTCAGGCCACCCAAACTGTGAGCTGGGCAAAGAGACATCAGCACTACGAAGTTAACAACCTTAATGAAGCCCGGCCCAGAGGAGACTCAAAACATCCACAGTAGGGGAAAAAAAAAGGAAAGAAAGAAAAGGCTTTGATAGGAAAAACATCTGATCCATGTTCTCTAATCTTTGCTTTGTTAGCTAAAGCATCTTTAAAGGGCTTAATACCCCTGAAACAGGGATCTCTTTCTCTCCCCTTCAGAAATGCCAATTAGGAGAGCAGGAAACTGCTTCCAGAATGGGGGGACTCTAAAAGAAATTAACTTTAGCTTGAGTGATCTGATTGCCTTTTTTTCACAAGCTATTTTTTCCCCCTGTTGTGTGGGTGAGCAACAGTTTTCTCCAGGGAGAGAAACCAGCTCCTCGTGCCAATCCTGCTGATGGAAGGAGAAGGCAGTGAGGCAAGGAGAGCGGAAAACTCATCAAATAAAGGGACAAGAAAACAAGAGGGTTTACGTTTTAAATACAAGAGGAATGACACCTTTATGGCGTGGCAGCCTGAGGAGTGAGTGTGCTGTGCGCTGGGAGGAGGGAAGCAGCAGGCTGGGTACCAGCACCCGGTCACCAGCTGTGAGCAGGATCAGTGCACGGCCCCTCCAGCCCTGGCAGTGGAGGCAGCGAGGGATCAGCTGGGCAGAGGTGGTGCTGATGGCCACAGATTACATTGTCTCTATCACTGCTCTATCCTCCTCGGGAAGAGAAAACCTTCCCCAGAGTTTTGGTGTTGGGAGCACGTGGGCAGGCACAGTCCATGTCTGTGCAGCACAGCTGATGGCCAAGGGGCTGTGTCTTGGTGCAGCACAGCACGGCCAGCCCAGTTTTGCTGCCAGCAGACCCGGTCACAGAACTCCTGGTGACACTCTGGGGACCATGGGCCACACTTGCTCCTGACCCAGGGTTTGGTGGTGGGAGCAGAGATGCATCTGCAGCCTGTGGGGCTTGGCCAAGGAGCAATCACCCGGACAGTGTGGCTGCTGCTGCCATGGGAGTCTGTACAGCGGGGCTGGACCTCCGATGGCAATGGCTGTCCTCCCTGATGGCCACCCTCCCTCAGGGCAGCCCTCCATGCCGGGCCATCCTGCAGCCCACTCCAGTCACAGCTGTTACAAATGATAAACCCTCTCATCTCCACAGACCCGGCTAACCCAGAGCCTAGAAGGGAAACATCTGAATAAGCTCCTGGCTCTGTTAATGAAATTCCTGGACATAGTCCATGCTAAGATCTTTTCCTCTGTAGCTGAGTATTTTCCTTTGCACCTCAGGGATGTTACAACAGCTGTTTGTACACAGTTTGCATCCAAAGTTAGCAGAAGGGTGAGTAGGGGAATCATGTATCAATTTTGTCCTCTTGAACATCTAAAAACTGCTGCAGCTACATTGGCATTGCCATGGCAGATTTAAGAAGTCAGTCAAAAAGGCCAGTAGCCATCAGGGAACCACCCATGCCTGCCCACACACAACCAGGCTGGAGCAGGACTGTTGGATGCAGCTTTGTGGGATGCAGCCCTGAAGGTGCCTGCCCTTGTGGAGGCACATGCTGCCTCTGCTTGGGATGAAATTCATCTCAGAGCCTGTGGTCAGCTAGAATCCAGCAGAAAGAGGTTTTCTGGGGAAGGAAGGAGGCAGAGGATGATAGGAGCTGTTGGAGCCAAGAAGCTGCAGGGCAAGTATGTGCTGAGGAGGCTGAGTGTTGAGCACTTTGGAAAACCTGACGTTCTTCTGCAAAACACTAAAGTGGCTGTGGGGTGGCATATAGCTGGGCTTGAATCTAAGCCCTGACACCCCTTCCCACACTCCCTAGCCCTTCACAGTATCCAGCCTTAGAAACACGATACAGACCCTGAGCCCTTCCCTGTTCTCCTTTCCACCACAAGTCCCTGCTCTGAGCCAGCTGAGTTTTGTATTGAAAAGAGAAAACTTGCAAAAAAACTCCCATAAACATCCTGCACCCTAATGGGGGAAGAATAAAATCTTGTCATTACTGCATATAGGATATCTGGGTTTCTGAAAGGTTTTTGCTTTCCTATACAGCCTGAAATGGACTGGTGCCTGTGAGAGCTCAGTCCTGTTGCATGAAGCTGTTGCCACAGCGATCCCATGAGACCTCAAGAGCTCAGCTGGAGTAAAAGGGGGCTCTGCAAGTCTCTGTAGCCCTGACGCAAGACCTCAGATTTAGGACAGCTAAGCTTGACACCCTCAGGAAGAGCCACAGGGGCCACAGCACTGGGCACAACAGGGCTGGGAGACATCTGCTGACCATCTGTGTTGGCAAAGCTTTTTCTCTCTCTTTTTCTTCTCAGGTTGTGTTACCTGTCATCGTTTCTGGGAACAAGTGTATTTTAAGAGACATCTTTAAAACTGCCCAGTGACAGGCTCCCATTCGTACATCACTCAAGAGTGCATTTGAATAAATTGAACCACAGCTTTTTCCAGGGGCTGTGTTTGCTCCCTCAGGCTTTTCTCTCCGGAGATGCCTCAGCTGCCTGACTTCTGTCGTTGTTGCAGGTGGCACAATGCCTCCATGCTTATCCCTGCCAGCCCTGACTGACTGGCACTGTGGGCTAGCACACCCCAGCCATCCTGACAGGTCCTTGAGTGTTTTTCTGGATGGGATGGACTGGCACAGGCCATCAGCAGAACCCAGAATTTTTCTTTCCATCCTTTTCTGGCAGTCTTTCAGCTGATATTGGGAGGACCTTATTTGCTTTCTTCTTTGACTAACACTTTCCCTTAGCATTAAAAATATCAGCAGTGGCGCTGACACTGGCAACAATTCCAGAGTATTTTTCCCAGCCTCAGTGAAAGGTGAGTTATGACTCATTGTGCTCAGTCTGACACCAAATAATTCTGGGTGTAGATGTGTGTAGGATATGAAACGGGTTTTTGTGTGCGACTGTTGAAGCTTCTGCTCATTTTCTGATGCTATTCAGAAACTGAACTGAAACACGAAAGATGAAGTACATGACCTCTGCAGACCTCTGGCATATAACCAGCAGCAGGAGCTACCTGAGATGGGGCAAGAGGCTTTGTGGATTACTGCCCTGGTGTCAGGTTAGTGCCAGGCATTTGCTGTGGAGGGTCATTGCAGTTTTTTTGAGTGCCAGATGCTTAGCTAAGGAACAAGGCACATGGTTCCAGGTGCAGCCCTGGATGCTGGGGCTAGGTTAGGTTATAAGCATGTGCAGAGATGCTTATGGAGGTCACACCCTCAAGCAAACTGAACAAACTGTATGTTGCAATTAATTGCTCAATAAGAGAGGAGAAGCAGAGGGTGGGATGAGCCCTTGGGCTTTCCCATAGCACAAGGCAGAGGCAGGGAATTATTTTTATTTGCTGTTGACCATGTCCAGCTCTTGTTTTCTCATCTCCCAGCCAGAGACTCTGCTCGGTACCAGATGCACTCTCTCCACTTGATGCTCCTTTGCTTTTGCAGCCTGACGTGTCAAACTGAAACAATACAGGACATGTTTTACAAGGTACTTCTGCAGTGGGGAGGGAGAATTTGTAATTTTATGGAGCTTGTAAATTGAACTTGTAAAGTCCTTTAAAGCCCATAGCTTGGGCATTTCATCCCACTGTTGTTTAGGGATAAAGGCCAGCAAGGGCAGAGGTGAAAGGGGCCAAATTCATTGCTGAGATGACTGCAGGCACTGGAGCTTACAGAGGGAAGAAGTTTGGTGTAGTTTAACCACTAGCTTTACAAAATTAGCCTGGACTATCCCCCTTGCAGCTCTTGGGAGTCTCTCCGAGCTCGTTATAGCCTTGTGTGAATATGTGAGTATGAAAGACTCCAAGTCAGTGCAGTTGAGTCAGGACCCAAATGAAGTGCTTTTGGTTTGCATTTCACCAAATACAGCAGCATCTGGGGAGACAACTTATACCTCTGGCAAATTTGGTTTGTATGCCTCAAACGTTGGGGTGAGCATCCCTGGCCTGCAGCACCACAGGAGTATAAGGTACCTGCTGAAACAGCCCCAAAAAGGAATAAACAGCCATCTATTGCAAAGCACCAAGCATGAATGTAATTGAAGACAAATTATAATAACAGTGAGTATAACAGCAGGGCTTCTAATAAAGCCTGCTCTGTGTCCTGAGCCAAGGGCTTTACCTGCCACTGTGGCTCTGCAAGGTAATTATTCCATGGGCAGCCAGGATGATTGATGGAGATATTCATTAAACACAAACCTGACACTTTGCTCTCTAAGCCCAAATAATCCAACCAGGCTGTCCCTGGACAGGGCACCCTCCCCTCGGCACGTTTTTCATGGGGGGTTTCAAAAGAAAACCAGCAGCCAAGTACCAGAGCCCAGACCCAACAGGGGGATCCCAGCTCACTTCTGAGGGCCGAGGGCAGGTGCTCAGGCTGGAGCCAGCTGTGCACACATGGACCCTAAGCAGAGAGTATTAGGCTGTGACAGCTGCAGCTGGCTCTGAAATAAGCACCAAGCATGAAGAGATTATGACAGATTTTACTTGTATTATGAAACTGATTTTACATCATATATGAGGCAAAAAATGTCTGTCTCTCAAAGGGATGGAAATCCTTTTGCAGGGCCAGAGCCTCCAACACAGCCAAGCTCAGGGCTGCTGGTGGGGGTCAGGCTAATGGAGCATCTTCTCTGCACAGTGGCTGGTCCATAGCACATGGAACGGAATGGAAAAAAATCTGTAACTGATAGTCTGACTTCAGTTTGGGGGAAAAAGAAATTTTTATTCTTTCTCTTGTCTCAAAAAGACTTTTCAAATTTCTTTGCTATTTCTGACCAAGAACCAGGCTGCTTTGGTCCAACTGTTTTTGTCTGTGCTGTAAGTAGGGCACAAGCTAGGGAGGAAGGACTCATCTCCTCTCCCCTCATCATCACCATCAAGAGTCCTAATTCCCATCTGGGACAATCACGTTGTGTTTGCTGCACTTCTAGGATGAAGGGCACATTACTTCCTTCCACATCCTTCTGGGCTGCTGGAAGGACCTGCCCATCTGTTTTAAACAGGCTTGGAAAGAAATGGCCTCATAGCAGAGGGGAGGCAAAGTGATGGGTCTCCAGTGCAGCCCAGGCCAGGGTCCTTTCTGTCACTCCTCCACAACTGGGGAAGTTTGGTCTGTACTCAGCAATTCCTTGTGCCATACAGACGTAAGTGCTAATTCATAAAGAGATCAATCTTACAGTGTTGAATAATACTAATGGCATAACTAGCACCACCTCATTAGTCCTCTAGTACCTGCCCCTCAGGATAACAGCGTGTAGGAGAATAACAAAATCCAGCTTTAAAAAACAACTCTCTAACTCTTTTACTAGTATCTCTGCAACTATTAACACGTCAGAACTGCTAGTAAGGGGCCTCTGTTACTGGTGAGAGGCTGTACAGCTGCTTGTGAATTTTCATGAATATATTGAACTATGTAATTTGGAAGGAAAAGAGTTATGTATTCATTTCCGAAGCAGATCATTTTTGTGTGACTGAAATAGCACCTAATTCCCTTCAGTTAATACCACAAAACAGCTTCCATGTGAAAACTAAAGGAAAGCATTATCATATTATAAAAGCAAGAGATTACAACTTTAGACCTTTTAAAAATTTGGTTGATGAGTCTCAACAAAACTTCTAATTTTGGACACCATAAAGTCTCTGCAAAAATGTCTGCTACCTTCAACTGAAATTAGTTTTTTTAAAAAAATAGCTCTGCTGAGAACTGTCATGTCTTGGGCAGTGACCAAGTGCCAGGACGGCTTAGCAGCATCTCTCTAGGGAGGCTAAGGCCTTCCAGGAACAGGGGAAGGGCTTGTTATAGGAACTTGGAAAAGGAAACTGTGGTATCTCAGTTGAGCAAATTGACAGGTTTGTCTAAGGATGGATGGTGCACCAGCTGGAGGCAAGAGACAGGCTTTGGCAGAGCTGTGGTTGGACTCAGTGCTGTTTCCCTGCACTATGCCAAGGCCCTGACTAGCAAGGGCAGTGGGTGGGAACCAGGGTCTCCAGGCCATTTTGAAGGGTAAATATTCCCAAAAGTGGATGTTTTTACTCTTTCAAAGCCAGTGAAAGGCTTGTGGTTCCCAGGGCACATCTGACCCCCCTGGGATAGTGCCTCACTTCCTGCATGAACCAGGTGCCTGCATGGGGAAGCAGGATGCACCACAGCTTCAGGCTCCCCTCATGGCACTATTTAGTCACTGGGGTTATGGGAAATAGCCTGAACCATCCAGGAACTGACAGTGGACCCCATCCTGTTATCATGCTCTATGATGGCCTATCAGGAAATGACATAAATACCCTCATTACTCTCTCTTTTATTTTTCATCATTGTGAAGCATCTTTTTTGTTTTGTTTCTGCTGGTGGTAGGTGACCAGTCGCAGTGCCCTGGCTCCCCACATCCTGCTGGGCAAGGTCTGCCTCTGTCCCTCTGAGAATCAGGCAAAGGATGTGTCTGTTTGCCAGTGTTTTTTCTTGCTGCCCCAGTGATGTTGCCTAGGTCAGGAAATAAACCTTTTGGGAAGGGGCAGGAAGGCAGGCTTTTATTAAGCTGCCTGTGCTGAATGGCCACAGCGAGATGGGCATGGTGCGTCAGCCAGGACAAACGCTGTGAGAATGAGTTCACACAAGTCTGGCTGTTTTGATCCAGAGTGACTCCAGGTCGCTGACCCCTTCCCTCTTAGAAACCTGCATCTGTCTGGAGTGACCTTTACAGTAACATTTTTAATTTAACTTTTGCACTCTGCATCCTGCCTATGCTGAGAGGGGAAGCTCCTTTTCCAAAGAAAGCTTTCCATCCTTGGAAATACACTAAAAAGTACTGCCAGTGAATTGTCTTCTGAGAGTTACACACAGAACTGCTAACCAGGGGAGAGCCAGTGAATACATTTACCAGCTTAGTGCCATTGTCCTTCCCTGCCGTGGTCACAAGCTCTTTGAGGACAGCAATATGGATCTTATGGATACCATGCATACCATGGGTCCAGCCAGCATCTGGCACTGAGCAGGCACCAGCCTGATACCTAGGAGGAGCCCTCTTACTCTTGTCTGCTTTTCTGGCTTTGAACTGCCCAACAAAGAGCCAGGGAGACCTGCCACAGGGTGATTTTCTGATTTACAATGGGACTGTGTTAGAGTATTTCTAGCTCAGTTAACAGCTGTTTTGTTAACTCCTAATTTCTCCTATAATCTGTATATTTTTGTCCCAGCTAGGGCATGGTCTGTGATATATGGTGGAAAGCTTTGCCATTAATCATGTGCAAGTGAAAGTATAAACTGGTTTTATTAGTTTTCAATGTGCCAGGTCACATAAATTAACTGGAGCATGTGTTTAATGTGTCCTGAGCAGTGTCTCCTACCTTTCCTGGTAAGTCAACATATCACCCAGGAACTTCCTCTATCTGCACCAGCAGCAGGACCACAAACACTCTTGTGCTACCCTTGGGGTGACTTTTGCCTACACTGCATTTAGGGCCTGCCTATCCCTGTGGAAGAGTTTTTTACTATGACTGAAGTTTATAGATGGGGGAAGCCAAGGCACAGTGAGGTGACACAGTGGGTGTGCTGCCAGTGTGTGCAGCAGCAGGAGACCAGCCTGTATCTCTTGAGTGAGACTCGTGGGACAGAAGTGTGAGGCCAAGGAAAACTTCCTGAAACTAGATGCTCTTACATCTAAAACTCAGCTGCTTAGGACAAAGCTATGAAAAAACCAGTGACCTAGTTCTTCCTAGTTCCAGTGCATTTGCATTTCCTATGGTGTACTGTCAGTATCACTCCAAGGGCTTGGGTTTTCTTGGAAGGAAAGGGTGTAACCAATTAATGAGCTGACCCTGGCATCCCTGATTTGCATAGGTTGCTTCTGCTCTCTAACTCTAGAATAATAGTGGTGATTATAAACACATGATGGAGAGGGGTGAGGGTGGTGAAAACCATTGTAATCACACATGGGGCGATGTGCTGACGGACGGGCTGTGGTTCAGGATCCCGGGCTCTGGGCAGCCTGCTGAGCTCCCACACAGTGCGGGAAATCCCCCAAAGCAGCTCAGCAGCTTTCCTGCAGGAATTCAGCTGTCCCCACAAGGGTCCTCCTGACATAGAGCTGCTGCCATTGAGCAACAGAGAAAATATAATACTGCCTCTATGAAATGTTGTCATCCAACTCCTGGATCAGAGCCTGTGATCCTGCACGTGCAGTCTAGACAGCCTGTGTCTCAGTCCTGCAGCTCAGAGCCCCTAGATTGGCAAAGCCAGGGCAGCTGGAGCAGAAAGTGTCTGTACTGTTTTTGTGTACTGCTGGCCCTCAAAGGATGCAGAGACTGATCAGGTTCTCACATAGTCTGGAGACTCATTTGGCTATCTAACCCAGGCTGGCTGCAAAGCCCTGAGCTTGACCTGGTATCATAGGTGGGCTCACACTCTCCCCTGACCTTAAATATCCTCTCTTGATCTTATTTGGATACTCAAGTTTTGTTCAAAATACCATTCCATTCTTCCTAGTGGTATCAGAAGAACCTTGGCATGAGAACCAGATGTGGTACCTGCTCTCCTGGCACCCATTCACTCACACACAGACTATTAATCTGTGCAGGAGTGTGTTATAAATTATTTGACATGTATGTAAATCCTAGAGCCAGAGTGTCATTTTTGGCAGCCTCTTCCACAAACTGATGTGCAAAACTCTTACTTGAAGACTGCAAATGATTTGCTGGGTCTCACACTTTCCATACGAACTTGTGGGGACTCTGTTAAAGCAATGGACAACATCAGGCTAAACTGCTCCTTGTTTTGGGGAGCTGTCAGATCTTTCTCCTTCCTTGTTCCACGTGAATGCAATTTTTTGGCTTGTTCCCATCACTCTGATGTTTCCAAAATAGCTGCAGATGAGAGTCCAGTGACTTGGCTGTCATGCTTTTTAGAGGAGTTTTCAACATGATTTTTCTATTATTCCCTCATTTTGTTTTGCTTTTGTATTCTGATTTTACTTGCTCAGAGAAGCAAAGTGAGAGGGGATATATGGCTTTGAGGGAAGGGAGAATGGTCTTAAGCTCTAGACTCCTCAGTGCATTTGGACTTTTCCATTTTAATTTGCAAACACAGAAATACTTTACATTTAGTTTACTAATGCCCAATGCATTAGCAAGAAAAAGACTCAGACCCTGAATATACTCACAAAGCCAGCACTTACTTAGACAGGATGAATTAGACCATTTACTTTCTAACTGAGTATTTTATTCCTGATGCAGACTAGGATCTCCCATCAAGGGAAAAGCAAGATTCCTTTTCTGGGTCTGAAAAATAAAGAACTGAATAGCTCATATAGAAAGGAAGATGTCTTTCCTAACACTGGCAATTAGCAGTTAACTTTGAGGCACCAGTGTTTCTAGCATCAATCCATACATTGTATATCCTGTCTACTGGTCTCTGCCCCAACTCAATAACTGTAACTACCCTTCTCATAGATAAATTGTATGTGTTCTTGATAAAAAATGACCATTTATTACCCTATACAAGTTTAGTCTCCAGTGCATCTTTCAGAAATTATTCTTATGATCAAATTGCCACAATGATTTCTTCTTACCATGTCCTTCTTCCTTTTGCCAATGGAAATAACTAACTTTTCATCCTTAAAAGGTTTTATGTAGGCCTTTGGTAACTGGTTTGGGAATTATTCTTGCAATTTCCTAGCTACTGACTTGGCACCGCTGGATATTTTTCTGGTGCAGAAAATGGTGGGGGGGGGTCCTTTCAGCAGGTAGAAACAACTGAAGAGATGTTTGAATAGTTACTTGGCATTTGCTCCAGTGCTTAAAAACACTCCTGTTTCCTGACTGGGCCCTATTTTTCTCCTAAAAACATTCCCTGATTTGTGACCTATCTGCAGGTGCCTGGGTTTTTGTTGGCTGAGTGTCCACGTCCTGAGGTGACATCAACTATTTGAGGATTTGTTTCTTGCCTTGCAAAGACTTAAATTTCCAGAGCCAGAGACCCCATGACCATGGGTTGGTGATTGGGTTTTTTTTCACACACAGAGGAGAGGGGATGCTACAGAATGACTGTTGCTGGAGGCTCACGCATCTCTGGCAGGTGTCTGGGTTGAGGTCATGCTGGGAACTTGAATTGTTGCCAAGTTGGTGTGAGAGGGGATCATCTCATTTGTCCTTTTTCCACCCAGCTGTTTTCTGTCAGGTGTTTGTCCTATCAGCCCTGTCTTTGTCTGGCTCACACATCAATGCTCTGAGCACTGTAGCCATATGCAAATACGTCCTTCCCATGTCGGAGGCTCATATTTTCACTTTCACAAGCTGCTGTGTCTACTGGGACTTTTCTCAAGTTTTAAGTCCATTTACAGCTGAGCAAGACAATGGTTTAAGCTATAATATACCTCAAGGCTCTCTCAGGACTTAATTTGTGTCTATCATGGTCTTAATGGTCAGGGCATGGGGTGACTGCTTTGTGCCAGCTCTCCTAGTGATTTTCTGGCTGCCACTCTACCATTTTACCTGTGGAGGGGAGCTTGCAGTAGCAATTTCTGTTAACTTCTCTTTTTCCCTTCATAAATCAGCAAGGAGACATAGTCGCAAAGGGCAGTCTCTCACTGCACCAGGCTTTAGATGAGCTGCACACTCCTCAGTTATGGGGAACCCAGGGCCCACCCAGACATGTCTATGTTCAAAAATTAGGGCTGAATCCCTTCTTTTCAGTGCTGTGTCAATCCATTCAAGTTCTCTGTGAAAGCCAGGTGAGAAACACTGTTATGTCTAAAGAATTCATGTCAAACTGTCCCTAAACCTGGAAACCCAAAGGAGACATGGGCTCCCTCTAGGAAGGATGTTCATACATGAAAGTGTGACACATAATGAAAAAGAGATCACTGGACAAAGAGCTCTGTTATTTTATTGCTTTGCAATAAATATGGATTTTGTGTTTAACAGATTTCTATTCTACTGTCCTATAACACCCCCCAAGAGGAAGGCTTGTTTTAACCAAATGGATCACACTTTTACTTGTTTTTCTAAGAGCAAACCATCCGTGCACTGGGAAAGTTTTTATGGCCTATGAAAGAGTACTTATAGGTGCAAAATATCAACATTCCTGTAAAATTAAATTAATTACCTGTTGGGAACAAGGATTCCTTTCTCCCTTGTTTAACTAGAATTCCCAGGTCTGCCCTCCAGTTCCCTTCAAAACTGGGAACTCAATCAGATTAATCAAGGCTAAAGGCATTTCCGCTCGCTATTCAAAACATTGCAACTCCCCTTTGTCCTTATCATGAAGCTGTTCAATCACTCACTGCCATAGAGGAATGGGCTTGGTTGGGGGACGGGGACAATGCATGTGCTTCCTTTGACTCAGATCTACCTTCCTTCGACTCAGATCTACCTTCCTTTGACTCAGATCTACCTTCCTTCCCTTTAGAATCACTGTAGCACCTTCTATTGCTTAGAGCCCCAAAGTAAAACCTCCTCCAGACAGATGAAATGAGATGGTCCGAGCAAATGTACTTGCCAAGGTGAAGGAGTCTATAATTTCTCTGGCTCATCTTTCCTGTCTAAGAGGTCTGTGTTTCATTTTTTGCTCTTTTTCTCCGAGAATGATTACATGACTTTGTTATCTTTCTTTTATATTCCATGTGGCATCAGCCATGCCACATAGTTTGCCATCACATCCTTTCCTTTCATTTAAAAAGAGCGTATACTCTACCCCAGCAGATAGCTCCACTTTGACAGGAATATGCTCAAAATTCAGTGATGAAGCATAAAGTGTAATGGATAGCATGATGTGGAAGGAAGAGATGCAAAACAGACATAGCTCTGCAGGAAACTGCATAAAATGAAGAAGCCACTTTAGTGTAGATCTGGGGAAAACTTTCTTTACAAAAATCAACTAGTTCCTCAGAAAATAGACTCTACCACTTCTGAAAGCAATACACTCTCCAATGCCCAGTTGGCATTTATCCTTCTGAAAACAATTTTAAAGTCAGAGGAATCTCAGAAGCAGCTCATCTGTCGATTATTTTAATCCCTTAAATATAAATATGGAAAAATCATAACCAAAATGGTGGAATCCCTAGCAAAAGCCTCCCTAGCTACTAACACAGTTTAAGGATCTGGAAGCAAAAACTTGGCCAGTTTAGCTTATGCAGCTGACCATGTAGTGCCCTTCTGGTTACAGCCTTCATGAGTGTCTCTAGAAAACCTGCATGTGAGAACATCAGCTGCAAAGAAGGGCTGACCACAGATATGTCCCATGTCCTGGGATAACACACTCCTCCACACTGCAGCCTCAGTCACTGGAGAAAACTCTCCATGCTCCTCACAGCAATTGTGAGGTAAAGCCATTAGAAGCAGGCAGAAGCACAAGAGCTAGAAGTTATAAACTTTTACATTCTTACAGTTGGCTCTGGAGAATTTATGTAGTTGATTCAGGAAAACACCTGCATTAGAGATGGAGAAAATTCCTTGTGTACCCCAAGTCCCCACTACAGAACCCTTCCTTACAATCCTACGGACCACTGGTGCCAGCAGAGTTTTTAATGTCTTGAAAAATGGGTTTCTTTCTCTCACTTCTCTTGGAAGATGATTAGAACCCATCAGCTGAATGTCCTTTAGTTTTAGGTTATCATTTAGCTTGAGCATACGTGGATCTGAGCTGGCTCAGCAGGAATTCCCTGCTGGGATGGTCTGACTGGGGAGTGGACAGTGTATGTTGGTATGTGGCTCACAGGAACTCAGCACCTTTAAGACAATTCTTTGGATGTGGTCATGCCAGAGGAGGAGTTTCTCCCTTGCTTTTTGTCCATGTGACACACATTGAAGGATCCCTGAAATATTAAAATAAACAGAAAGCTTGACTTGCAGAACCTGTCTGCTAAGCCAGGAATCACATTTCTTGCTGCAGTTTCAAATCGTCATCCAGAGACTTGTAAAACATTGACAAAAACCTCTTTGCCCCCAGAGCTTTCAACAAAAGCAACAGGCAGTACTTGCACCCATCCCTGAAAGAGCAAATATATCAGTCAGTTCCTGCTTCACTCTCCCTGCTTTTACCCCACAAAAGGAGAACCTCTGAGCATATTCTCCTTTGTAATTTCAATTTCTTTTCCATTCCTGCTATTATAGCTGATTTAAGGATTAGAAGGCCCCAACATGCCAGATGTGAGGGAAGCAGGCTTAGTGGATGTAGTAAAAGAAATGTAAGGAAACCCCCTGATCTAAAGGCCCATTTCCTGCTCACTCTCATCACTGCCTGCTTTCAATGGGGAATGAGTAATCTTGTGCTCAACAGAGCACTGCCAGCTTGTGAAGTGGGGCTGCTCTGAGGCTGCCTTACTACTACAAGGTGTAGTAAAGCACAGGGTACCCATGAGACAGAGACCTCTAAGCAGATTATAGATGGATCTAAGCAGATGTTACATAGATGCTGGCTCTGCAGGCTCCATTCCTCAGAGACACACTGGACTCAAGAGCCACCACACATACACACAAAAGGACAGGGCAGGGTTATCTTGTGACTCACCCAGGAAGTCTGTGGCACTGCCAGGAACTGAACACAGGTCTGAAGGATGAGTGTTTATATTCTGCATGGTAGACTTGCCTGTTTCTCCAGCTTCATTCTAATAAAATGCCTGTTGCCATCTCTGTTGTGAAGACAGGGACTTCTCTAAATGGCTTGGTTTGAAAAAAATCTAGTGAATAGAAATAATAAAGAATATTCATGGCTGGGGTGTGAGCTTCATAATAACGGAACAATTTTTTATCCCCTGACACTTCTTGGTACTAAATACATACTCAGAAGGATGCTGGGAATGTCTTATTTGACTGAGACGCTTGTGAATCTATGCAGAGTTTTTAGGTGATGATGTTTTATGGAATATATCCCAGAGCCCTCTGTCCTTGTGTTTGGAGAGAAAGTTCAGCTTATATGTCAGCCACAGTACCCACCAACTCTTCAGCTGAAAAAAAGGATTGAGTCATTGCCAAAGATGCTTGGTGTTCTTGTCTACCCTTTGCCCCTCTACAATCTTAAGCAGTGGGATTTGAGAAGATATGTGAAGTGAAAAAGCAACTTAATTCTACATCCAAGCAAGCCAACTAACACTATCCCACCTTTAGGACCAACATATTTCATAGTAGCTGCTGGCAGAATATCCCAGGTTAGGTGTCCAGTGCGTCTACTAATCCACAGTCAGCAGCCAGTTTTGAACCAGGTGTTTTGGTGAAGAAATACCAATCCCACAGACAGATGGGCTTTTTCCTCCTCTGGTTTTCTTAGGAAATACTCTTTCAGCTGTTTGGACACACAGATCTTGCTCATCTCAGAGGAAGGACAGCAGGGATTGAGAGCATCCTCCTCTCACCTATCCACTCAGCAGGACTCAGTTGGGGCTGCTGAGTAGAAGCAGTGCTCTAAGATCCCTGCATCCTGTCAGCCAAGGTGAACTTAGAGAGCAAAGCTGGAAAGTTTGATATACCTGGAGGAGTCCTCCTGGTGAAAGACAGAAAGGTGCCAGGCAAGAGATAAAGCCTTTCTAAAGCAGCGGAGAGGGAAGGGGCAGCTGTCTGGGCTGCTGTGCTCTAGGTGATGGGAGACAAAACCATCCAAAACACCATCCCATTGATGAATCGGAAACCTTGTTTTGCCTTGGGGATGTTCGCATTCAGTTTAAGAGAGAGCTTTGCTCATATAAGCCCCAAGGACCAAAGAGGCCAGAAAAGCACAGACTTAACATCTCAACAACTCACATAGGAGGTGATAGAGAGATGGTGCAATAGAAAAAGGCATAAAATTGTGAGCTTTTATTAGGTGCGGATGATAACAAATGCGCTAAGCAACCGCTGTGTGTTTGGCATCCCAGGAACACTGACTCCAGAGCTGGCACCTAGGGAAATGAACTCTCCAAACTGTAAAGCTCAAGAGCTTTGCTGAAAACGTATGTCAGCTCTTTCTTTATCAAATGCTGCAGGAGGTCAAGTGAGAGAATTTGTTTCACCTGACTCTGCAAATCATTGCTAAGTCATTGCCTGGGCTCATCTACACACACAGCAAGAGCATCTGGCTGGCTGGCTGGCCTCCCTAAGTGCTGGCTGAGTGCTTTCCAGCTCTTCAGCCACAAGTGCTGGGAGCAAGGTGTGAGGTGCTAAACTGAAATCGCCAGCTGACAACTTCCAGGGGAGCTTGGGAAGCTCCCTGCAGTCTGTTCCCTCTTACACTCTCTGACTCCTGTGACCTCTCCACAGATGCAAAAATGGCACCTGAGAGGCCTGTGTGCAGAGCTGGTAATTTGTCCTCACCCAGTCTATTCCCCACCGGTATGCAGAAACACGCATGGTGTGAGAAATGTGTCCATGGCACAAAGCCAGAGCAAAAACAGACAAAGAAATAATGTTTACCCCCAGGGCCTTTCTGACAAACAATAAAAAAGCAATAGAGTCAAGATAGATTACGCGTCAGCTAAAATATTACCTCTTCCTGCCAATTCTTATAAAAGGAGGCGAAGCTGCTCTTCATGCTGAGCTAAAACTTCTGTTAAAATACTCAAGGAAAACAACCATTTAGACAGCATCTTTCTTTCTAGCCAATGACAATAATATTCTTGTTAAAACTTTATTGAGAGAGTCTGCTTTACGGGATGCAGCAGGCAGTTTGCTTTGTTTGACTACAGAGCCGCATAAAGGACTAGAGGACTTAGAGCCTGAGATGAATGCTCTGGTGACAGCATCTTTGCAAGCAGAGAAATGAACTAATTCCACCTTCACCACATACAGAAAGCAGCTTTAGGTTGGTTGAAGGCTACTTTCTGCCCTGTGCAAAACCCACTTTCAAAGGCATCCAGGAAACCATTGCCACTTGCACATCACAGGGAATGACAAGCAGGAATGCCAGGCTGTCTCACCTGAGCCAGCAAACAGCAGCCAGCTCCTGACTGGATGCCTGTGCTCACCTGAATGGGTCTGAACAACACGGAGATGAATAGGCACCGTGTGAATATTTTATTCAGTAAACTTGGCTCTGCTGCTGTGTGGAGGGTGAGGCATGTGATTTATTACTTACAAGAATTTGGACAGCCCCTGGCTTAACATGAAAACACTGGCAAGTGTCAGGAAATTCATGAACTTTACACACATGATTATCGATGACTTGTATTAGCAAACAGTTCTGGATATCCTCCCTTTTGAAACAATGCCAGTGGTCAAGCAGAGCAAAACACCTATGTGGGCCTAAGGTGGCAAATCACACACTATAATCTGCAAACAACCCATAGTCAGAGATCTGTCTGTGTTACATCAGCAGGAAGCGAAGGCTCTGCTTAGGAACAGATTAAGAAAAAAGGGCTTATCCACTTCTGCAAAGCCTGGTCAAGTTTCCAACAGGCACCACCTGTAGCAGTGTTAAACGCATAGGAAGCCATACCTCTGTCCATTAAATTTGATGGGGATCGCTCAGAGTCTCTGTGGATATCTACGCCATAACATGAGCTGAAAAAGGAGAATCATGCCTTTTTCAGTGAAAAAATATGATCAGACAGATGAGATAAGCTTCAGACAGCTTTCTTGGCTTGGCAAACCTAAAACTTCCTGTTACAGAAAACTACTCTCTCCACTCAACAGAAACAAACTTTGAATACTGGGCTTCCATGCTGGTTATTGGATGGCAATACATGTTTCTGTGAGTCAGACAGATCCTACTCACACCTACCCATACTTGTCTAAACCCACAAATCTGGCAGTGGGACAAGTTGTTTATGCACAAGCATCTGTACCTGAAATGAAGAGCGCAAAGTGGCATATATAAAGTAAGTACCTAATTTATAAAGTAAGATCTATGTCAATAAAGGTAGTTGAAGCATGGAGTCCAGAGGAGATCAGCTAATACAATATCATGCTGTGCACAGACACTGAATATGAAGCTCTACAGAAAGGACTTGTTCTGCTGTGAAAATTCACCACTTGTCCCATTTTGGAGTTATGAGACCATTCAGATTTTAATGAAGTCCTTACACATATGCTTAATCAAACCTATTGAAGGACAAACTGTAATGGAAACCAAGCCCCTCCAGTGTAACGGTGCTTAAGAGTGAAGTTAACTAAGAACTGCCTTTCAAGTAAGAATAGCAATGGAAAACTAAGAAACATATCCAGAAGTAATGAACCCCATTATGGCCAAGAAGGATGAGTTCCTCAGTCAGGAAACACTCATAAATACCTATTTCTGTTCTGTTTTTTAAAAGAAAGAAGGCATATTTCTATCTTTCAGTGATAATGGCATTCTCTCTGATCCATCAGAAACCAGGGAAAACTTTCAATAGGAAGCAGTCAGCTGCTTTAAAATCAGTGGAAATGGAGCTGCATGACCTGCTACTGTTAGATTTAAGGAAATTTTGGAACATGAGGGAAATTCCACAAGACTGAAGAGAATTGAAAAAAGTGCCAACATTTGAGCAGGGGGTAGATGGAAAATCCCAGGTGGTATTAACTCAGTTAATCGGATGTTGATTCTGGGTTCAGTTGTAAAAAGACTGATACTGGATACAAGCATTGAAGAATCTAAAGGCAGCATATTTTGTTCCAGTCAGCATAGTTGTATGGAAAATAGGTTTTGCCAAACTAACTTTTATAGATGAAATGACAAGCTTCATTAATAAAAATGCTCCTGATATAACAGAGTTTCTATAAGGTGTAAGGTTTATTTGCACGACACTGATAAAAAGGCTGAGCACTCTACAAAGCAGTGCAGCATTTCTTAAGTTGAATACAGTTAGAGAACTGACAGAACACAAAATACTTGTAAATGAGAAACTGTGATGAAATGGGGCTGTTTCTGATAGCATCTTGCTCTTGACCAAATACCATCCAGATTCTTTCTTACGGATATTGAACGAAATGCAGATTTAAGTAGGGACAGCACTTGCAAGTGGCTCAACAAGGGAATGTAGTACTGTACCAAGAATGATGCTCTGGCTTGCTTCATCAATATGCACTTGAATTGGACCAAATGAAAAACCAAACAGACAATGTGAAGACTGGAGGTCCCATCTCCAAGATGTGGAGTTCTAAAAATGTTAGAAGGGAACTGGGGAGCACAAAACCATCAGTACAAAACTGTGGCTAAGAGCATTCAAACTCCAAAAGAACAGACTATCAGGGAAGATGAAAATTATATCATCTTTGCCTGAGGAACTAGTGAGACCACTTTTAGAATAGTCTGTCCTGCCTTGGATCTAGCCTTCAAAAGGATGTGGAAAAATTTGGGATATACTCAAAAATTTATGTCTAAATGAGACAAGGTTTGCAAACTATACCCAATAACAAAGGGCTTGTAGAAGCTAATCTATGTAACTTGTTGAGGAGAAACCTAGAAGAGACTTCGAGGAAAGCTGCAACTTTTTCTGTGTTCATTTTTGCTTGCAAGGAAACCAAATTTTAAAACCTGGCGTCTTTCATGAAATGGATCTCCTGGTCTCTGAGCTGTTCTCATCCCAATGATCCTAAACTCAAACAAATCCTATGCCAAGGGTAACACAAAGCTGAATTTTAACTGGAGATTGGTTGCATTTCTTTCTAGACAAATCATCTGCTGTGCATGCAGCTCCAGAATTACACTCCCTGATGGCACGAACAAGTTCTTCTTGCACTCAGAGAGACCATGTGGCTGAGAAACGGTTAGCAAAGGCAAGGGCTAAACTGTAAGCATCCTGGGCTCTAGTCCCACCTAAGCCCCTGCCCGATCTTTTGAACCTGAGCAAGCATTTAACCTCCTCAGCCTCCAGTCCAGCTGTAAGAACGGGGAAAAAAATCAAGATCTTGCTGAAAACCAGATGTTGCATCTCAGCTAAGATTTATATCCAAAAAGTAACTCAGTGAAAAGACCTGCTGGGGAATGCAGGCAAGCAGATGGATGGAGACTGTTGCAAATACTGAAAGTTCACACTCTTCACATGGATACTTAGGAGTAAATGGGAAGAGGCCTTTCCCTGATGATCAGTTTATAGGAGTAGTGTTTCCAGCCTCAAATTCACAGTGATAGCACATGCAGAGCTGCCAGCAGCCAGCTTTGAATTTTGTGGATTGGCAGCCTGGCAAGCCCCACTGCCCCAAGCAGAGGTGGTGGGTTGTGGGAATTTTCTTGCTTCCATGGTTTGGAGCAGGCAAGTGAGCCCTGCCACTGGAAAGCCCTCCGTTTCAGTTCATATTTATTCATGTGCTCGTTTTTCTTGTTTGGTGAATGTTGCATGTCAATATTTAGTCACTGCTGTGGAAACAGCAACACAAATGCAAAGGAAGAGGGGGAAAAAAGGAAGGAAAGAATAGAAAAGAGTGTTTTAAGGCACAACCAATTTGTCTGGTTTTGCCCTCTTGCCTCAGGAATGTGAGTTCGTATTGCCCATGTGCCTGCAAAGGGAAACAGGAATTGAAAAGGGAAGTGTATCAAACTGTTTACTTGAAACTATGGGCAAGAGTGGGAGCCAGAATGTCTGGGAATCCCATCAGGCATCCTCTGTGCGTGCACAGCTCCCTGGAATTGCTGCCTGGGGCCAATGATGCAACAGAGCTGTTGTGTTTTCAACCACCTCCTCTTTTCACCAAACCTTATGGGGGTATCCTGAGCTCCTCTTGGCGGAGTTCTGTTTCTGATCCTGAGGCATTGGGCAGGCTGGATCAGAGCTGGAGGTGGGCAAGAAGAACCAGAGACAGAGCATCCAGCCATCCATCTAACAGCAGCAAAGAGGCAATGGAGCTCTGGGGCTCCTGTCCTTCCTGTTCATGTGCAACTTGCATTGAAAAAGCAGCAACAACAAAAAGATAATACTCAAAAGACTTTTGTTGATAAGACTTATGAAACACTGATTACAAAGAAAGTTTCACCAAGTAATATAACAAACTGCCCAGCAATTTAAAAACTTCATTTAAATTGCTGCTGATAATATGTCTGCTGTGTAGTAAAGCCAAAATGACATGGGAAAATACTGGATTTTAATTACAAGAAAGGACAAGGGAAAACTCCTTAAGTTATATATTTCAGTTATATTCAATTTGAAAACAAAAAAAGGAAAATGTGGTGACTGTGATCTCCAGAGACTATTATTTTCTTCATATATACCAACAAATTAAGGGAAGCCTTCTTTGTTTCTGTTGTTGGAAGTGGAAGAAGGGTATCTAGCTGTGATTTGGAGGACGAGCCATCAATACAGTGAAAAGTAGTTATTATATGTTGCACTTGGCAATGGGAACATCCTGAACAGACACAGGGATGTGCATGCAGAAACCTGAGGAAAAGTCTAACCTGAAAGGGAGGTCATCTGGTGCTGCCAGTTAGGGCTGCAGGGTTTGTTCTGCTCAGGCTCTAGTCTTTCAGTATGACATTGCCTGTTGTCAAAAAATGGCAAGTCTCAGTGAAACCCTGGAGAAAGGGGAGACTGGAACACCCCCCAGGCTTTGGCAATAGCTATAGAAAATGTGTGTGTGTGTTTAGATCCTTGATTGCAAAAGAAAAATGGCATTAAGTTGGCACCAGCAGGGAATTTTATACCTGTCAGTTTTTGCACAGGTCTGTAAATGGCAGAAACTTTCAACTTCTGCCAGAAAAGCATCAGGGTTCCCACATAAAAAGCCAGACAAATGATATATCTATACCAAATACAAGAATTTAATTTTGATTTCAATACAGTCACTCTGATAAAAGAGCTGAATAAGTCTGCAGAGGCTTGATATAATCTAAAATGGAAATAGGTCTTGGTATGGAGAGTCACATCTCCCATTTCTGCACTCATACCAGCCTGTAGCATATAAGCACCAATATACAACACTTTAGGAGATATATCTAAAAGCTACATTAACTTATAATCACTGATACTTGGGAAAAGTCTAATTTGACCTCTCAGGAGCTAGAATGTTGGAATTGCAGACCAAGTGTCATTAAGTGCAAAGCAAAAGTTGACCTGCAGTTTTTTCCTCCCCATGCCAGTGCTCTCCAGATCCATACAATGGTATTTGTGCATTTTCTGCCTTCTCACTTGGGCAGGGACTGGTCCCCCTGTTTGGGCCAAGTGAGGAAGAGACCCTCAGCTGTTGGCTCCAGCCCTGCTCTGCACGGGGCCTTTGATGACAGGTCCTGGCGTGGCCTAGGGCCAAAGAGGAAGACGCAAAACTGCCCTGCAGCAGATGTGTGGTGGGATGCCCTTTACACGGGCCTCATTGTGAATCTCATTCTAATAACTCAGGGTTGGTCCAAACCTTTATGTCCTTCCACAATTCAACACTTAAAAATATTTAGAGATAATCTTTACACAGGTGCCAAGAAACTTACAGATCTTTCTAGGTTTAAAACTAAACTAAACTGTTGGGTCCCAGGTCTAAGGTGATGTGTGGGTCAGGCTCCAGGCAGGTATGTATGGTTGCTGGTCCCCTTGTCTGCTTTTCCTGGTGGCTTTCTGATTTTCATGAAGAAATTGCAGAAGGCAGCTTTTTGGTTGCTTTGCCACGTTCCCATCCAGACCAACAGTATCCTTTCTTGAAGAGGGTGTGTATCTTGTGCCAGGTCCACACCATGAATGTTGAGTACATGCAGTCCCTTTTGAATCACAGGAAGTATGTAGGCTTTGGAGATTATCAGCCCATTATTAACATTTCAGAAAAATATAAAGTGGTTTCCGCTTTATCTGTTTACTCTGTGGCTGATAAAATATTAACATTTTTCAACCTCCACTGAATAATCCCTGGTCCCCATATTCCCAGACAATATGGTGTGTGGCTTAAATGGATCACCCCAAATGAAGCTGTTTCTCTTGGCTACTGTCATACAGGAAGCTGGTGAGAAAAAGGTTGTTTGCACAGGATTTAAGCATTTAAAAAAAATTATGAAAAAGTGATGCTGAGGAAAACATCGCAAGTAGTAAAAGTGCTTTGCATGTGTGCAGCTGTTTCCTGGACATTTCTTTCTATTGCAGAGGCATTTGGTTTACAGGAAATTCCAGCTCACATACAATGCCAGTCTCCCCAGAAAACAGGCTCTGGACTCAGCTGTATTGATCAGCTTTGTGCAACTGGTGGTGCTGGCAATTACACCACGTGCATCCTCACAGGCAGCAGAGACTGTTTTGATTTGATTCTAAATGGTTTTTAGGAAATACTAAATTTGCCTCCATCCAACAGCAGGGCTGTTGTTTCTCATGGTTAGTTTTAGACCTGCCCAGATTAGATATTGGTCCAGATATAACTTCGCACCTAAGCTCTGTGGGCAAGCAGCTGGCTCTGGGCTTGTGCTAAACACCACATGGAGTTGTGCGTTTTGCTGAGAGCTGCAGCAGAAGGAAGCAAAACTGCAAATCCACAGGCTGATGCACAGACTGAGGGTCTCACATCAGCCTCCTCTATACATCTAGAATTTGTACCAAATTTAGAGGTCTTGAGAAATTAATCGTTTCTACCAGCTACTCTTTCTAGACTGTTTTTGCAAGTTTAGAATAGTGACAATACAAGATAGGTACAGACTCCAGCAAGCCCAGATAAAATTTACATGTTTAGCATTTTCTGTTGGATAGAAACCCATACATGCTGCAAGCACTGGTATGGTTCATCTCATGGCAGATCCAGCAATGTTTAGTTCTCATCCGGAGGTGCTGGGAGCAAGACAAGTGCGAGCAGGGTTAGCTGGAGTTCCCATTCTGCTGAGTTGGCAGAGAGCCTCGTGGCAGCAGATGCAGGGGACCTGAGATGATAAATGGAGTTTGGAAAGCAACCCAAACATGTACATACAAATTAGTATTTAACATACAGTTGCTATTTGCAAATTATCCCCTTGTGATTTAGCTCTTGAATGAAAGCAACTGTGTTAGCTGAACAAACAGTAGCAGAGGAGGCTGCAAAAATGCACCTCCACTCCCACCCACAGCCATACCCTGGTGAGCCCGTAGGCCAACCTGCACATGTGTTCGCACGAGGCATGCACATCCCTTCCCAAACAAGCCATGAGAGACACCCAGGCCTGGTCTCTTCTCCCACTCTACCAGGCACTTTCAGCCATGTGAGCCATCCTTAACCAGCCACTAGCCCTGAGTAAGGGCCCCAGACTGTGCAGAAGGGGCTGGTGGCAACCTGCACTGTCAGCATGCAGGTCGCTGGTGGAGACAGGAGCTGGGCTTTTTGCCAGGTGCTTTGGCAGAAGACAAGCTGGGTCACTATCCCATGTTTTTAACAGGAAGTGATGTTATGGCAACACATGAATCATAAACAGTTTGACACCAAAAGGAATAAGCCACGGTGGCCCAACACCTGAGCACCCACCCCTACATCCGGAGTGACACAGTGGGCTTGACGCAACAGGCCAAGCTCTGACGCGTGTTGTGAACACTCAAAACCCCAGAACTCCTCCAAACCTCAACGATCAAAACCAGACCTTCCCCGTGTGAGAGTCCCAGTGCTGAGAGCCTGCACTGCTCCTGGGCCACTTGGAAGGGCCCGGGGCAGAGGGGAGGAAATCCAGGCTAGGGATCATAGAGCACCCGTGGAGTGCCGTCAGCTAGTTCAGTCTGCAAGGTGCTGGGAAGCACATCCCAGCTAAGGAGCCTGCTTGCCTCCAGCAAACATGAGGGGCTGGTGGGTAGCTGCCTCCTGCCATTGCTCCTGGCACAGCGTGCTCAGGGCTGGCAGCCTGAGAGCCTGCCCAGATGAGCTCTGCACCAAGTGTGCTCTGCCAGACCTACCAGGAGCAGCGCAATTCACCATCCTTTCCCTGACCTCACAGCAGGGCTGGAGTTTGGAGGTACCAAAAAGGTGGTGTTACTCAGTGGCCTACATTTCACAGGTCAGGTCTTTCCCAGCCAAAAAAAGAGGAAAAGGATTACATTTCAAAATAGTTTCCCTTCCCTTTGGAGGGAGAAGTCAGAGGTAGAGCCAAACAGCTGCTACTATGCATGATTTAAGGAGATAAGAAGCAGCAGCAAGAGGGAGAGACTGGGATTTACAGTATCAACCCTAAAAATAGTTGTTAAGAGAAAGCCTAAGCCTGGAAAAGCCTCACTGGGAGTTGCCCCATACACAATTGCTAAACTCAGCAGATGGCATCTTGGGCGGGAAGATTTGCCTTTGAAGAGTTTGTCTCCACCATCACCACTTTCACCCAAGATACCACTTTACACTTGAGGTTCAAGTAGCTCAACCCCGTGTGTGGATGTCCCTGGGAGACAGGTCACAGTGAAACAGGCTGAAACAGAGCTGTCAACACAGCAGCTTACACAGGCTTATAAAAAGAAAGTACAACTGAAGCCAATATAACTTCCTCTTCGAGCATCTCTGAGCAAGGAAATGACTTGCCCAAGCAGGTTGGTGGCAGACACTAATGTGGAGAGGGGCTCTCTAGGCTGCATTTCAGCCGAACTCGAATGACATGCACAAGTTGGCAACCAGACCTGGAAAGATTGTCTGCGTGTCGAGTCTAGCCCTCTGCAATCGCAGACAACCGTGTCATATAAAACCATTTAACTTTGCTAACTATGCTGCTCATCCCTTCAAACCTACCAGGAGTGTTTTCAGACCCTCTCTTGTCTACTGGCGTCGTCTTTGCTTTCCTTGCCAAAATGAAAGTCCCTAGGGCAGTGGGACCAATAAATACACATTCCACACTCAATCGGGAAAGCCCATCTGCTCCAAGAAAAGAAATAGATAAAAAGACAAACCCTAGTGAGGCTGAGATCAATAGGTATCAGAGCTGTCAGCTCTTCTGCTAGAAATGAGCTTTCTACTTGCATTTGCACTGAATGTCACCCACACACAAAAAAGACACTGGTGCTGTTGCACAGGTATGTATTATGCATTTCACACTTTGAGGAAAAACACTGCTTTATAAAGTATCTGGTTTGGAAGTTGTTGGGATTTTGATTTGCTGCCCAAGACAAAATACTTTTCTGGTTTAGCTTTTTTAAAAAATCACATTAATTTCTTTTTAGTGATGGGAGAGGAGCAGATACTTTTTAAGGGAAAGGTTAAAAAAAAGATGCTGTCTTTGGGGATTTCCAGCTAGATGCAATAAAGCTTCTTTTCCACTAAAAGGTAAAATGTTTGATCGATTCCTTGTTTGGTTGTCTCTCCCTGTCCATTCACTCAGGATGCTGAGCACCATGTAAGCCCAGTCTGTGGCCTGACCTGGCCTGGCTCTGCAGTGTGCCTGGCACAGCTGCACGCCTCGTCCTCCCTGCCGGCAGTGGCAGAGGCACTCACAACACTGGTTTTGCTCAGAATGCCCACATGCTGTTTCTAATAAAACCTGATCTCCTTCCTTTTGATGCAGATGACAGGAACTGGTCCTGGTTTAAGTCACCCAGCCAGAGAGCGCACACCACAACTGGCCCATGATAACTCTGGAACTGGAGAGAGGGACTCAGGAAGCAATAAATCAACCGTGCTGAGTTATGACATCGGTGACAAAGGAATGGTTTCTCCTCCAGCAAGCCCTGCTGAAGGTACTTGGTCTCCGAAGGCACTGTAGGGGCTGGGCTGGCAGGCCCTGCAGTGGAGCAGACGGTGTTTATTTGTCCTATAAGCACTCTAGAAACAACCAGTGCTGCTGTGGATGGTTTACATACAAGCCTAACAAACAGCATCAATAACACTGAAAAATTAATTACTTTGATAAAATTTTGAGGCCCCACTGAAAGTTTGTGTGTCACTACACTAGAAATATATAGCTTCCTAATAGGAACTGGTTCACTCCTAAACAGGGAAGATCGATGAAGAGTAATGGAGGCAGCCAGGGCAGAGAGTGGTGGAAAGATGTCCAAGGTCACACAGCAGCTTTTTAGTTCAGCAGTCCTGGTTCAGTGTGTTACTCGCTGCTCCTCACTAATCCCTCTATCATTACTCACACTATAAAAGTATCTTGGAAGCCTCTTAAATACTATTTGACCATTAAATCACATGATGGAGCAAAGACAGGATGAGTGTGACTCAGGGAAGCCAGGACCTGTGTCTTGAAAAGCTACATCTGGTAGAAACAGCTCCCCTTGTAAATGTGTTCCCAGAGGAGGTGCAAGCCTGGTGCTGGCTGGGAAACACTATCTGAACATCTAATACACTTGGAGCAACCACATCCAACAAGCATAATTTTTCACTACAGCCCCACAGTACTCCCAAGAAGGAAGCACTGTGACAGCAGTAACGTCACCCATTGACTGGGCAGGGAGAAGAACTAGGGCTCCATGTTGCCAGGCATATTTTCTACTTGAATTACCTTCCGACTCTGACCAAGTAACAAGAAGCCCATATAGTGCTGTCTGGCATCAGAAGCTCATCCGCACAGGGGGTCTGCAACCAGAGTGAGGAACCTGACTGGGTGGAAACACTGCAGCAGGGGGCCTGCAAACAGACACAGAGCCGTGTGGCTTCTAGAACTCAGGGTGATCCCCTCTGCACTCCCCTTACTGAAAACTTGAAGGGTCTGGGCCAATGCAACACACCCTGGCCAGGCTGTACAGAGCATGGCTCCCTCCAGGGGTGAACACACCATTTGTTCAACTTGTCTAGATTGTCTACAGACTCCAAAGCAAATAGCTAAGCATGCATCTTGTAAAAATGTCATGTCCCCCTGTTTACAAGAGATTTCTCTGTGATATTTTCTCAGACCAAAGGTAAAGTCACACCAGCGAAACAAATAAGAAAGAAGAAGGAAGTCACACAAAGCAGGGAAGATTAAGGTCCCAATCTGCTCTGGCAAACGGAGGCTGTTGGATATGGTCACATCACCTCCCTCCCTCTCTTCATCCATCAAGTTATTTGTGGCTGAGGAAAGGGACCATTTTAACAAAGAGCCTCCCAGGGAAGCCTGGTCTCAGCATGCAAGAGATGTGATCTCTTGGCCACACAGGATCCTCTTGTGGAGCAAGGAGGTTAGGATGTGTCTTGTCCACCCTGGAAGAGGAGTGCAAATCTATGCACAGCACACCAGAGCTGGGAGCCCTTCCAGTGTCCTGCACAGCCTTCAGAGGGGGATGGATGGTGCTGATCTCCTGGGAAAGGTGGCAGCATCTGCATCTGCAAGGGGGAGCTGACCAAAGGCTGGTGAGGCTCTGCAGATCAGGACTGCTTTTCATTCCTGCTGCTCCTGTTACAGAGATTCTTCTGCCGCTGAGAAGTGAGTTGGGGATTCACCCCTTCACTCCTGTCTACTCCACAGACAGTATAGGACAAACTGAAGATATTTGACATCACAGAGAATTTTCCAAGGTGCCATAAACCCCAATGTACGTTACATGTCAGGTTAACATTGGTGAGAAAAGAGGTGTAAGGGGAAAGCGCTGTGATTTGGCAAATGACAGATACACAATGTGTAACTGACCCCAGACACAAAAAGTGGTTCAATCAATTCAGGAACTTGTTTATAAATAATTTTAAAAGCAAGCACATGGGCAGACAGAGATGTAGAAGAGGCACCTCTATCCCTCAGGAACTGCTGGCTCCTATCCATGGGATTTTCACAGAGCACTTCTATCTCATTAAAATAGTTCCTTCATGGGCCATGAAATGATTTTCCATGCATGGAAAAGGTTCATAATGCTCTCAGCTCTGAGCAAAGGAACAACAGAGGATGGCTTGGAGAAGCTGACACTACACCTGGGCCCAAACAGAAAAATTGGAGCAAGATCAAAGCCATCAACTCTGTGGTACCCTGAAGGGAGAGGCTAAAAAACCCAACCTCAATGGCAGGATTTGGGATCACCAGGCAGGCATCACTTACCCAGCTCTGGCTGACACAGTCCAAGGAGCAGCTGCAGCTTGTTTCCCACAACAGAAGCCCCTCCCTTGCCTCGCCCTTTACCAGCATTCTTGGGTGAGCCCTCTCCAAGGAGGGAGCACACCCAGCTGCCACAGCAGGGTGAGAGCCTATCTTCTCCTTGGGGTGCACCTGGCTCTGAGCTCTCTGCATGTCCCCTTGGGCTGGGGGCTGGCAGTGTTGGACACAACCTGGGGCAGAGGGAAGGAGCTGCTCCAGACTGAGAGCCTCTCTCCACCCCTTCCAGGCATATCCACTGCAGAGCCAAAGGCTGCTTTGCAGTGCCCTGGAGCTGCAAAGCTCTTGGGGCCAGAGCCTGGGCCTGGTCTTCAGCTGCTGAGGCTCCAGGAGTCTTCAGCCCTCTGGAAAAAGGATTCTAAATGCTGCTTATTTGGAGAAGGAACAGGCTGGAGGAGTGTCTCTTCTCCACCCCCTACTCAAAAGGAGGATGCTGATGCTCACTCCCCTGTGCTGCTTGCCAGCCCCTTGCTCCCCCCTTGCACCTCTTTGCTCCCTACTTCTGTCTTTTCCTTTTTGAGAGGGTTGGATCAAGAAACACAAACACTTCTGATCAGCTTGTAGTAAATGAAATACAGTATTTTAGCTTCAAGAAACTTTGAAGAGGCTCACACAAGGCTAGAATTTGGCTTTCATTCTGAAAACCAGGCTACAGAAAACCCCCCTTGAGATCATTTTACTGATACCTGGGTTTCTTCTTCCCCCTCTTTGGCAGGAGGCTGAGGCACCAGAAAGTGTCAATTTACTCTCTCTGTTGGGCCAAGAACATCCCTGGTACAAATTTATTGCTCTTAATAGGGCTGGGCCTTTAATTCCTAGCACATACTTGTGAAGAATTTTGGCTTGTCACTGAGGAGTAGGAATTATTTTCCTCTCTACAGGTACAGGCAGGTCCTCCTTTTGCTGAGGGCTCTGCACATCCCAAGAAGAGCATTACTGCAGTGCTCCCATAAAGAAGAAATGAAAACCCCATAAGCACCTGCCTGTGCTGAAAGCCAGCAGCAGAATGGCTGCTGTTTAGTACATGGGATTTTTTTCTTCTTCCTTTCCCCCTTTTTATTGCTCTGCTACTAGTTGAAGTGCTACTGTGGGATCAATCTGCTCCCAGTCCCTTGGGGAATTAGACAATGGAGTAAAAGGCTCCTATAATGAAGACAAGGCACTTTTGCCACTAAAGTCACTAGCAGCTGAAGCTAGCACTAAGGTTTCACAGCAGATTTTATGACTTCTTCCCATTTGTAAAGGGATCTGGTTTAAATGCTTGTCATGCTCAGCTGACTGGGGTTCCTGCCATGTTCCTCTGTGGACAGTGCTGATGTTCTCACTGCTGCAAAAGCTGCTGCTGGTGCCTCCCCATCATTAATGGGGCAAGTGGCCACCAACAATGGCAGCCCATTAAAGGCTATTCCCTGAGAGAGGCTTGCTGAGTGGAAGGAATCTGCTTCCTGCATTCCAGCTCACTCAGCGTCTGTAGGGCAAATCTGGGCTGAATACAGGTCTTTTAGCAAAAATCACCCTGAAGGAAAGCAAAGAACAGAGATGAGCACGATGCCAGCATGTGCCAAAAGTCCTGCCAGACTGCTAGCATGTCCCTGGCAGTGCATGTGGGAGAGATGAAGAGACCTCTCTGAGCAAATGCCCCTTTGCAACCCAGAGGGGAGCCAGGCTGGCCAGGCCAGCAGCTCTGCTCTAATAAGCAACACCTGAGCCCTGAACAATTCCTGAGAGCACAAACAACGGGGACTACTGGGGGATGCAATTCCCACAGTACATCAAGCTACAGCTTCCCATGGAGACTATGTGGGTTCTACCAGCAGCAAAAGGCTCTGATACTGCAGTTCCTTCTGTAAGGGTGCCTCTGCACCCAGCCTGGCAGCAGAAGTGGTTGCACATTACCACTAAACTTCATCCCAGTTTGCAGTAGATTCCCCTTTTGACATCTTTCTCAATAATACCAATAACTTTCTCGTTGTTACTCTGTGAAACCAGCACCATGAGCACACAGCGGCTTGCAAAGTCAGGTGAAAGAGGGGATATTGTTTCAGTCCTTCACATTACTGAAATGTGAACAGGAGATGCAGATCGCTTTTCTTCTGCAAGGAACAAAACCCAGTCTCCATGACCAAAAATCCTCTTTGGATTTCAGCTTATGAGTGCCTCAGCTTCCTCAGATCTACAAAGGAGGATTTGTGACAGTTGGAAAAGCCCAAGTAAGAACATGTGGAAGAATGAAAAATGATGACAATTTAAATGTCTGCCTTTACCCTCCTATCAAACTCTTCTGGACTCAGCCATTATGGATCACTCATAGGTAAGTGTAATAAAAGGGTTGCTATTCTTACAAAAGAAAATGATGCTTACTAGAGGTCCCAGGATGGAGGCTTGGCCAATCTGTCCCTTCCTCTAAAAATCCATTTCTGCTTTCTGTAACTCTGCGTGCCTAATGATGTTTTGTGTACATCTGAGAGTCTGCACAGACACTCAACAAACCATTTGCCTAAGGCCTTCACTTCATGGGTACTGTGTGAACTGGTCTCCAGATAGATGAGGTTGCAGAGGTTAAATAGCTAGTTACAGTACATAAAATTTATATCCACTGTGACTAGATGAAGCTTTTCCCATCTTTTAAGTGCCTTTCTCTTTATGGAAAAGAGAAAGATGACTGCAGTCACATCCCAGTTTCACAGCATAATCCTATTTTAATGGTAATCATACAAAGTCCTTCCTACTTTACATCCAAACACCTGCACTGCACTTCTGTAGCAGTAAGAGATGCTATTCAGCACGCAAGGGAGACTCGGCGCCTGTGTCTCGGCAATCAGTCTAACCTAACACACCTAACAGTCTTCTATTTCAGACTTCTAGTGAGATGAGCAAGGCTAAATACAGTGGAGATCCAGAACCTGTCTCAAGAAATTGAGTTCTGCAGGTAATTTTTCCTTCCTTTTATCAAATGTATACAGCAACAATGTCCTTCCTGCTGTGACTTAGTTTTCTACCAAATTTCATAGAGAAGGTCTTTGGAATATGAAATGCATATTTCATTTCATAAAGTGAAGAATACTTCATCAAATAAAGAAAATTACCATTACCAGATGTTCCGTGCCCTGATGGAGCTACGTAGTTCCAGGCAGGTAGTGCCGTAATTTCTTTCTCCATCATGCCAGGAAATGCTGTCTCTAGTGCCAGCTGGGTACATCCCAGGAGGAATGATTCCTCCAGGGGCTCACTAGTTTGGTGACCTGTTCCTACCAACCATCTTGTCTTTATTTGCTCTAGGGCAGAAAGTGAGGAATTTTTAAATGACTCATGAGATAGTCAAATCTAATTTCAACCTTGATGCAGTCTGGAGTTCCTAATGACCCTTTTCAGCCATCTCCTCCATGAAAAGTGGGGGGTTTTTGCTAATGATCCTTCTGTGCTCTGCCACAGGCGTGTCCCAAAGTAGTGGCTATGCACTGCACCATCATATGCTCTCCTCTGTAAATAGATGTGAGGAAGCAAAGAATTGCAAGGCAGGAAATGGCCACTTGGTCCAATGATACTGGCCCTTTAAGTTTATCTCGAACGCACCTCCTTGCTTTGTCTTTGCATCTGCAAATCTCCTTTCTCCTCATAAAAATGTCTAGCTGTCTCTTAAACCCATTCAAAGTATTTGCTTAAGTGACCTAACTTGGCAGCAACTCTACAGCATTTGGGCAGGCTTGAGTGACATAATGCTGCCAGAATCCCCTGTTTACTTTTCATGTTGCCTGCAATCCTGCCATGCTGGGCTGGGCTGTAGCAGATAAACAAGTCCTGTACAGCCCACAGGAACCATCCATGGAGAACTCAAAGCTACCAGAAGTGGCAATGCTGACTCCGCATCCAAAATGCTTCCCATGAAATAACTCAGGAGCCGGCCTCTTTGGAGCTTGTGCTTGTGGAAGAACCATGTCTGGGTGGAGATCTGAATTGGCTTCAGCCTGTGTTCAAGAACAGATGGGAGAGTTTCTGCCACCCTCCCATCTAAACTTCTCTTTACTAAGCATATGGAAGCATTTCATGTTCCAAATCGGCAGGTAGCTAATTTTAAACTTAGATACAGTTAAATAGTAAAGATTTTGTGAAGATTAGCCGGCTTTTGTGCTGCTTATAACTTTTCTTAGGAATGACATCCACTTGCTTGTTCTAACTCTAGATGAGCACTGCCATTTGGGTCACTCACCATGGTTCCTTCCTCCGTGGTGCAAAACCAGCTTCACCCATCTGCTCAAACCTAGTGTAACTCTGCCTCCCACTGGAGTGTACAGTGGATAATTTGCATCCCTGTACTGTTCTTAAATTACTGTTACTGATGCTGCTGTAACTTGCCCCCACAAGGGGCAAGTTTCAACTGACGCAGCTGATGCTGTGTATTTATTCCTATCAATCCCACTTAGTGCTTCTCACACATTTTTGCTTGGCAGCACCACCAGTTCCCTATGTGGGACTGTACACCTCACAGCACAGTGAATTGAAGCCAGGGATCTTGTCATCACATTCTCCTAGCTATCTTTCCTGCATCCTTGGGAAGATCCCAGTCCGAAAATCATAATCACAGAATAAACTTTTTCAGAGGATGTGGATCCTCATCCACATGCACCATTACATGTGCACCAATGGTTACACGTAATGGCTAAAGCCTTAAAGCCATGGAAGTAAACACTGCAACATCCAGCCTTCAGTCTTTTGTTGCAGTTCATACTCTGGAACATGCTGTGAGCAACCAGTACTGTTCTTCATCAGCTGCCTGAGCATTTGTCAGCTGAACTGCAGCAGCGGGAAGGCAGGAATAAAAACCTCCAACTGTAACTTTTCCATATACACTGTATTATTAGGTTACAAAATAATCCTACATATTCATATAAATGTAGCCTCACTAAGGCAAAGGGACCATTGATATGAAAACTTATCTGTAATATTAGGATCTCTTCAGTTCCGGTTATTTTCAAGATTCTGTAAATGGTTGGCATATGGAAAAATCCCTTTGCTCTTGATATAAATCTCATTCTCATAAACATTTGAAAATGCTATTTTTCCGGTTTTGCCAATAAGAACAGATATTTAAAGATATTTAAAGCATGTAGAAACAGAATCGGGTTTTTAATGAGCCTTTTTGCTCCTCTCTAATTACTTTTTGTAGCACTTTAAATGACAGGGTTCCTGATGTAACCCTTCTGTAATCTCTAAGAGACTATTGCTATTTGATTTCTTGTTTCATATATCTTGAGCATTGATGATGTATTTTATATCTAATGTTGCTATCCACCTACAGGCATGTGCCAGTTTTTTTTTCCTCCTGTTCCTGGGTGCACCCATGCCTGATGGGGAGGCCAGATTCTGCTCTCCCTGGAAAGCTTAGTTCTAGCTCATTTAATTTGATCTGTAATAAAACTTATTTTCCATTTTCCCATCTGACTCCTTCAACTGTTTAAGGCTCCTATGTGTACTAGGTTGTGCTGACTTTTGATGGTTTCTTCATCATCAGTCTGTGTACAGAGTGTTCTGTGTTCAGAGAGATATATGCAACAATGCAAAACACATTTCTCAGCTGAAAAGTAAATCCCAGTTTTGAGACATTATTTGCCATAACGTCAAGCTTTTCCCAGAAACTGCCTTTCATTTCACCCTGCATTTGGATTCCGCATTCACTTCACCCTGCCTCTTCCTCAGCCTGGCAAAGCTTGAATTCCCTCAGCAGCTTGATAGCAACTAATGCTATATCAAAGGAAGACTAAACCCCATTTAACTGTTCATAGGGGGATATGAAAGCTCTCGAGAAGACTAGCAGCACATAGCTGGGAGTCAAGTGCCACAAGCCTGAGCAGCCCCAGCCTCCCCACATCCTTCTCAGAGCTGGAGAGCTGCAGCTGGTGCCACCCCTTACACTCAGCCCAGCCATCCCAGGATGTGTCGCTGCTCCCCCATGTGCAGCTGTGGCTGCTGAGCCAACGGGCACCCAACCGAGGCTCACTCTGTCAGCTCATTGCACTCAGACAGCTGGAGATTACACAGAGAACAGAAAGAAAGACAAACCTACAAGAGAAAACTGAAGAGAAGTCCCCAAGCAATGGCTGTGTTGGAGTACTGCTTCTCCTGTTTCCACACCATCATTTTTCACTTGCTTCTCTGTGTCTAAGTATTTTAAAGCAGAAATCTGATCTGCACATTTGGGTTCAAAACAAGCCAAGTTCCTGCTGTAGCATTGCACGTGTTTGGTATCCAAATTGGCATGGGATGGAGGCTGCCTTCCCCAGCAGGAGATCTGAACACCTCTTGTCAATTTAAACATCTTGTCCACTTTCATGGAGAACTGACTGTGGCTTCACATCCTGCACAACCCAACTGCAATGGGCTAAAAGCAAGGGACAGACTGGGAGAAGGGAACAGCTTTCATAGAAGAGCTGGAAAGTAAGAGAGGCTGACTGTGCCTGGTTGGTACATGCTTTTTTCCACTGATGCTGGCAGATAAATCACTGCCCTCTCATGTCCCCACAGCAGGTGTGTACAGAGCAGCTGTTCTTTGGGCTCTGTTGCCCTGTAATGGCACATGTATGTTCTACCTACACCCCTGCCACAGCTGCTGTGAAATAAATCTCTTAACTCGCTAGAAGGTGGATTCCCCCCTTGTGTCATGGGGAGAGGTATTTTCATGGTAAGAAGATGGGAGGAGATAAGGCTTTGCAGCCAGAAACATGCAGAACAATATTCAAAGTCACAGTCCTGTCTTGCCATCCAGATGTTTCCAGAGACACCAAACCGTTGCATACCAAACTCAGGGCTTCTTATTCCCACCAGAGGGACTGCATGAGGAAAGGATATGTGCTCTGTTTAACCTCATTTATTCCTTAGCAACGGAAAGCTCTCTGTATTTTCCCATCTTGGGGGCTTATGTGTGGATCCCCATTCAGTGACATTCTCCCACCATGAATGATTAAGGAATCTGAATCTTTAAAAATTGCCAGATCCCATTTCTATTCCTAAATACAGCCCTATAGAGAGATAAGCCTGGGAGGCCAGGGGATTTTACTTAATGATCGCTTTTTATGGGGCCAAGAAGCAGTGCTATGAAAAGGAGGTGGGGGGCCATTTCTCCCCTCTCTGCCTGTGCTTCTGAGATTTATGCAAACATTTTTGGTGTGTTACCTAGCTGTGCTGTGTTTGCTGGGAAAGCAGCTAGGGTCTTGCCCTGGGATGTATGGCACAGGCATGTGCCAGGTCTTGGAAGATATGTTCAGCACTGGTCAGTGCTAATGGGAAGTAAGGATTAACGTCTTAATCCCTGGTGTAGCTGTGCCACCAGCAAATCCAAGGCAGTGGGCAACTACCTCAAGGTGGAATGAAATACAAAACTAGTTTGAACAGGCTCCCTCTGAGAGAGCTGTCCGTAGCCTTGCCTTCCTATTTGGGGAATGAATGGGATTTTGCCTCTCATTCATCAGTAACATACTTTTATCCTAATGAGGGCAAGTGTGGAGTGGTAACTGCTTAGCAAGATCTGTGCTGCAGGATTTTCCTTGTGTAATACAGCTCTTGAGGACAGGTTTATTTGTGTGGTTTACTTCATATACCCACAATATTTTCCTTCCTGCACAGGGCTGAATGTACCTATTTAAATTTATGCTCAGGACCAACTCAGTCCACTACAAATAAGGTACCTAAGTTTCACTGTCTCACTACCTGTATTTTCCTGTGGAGGAGGTGGGATTATAAACCAAGGAAGAGGAGAGAACAGCAATGGAACATGGAATGTCCTTAGCAGTGCCACTTGACCTTAGAACCTGCAGGCTCAGGAATAGGGGAGTGTAACCAGCAGAGTCAGCAGCTGGAATTCAACTGCCCCAGCAGGAACTGAAAACAAATGAACAGACTAACTGAAATATACCTTCCCCCTGATCTCTCTAAATCAACACCATGCTGTTTACAGTAGTGTATAATAATATTGAATCAAGATTTGCATGGGACAATTTCTATGCCACAGCACATGATAACTTTCCAATAACTTTTTTTTCGGTGATGCAAAAACATTTACTTTTATGATAATGAAAATAAAGTCAGTAAAATCCCTTTGTCCTGTTGTTTTGATCAGATAAACCATATCTACCAACTGTTAGAAGGAGGATTAACTTGGGTTGACATTTTTTTTAATGTATTTTGAGAAAAGCCCTGGGGCCAAAACATTTACAGGCCAGGTTTTAGTGTATGTTGATCTAATAGTTTTGCTGAAGAAAATGTCTTTAGACCTGGCAGGTGTGTATTGGTTTTCATTACTTCAAGTGTCTACTAGCAAAGTTTTAATTAACAGAGTTGTACACAAAATATTTTCAATGATGCAAGAGTGAGGAACTTGGGACCAGGACTCCTGGGTCCTCTTTCCAGTTCCTGAACAGTCCTGCAGACAGGACTGTAGTAGTCTTGCCTGACTATCCAATGGTTCTCAAATTGGTGGGGCAAGTTCTCCTCTGATATCCAACTGTTGCTCTCATGTATTATTTGCAAGACCCCCAGTCCTGCTGTCACATACTGAAGAAATTGTCTGCTATGAGCTAAAGGGAAATACAGGAGCAAGGAAATGGATAGACTTGGCTGAAGTCTCCCAGCAAGCCTGGGACAGAACCAGCACAGGCCCTCAGGTGTCCCCAGACCTACTCCTGTGACCTTATTGTCCTGAGCTGGCCCTTTGCCTCTCCCCATTCCACCTGGGGAGATGCCCACTTTTGAGGACTATGGAAGAAAAGGGAACAAGCTTAGCAAGCTGCTTGCCTACTACAAATATAACAGGGGAAAACACAGCATTTGCTTTGCCTCTTATCAGAGACGTTAGGCCACAAGAGATAAGGTTATTAGCAAAAACATAACACTGGTGCTCTAGTCAGATAGCAGAGGAGATAGACCACTTATCTTATCAGCTCTTTTATGAAGTCTCCCTCACTGTTATTATAATTTTCTGATAGTATTATATACCGAATTGATAGCATTTTATTTTTCCTGGACAGGTTCTTTTCACTTACCCTTTTGTCTTTTTTCCTCCTCAAGTAGGTGGACTTGCCCTCTGAAGTCCTAAGTTTGGCTGCTCTGTTTCGCCTCCTTTAGATCCACTTTATCCCAGTTTCAGATTGCTTCAATCGCACTTCTTTTACAGTCCTTTGTCTTCGGTTGCCTTTCTTTCAACTGAGATGCTGCTATAGGGGAAAGGTTTTTGACAGTGACAACAGTAAATGGGATGATTTATACTTCATCCAAAACTCCACTCTTTGATGAGCCTTTATTTATCATGGATAATATAGACCTTTTGTGTATTTGGGAAAGAACAGAGCTGTGCATTTCCATCGGATTCCCCATCACTTTGTCCCTCTGCAGTATCCTGAACGTTATGTAAAGCTTTGCTTTTTTATTAAATTTAATAAAATTGGAAGAATCAGTGATCACCAAAGAGCTCTCTGGTGACTGGCTTGTAAAGACAAACTCCTTGAACAGTTCCTGCTGTAGGATCATTTATTTGACATTTAGGTTCACAACTTTGAGAATTTCTGCACCTTCATGCAGACAAAAATTAGGCCCTAAATTATGAAGTGCTGATCCTATACCACTAAAATTAGTGAGAGATTAGTCACAAGTTTCAAAGGGCACAGGGTCAGGCTCTACCAGAAAAACACAGTCACCCTGATTTATTGTGCACATTTTCATGGGACAGCCTTTGAGATGCAGAGAAGGTCTCAACATGGCCAAATGAAATGGTATGTAGAACCCCCCTCCTTAGAACCATCTGTGTGCTCCTTATTGTGTCCCGCAGAGTCAGGCTGAAAATTTGGGTCGTTACCATGCAGATTATAACTAATTTCATACATATGATTTTGAAAGAGATCACTTTACAGGGCCTTTGCACACGGATTACTTGCAATCCTTCTTGAGGGGTGATCTCAAAAGTTTTTTCTCAGTATGATAGATTGATTTTTCTTTTGGCCATTTGTGATGATTAAAGCAGAGATCTTGACAGGTCCTCCTACAAAGGGTCAAGTCCTGCTCCTGGAAAGATGGGAGATGGCATCTGGTAGCCTGAAACTGGGAGAGGCATTTTAAAATCCAGACACTTGCCCAGGCATTAATTCAGACTGTCTGGATGGGACAAAGTTTGTCTGCCTGTGTGGTTCTCGTATGTATTGTTTCCAGGAGTTGTCCTTCCTAGAATAGCATACATCTCTGAATGATGCTGTCTGGCTGCCCTCAGAGCACCTCAGTGGAGTAGGGCATCTTGCCTTAAATAATTTCTAATTCCTTCCTTTCTGTGGTGTTATAATGCCTTGTGTACACTGCTCTGGCAGTTGGGCCTCTGGCCCTGGAGCCTGGTGAGAGGCTGCATTATTGTGCTCCTTAGGGGATCAACAGCTTGGCACATTGTTGTGAATCTTCATCAGTGTCTGCTGTAATGCTTTTTTTTTTCTGTGATATCCAGATACATTTAAGGGCATGTGTGAGTCCTATGGCAAATTTAACATTAACTGAAAAACATAGAGCAAGATTTTTTTTTCTAGGTCAACTGAATTTCTCATTTATAAATCAGGAAAGGACCAGGCCCTGCCCAAGAGCAGAGCTGGGCTATTCTGTTGCACTGGCTGCAGTGCCCAGCCACTGCACTTTAGAATCCAACCTGCTTCCTTTTTCATTCCAGAAAAACCATGCAGCCCTCAAAAGTTTGTCAGGGGATGTGGTTTCTCCATAAGTGCTGGCTTGGTTTGTGATGGTGTAATACTGGATCATTTTGTCTGTGTTTCATATGAAGGGCTCATTTATGAATAACTGCTAAAGAGAGTGTAAATGCTTAAAGTCATGCATTTTATACCTATAAATAGGGTATATTATGAATGGGTATGACCAGACGAGAGGATGTTGTCACAGAGTGTTTTGGAGGGCCTCTTGAACACTACTGCAATCACTAACCATTAACTGCCCGATTTGTCATTTAGTGACAACTTACTTTGCATGTGTAAGTGGAAAAGACAAAATACAACTGGATTTTCTTTTTGGTGATAATCTTGCTGTCTGAGCAATCCTCTATTCTAACTTGCTGGATCCCCTTAAAAATCCCAAGACACACAAATAGGAACAAATAGGAACTCTGACCTGTTTCTGTTTTCACAGTCCAAATCACAACCAGCAAAATAACTCTGAAACACCAAGAAATTTGGGGGTCTTTTTCAGACATAGACAGAAATCCAAATAACCTGGAACACATAGGTCAAAACTGACTTACTAACATCTACAGACACGTCTGAGACAATCATACATTTCCAGGTTTGAAAGTGTAAGTAGACTGTGAAGTGACACCCGAAGAAGACATCTGAAGTGAAATGCAAGTCCTTTACCTGTCGAAAGTATTTATTTACCTAATAGTGATGCAACATCAAAATTTCTTAATACAAACTGAACTACAGAGCTCTTTTCACTGAACAAAAAGGTAGGAGAGGGAAGCAGAGTGGCACTACTTGGTGGAAGAAGAACCCAGCAGTAGTGGGTTCAGGTGCTCAGGGGCCTGCCAGGCCAGCTGCCTTCTCTATGGGGCAAAAGAGCTGAGGGTCTTGGTGTGAAAACACACCCACACAATCCCTGCGAGTTGGTGGTATTCTGGTCTCCAGTGAAAGCTGAATCGCTTTGACTCAGCTGCAGAAGCACTTAGGAGTTGTGTGGGAGTCCCCCAGAACACATAACAAATCATGGAGTAACAAAGGGAACTAAAAGGTAGTAATATGATACATGATTTAAGAACATGGATTAAATATTGAATTAAGTCCTACTCCCCATTCAGCCTGCAGCCAGTCTCTTTGCTATAAAATGGCACTGGGGGCCGAATTCTGCTCCTGCTTTAATGGGAAGGAGAAGGAATTGCTATGGAGTTATGCCAGAACAAGCCTGAGATGGCGAGAGGAGGCTGAAGCCAGGGCAGCAATGCAGTCAGGGCATGCCCAGGAGGGGATGGGGTGGACGGAGCTCCTGACACAGTTGTCAGTGTAGGCAGACAGGCCCTAATTGGTCTGATCTGATTACTTTTTCCAAAAGCTTTGAACTTTGCACAGGATGCCTTGGGCCTGCCTGCAGGAGCCCTGCTCTGGTGGGGAATTAGCACAATGGCTGGGCTGACCTCCCCCCACCCCAATTGAATTTTATTATCTAACGGGCAATGGTTGGTGATGAATGACTGACAGGTGTGATCAGCTGATGGGAATGGCTGGGGATGGTACACATACACTGTGATTTTACCACGCTATAATGTGTTCTGCAGTGGGCAAAGGATAAAGCTTGTAAAACATTTGTTTTAAGTCTTAAAATATCAAATTCCTCATAACTATGGGCTTCCTAAAACTGGCCCTGGTAATTACAAGTGTTGAGCCATGAATAATTTCACGCTAGGAGGTGCATTAATTTTAACCTACTCCCACCTCCTCCAGACATTGTGAAAGCACATTACCAGTGAGGACAAGTTTATGATCTTATCCAGGACAACTGGTGCAATAATATGAAATGAAAACCAAGACAAAAATGTCATTGTCTGCACACTCTGTACAAAGGGATCCTGCAGAAAGCTCCCTCTGCAGCTTGAGACCAGGAGTGCTCCAAAGGTGCGAGCAAGATTTATGGAGCCTTTCCAAGCACATGGCTCAGATCCTGTCAGATCTGACTGTTGTCAGCCTGGTGTCTAGGGATTGTTTCAAAGAACAAGGAGGAGTTTTGACATCCCTATGTTTTGACTGTCCCTAGGAAGGTTTTTATTTAAAATCTTCAACCATGCTTTCACAAAAACCCACTGAGACCTGGGACCACGTTGATCCAGATGTAGCATGCTTGGTCCCAAAGCAATCACCTGCAGTCTGGAGTACTTAGGTTTCTAATCTCACTGTCATTAAGTTCAAGGCAGTGGCATATGGATGTATTTCGCAAGCCCTCCCTGCTTAACATCTACATGTTTCTGTCTGATCACATTTACGACAGCAACCCCATAGTTTCACAACTCGCTCAGTAGTTACACCTCAGTCAGAGAGGAAACAGGCAAGTCTGGCTGGAGGAAAGATCAGAGATTTCTATCTTGGGCAGGGCACCCCACAGAGTATTTGCCATTCAGGCTGTGTCGAGGCTGCACTGTCAACACCATCCTCAAGAAGGATGTATAATACAGATGTTAAACACCAATTATCCCACTAAAGATCAGGTAAAGTTAAATAATGGCAAGGGTGTGATGCTTAACATTGAACAAATTAGGGATGATATTCTCTCCTTAAGGTTCCCAGGGGCCCCTGTGGTAGCTCTCCCTCACCTTGTACTACATCAGATTGTGTGTGCTGTTACAGCAAAGCCTGGTTGCGAAGTAAAAAACTGTCTTGATGTAGATTTGAAAGCCATGGGGTTTGCTTCACCAACTCGGGGCTAATATGCTGACAATGTCTTTTTCAGTTGCTTCTCAGTCCCTTTAGATTGAGCTAAATACCTTGAGCTAAATATATAGGCAGTCCTGGTTTATATCAAGACATCACAATTCCTAAGTCGTTAATTTTGGGCTGCACAAGGTAGAATTTAATTTCTATGTCTCATCTATGATCCTGAAAAATAAAATCTTTGGGCACATTAATGATTGTGCCCTTTTGTCCTTTATAACAGTATAACAGTACTGAAGCCAGCTATAAGTTATTTTCTTGAAATTTTTCATGCTTTCTTTCTACCCTGTCAGAAAAATCTATCAGTGTGTCACTACTAGTAGTATGAAATTTTCCTCTGGAAATCAAAGCACAACGAAAACTCTTTATCAGTTTCGCCATTCTCTTCAAAAATCTGTGGTAGCAGATGCCTTAAACTCTCTCGTGGGTGAAGGGGAAAGGTTGGATTACTGAAAAAACAAGGCAGGCTTCAGAGTGTGGAGGAGGCATTAGGAACTGCTTAGGATCTCAAACCTGCAACACCTTGAACCCATCACCAGCCACAACCGTGATGGATGGGAGAGGATAAAGGGCAGTCTAGCTGACCCATGATGCCTTCCAGTGCCCTCCAAGAAACAAGAAGAAAAGAGATTCTTATCACTCTATGAAAGAACAGAGGGGGAAATTATCATTAAAATGCCTTCCTAATAAAACTAACAAACAGGAACTTTTTTTTTCTTTCAAACTCCATTCTCTTATCCCTTCCCTACAAGCTTCAAGATGGCCATGACTTGAAGAATTTTAGTCTTTGGGTGAACCTTTCCTAAGTAGAGGTCACATCCTTCTGCCTAAACTTTAGCTTTGTTAAACAATCTTCTTTGAAAACCTCAAGAAAATAAAAAATTTTGGGTATATCTTTACAGTCATCAGTGCATCAAATCACTATGTAGGATTACGGTAACACACAGAATTAATATAAGTAATAAAATTATGTATTTGTGAATGTGGACTCACATCCCACATCACCTGCCAGAGAATCACTGATGAAACATTAATGAGTCACTTTATTTCTCTGTTTGCTTTAGGTCTGGGAATTTTGCTGTCTCTTTGTAAAGTGCTCTAGGATGACATCAAGTAGTGGAGAAGTTAGGTGTGTTATGGAACTGAGGCAATTACAGACCTTGTAGCAAACAATTTATAGTACAAAGCTGACCATTGAAACTTAATTTCCTATGATTGCTTTCCCTCATAGATATTTGCAGCCATGCATGTTTGTGTCTGTCCCAGCCAGCCAAAGAGATTTGCAGAGCTCATGGGAACCTTTAGGAGTCAGATCTCCCCAAAAGTGGCATGATGCTGCCAATGTGCTTTTACATCCTATCTTCCTGGTCGTGATAGAGGCTGGTAGGATAAGGCTGCGAAGCTGAGTGGATCTCAGGTTCAGTGTCCAGCTACAGGGCACCTTGCAGGACTTGAAGTTTTGGATAACAAGAAATGACCAGTGGAAATTCACTTGTTACAGCCCAACAACCTACCCACACACTCTCAGCAGACAGCTGGGGGACAGAAGGTCTTTTTACCTGTTCCCTGAAAGCTGCATAAAGCTGCAGAAGGGCTTGGAAACCTTTTTTTAAAGTTAATACTAGGATTCCAACTATTTGGGGGAGTCATATATGTCTCTGATTCTTTTCTGAATCCTGTGGTGCCAGTCTCAAGGCCAGGAACTGCTGAACAACCAGTGCTGAACCTGTGTTAGGTAGGAGGGATATTGACATAGACACTGTGTCTTTCTTCTGGCTATGGAGATGGAAATGTTTCCCAAAAGCTGCTGTGATGTGGTGTCCCAGACTTTGCCTACCATGGGACATTGCACTAGCTCTAAGAAACTGGTTTTGGATGTGAAAAAAAGTTCATAGACATGCTGGCAAAGACTTTTCAGTGTAGCTAAACCATCAAAAACAGGCTGTTTGGCCTCTGTGCTGTCCATCATCCAGCACCTCAGCCTAGGCATGACAGCCCCTCTACCTGGGAGAGCTGCTCCGATGAGCCAGGGCAGAGGGGCTGACATCAGACACTATAAAAATGTGTGATTTAATGAGTGCCATCCATCACACAACTCAGGCCTTTAAAACAGCCTTGCTGCCGAGTGCCTGATGTAGTGAACCGCCCCAGATCTCTTGTAAATCTTGGCTCTTCTCCTCCAGAGCCTGCCAAGTTTGCATGATCACTGAAGGAACAGGGGTAGTTTGGAACCTTTCTGCATTTAGGGTTTATTCCTAATCCTGTTGGTTCCTATCTCACAATGACATAGCTTGGATCCCCCAAACATTCCAGTAATTCCTCCCTTTTGAGCAGGCAGCCGAGACACTTCCTTGGCAAGCAGGCATCCCACATTCCTGGACTCAATTCCCAAGCTGTCTTGCCCACTCTTCAGGAATGGCTCCCTGCAGGGACTTATTTCCTTAAGGATGAGAGGTTTTCATACCCTGGCAAGTTTCCCACTTCCTATCATCACATGTATCCTGTGCAAAGAGGGAGCAGAGAAGTGCAGGTTTCTTCTCAGTTGTTTTGAGTGCCCAGAAACCTCAGGATGACAAGCAGGTGCTTGCAGAGTGTGTGGTCCCTTGCTCCAACCTGGGACACTGCTGGAGGGTTGCTAGAGGTCCTGGGGAAAACTTTGCCTGAGCTATGACAAAACATACCAGGAAGAGCCTTTCAGATGTGACACGTTAAACTCAGGGGCGTGCCGAGAGGTGCTCCCAGGTTTGCAGCAGAGACCAGTTCCCAGCAGTTATCAGCACTGACAAAGCTGATGCATGAGAGCTCTGCTTATACGTGAGGATATCACAGTTTCTAAGCATCTTTCTACCTCAAGCTCAGGTGAGAGAGTCAGAACATTAAGCTTTTCTCCAGGAACAGTCACCAAAATGTATTTCGGCTGAATTCACCAGCCTCTGTGTTGTGTTGCCTTCTACTCTGGTGCCTGCATGTGCAGTCCAGCACAGCAGCACTTTGCATCTCATTATCTCCCCAGGCCTCTCCCTGACTGCCCAGAACCATGCTGCCAGCCTGCTTGCTCACACAGCAGCTCTCCTCTCCCCAGAGAGCTGAGATCTGTGAAATGCCCTCTCATTGGGGCTCTAGCCACTACTGTCTTTATGAGCCAAAGGCAGCCTGCAAGGAACAGGATTTTTTTCAGGCCTGTTTTCCAGTGCAGATGCACAGAGGTGGTGGATACAAGCTCAGCACAAGCTATTGGGCTGGTTATCACAGGTCACCAGCTGACAGCCTGCATAGTTTAATTTCTGCCTCCAAATACTGTTAGCTACTTGTTTTCTCATTTGCTGTCTATCACTGGGCTCCCAGGGGTGCTGCCAGCATTTAAATATATTTCTGTATGAATTCTAGTTATTTTGGAAAGAAATAAACTTCTTCCCATTACTGAGAGGCCCAGTTTTAAAGAGATGTGGTCTCTGCTTAACTCCTGTTCTACCAACCTTCGTCTACAGGAAACGTTTCTGTCTGTTCCACACGAGGTGCCTGTGTGTGTTGAAGCAGCAGAGCAGCAGGTACAGCCCAGCAGTTCACGGCACAGCCGCGCTGCAGCCCTGTCCCCGCTCCAGCCCTTTCCCCGCTCCAGCCCTTTTCCCCCTCCAGCGCTGTCCCCGCTCCAGCGCCGTCCCCGCTCCAGCCCTTTTCCCCGCTCCAGCGCCGTCCCCGCTCCAGCCCTTTCCCTGCTCCAGCGCTGTCCCCGCTCCAGCGCTGTCCCTGCTCCAGCGCTGTCCCCGCTCCAGCGCTGTCCCTGCTCCAGCCCTTTTCCCCGCTCCAGCGCCTTCCCGCTCCAGCGCCATCCCCGCTCCAGCCCTTTCCCTGCTCCAGCGCTGTCCCCGCTCCAGCGCTGTCCCCGCTCCAGCGCTGTCCCTGCTCCAGCCCTTTTCCCCGCTCCAGCGCCGTCCCCGCTCCAGCCCTTTCCCTGCTCCAGCGCTGTCCCCGCTCCAGCGCTGTCCCTGCTCCAGCGCTGTCCCCGCTCCAGCCCTTTTCCCCCTCCAGCCCTTTTCCCCCTCCAGCGCTGTCCCCGCTCCAGCCCTTTTCCCCCTCCAGCGCTGTCCCTGCTCCAGCGCTGTCCCCTCCGTCGGTGCCCGGCCGCCCGCGGCGACCGTAGCACAGCGCACGGAGACACCTCGCGGCGAGCCCTGTGACTACACAGGGTGCCAGAGTCCCCCGCCCCGTCCAGCCCCGCTGACCCAAAAGCTCATGGCCAAGGCCGAAGGCAAGCAGTGCTGGACCAGCTCCTGTGAACAGTTCAAAAGGCCAAAGCTGTTACCCTGTGCAGTGCAGTGGGTGAGCGAGTGCATGCATCCCCTGCAGGAGCACCCAAAGCAGCAGCATAGCAAGCCGGGCAGAAGGCCAAGGGCAGGAAGATGGTCAAGCCTGTTGGTCAAAACAGATGCTGTAGAGTTGGTTTTCGAGAATCTGTCAGTGCTGTAGGAGAGCAGAACACAGATGACCCGGACAGCCTTCTGTTCTGCACAGACAGGGTGTAAAAGTAATTTTCCTTCTTAACGCTGACAAAAAGATATGATGCAGGACACTGCATCACAGCTGAGGAGTTTTCCTGTGGAGAACAGGCCACACAGATTTGTACTTCATTAGTATGCATCTGGCCAAACCCCCTGGAACCTGCAATTTTTTTCCCAAAAGGGCTGGGGTGATCACCCACTATGTGGCCAGAGACAGAGCCTACTTGCTGCCTACTGGCCATACATGTCTGCAGCAGAGCAGAGTGTTCCTGTGAAAAGAAGAGGCTGGCAGCCTACACTTCTGATGCTGATGCACTGTTGGAAGCTTGCTCTGCTTGGGACCTTTGGTTTCCTTGACTTGAAAACAAACTAGTAATATATGACCTGCAAAGGTGTCATTACCATAGCAGAGATCTTGGAGGTCCTTGGAAGAGAAGTGCTGGAGAAATGCAACCTATTAAAAAATGCAGTTTTCTCCTTGCCAACTCTATTCCGCTTCAAGGAAAGGTGTTTTTGCAATGACAGCTGGGGTGAGCTGGTTTTGACAAGTCAGAGTATGCAGGTTTTGATGGAAGTTTTAAGGGAAACATGAGTAAAAGACTACCTGGTTTACAGTGCTTTTGCCTTCCCTGCCCAAGTGCTTCACCCTTCCTAGAAACAATCAAGGCAGTGGGTACTGCAGTGATACTTGGTTTCAGCAACGTACCAGCAAGTCCAGAAAAGCACAATTGTTCAGGCAAGTTCTTCAGCATATTCTCCCATTGGGCTTCTTCCTGGACAGCCTGGAACTGAGCCAGCGATGTCCTGGCCGATAATCTCTGCTCTTGTAACTCATTGTAGTTCTCAGGTAGTGAACTTACTACATGGCATATTTTCACACCTACTTGCCATTTTCTAGAATTCTTTTTTTTTCTGCTAAAAATTCTTCTGATTTTGTTTTAATTTTACATTGAGGGTGGGATTTTCTTCCAAGGGTGACTGCCACAAACACGTTCTTGGGAGCTGCACAAAGCTGCCCAGGCCAGCTGAAAGGCCAAAGCTGCATGTGTAGATTTTCTCTGCAGTGCTTTGTGGAATGCTACCCAGAGTGGGGGCTCAGGCGGGCTCTGCCTCCCAGACCAGGGGAGAGGAGCTGGGAGGAGAGACTGAGTGCACCTCACCCCTCCTGATGTTCTGTAAAAGCTACGCTGGATGCACCAGTTGGTCTCAGGGCTCTGCTGGCAAGTGCTGGCGTGCACTTCAGCCTGCTCACGTGCATGGGGGAAGGCATCAGGAAGGTCTCCCGATTTTATAGCATCAGATCACATCTGGGGTCACAACCTGTTCCAGTGGAGTTAAGGCAAAATAGAAAGGAGATTTTGCCAATGTGTTAACTTTTAATTAAATCTTAATGCCTTAATTAAAGCAAGGAGGGCTTAATTAAGGACTTAGCTAAAATTTAATACTTTAATGGGACTAAAGACTTTAATTTATCACTGAGCTGAAAAAGAAAAAAGCATTAGGGCTCACTCTGAGATGCACATACACACACCAGCCAATTATAAAAGAATCCTGGGGTGTCAGGTTCATCCATCAGAGCATGCTGTACACAAGGGTGAATCTGTTGTTCACATTTCCATGCTACCTGCCTAAAGCATAAGCATAACTTGAGATCACTGTATTAAAATGTACATGGTACCTTTGTCTCTTTCTAAAGGCTCTTTTCTGAGCTGATGGAGCCCTTCCTCTGGGCTGTCCAATTCATGCTGCAGCAGCAGCTCAGGGATCGCTCTGGAGGGGTCCTGGTGCACCTGCAAATGCCCAGGCTCTGAGCCCATGAGCTGCTGCTTCGGGGCAGTGTGTGGTTGAAGATGCCCCATCACTGGCACATGACCCACAGCTCTGAAGACTGGACAGTCCTGCCCAGCATTATTGCAGTGACAGGAATGCTGCAATGCATTTGACTGGCTTTTAAAGGCCAAGTTTTCGTGGAGCTCGGAGCTCAGAACCTCTCATCCTCCTCAGACGGGATGTTTGTCAATATTTCTTGTGCCTGGGAAATATGAATCCAAGCCACTGCATCTCACTTTCAGCTCTTCAGGTGTGATATCCTTACACTGTGATATCTGTACTTTGCAAATAAGTGAGTTTTAAGGTGCTTCTGACTACAGCTTCTGAAATATTCCCCACATGCAGTGGTCTTTCAGAGGAATCATTTCCAACCATGTGACTTTTCAAGCTCATAATCCATTACACCAATTAATACAGTTACCTAGAGAGGAATCAGGATTAATGACAAGCAAAATCTATCCTTTTTCATTTCTTTACATTGTGGTTTTGCCCTGTAACATTTTCTGCAATTCATCTTGAAAATCTTCTGAACGGTCAGTAAGTATCATTGTGACTTTACCAGCAGAGAAGTTGAGATATGGATGGGGCAGTAAATGACTAATCCAAGATCAGACAGTGACATCACAGATATTTTCAAGACACTTCCCCATCAGACAGTGTGCAGCTGCACTCCTTTGAATGGAATTGGAGCTTAAATAGAGCCTTAGGTTCAGAAAACTCAGCCCTTCTCCTGGGTGTAATGTGATACTATGTGGGGCTTGGCATTTTGGTCAGACTGTCATTTCTTCAAACAGAAATCTGCCCAGCCTCTGGAGAAAGGACACATATGTTTCCTATAACAAGACTGTACGTTATTTTTTATATGCATAGGAAGACTATAATATCTGAGAAGACTCATTACGTGCTAACCATTCATATCTGCAATTCTCTGTGGAGTCACATAGGCCTAATACATTAACTACATCAGACATACGGAAGGCCAAAGCTTCATCTCTGTCCAAGGAGCACAGAGCACAGTGCAGCAGGATTGCCAGGTCAGGATGCAGAGACCCCTCTCTGTTTCTCTACCTGCCTTCATCTGGAGCAGAGCAATCCCCCAGGAACCTCAGGAACACTTTGGGCAGTTACTCACTGCCAGAGATGAGAGCACAGCTGGGAGCAATGGGACAGGGTGCAAGGGTGCAAATAGCCCAGACACATTCCCTGGGCTGGTTTGCTACAGGGACACCAACATACAGGAACTTTCAGGAGTTCTGGGTGACTTTGTTACCCCTAGGATGGGCATATCCATGTGCAAAGCAGAGACAGTGTTAGGGGGGTGCAAATGTAAAACACTCCCCAAACCACGTTAGCAATTTCTCCCATAAATCAAGAAGATGTGCTGGATTCCACCTGCTTGCAATCCTCCCCAAGATGTGAAGAGAACCACTCTCCTAGCACACCTCGCTTGCTGAGTCTGCGTGCTCAGCCTGTGGAGGCAGCTTGGGGGTAAGGGGTGGGGGACTTGCCCCATACACTAGCAGTAATTATTCTACTTTGATTCTTGCTCATCTCTGGCCCATGAAATCAAGGCCAAACTTTGGAGTGTGTGTGGGGGGTGAGGAGATGGAAGCTGGGCCCAAACTGCCTTAACTGGTTCCACAGAGCTGCTGCTTTCCGCAGCGAGCAAGCCAGAACAATGTCATCTCAATACCCCGTGCTAATCTGGGGGAAACTGAGCGTGACCAACTTCACGCATGACAGCCTCGAAGCCAAGCATGGGAGGTCAGCACCAGCTCAGAGCTCCCTCACAGTCGGCTTGGAGAGATGAGGCACACGGACGGCCGTGCCCCATCCCAGCACCCTGTCACTCTCAGCATCCACAGCCACAGAGCTTGGCCATCGCGTTAAGACCCCAGTCCCCATACTGACAGCCGGAGCTTCCAGGGTCTCAGCTGCCCACCAACAAGAAAGGCTTGTGCACGTTTTAGGCGTGCTGTCATTAACAAATGAGGCACAGCGCTTGATTAATTCCACAGGTTTCTTCCATTAGGAGCCACTACATCATTGCTACACGAGAGCCTTCCTCCCCTCAGCGCTGACCTTCCTCCCACAGCTCACCCATTTCCCTTGGCTGTGGAAGTTATTACAGACTGGTTATTTGAAAGACCTGGAAACCGGGGCAGCCGCTGCTTCCTTTCATCTCCAGCTCTGCTGCTCCTCACTCCTTGGCAGTTTGGAAGGATGGTGGAAGTAATTAATGGCTTGGGAGTGGAGGAGGAGGTGCTCCTAAGAGGGGAGTCAAAAATTCTTCTTGACAATGACCACATGTCTGAGGCTCGGCTACTAGTTCACCTGACAGCAATAAGGGCCTAATAGTCATTAGTCACCACTGCAGACACGCTCCATGCACTTCTCCATGCTCTTTTTTTTCCATGATGAAGGCTGAAAGTAAAACAGCATCAACGACCCCAATGCTTTCAACAAATTTTTGTCACCTTGCAGGGAAAGACTGGGGAACTGATGGCTTGGAGAGCTTTGTCAACATCCCCAACCAGAGACAGGGAAGGATCTTCAAGCAGAGAAATATAGCAAATAAAAAAATATTTTAAAACATCAACTAAAATCCACCAGGAAATGAGACAGCTGGGAAGGGACACAGAATACCCACAGGGAATTCAGGCTGATCAATATGGAAAGTTTGTGTGACCTGATTCCACATGACCTGCAGCTCCCAGTTTACTCTTCCTGTCTCTCTTCCTCAGCACTCTCTCCCAAATCACTGTGCCTTTAATTTCTCTCTGCACCTGATCCTGGGTTACCTAAGGGCTTACATTCAAAGAGCTTTGTTTCTCTGGTGCAAGAAACAGGCATAAAAATACAGCGATCATATCACAGCCCAAAACCAAGCAGAGAGTTTGGCTCTGCAGCATTATGTTTAGGGCAGCAGAGAGCAAGGGTTAGACCCCAGCCCCTGCCTCCTGACCCCATGCCTGCCCGGGCTGAGATGCTGAGACCAGGAACCTGTGTGCTGCTCTCCCTGCTGCCTTTCCCACCCGCTCACACATGATAATATCTGAGGTTTTGGCTCAGAGTCACCTGTAATTAGAACAAAACTGGCAACTTTCTGATGTTAAACTTCAGATAAAATTGGTTGTGAATGAAAAAATAAAAAAGAATGAGTGTTGTAAAATGGAAGTGATATATCTGAGAGCTGATCAGGATCTAGAAGAGCAATGCAGGAATGCTAATGCTCCTCCATGGAGGATTTCGATATTACATTTTGGACTGAGTGCAAAACCAAAACGTTTTGAAATGCAGGCAGGGAGGGAGCGCGGCTCTGGATCTTGGCAGCTGTCTGCTTGCCAAACTGTCCCCCACCCACAAGTCATGGAGACACCCTCGGGCTCTGAGCCTGTCCTAGACCTACTGACTGCAAGGCCAGTGGCTGAGGTACAGACCCGGCACCTGAGCTGTGCCCACCCCCTGGCTTGGTATTGTCCCCGAGGTGTGCTAGCAAGGAACAAGTAGGCTCACAGTCAGGGCTCTGCAGAGATCCCTGCTTGGGGCCTTCCAGCCTCCCTTGTTGTGAAGCTGCTTCACGGTGTCAGCTGGATTTTGGACTCTCAAAAGCCTTCTGGAGCAAAGGCTGCAGCTTTGCTTTTCTGAGAATTCTTTGGTTTTTCTATTTTATAACCCAGCATTCTGCATCACCTATCCCCCTGTACCCCTGCCAGACAAATTAATCCTGCCATTCCCATTTTTCAACGGGGAAATAGGGGCATAACAAATCACAGTAGTCGGCTCAGGGCCAGACAGAAGATCTGACCTATTGAATCCAGGTCACGCAGTTCTTCAACCGGGGTCTTAATTGCAGGATCATCAATTCCTCCATCCACAGCTGTCCAAGACAAGACTTTTTTCCCAGAAAAGTAGGTAAAAGACTCATTGGGCCCAGCTGCCTTTCATAAGTGTCTTTGCCAAGCTTTTCTGCCCCATTTAAGAGGGCTCAGGCATGGTTTATAAAAGATCAGATGGAGAGCTCTGAGATACAGCCCTTTCTTTTTGTAATGCTCAATACAGTGCATGATTTAGCTGCAGAGAAAAAGCACTGCTGTTTGGAAAAGAGTTCTCCTCTTTGCCTGGCCTAGACATCAGTCATTATAAGTAATTGTTGTATCACTGAGAGAAGAGCAGATCGTTTCACTGGTGGAGCAGCCATGCTGTTTTTGAGGAAAACTGCAGTCTCCAAGGAAAGCCGCAACAGGCTTGATTGGCGCCCAGCTGCCATGCAGAAGTTAAACCAGATGAGCTGTGTCAGCCCAGTGGAAGGCAAAGGCATGGTAGCTGCTCCAAAAGCCTCTCTGCCCCTAGATTTGTCACTGACTGCATTGTTATCTGCAAGGGGGCAGAATCTAATCAGAAACACATTTTTGAGTGAAGGACTGACCTCTGCAGTATCACCAGGAATTTCTGAGGCGGTACAGCTGTGCAAGTGCCTTCCCATCTCTGTGAGGCAGAGTCATGCCCACTTTCATTTCAGTGCTCCAAGATCTCACGTGGTGCTGAGCAGCATTTCTTTCCATCTTAAATCTATTCACTGTGTTTGAAATACAGCTGTGGAGCACTGAGATGTTTCAGAAGATGGCAACAAATCAGAGAGGATCAATTGAAAGAATCAAAGACTCTAATAAGAACCCTTGCCTATCCCAGCATTTTGCCATGGTATTTCTACACCTTGTTCAATGCTGTGTGTTTGGCCACTCATCCCTTGTCTTCCACAAAACCACCTCCTCTCAATTTGAAGAAGCAAGAAACACAAAAATGTACACATAATCTTGTTCTAATAATTAATTATTCTCACTGAAAATAATAGTGGGGGGGGGAAGGTGCCTAATTTTATAATTATTTGGCTTCACCTTTCAGCCAATTTCTTGTTCTGCCTTTCCACTCAGATTAAACAGTGTTTCATTCTTGGTATTTTCCTTCTGAAAAGTTGCTCATCTACTGTAGCCAAGTCACCTCTCAGACTTCATTTTGGAAAGTCAGATGAGCTGAGCTGTTTAAATATTTCACACTGTTTAGCCTGAAAAATTGTTTGTGATGTTCCTTGTCCCCCGCTCTTCCCCCACCTCCATTTTTAAAAGTGTGGAGCTAACCCCAAATACGGGCTACAGAGCAAGTCCTAGCATCAGTCCCATCAGTGTAACCCAGGGCTAGAATCCCTTACTTACTGTTCCATCCTGATCCCTTTTCAGAGCCTGAGGGGAACCCTAAGGACCATCCCAGGACACAGTTCCTACTCCAAAACTATTCTTGTGAAGGCAAAAACTCTCTTTGAGGTCAGGTGTACAAGAGCTGTGAAGACTCTGGGCTTGGTCTCCAACAGGAGCAATAGAGGAAATTCTACAGAAGCTAATAACAGCCTCAAAATGTAATTCATTTCCTGCTGAGCATTTTATTAATACCCCTTGAACAGCCACGTTCTCAGAAATGTACAGTACCCACATTGTACCAAATGTACAGGTGCTCAGCATTGGAGACCTCTGAAAGCCGGCCCCAGGGCTCAGTCTTTAGGGTCCTGAGCACCTCCACATTCCTGGATGCTGCACGCTCTCCATGAAGCCTCCCTAAATGCACCAATTTCAGGCTTTGAGATGGAAACCCTGGAAAGGGTTTGCTGGCATACCAATGACAGGAGATGACTATTAATTGCTGATAAAACTTCACAGAATAAGAGAGATGTTTTCTTTGTTCTCGTTCAGCTTTGTTTTCAGGACTACATCAAGTAGTCCTGAAAAAAAAAATCAAGTGCAAAAATTCTTTATACCAAAACTATAAGGATAATAAGATAACCAGAAAAATAAAATACAGAAGAATAAAACCACTCAGTCAATGCTTTGTTTCCTTGTTTTGTTCTAATCTACCTGATTTTCCCCTAAACCTACTGACAAACTGCACTTTAGGAGAAAGGATGGATCAGTAATTCTAACGAACATGTCCATTTTCCAGTGATTTCAGGTCACTGTGGGATCAGGGAGCAGATGAGCTGAACATAAGTTTTTTCATCTTATTTTGCAAGTAAGGGCAGGTGTCACAATTCTCTTGCATACATAAATCCTATAAATGCCTGTGTACCTTGTACATGGGATTAAGACCTTTTCAAGGTGAGAAGTTGTAGCCACAATGATACGATTGGAAAGCTGAGTCTTCACCTGGCATTGAGACAACTTATTCACAAGTTCCTGTTCTTGACAGCTGGCACTCTGCAAGTGGAATATTGTCAAAAGCACTCCCAAAAGTTACATCTTCCATTTTAATATTCAAAGTAAGAAACAGCCCTTCCAAAACACTTGGCACTGCCCCTCTGAAAATCACCAGTCATGTCTGTGCTTATTTTATAACATCTGGCAACTTTCTGTCATGCCCCACTGCTGGGTAACCACCTTGGTGACTTTTTGGCAGTTATTACATTATTTGCTCATTTTAATCCCAAGGCTCAGCTGCTGGGTTGAAGACCCTGAACAGCAGAGCACTTAGCTGCTCTTCATGGTTACTGGGAAACACCTAAAAATGCAAAACAAACATATCCTAAAGGCTCAGATGCTAAAAGGAAGATTATATTTTTCAACTCTTGATTTTTTGGCCTGCTGCATACATTTTGATCACTGAAGGGTTTTGCAATTAGGCAAATGGCTGAAGAACCCTCTGAAGCTAGGGCTGAGCTGGAGTTCAGACAGATACCTGTAATAAAATCCCATGATGACTTAGGAGTGCCACTTCAGGCAAATACCCTTTTCCAACATAAAGCGCAACACACTATTGCAGTAAGCTGGGTTCTTCTCATTCTTTCTCCTTCCCGATGTTTGGCACAAGTCCAAATCCTCTCTGTTTTCCACCCACCCATCATACATATTCTGCTAAATATCCTGTTCTCTTGTCGTTTTGGCAAAAAATAAACTATGCACGAGAAAGAATTATGCCTGTGAGGCTCTCATGAAAAAATTCCTGTGAACGATAAATCAAAACAAAATAATAATTATCACCAGCCACAGGACCACATTTATGTTTCTCATATTTTCCTCTTACTTTTCATAGATTATCAAGTCTACACAAGAGCAAGAGCCAGATTTTCTTAAAGATAGTGATATACCAGTAATCTCCAACTCCAAAACTGAGGCTCACCTTGTCAACAAGAGAATTCTCTGTGCTATTTACAAAAAGGTTTAAAATTTTCTCTTAGAATTATTAATGGTTCATTTCTGTCCTGGAAACAAGATGCCATGTTTTTTTCCTATGGCTACATAAATCTTCCATGGTCCCTGTACTACTCCTGACTTGCATTTAACAAATAATGAGTAGTTACAAAGTGATTTTTTTTCCTAAGGCTCTCAAAGGCATTGCCACGTACACATACCCTGTAGATGGGCAAACTGAGGCACGAGGGACTTGCCCAAATGCGCAGCGTGGCTGGGCGGAGGCAGCTGCTGGATCTCACCTGGCAGATGTGCGGCTTTCACTGGCACAGCAAGTCCGAATCAGGCTCAGGAGCATTTCCCCCTGGGACCACTGAGCACAGGGAAAATCCACCCATACAACAACAGCACCTGACTCAGAGATGTTCTCCAGCCATGCTGGGGTTGAGGAATGCAAGTGGGGCTGAGACAGGAGTTTCCCACTCCTGCAGAGAGGGTTGGGCTGTATGAAAATGGGAAGGGCCAGAGAGACCAACTCTCCTCCCTGCTGGCAAGTGCTGCCTGGTTTTTGGACGCTGGGCCTCAGCATGACGTGGACCAAAAGGACAGAGTGGAGAGGCTTAGAAGGAAACGTTCACTAAAGAAATGTTGAAGGAATCAGCATGGTTCAGTCTAGAAAAGAGGAGGAAAAGCAATACTCCACTGTTTTTCCCAGCTTGGCAAAGTACTAAAGGCTCCAGTCCCTGAAACAATGTGGAGCTGTGGCAATCAGCACCCAGTGCTAAGGTGAAACCTCACCTTTCCTTCCCCAGCAGCCTTGGAGCTTGAACAGAGCCAAATCCTTCAAAAATCCCAAGAGCAGATGGAATTAATGTATGAAGCCCCACCAAAATAAACGTCTATGGGGCTTTTTCTAACACCTCATGGGAGCTCAGACAACTATCCAGCCTTTTTGTCAGCACCTGTCAGCTTATTCCCACTCCAGCAGGCATCAGGACTTGTGCCTCTGTGTGCTCTTACAACAGCAATTAGGCTCATTAGAGAGCAATTAACACTATTACATATCAGCAAAGTTCAGAAGTATTTTAAAATTAGTTTGTAAATACATTCGCCCACAGGAAAAAATACCATTTGCTGGATTTCAGCATTCCTGGAACTCAACTGCACCTTTTGCTGTGTAAAAACAAAATAATAAAAACCCATATGTGATTCCTAACCAAATCCTCTGAGAAGGGGCTTTGAAATAATTTTTTTTTTAATGAGCTCTTACTGTTATGGTTAAGTAGAAAATTATGGCAATGTTTTTATCTTAATACCTGAACTTTTGTGCCAGTACATTAGCTATGCTAGTGTCAAACAAAATCCTGACTGCAAAGTGATGTAATGTGTGACGGTGCAAGCCCAGCCAGACACACCATGGTGTGAGCAGCTACCACAGGCGTGTGTAAGGACAAACCTCACTCCCCACACAAATCAAAGTAATTCATGTGTAGCAATACAGTTAACAAAAGATAATTCAAGGCACCGGCCATTCACTGAGAGAAACAGCACGTATCTAAGCTGTGGCTGGGATCCTCTGGTGAGTTTGCCCTGTGAAATGGAGCCTGATACAGATGCTGGAGACCATAGAGACACAAACTGTAAGCTGAGGTTCAGAACAGACCAACACCTCCAATGCCATGATACATTGTTTGGGTGAGCTGAGCACTGTATACAAGCTAGTAAAGCCTGGCAGACTAATGCAACAAGATCACATCTGAATCTAAGGTGGTTTACATGCAACAACTTTCCCAACCCCACAGTATGTTCTCCTACTCATCCAGTCTGAAGCTATCACAGTCTGGTCCCTACGGCAGACACTAAAACCTTGCTTATACTCAGTGGTCACTGAGGTGAAGTACTGAGGAGAAAAGCAAGCCCTCTGAAAGCACCCATGGAGGATGGCTGATAATGCATGGGGTGAATAATAAATAGATGTAGTCTTTAAAAATGAACACCCTGTGAGTTGTGGAGAATAGGCAGTGGGACACTGAGCTAGGATCCAAATGTTATCACTGGAGATAAACTGATACCACTTGGCAGCATGGGATGTTTTTGCAAGACAGAGTATGCTGAGTAAAAATATGTTTGGAGGGTCAGAGACCTTATGACCAGGCTGACATCTTATGTCACTTGGGCCAAAGAGCTCATCCTGTGAGTTCTCCACCAGCCGTCTGTGGCAGGGTGTTAGGTGGAAGACTGTGAGGCACTTGTACCTGGTAAGCCTATCGGTTTTATTTTCATAACTACAGTCTCCCAAATGTAAATGCCAAACAAGCATATCACAGGCCTGGCAACATGAGCCACAATCCTGGAATGTGACTGCATGACAATGTCAAGGGCAAATTTCTAAACACTCCCCACCCTTCCCTGAGAAATGCAAAGATGCAGACTATTAAATAATCTCTTCATTTTAGTAATTTAGTTGCTGTTTGTACAACGCTTTGAATGTGCACAGTGCCACAGCATAGAAATGCTAAGTACTCGGTTATTTAGCTGTAAAGCCTGTGATAATCCCTCATTATGAAATAATAATTAATCATCATCATTTTATTCAAGAGCTCCTCACCCCTACCCCCACCCAAGCCCTACAGGCACTGACCAAACTCCCTCCTGTCTGGACAGGATAGGTTGGTTATGGATGCAAAGTTCAGGTATGAACTCTCCCAAAGTTCAGGGCTCTGCCTACCAGTGAGTTTCACCCAGCCCAGCAGAGGGACAACGCTTCCTAATCTCCAACTGAGGATCAAAGCTACGGATCCACCCAGCCCAACCATTCCCGTCATTCTTACTAGTCCAGAGAGGGAAATTGAGACATTCAAAGGGTAACTGAGGACTTCAGGAGACTGCATCTAAAGGAGCTCTCTCTTTTCAAGAGGAACAGAGTACCTGACTCAGCCATCTCTGTTTTCTGTGTAAAGATGGGGCAGATCTTCAAGGCCTCCCTCCCTGGGGGCAAGGAATGTCCTGTTCTTAGTGACTGTCCAGAGCAAGGTGCAGGGCACTGTGAGGCTGTTTCAGAGCTATCTGTATTGAAAGCAATTTGGCACTTACAATATTACAAATTAGCACAAAAATATAGTCATGGTTGCTGCAGGCAGAAGACAGAACAGAGCCTGGACATGTGAGAAGCCAGAGGGGACATGCTATGGCAACACTGGGACCTTGAACTGGTCCCCAGCCACTTCCACCAGCTGTAAAACCCCAGTGCATTTATAGCCTAGGCAAGCACTCACGAAATGAAGAGGCAACAGACAGAGTTTAAGTCATCAAAGAAGAAGATGCAGGTGTCTCCTCCTGCTTGGGACCCTGAGTTCTCCCCAGCAGCTAGCAGTGTAAACAGTGAAGGCCTACAGTGAGTGTCAGACCTCTTCCCCCCCCATCCCACCTCTTAAAAGACCCACAACTCTCACCAGACATGAAAGTGTCATACTTCTTGTGGGAGCTGCTCTGCTTTGTACAAGATGTTTTTTCAGAGCCAACATAGATGTTCATGTGCCAGCTGAGTGGAGATGTGCATTCCTATGTGAGTTTGAAGATCTTTTGTTTGAAGATTTTGTGTTCTAAATTATCTTTAACTTGCACAGCACAACCCCCACAGCATTACAGACATCCTTACAGCCAGCAGGTCTCCCACCAATTCTGGTCATCCTGGAAAACCATGCCTCAGTCTTCTCCCAAAACTTTACCAAAGAGATGTCTGCAGCTGCTCCTATCTCCTATCTAAGCTTTAATAAAACGAAAGTGGAAAACCTTGTGAGATGGTTCATATTTCATCATGTTGTCTGGGGAGAATCTAAAATTAATGTCCTAGATACCAAAAGCAAGCTTAGGGTGAGCTAAGTTACATCTGACTGACAAACAAACGTGAGCAAAGTTTCTTGTGCATCCTCCCAGAGAGGCAGCACTCAGCAAAGCTGCTAGTTTAGCAATTTGTCATTAAATGGAGCAGAAGAGGAATGACTGGGTGGGGATGGCTGCTATGAAGGGTCGTTTAGACACAACACTAGTAGCAATCCTTTGGTATGAAAAAATAGAGTCCAAAGCCTTGGTCTGCTCTAGCCTGCAGAACCCTGGAGGTGGAACTCAGCTGATTTGGGATCTTAACCTGTGATAGCTCACTGTGCCATGGCTAGGGTTCAGGTATGCTTTAAGAACTGATTTTCTTAGTTAAGCTTTTCGTTTGTAAATAACTTGCTTCCAACTTTGTAATCAGGCAACTGAACACCTTTTGATGCAAATTAAATATATTAGAATTTTAGGCTATCTCAGTGTTTAACGTGAGATAACCCGTCCTCTTTTCTGGATGTAACAAACCTAAAAAAATCAGAATTGCCTCTTCAGCAGCTGAGCTAGCAGTGATGTGAGCACTGGTGTCAGGCAGTGCCAGGTAAAGGGAGATTCACACCCCTTAGCAGATGTCACACAACACTTTCTGTCACGGAGCAGACATAGTAGAGCAACAAACTGCTCTAGCAATGTATCCCTTACCAGCACCTCTATTTCTGTGAGACGTTGAGTTCTTCATGATATTGTGAGAGAAAATGCTAACAAAAATCTGTGCAGGATGCATTAAATAGCCTGAAACCACTTCAAAGACAGAATATGAAAAGAATTTTTAAGAGGGAGGGATTTGGGGAGTTTTTGGAAGCATTCTGGACAGATGTATTCTTGTGCTTTTAGTTCAACAACCTTTGCACTGGTTTTTTTTTTGATAGCGTGGAAGAAAATACAATACCAACATTGGGAAAAAAATTCCAGAAAACAGTGGCCAAAAGTTGGATTAGCTTTCATTCTTGCAGGAGAAGATACCCTGAAATTCAGGTTATTTAAGCTTCAAGTAGTTCAATTAATACAAGAAATAAGACTTTAACTTCTAAATGTGAGTGGTATTCGCAACTGGAACTGAGGGGGCTCCTCCATCATTCACAGTGTTAAAATAGAAAAGAGGAGATCTTTCTGCAGTAGAGCAGGGGAGCTGTTACCTGTCCATAGATATTGCTGGCTATCTTGCCAGTGCTGAAGATCTTTGGTGTGCAGTTACAAAGCAGGTCTCTTCTGCCCTTAAAGTCTCTCTAGTGAAGTTAGACCAGGGCCAAATCTTGTTCAGTTACACTGAATTTAGTCCAGAGCAAATCCATGAACCTGTTCAATATGCACTAGGTTTACACCAGCATAAGGAACAATATATTTATTAACCCTCATATTTAGATTTTGATTTTCTCACAGGAAAACAGACCATACCTAAAACGGTCAGACAGCTTTCTTTTCAGCGAGCTGGCTGCTAAGTATTAGTAAGATACTTTCCAGGCTGGGACTCTTGCTCTGTCTTTCTCTTTACTCTTCAGCAGGTTTCCATTCAAAACAGGTTGTTTGCCTCTTGGCCATGGATATTTCTGCAGAGAATGACTTTCAGATGGGATGACATTTCCAAAGTGCTCGGAGGGACAAGTCTGGCCATCCTGTTCTGTGGCTGTGACACATTATCAGATACTGACCCAGAGGGAAGGTTTTTTGGCTGAAAAATGAGATAGAAATAGATCCTTTTGCCTATGTCACAGCTTCTTGACAGTGAAGATGAAGAAATGGGGTATAGAGGGACACTGAGGAAGAATGACTGCACCACAAAGCTTTTCACCAGCTAAGACTGGCAGTGGATTCATTAAGGAAAAGCAAAGTTTCTGAGGCACACAGCCCTGTTTTCATCCTACAATGGCAGCAAAACTGGCTCCAGGTTTGACAACTCAAAGGACAGGAGACAAGATGGCACAAACAAACCACAGGAGCTGAATCAAGGTCCCACTAGGACCTGACTTTGCTCTCACTCACATGGCTACAAAACCCACATGACAATGGAATCACATCATTTTAAGGAAAAAATGGAGCACAAATTTTATTTTTTGAGAGATTACATTTCCCTCTTTGTTACAACACTGTATTTTAAAAGACTATGGTCATATTATGCCAAGATCAGTTATGAACCTTGATGTTTGCAAAGGCATAATGAAATACTAATCCCAGCATTTTGCCCTGGTATACCCATTGAGTGAACAGCCATTCTCCAAAGCTCTCTGGTGATTACACCATGTCATTGGCATCTCCTCTTTTAAAAAACACTTGAGAAAATAAAATAAAAATCATGCTGTAAGCTTCTTCCCATCAGAAATCTCAGGGATCTTTAACTGCAGAAAGAAAAAAGCCTTCCCTAGTGCCTGACAGCGAGTTGCATTCTTTGCCGAACGGGAGGTCAAGAGGTGACCTTGCTCCTGCCCAACTTCCTGATCCTCCCCGGCTGCCAGCGCCATGCCTGGGAGCCCTGGGCTGCTCCGGGCTTCCTCGCAGTGCAGGCCGGCACCAAAATGGCCTGACAGGGCTGGAGGGAAAAGGAAGCTGCTTCTATTCCCACAGCCTGTTGTTTGTTTTTAATGGAAAATGGCAGCTCCATCACTGCATCCCACAGGTCCCAGGGAGGGCCACAGGCTGCACAGGGACTGCAGGCTCACGAGCTGCACAGGTGCCACCACAGCTGGGACTCTGCAGGGGTTCAGACAATGCTGCAACAGGCAGTGAGTGCCAGGGAGGGACGAGATGTCAGCCTCATGAGACTTACCTCAAGACTCTTTTGCTTTCTACTTGATTTTTTATTTTCTTTTCCTTTGCTTCCTAGACTCTTAAAAAAGGGGTGACACATAGTATCAGGTACATCAGGGCTGACTTTGACTTATTAAACAATTAAGTAAAAATTACTGGAGATGCTTGGATAAAAGGTGAAAAGCACCATCACTACAAAAAAAGAAAGAAAAGCACTAGTAAACCATGAAAGAATAGCTCCACATGAGGAATTTGAAAATTGGAGGACTCATCAAAGCATGTGTCTCACTAAAAACTAATCTAAATGAGAAAGTCATTGAAAAAGCTGCAAAAAAAGTCCAATTTAATGCCTAGTTCAAGAAGGCATCCTTACCCAATAAAGAAGGCTAAATTCTTGTATTAAAATTTTAAACATGTATTTAAATGATCTTCTGACTCCCAAATTATACTTCATTCCTAGCATTCAAGTATTTCCACTTATATTTCACTGCAGGGCTGGGGACAAAGAGTGTCTTTGCTCACAGGTTTGTTTCTGTCTTGAGTTTTCTTTTGGGACTGAACTGAGAACTACTGCCCAATGGGATACTACAAGGCCTTCAAGAATGGGAACTCCATCAAAGAAGGAACAGTACCAAAGCACATCCTTTGCCTGAGACACAAATCCAAGCTCTTTTTTCTAGCTGCAAACATGCCACAGAGTGGAGGCAGCAGCCAATCAATGCCCTGTCAGTGTTTGTATTACAGTGACCCTCCTGGATGGCTTGGTCCTTTGGCAAGAGAGTCGTAGCACCACAGGAAGAGCCAAGCTCCATCACAAATGTTTTTCTCTGAGCAACCAGCAGCACAGACAGCTCCTTTTGCTTCTGAGGAAACGTCTGTGAGGGCACAAAAGGGAGATATGCAGGAAGCTCAACACCAGATCCAACTAGTCTTTCTCATGTTAATCACTTGTCTGTCATAACACAACAGGTAAATCTCATTGTACAAGCAGGCACTTGGAAGACAAAGGCAGCCACCCGTATGTGAGGCTTAAAATGACTGGCAAGTGCAGAAAATTGTCCTACCTGAGACAATTATGTGCCATGCTGTGAGTGAGCCTAGGGTTCCCCTTGTGAAGCATTTCAGACATGCAGCATTTCTTTTGCAGAAACAAACAAATTTTGCTAAATAAATTTGTGCTGGCTGTATCATCAATTCTTTGAGATTGAAATGCTTTAATATTCTTCGGCTTTACAGGGCTAATATTTTTTGCATAGGGCTGTAGTATGCCGTCTCATCTGACACACAGCTTCTTGTGAGAACAGTACGTTCCTCACAGGTAGCTTCTGAAAACAAAACTTCAGAGGAGTTTTGCACCAGCTCACGTAGCAGTATGGGGTGGCTGTGGCCTGCTTTGTTTTTCCAAACATCACTTGATTCCATAAAAAAGGAAGAAATGGTGAATATCATAACATTCCTAGATTCTTGCAAGACTGCCTGCCTCTGCTCCTCTCTGCTAAGCTTTATTTGTCCCAGGTCTGCTGAGCTTTAGCTGATGCCACATGGTAACAACATGTGCACAGCTGCAGTGGCAAGAGAAGTCTGTTTTATGGCCACATCCACAGTGGCACTGACTGGTGTTAGATAGGTTTTATCCATGTCCCACAGTGAAAGTTATTATACACTCACTCATGGCTATTGCTGTGTGCTTGATGCTGCTCTATACAGCTATTGTACCCTGAGGATTTAAATTGTCAAGCAAAGAGCCTGCTCTCTATTTTCTTTGCTCTTGTTCTGTGTCTGCTTTACATACTGATGGAGGATTACCCGGATTTTACCTGCTTGTCAGGCAGCTATTCCACTAAGTACTACCTGTATTGTTCTAAATCTCTCACATTTCTTGACTAAAATTCAATTTACTTTTTTTGTCACAAGAACCACATGTTTGATTGTCCTGGGCTCATTCTCCTTTTCTGGTTTTCCTTGTCTTTTCAAAATGAAAAGCTTGCAGAAAAGCTTTAACTGAGCTAATGGAAGGGGAGATTGTTGTTTTTAAGGCAGATGTGTGTCTAAGAGCATTTTGGCACTGTAGAAGGAAAAAAAATATAGTCAAAGCAAAGGCTTCAAAGAAAGTCAGTCTCTGCTATCTTTACTCTGCATGCTATACAGCAGTTGGTGTTTTGCAGTGGCATGGAGCACAACGACCACATATAATCTTTTCTTTCTCTGTACATCTGCTAAACACACACCTCACACCTGACAGCTCTTTAGGTCCCCTTTGCCTAAGTCACAGGGTAGGCCCCGGGTGCCCCAGCTCTTGGTAAATGTAGATGGGAAGAGACACAACGAGCAGTCAAGGCTTCTGGATCACGTGCCATATAAAAGGAATGGTTTGTTGGTGGGGAAGGATGACAAAGAGAGAGGAAAGCTGGAGCCAAGTTCTCAGCCAGATTGAAGCAGCAGTGGGTGGGCTGTGAAGTCGCAGGGGGATGTGGAGAGGATGGATGCCTGGCCAGGGCTCAGTGGCACTGAGGGGCTGGAGAGCGGCAGCCACCTAGCCTGCTCCGGTCCTTTGCAGCTGCCACTGCTGGCTTAGAGGTTTTGTGCTAAAGCTCAGCAGGAAGGGGAAAGGGTGGTGTGGAGGCAACTGCCAGGGCAAAGGGGAGATGAATATTTCATTTGTTACGGGGCCTGAAATAGCTCTTAGCAGCCCTGAGTGCGAGAGTCATGTTGCGAGATGGGGGGAGAGGTGGGTGCCAATTTGTCAACAAAGCTGCTTCAGAGTTACACTGAAGATTTATGAGTGTCTGCATGGTCCTTCTAGCAACAAAATACTGCTCAGGGTAGGTGAGCCTAATGCTCTGGAAGGATAACAGAGGTCAGATGTGTTCACACAGTATGGCCTGGCTGGACAGCACTGTTACCTGCACACTTCCAAGGCAGCAGCTAAGGCCTTGGAGCTCCAAGGTGTCCTGGGGAGTCACTTCTCCCTGGATGTTAGTTGCAGTTGACCATTAAGTGCCTTTTAAAATGTCATCCAGAGGGTTAAGAGACAGACCACAGTCTGATAACAGACCCAGGGCAGAGCCAAGACAAGAATCTGACCCATGGACTTTACAGACACAGCACACTGGGCTCAGACACAGAGACACAGCTGTGAGAGGCTTCTGTCCACATGTGGATTCACTCTGGGGTTTTAATATAAAATATCATTTTTGATTAATCAGTTTTGATGTGTGTCCTGATGGAAGGAACAAGGCACCAACCTGCAGGATAGAAGTCCTAGATTTTGGCCCTGAACCCTTGTTATTTCCAAAGACAAACAGAAAGACAAAACTGAAATGAACAAGCCAGCTTGGTGCTATTTGACCTACTTATAAATCCTGACAGCTACCAGTGTCCCAGCCCAGCCTTCACAGGCACTCACTTGCTCCCCTGTCCCACCCAGTATACCCAGCTCCTCACTGTCCCAGGTGGAGCCCAGCCCTGACAGTCTACCTGGAGCTTTGGACAGCAGCACAAAAGTCTGGTTGTGCTCCTGCACAGGCTGGAACTGGCTCAGATTATCGGAACAGCTCTAACTCTAAAGTGCATGAGATGTGTTATCACCCAGGGATACAGATGTAGTTCACTGAGTGCATTTAATAAGCTTAGCTAAAACCAGATTGGTTTTAGGACATTTTAAACTAATTAAGTTGGGCCATGTGACATGGCTGTGGCTTCAGGTGGAGACCTTAAATTATTCTTTTGCCTCTTAACTCTAACAAGGAACCAAAATTTCCAGGTTTTGCTGCTGATGCTAAAGCAATTATTACTGGAATAAATCTGGAACAAACCTGGAAATGCTTTAAAAACAACTACTTATTCTTCAAGGGAAATACTCCTATGGGAGTTCAAATTCAAGGTGGCATTCAGATTGAAGCTGGATTTCCCAGTCACAGCTTGAGCTATGTGGGATTAACAGAGCTGAAGTCAGTCAGAGGAAAGGCAAGAAACACTGCTTGGGTGCAGGGCATCCTTCCACCTCAGGAAAAGCCACACAGGCAGGTTCTCTTTCAGGAATATTTCAGGAACTAGAAGTAGACACAAATAGTTTTATTGCATGATTCTAGAAGAGTTTTTTTAACCCCCTGCTTCTTCCTGTAATACAACTTCTGAAACACTGAAACTCTTCTTAGCTCAGTCACTGCAGTTTGGGCAAGAGATAATAGACCGTGCCCTTGGACATGTCTCAGCACCGAGTGAAGGGTGTTCTTTGGGATACCTTGTTCTAACCCACACCTCAAGATTTTCCCCTTCCCTACACTGGATTACAAGTTACACCTGGGAGAGTGTAACTTTCCCCTGAAAACACCTTTCTCTTCAACACCAGCCGGTGCTGAAGCTGGGGGTCAAAGCATGCTCATTCAGCAAACTAGAACGCTGCAAACAGCATCCCGCCCCCAGCAGAAACACCAAAATCATTATCTTCTAAGGAACAGCCAGCCCTCAGGCTGCAAAGAGGAGGGGGTGAGGGACCCACAACTCTGCACATCTCCCACTGCAAATTTACTGGCCTCCTGTCTCGTTTTAACAGAGTGAGGTTGGGGGAGAGAAATACCACACATAAATTCGCACAATCAGTCATACAAGGGGGAGAAAAAAAAAAATCCACAGTCATCTCCAAGATTTATGAGCCCCCCTGAGCTACAGCACAGAAAAAACAAAGACACACACACATACACACAAGGAGTGAAGGGAAACGTGATCCCACTTGCAGCTTTATTCCTTTATCATGTTTCCTGACAGCAACCTGGGCCCGGGCTGTACAAAGAGGAAGCACACAGAAGGTGTGGCTGTGAGCAGCAGAGCAACAGCCCTGGACTAGTAATGTCCATGTTATACAAGCTTGGCACTGTTCCTTCTGGATGATCTTGAAGCACCACAGAAATCCTCCAGCGCCCCTCTGACCTCAGTTAAATTGGAATAAACTGAGTCCTGGCATCCCAGTCAGTGGAGCCGCTGCAAACTCACCTGGCATAAGCTGGGACAGAAGTATGTCCCGTCATTGCTTACATCCCTGGGATGTGCCCATTTGGACAAATGCTATCTGCACTGCCTACTTCACTTACAGCTCTTCCACAATTTTTAGAAAAGCTATGCTTTAACGAGGAAGAGATCTGCGGATCCAGATCCTCGAGCGTGTCCTCCTGTTTTGGACAACATGGCACATGTAGAATTTAGATCCCTTTAACTTTCTCAGTTTGGGCATTGAAATTGAATGCACTAAACAACATCTTTTTTTACAAAAAGCCCCCTTGATTGTGGAATCTCCTCTCTCTCTCTCACAGAGACAGTAAATGGTACATTGGTAAATGATACACTTAAAACAATCTAAATCAAGTGAACATGACAAGAGCTTATCATCAATGATCAATCACACTGCTTGTTGCTACATTCCACCCAGTTCCTTACAATATTATATCATCCACATAGGCTGTGCAGTGACATGAACATTCCCCTCTTACATGTGTGTACAGCACCTAAGGCACACCTCCAGACCCAGTCCTGTGCTCTGACCACTGAGGAATGCCGTCTCTGCTCAGCTGGTAGGAGTTAAGAGAGGATCTCTTTGTGTAAATTAATAAATTCAATTAAGATTTCCATGGCCTGGTCATTGTCCCTGAAATCTCCTAACTAAAATGTTCCCACCCTTTTGCACCCCTCTATTGCTGCTTTCTAACTAGGTTCAAAACCATAGATGTAAAAGTTCTAAACATCAATAAAGCTCAAAATAAACTCAGAGTCTGATCTCAGTAGCCTATTTTAACAGCATCTTCTTATAAGTTTAGCTTTAACAACCTCCAGCTGAGGGGTGGTTGGGTGCAGTTCACCAAAACATATAAGCAGAGGCATGGTGCAAAGAAGCAGCCCAAAAGCACTGTTTCGTTTTCTCATCACTGGTCCTGACTCCAGCACAGAACCAGTGACTGGTTTACACCTATTTTCCCACTAGTTGATATAAGCAGTTTAATCTGCAACCTGCCCTACCACGTAGACTTTAAAAGCCAATGATTGCTTCCCTTTTCAGTCACATCATATGACCATGGCCAAAAAATATGTTTGAAGAGCTCTCCCACCTCAGGCCACTGAGTTTTTGAGGGCTTATTTGGGCATGTTCCAGTTCAGATGCTTTTTTTGAAGTTAATCTTTGATTTTTACTTTAGTAGTTCTGCTACATCCTGAAATAAGTCATAGAGTCTGCAGACATTGATGCTCAGTCCTTGGGAACACCTGTAGAAGGGGAATGGCAGGTGCAGGTGAGAGAAGCACCTGGGCCAGCAGACCTGGGGCCCATGTCTCAGGTATGCCACCAGCTGACAGCCACTCAGTGACAAGTTTTTTAAAATAACATGACTTGGGAGCATCAGCTGTCTTTGTAAAAGTCACTGATGAATTTTGAACTCTAAGACCAAATGCCTTTCATAAAAGCCTTGGCTCCTAAAAGCCCTAGTAGGGCAGATGGGTGCAGACTGGCACCAGGAGCATCAAGTAACAAACAATCTGATTGCATTTGGAAACAAGAGTTTCAGCAGAACTGGAATTGGTCTTTAATGACCAATGCTAAAGCCCAGAAATTAAAATGATCCTTTTCTATACTGCCAAATACATGTTAAACTTATGTTCTATCTTTATGATAAGAAAGTTGTAGTGCATGAGGTGTTTGGGATTCACTGCTGCATGGCTGAGGGGCAGGAGGCTGTGTCAGGCAGGGGCAGGGCCAGAGATGTGCAGCTCAGCTTCCTTTGAGAAATGGATCTGAGTATGAGCGTGTGGGAGCTGTGCACCAGCCCATGGGATGGTTTTGCTTGGTCTGTAACAGATACTGCCTCAAACAGGATTTCTTCAAGGGGACAAAGCAGGCTGGAGGAGGACTAACACAGTGCCCCAATGGCTGTGGGATGATGTATTTGTGCCTTACCATCACATCTGTTAAGAGCTCAAATGCACTTTGGAAAAAAGTCCAAACCTCACTCGAACTAGATCTCATGCAATCCAAATCCTCCACTCTCCCACCTCCCAGAGCTTTTGTGCTGCACTTTCAGTGCAATTACATGCTAAATATCTGTCTGTCAATATGCTGGATCCCCTCAATTTGTATGACACGCTTTAACGCAGGCCTAGCCAAGCTTAATGGAATGACAGCTATGCCCTCCAACCATAGACCGAGTGCTGCTGGGAGAGCTTGCCCGGCTCCGTGAGGAGCAGGGGAGGGGGAGGACAGAGGAAAACCAAATGCCACCAATTAGCTGCCACACTTGGACCCCTGGCTCAAAGAGAAGAGATTGCCACCTTCTTTGTTGTTGGCTCTGGATGAAAAACCAGCAAGGGAATGCCATGCTGTGTGTGTTCCCTGGTCCCAGACAGATACACAGCCTCTGTCACGGGTGGTTTGCCAGCAGGTGTAAACATGGGTAGCATGTACTGAACTTTACTGGGCAACGCTGGTGTACAGCAGCTGAGGGTTAGATCCCTCTGTCTTTGCAGTGATCCCATATCATGGATGTTTTAGTCATGCACACCAGGAAAGAGTCAAACTGGAAAAAAAAAAATTCTTTTTGAAAGAAATCCTTAAACTCCCAGGCTAATCTTCCATAATATCGATGAATCTCTCCAAGCTTGTTTTTGTCTTCATGTCCAAAACAGCTGGGAAGGTCCTTAGAAATGACCAAATCCATCATCCTCTGGTAGGAAGCAAGAAAAAAGGGCCAAGGAGAACTGCTTAACAACCAGAGAGAATTCTATTTGTTCAGAACCTGGTACAAGGGGAGGGGGAAGATAAAATGTATCCCAACTGCACATTATCAGGAGGGGAACGAAAACCGACTAGAGCGACACGGCACTAAAAATAATGATTTTTCAGCCAGCAGCCAGACAGGCGTCTAATCCCATCTGAATAGAGACATCACTGGAATAGCACCCGTCAGGGTGACTGCTGATGCTGATTCCAGCTGGACAGGTCTCATACAGCCCAATAAACATACCTCAATCCTGTGTCTCTGTCAAACCTTTTCTTTTATTCTTTTTAACTGCTTTCTTCCCTCAAACCTTATTGTCTCTATTGTAACCTAAGAGGGTTTTTTAAAAGCTATAATGAAAAAAGTTAAATGAAATCCATATATTATTAAGCCTGGCATTTCAAGGGACTGTACTGGCATTTGGTTGCAAAGGTGTTTGTAGCTGGGCTGTGGGACTGTTCCTTTATGCGATGGTTGACAACTCCATGGTGCAACATCTCTTTTTTACAGATAAAAACTGTTGACATTTTCCTTTTCAATATCAGAAGTGTTTAATAAACACCTCCATATAACAAATACCAATTCCTTTGCCTGGAATAACAGCTCTGGACAGAGATTCAGCTATTCTGTAGGGACAGTTTGTTTGTTTTAAATCAGTGCAAGAATTTCCTAACTTATATTTACGGAACAGAAAACAATAAATCAAATGAATACAAGCCAATTCTTGCCTCTGGTAGGAGCTGTCAACTTGAGCTCCCCGCCTTCCTCCTAGTTCTTGTTCTTGCAGGAGCCATTGAGCCTCCCTGAACCAAAGGCTATAGAATGGCTGCATCCAGGATAAATCACAACTACAATACCTTAGCTGTGGGATTCCTGCTCTGCAGTGGCTCTGCAAGCAAGACAAACACTGTGAGTTGGTGAGCTAAAGTCCTCTAGCTGAGGGCAGCAACGAGCAGTGTGCAGCTGGACTTGCACTGGGCACATTCCTCTGCGATGCCAGGCCTAGCCAGCCTGCAAGGGGAGTTCCTCGTTTCAAGACTCTCTTCATCTTGGCCTAATGCCCTGTCAAGTAGCTGATGTGTTTTATTGCACATTTTAGCAATGACTGCAACGTGAGTGTGCAAATCAGCATCCCAAAGTATGGCCGTGCACCAGCTCAGTCCTCCTGCTCTCATAATCATTTTTATAGCCTTGAAACAGAGAGGTCCTGCTAGCTAATCATCACAGGGCACCAAGGACGCTTTGCTTTCTGATTTAGTGTCTTTTTCTTGCCTTTTGTTAGTGTTTAACTATGTCTATAAAGAAGTAATAAGCAAACCCCTCTACTTTGCTCTGTGACAACAAGAACAACAGAAGACCATCCCAAGGAAACAGCAGCACCTGAGAACTACCATTACTCCACCTTTTGTGGCTTCTTCATTCACCCTCTAAAGCTGACTGCCAGATTCTGTTTGTAATTAATTATTCCTCCTTTATGTGGACCTTTGTTGCCATGCAAATTCTGAAACTACAGACCACCTGAGAGAAAGAACAAAGGTTATGGGTGAGGGTTTGATTCTCATGTTCAATGCATTTTGACACTTGAGCAATCTTTCACCTATCTCAAAGGGTAGGAAATGAAGACAATCCAGACTAAAACGCCCCAAAATAAAAGCACTCAAAAAAATCAAACTTGAACATGGTTCAAAAGTGCCCAGTAGACTGCTTTTTATGGAAGGCTGAAATGAAATTCTGTTTCCAGGTTTTCCCTGGAGCATTCCAAATCTTGACCCGTGGCACCATTATTGCATTTTAAGCACATTTACTGAAATATAGAAAACACCTTTGCTCTTTAGGAGTTCAGAAACACTCTAGTCTAAATGATTCAGAATGAATACCTGAAATAATGTCAGCAGAGCCAGATGTTTAGCATTTGCAGAAGTTAGTACAAAACAACTCAGTCTGTACTTTCCAAATGCTCAGAAGCAAAATATCCCAAAATATTTCCAAACATGTCAAAATCAGAAGTTCTTCATATGGGCTTTGTGGAGAGATTTTTATTTTAAAGTCAGCCTTATGGGTTTTTTTCCTAGGCCTGAATAATGATTCAAATCTGATGAGAATTAAGACAGTAAAGGAGCCTACAAAATCCTTTGGCTACACAGCAACAGAGAGGGGGTCTCCAGAGAAGGAAATTTCATCCGTCTGCTTTGCTGACAGGAGAAGGCTCAGTGTGATAAAAGAGATCCTGCCACTTGCTCTGAGAAACCCCAGCAAAACTCTGCACTGATACATCTACTCTGACACCTGCTCCAGCTGATCCTTCGCAATTTGACAGGGCTGGAAGGCTGAGGGCTAAAGAGGAGGTAGGCCAGGTCCTGAGAACAAGCATAACATTTCATGTGTCTGATCTGGCTCTTGGCTGTTGCAAAGGCAGAAAATGGAAAAAATCAAATATTTGGGCACCCATTCTGTCATTGCCAAGGCTATGCAACCTATTCTCTGATGTTTATCTCCTACTTGAAGTTCATTTCGCAGTACAGTATTGCTAGACACTTTTTATTTTGCCTTCTTAATATTTTATCTCACAAATCAATCCTTTCAGCTCCCTATTCCTTATCCTCCTTGAACTTGTATCTGTGCAGGAGAGCACTGCATCGTTTATCCCTCTCTAGTCCTCTTGGGACTTCACTGAAATCCTCACCTTGAGAACAATGTGAAAACATAAACTGCCCCTGGCTCTAGTGCACAGCCAAAAAGCCTTGGAGGTTGCAGGAGACCAGAGGCAATGTTCCAGATGTGTAACACAACTTTCTCAATTTACACAAAACATATTCACTTGCAAATATTGACAACATGCAAACTCCTGATAATCTACATGCCACACATTACAGAACACATACACTTGCCACAGCATGACAACATCAGCTAATGTAGCTTTTAGTAAGTCTTAGAGAAGAGCTTTCTCTCAAAAGGCTGGCTTTGTAGCTGTGTCTCCAGAGCTTTTCTGTGAACATTACTGTTTGAGGCTATGATTTATCTCAGTTATTGCCTGTGAGGAGAACAATGTAATGGTCTGAACCTCACAGAATTTCTCAATTCCATGTACCGGCACTGCTTTTCTTTCTGGACTGAAGGAGTGTTTAGTCTATTTAGCCTTTGTAATTCATGAAAAAATAAATAAACAGGCACTGGCTGTGTTGATCTTTCCTCCCTTTATAAATACATCATCCTGATATGTGTTACCTGCTGCAAAACCCAGCCAATTTGCTCTTTCCTTTACAGGTAAGATGAAGCAGCTTTTTCCAGTGATGAAAAACTGAGTCAGACCACATTACCTGCAGTCATTGCAGGTGCCAACCAGCTGCACATCTCCAGCCCTCTTCCTCTGCCACTGTGGTTTGCCTTTCTGAGAACTGCTCCCAGGGACTGCACAGAAACCAGGCAGGGGGGAGGCTGAATGCACTGTTTCCACTCATAGAAAGCATAAACCTTACACAGCACTGGCTCCTTTGTGCCTCTCTTTCTGAAGGAGGAGTCTGTGTTTGGCCTCTAAAACTGGTGCATGGCCACAGCTTTATTCCCCAGTAGTGGTATGAAATTTCCTTATAATTCAATTCTCATAAAGTGGTGCTATCACAGCAACAAAATATGCTGCTGTCCTTTCATTCCCTTTCAGTCCATCTGTGTTTACAGTCCATTCTGTAACCACCGAACTTGAGTTTCCTCTGGTTAAAAATCAGTAAGAACAAAAATCAGGAAGGATTACACACCAGCAACAAACTAGTTTAAAAACCCACTCTGATGGCATTTCTTAAACTGTGCCAGATGGAAGACTTTCAACTAAGAGAAAAACTTGGGAAAGTCCCATGTCTTCTGGCTGAACTATGAGCAACTAAGTTTCATTGCACCCACACGAAAGGCAGTAAGAGGCAGTTCATAAATTACACTCTGTTGCTGCCATCATGAGTTACCAGTTTGTAATTTTGTAGAGATTACACCAAAGCCATGGGCAACATCAACCTGTCCTGAGCTCTCAAAAGCTTCAAAGCTTTATAATTGTCTGAGCTTTCTGCTCCTCCTAACCTTGCAGCAGGGTTTGTTGTTTGCCTCAGACCATGCTAACAACAGACAGAACATTTTCTTTTAATGTCCTGTGCATTAAGACAAGACAGTCTCATTCCTAGTGGCACAGGTAAAGCTATAGTGCATGTCCCCTCTTAAGGAAGCACAGTCCAGAGCAACACCAGCCACACTCTGAAACACAGAGCTCCCCTGTGCACAGAGCAGTGTGAGGTTTATGAGCTCACACGTCATAAGACACATCAATTCTCATGATTGCAAAGTGGATTTTCACCTATTTTGCAAAGTGAATCAAAAAAGCAGAAGTTTTTAACACTTTAGTTAAGTTTGATCCAATCCCAAATGAGGTTTTTTTGGGTAGTTGGTGACTTGCCAAATGAGCAAACATGGAATAGCTCCACAAACACAGAGCAGTTCACTGGAATTCAGAGGGAGCTTGGAGAAACTGCAAAACCCAAAGGTGTACGAGGCACAGCCCATCCATTCTTCCCTCTTTAGGTGGCATAGAGTGAATTTTCTTCATGAAGGAAAGGAGAGAAATGAGAGAGCTGGTGTCAGGTGAGGATTTCAGGGTCTGGCTCATCAAATTCCAGGGAAATGACCACCCTCGTAATCCAAAACAGCTGCTGTGTTTATAGTAAACATAAATGATAACTGGGTGGCCTTTGAAGCCACCATGTCCAGTCCTGGTAATTATGGACAAGTGGATACAGCAATGATGATCCAGAGCATTTGTTTAATGTTCAGACATAATTAAGGCCATTATCAAATTTCTGCCCCTTCAGCAAAAAGGGGGAATGGGGTCAATCGCCTGATACCACAGGCAGAAAAGCAAGGGAGGAGTTTCTTCCCAGTGTAACTCACACTGGATAAAATTCCTGAGTACCACCTGGTGCAGAGGACGCCTTCACTCGGACAGAGGCAGGTGATGATGGAAAGCCCCTTGGGCACACCAGCCAAATGGATTCAACACCAGGGCCTCCCACAGAGCTGTCCCAGCCCCTGTCCCTTGGGTCCAGGAGACAGGGTAGTTCAAACACCAAATGCATGTCTTGGAATGTCACCTCTTGAGTGAGGGGAGGGGGCAGTGGCAGCATTACTAATTGCAGGGAGGTATTGCTTCTGTGCACTGGGAAGCATTACCTCCCCCCACCCCCCAGCGCCACCCCCATCCTGACCCATGGTGACTAGTTTGTGAAGGATGCTCTCCTTTCCCAAACACTCCAGCTTTATGGCAGAGGGAAATACCTAGTTTGCAAAGGGTTATTCCAAACACCAGAGCTGATGAAAAGGTAACTACACAAGGCCTTTCTGGTGGGAAATTGAAATGACCCATAGTGAGAATTATCAAACAAAATCTAACCAAGTATGACAGTGAGAAAGGCTGGAGGGATGGGGAATGAATTTTACCTTTTCAAAGTCGGCGACCTAGTGCTTGTTTATTCCCTAAATAAAACTATATGATTATAGCACATCTAAAAATTCTCCAGAAGCTGGCAGGAGCTGCAAATGCCCAAACTGTCAAAACCACACTTTAGCCACACTGCAGTGAGATGCAAAGCACCATCCACACATACCTGGGCATCCCAAAGGCCTTTTTTCTTGTGCCCTCACAGGATTAGCTTTCTTTCCCTCCTCAGAGGGAGAAGACTAGAGATTGGAGAGTGGACTGAGATGTCAAAGTGTGGCCCGGAGGACTTGGAGCAACACCCCTGCAGAGCTGCCCTATACAAACACAGCTCGTTGCTGCGCAGTCTAGGTGTGGATCATCATCCATCTCCTCACTTGCAGGAGTCCCTGGCACAGACTCATACTGCCAGCAGCACCTCTTGCTCCATCCAAGGGGATGCAGCTCCAGTAGGCCAGAGGGGCTGGAGGGATGGGGTAGCTGCTCTCTCGGGAGCTGCTCCCTAAGGTCAGGGCTGGGGCACAGTGCCAGAGCAGCACTGAGAATGCTTAGAGCTCTCTGCTCATAGGATAAACAGAGGGCTGAAATCCCTGGGGTTGTTAATCTGTCACCTTTCCCCAGCACTGAATTAATTTTTTTAATGTGTTTTTAAAAGGAAAGTAAATAAAAAGAAAAAATAGAAGAAATGATAAATGGGTCCTTTTCTATTCCCTTCATCATGGGGCAATACCACCCAGATATCTGGCAGGGACAAAATATTAAAATGTTTCCCTGCCTTGCCATCCCCAAGATCCATTTGGATTGACAGAAGTTCTAAAAACCCATGTATCCCAGATCTCTCCTCTCCTCTCCTCTCCTCTCCTCTCCTCTCCTCTCCTCTCCTCTCCTCTCCTCTCCTCTCCTCTCCTCTCCTCTCCTCTCCTCTCCTCTCCTCTCCTCTCCTCTCCTCTCCTCTCCTCTCCTCTCCTCTCCTCTCCTCTCCTCTCCTCTCCTCTCCTCTCCTCTCCTCTCCTCTCCTCTCCCTGCTACAGAAGCTGCCATGAAGTGGCCCTGCTTTTCCCAAGTCAGGAAACTCCGGACTGCATGAACAGTGCTGCTCAAGTACAAACCTGATTTAACACCATGCTAAGCTATTCCAAAAAGATCCTGAGATTTCATTGTGCTGTCTGGATTTTCCTTCTAAGAAGCTGGAAGAACACATCACATAACCTGAATCTGTCCTGTGCAAAGCTTGCAGCTGTTAAAACACCAAACTGTTTCCCAGAGTGTGTCTGTCTTTGCTGCAGAAGGGAGTGTGTGAGGCTGCAGGCCACACTGGGCAGTGAATCAGCCTGGGACCCGCAGGACCCGGCCCAACTCTGACCTGCTGCATGACCTTGACCCTGTTACTCCACTTCTTTGTGCCTCTGCTCCCTTTGCAGTACTTTATCTGGCCTCCCTGTTTACCCTGTCAGCTCTCTGTGCTGGGTTTGTCTGCTGCAGCCTCATACAGATGACACAGGCAGGGGCCGATACCATAATATTAACACTTGCTAGCCAGGTTCTGCACAACTCTTCACCATGGAGCAAGGGATTTTTTTCCACAGCAGTGAAACATGGTAAGAGCTAGTACAGACCCTGCCATCACCCATGAACACAGACCAAATGACACACAAATCCTGACAAATACTGTCATCTATCTCTAAGAATCAATGCTTCCACCTCAGGGGTGGCCTTCTCCTGAAACCCAGTGCCTCTGCAGCCAGGTGCTTTTAGATGAGAGGTGCTTTAGGAAGCGTGTTGCCACAGGGAAAACTTACAGAGTTTCTCTCATTCCATTCATCTTCCTTGAAAATATAACTGAAGTAAAGCAAGCACTTGGCAGCATGTAGCAGGAGAGGAATATGCTCCAGAGGCTGCTGGAGTGCACACGGTCCTGGTGACACCAGTTGTCTTTGGAACAGGTCATCTCAGCTGGATTGTCTGCTTTCTTCCTAACACAGCTGCCATTAACAAGGTTGCAGCAAAAGATAAACACTTCAGCCCCTGCAAAGTGCACGTTCATGTGTGCACCATCTCTCCAACTGTCAGAGCCAAATGTTTACTTGAGGCGCGAGCCAATTACTGCTGAAGACACACCAAAAAGAGCTGGTTCAGTGGGAGACATGCAAATGCATGCTGGGGTTCCTGTGAGGGTGTAAAAGCGGCAGACCATGTGCTGCTCCTCTGAACACACCTGTAATTGCTTCTAGCCCAATATTTACCTTCCTGAAGAGAGCGGTGACCAACCACACAACAGCACCTGGCTACTGTACAAAGCCCCAGTGGAGCTGCTTCCTCTGTTTTGTGTGAAGGAGGAAGCAGGGACAGCTAGTAATTTCTTCTCTGTAGCTATACCATACAAGTAATCAAACAACTGTTGAAAGTTGGGCAGGGAGGTGTGGGGGCGGGGGGGGAGAGGACCATGTGTTAACGTAACTGATAGATAAGCTTTGCCCAGCTACAGTTCAGCCTGTCTTGAAGGTGAGGTGATGGGCATGTGGGTTTGTTCTTAGCAGTTCACCTGCTGCTGGCTTTCAGCACTTTTTATTCCGTTGTCTTGTTTACCTTACGGGCCTATTGTCATCACCTCCGTGCTGCCAGGGCAGGCCTCAGGTGCGAGCGAGCAGTCCACGGGCGCTCGAGGTGCAGCCACCACAGGGCCACGCCGGGAGGGGCTCCCTGCTCCCGCTGTTTGTGAAAATTGCTTCCTTTGCTGATAGTGATAACACCAGGCAAACAAAAGCTGTGTGGACTATTGAGCTTGTCTTTCTCCTCGGGACTTGAATTGCGTGGAGCATTCAAAGCAGTATAAATAGACCTAATATCCAGTAATGAAGCTGGAGCAGACACGAGCAGGTCTGAGTACCACCTGATGACAGGTCCTGTTGTGGGATTATTGGATGAATGGAGGTGCTAAGCATGGTCATTGTTTTCAAGTAAGATTCAAAAGGACTGCTTCCCATCTTTTGAGCTCCCATTTTCAGATGTAAAAATCCTGCCCAATAAAGCCCAGTATATTCACATGGGATTTTTGGACCACTGTCACAATTACACACACAACACAGGCTCCATGCCCAGGGAAAGGCATCCTGCCTAACTCAATTTTGTAAATTTTCTGCAGATTGGGGGTGTGTGTGTAATTGGGAAGAACCAGTGGATGTGCCAGATTTTGACAAAAGTGCCTAAGAGGGTAAAAAAACCCCATCCAAGGGTTCGTCTCCAACTCACATGTCCTTAAGAAGGCTTTCCCTAAAATACAGAGCACCATCTTTCAGTGTTAATGAATCAGCTGCTTCCCTTGAATTTACTCCCAGTGTATTGGCAGAGCACAGCCACCACCCTGTTATTTATTCTGCTAGACAAAATAAGCCAAAATTTGTATATAAAATCCACAAACAGTACATTTTCCTGATCATTTTAGGTCTTCTCTGTACCTCCTCCAGTATCAATCTACCTCTTCTGAGTACAGGTCAACCAATACTGAACACAGCACTAAACATGGGATTTCCCAGATCTCCTAGATGGCACTGACACAGAGACAATGTACCACCAAGCACAGGCATTCAGCATTGCAGTCATAACCAGCATCCTTAATGGTACCCCCATCACCATTTGAGCTCTTCTCCTCCCTTCCCGAGGCACTTCCCCCATTCTGCTCACGCAGTACAAGGGTGGCTGGTTCTCAGGCCTCCTGCTCAGAATCCTGCAGCAGCCTAGTCCACAGCTGCTCAGCCACTCAGGGATAGTGGTGTGCAGCTGCCAAGCCTCAGAGCCAGCCTCCAAGAGCCCTGACATGGATTTTAGTGGGATTTACTGCACTGAAATGCAGAAAATCTTGTTGCCTTTAGGATTAGCCCCCTCATTTGCACATAGAGTAGTGCATGCTGTCTGGGTCCGCTTCCTTGCACATGGTGCTCAGTCCTTCAGTTACCACCAAATGGACTTCTGCCTGCAGGACCCCCACAATTTCAATTCCTTCTGTCAGCAGTCATTGCAGCTGGGCGGCTTCCTAATGTTACTGGAACAAGGATCAACAGCAATTTTATCACAGTCAACCTAACTTGGGTTAATTTGTACTGATTATGAATGATCCCAGGTCATTAAATACAGATTAGTGTTACTGCAGTACAAGATTTTTACAGTGCTCTTGGAACTAAAATGTAGTTATTTCATTAGAAATGTTCTAATTTTCCATTACAAATGGTAAATAACAAGGCTGGAGCAAGGTGGGCTGAGGAAAGGCTGCTTGGGCAGGAGCAGTGCAGCCCTCAGCCTCCATGGCCCCCAGAGCCTGCTCAGGGAGCACATCTGCACCGCAGGGTAGCATCCCGCAAGAATAACAGATAAACACGCTCGCTTCACAAGCCACTGGACACTATATTTCTTCTGATGAGAACCATCCATTATTCTTCCATCCTCCTCTTTGTGTCACATTAGTGAGAGGTTTTACAAAGCAAGTCAGGGGACAGCTTTATTTACTCCCAGACGCACTGCACGGCACCCAGGCCCATCAGTATTGGTTACACATGACCTCGGGTCTTCCATTACGGGCTAATGTCTGCAGCCCTCTGACCTCCGGAAGTGCTTGAGGAAGAGCTGCAGTAAATCAGAGCAGCACTTAGTCGTGGAGGAAGAAAGTCCCTCCTTATCAATCTGCCAGCGGGAGAGGAAGGACTCTGGCTGGGCTGCTGAAGGGTGATGTGCTGTCGGCTGCTCGGAATACTCCACAGACAGAAGCAGCCCTTGCATTGCATGTTGCCACCATGGACTGTAAGAGCAAAGGTGGAGGGGGGTGAGCCTGGCTGTGTTCACCTCTCAGCCTGGGCTGGCAGGGGGAATCCCACCCACTCCATTCACAGGGCAGGTACTGTCTATGAAGGCCTCTGCTTGGTACAGACAGACTTTTCTACTGCATTCCCTTGAAGGATGCCTGGTCTCACACACTGACTTCATGGTAAAGCAAGGGCTAACCCAGCCCTAGACCCTAACCCTGCACTAAGGTCTATAATCAATCCTTACTACCCAGCTTCTTACCAGAGGACATGAGTAGTCTGTGCAGTCTCAGAAAATTTGTCATCATGGAGTTAACCCAAGGATGCTATTAAACACCCTGTGTGCCAGAGCATGAGAAATTACAGGTGGAAGTAATAATGTAAGGACAAAACACCACACTTGCAAATCATCATCAGTACAAGCAGTTCTTCCCCTGAGGATGGAAACAAGCAAATTTGCCACACATCCTCTGTGCCAACAGGTGAAGCCCCAGAAGGACACAGAGCAGGGAGAGCATTACAGAATAAAGTTCCCATTTCTGCTGGTCTTGCAATCAGCAGGAGATTTCAAAACTAGTAACAAGTAGCTCTCAGGGAGGCCCAAAGAACATTGGGACGGGAGCAGGTACTTCTCTGCTCTGGATGGGGCCTTAAGGGGAGAGGATAAAGATCTGCCAATGAAATGCATTTTAATCAAGGCAAGAGGACCTTGGAGAACAAAAAACCAAGGTGGCAATATCACTTTCCTTCCCCATTTATCTCCTACACAGTTGCAATGTTCATCTCATTCTCAGAGTGCCTGGCTCAGTCAGGTCAAGGAGCTCCCTCTCCCAAAGATAATCAAATACCTCATACAGAAAAAAAAAAAATTCTGCAGTCCTAGAAACAAATGAAAAAGCAGCTGATCAGGTTGCTCAGGTCTGGAGAAGGCTTGAAGATCCAACATGCCATCTCCATCCTTCACCCCTAGAGCAAGAATACTACCCAACATAAAGAGCAAGGGAGGAAAAGGGAACAAAAGGATTTTATTGTAATCAAATGTGTCATGTGCCTAAAAAGTATTCTGCTGTGTCATATACATGTATACATAGTATATGTATGTGTTTTTTCCTTCTTGCCTGTCTGCAGAAAAACCACATCAATTTTACTCTCCCATAACTGGTTCTTGGCTCCCTCCACACATTCCGGTACAGCAGCATCACAAAATCTCTATAGGAAGGATTTACTCCCTCAGCTGATGTAGCTGACTGCCAGACTGGCATTATCCTCTTTGTATGAGGACTGGTTCTTCGGGGAAAGACAGGGTGTAACATCCAGCAAAAGGAGACGCTCTGCCCTTCAGGATATAGGAAATACTACCAGAAAGAATACTCTTTTTTTCTGGCAGAGCTTAAGATTCATACAAGATTCTCCAAGGGTGGAGAATCACCTCCTAATGACAACTCATTAGGTCACCTGGAGAGGTTTTTTATGGTTTATGTGCTTTGGGGGTTTCGTATTCTATTGCACAAGGAACTTTACAGTGAGGAGGTTTTTGCTCAGCTACAATTAGAGACAGGCCCAGACCAAAACCTCCTAATTACGGAATCCCAGGTCTTGGAAATCCCCACACATGTATTCACACTTCACAGTTCAGACCCAACTTTCCACTACATAAGGACCAGTAATTGGGGTTTCTTTAACACGTAAATATTAAAACCAGCCACACAAACACAAAGACTGCAGAAGGAGCAGCATGTTTCCATACAAATAGTGCAGAAAAGATTTTTTAAAAGAATCTGCAGCATCCATTAGGATCCTGGGAGCCTGGATTCATGAAGACAGCAAATGTGACAGCCCTTTTCTCCTCACCTCTGTAACTATTTGCTTGCTGTTTACTTGGTGTTTCAGAAGTACTAAGTCACAAGATCCTGTCCTGTCAATTCTGTCACTTTTCATGTGACAGCTGTCTGTCTTCCACATGATGATAACGACTTTGAAATTCACTTGGCATTTCAGCTCCCTTCCTGCTTCTCTCAACAGCTACACAAATGATGTCAACACATACAGAACAATAGCCTGTCATGAGCTGATAAGCACAAAGTGCACAGGAGCCTGTTTCCACAGGGTGATCCCCAAAAAGAGACTTGCATGCATTAAAAAATGTATAGAATCACTATTTCTCATGGATATAAGGAAGCCAGAATTTATTGCTCTGTTCATGTTGAAGGTCCCAGGTGCTGTTAAGCACTGATGCAGATGGATCTTGCAAATCAGAAAGCTAAGCTAAGTAGACCTGAGCTGTCTCAAACAGAAAACTGAGCTGTCCCACATGTGTGTCTCAGTTGTCACAGTCACCAGGGTTTTTACTTTCTGCTATGCCTGAAGGAAGGAGCAGGACCACAGCCCAGCTCACCATACCAAATACACATTATGTGACATTTACACTTCAAGCCAGGGTTTCTCAAGGGCATACACTACCAAATTAATGCATAATTATAGTTTATCACAGTCCTATAAAGACTTTCCCTACAAATCCCAGGATATCCTAGAATAAAACCCAATGTATGGTGTTCTTCAGAGGTTTCTTGTTTTGTAGTTACTTCATCTTTTTCAGTGCAAAAGTTTATTTAAATATTTCTCTAACAAAAAAACAAACAAAAACCAACCAAACAAAAGACCACAAACAAAAACCAACAAAACAATAGCAAAATAAGGCACAAATGCAAACCCAATGTTGTTTTCTGTGGTGCAAACATTTAATGCCAGTTTCTTATTATGGCAGCTTAAAATCCTGTGACTGCCCCCTAAGACACTATCTGAAATAAAATAAAAACAGTGACAAGTCTGTAGCTGAAGAAAAGGATCACCAAGGCAATAGCTCCTGACACACTATCTTTGGCAGTGGAGATATCCTTGCCTTTCACTGCTTCAGCCTACTCCCAGAGTGCTTTTATAGAGCGTTGTTTTAAAATCAGGATCATTCAATGACCAGATTTATAGCACAAATGGAAAAACCATGCCAAGGATCCCTTCGGTCCTGCTTCATAAGCACTGCTTAAAGCTGCCCATCCCCTTATTTTTTAACTTTTTTTTTTAAACAAGCAGTTTTCTGTCATGAACACACCTATCTATCAGCCATTAATAGTGAATGGTGGACAATTAACATGGGCACTTCAAATACCAGGGCCATATCAGCATACAAGTCTCTAAAATAGGAATAAATGCAACTCAAGTGTGCAAGGAAGTTCTATATAAATATGAATAGACTGAATCTGAGAGCTTTGAAAACTTGATAGTGCCAGTGAAATCCTGCTACTATGAAGACAACCAGACTTTGCGCCCATCCGTACTAAATCATTTTGAAACCTGTTTGCTGACTATTTTTATAGTTACTGTAAAGTGAGAGAACTTCCAAATTCACACTTCCCCAAGTATTTTTTACCACAGAGAATCTTACTGCAATTAGTCTGGTTTGTAATGGAAAACAGATGAAAGGAGAAATTAAATCAAAACCTTGCCTCATATCTAAGGTGTTTTCATGCCATGCATCCCAAGAAGTTTCCCCAAAACCAACAACATTAAATTAAAAGCTCAAATATTTCTACCAGACCCAACAAATGCAGATTAAGCTTAAATTTAAATGGAAAGTGAAAAGATTTTTCCTTCTCCTCACCTGCCAAGTCTTCAAAGTTCAGGGCCCTGTGTTTCTCTTTCAACACTTAGCAGCAGAAACACCTAGGGTTGAGTGGAGAGATTTCCTCCTCACACTGGCATTATTCATTATTTCTGAAGTGTCGACAAATGTCTTCAACACTACACAACGCACACAAACAGAGAGTCCCTGCCCCAACAAATTTACAGTCTGAGGCTGTTATCTTTGTTCTGTTTTGGTATATCACCACAAATTTCAACAGGGTACCAAATGGGCCCAATCCACCTTCCACCAGCAGTTTTCCACTACTTTTAATAGGAGTTGGAACAGCCCCAGTCAGACTAAGTTATAGAATTAGCTGTTGCAGGAGAGAGCAGAGTTCTTGGCATGTCTGCAAACAGCAAAAAACCTGATTCTCAACAGTTTTGTTTGAAATTAAGTGTATATTTGAACGTTTTCACACATAATACATTTTGAGAACTTAAAGAGCTCCCTTTCACTGTGTCTTTCAACCCCAGCAGTGCTACAGATTAAGCAGCAGCAGGCAATTTCTGAACCAAGGCAGGCTGGCAGCTACAGTAACAGCTCCAGCTGGTGGAAGTTGGTGAAAGTTTTGGTTTAGTTTGTGCTAAGCTTTCTGCCAGGACATTTCACACACTGGAAGTGTGTATTTTCTCTGACATTTCTGAGAGCCTCCAAGTATTCCTGCAAATAGCCCCACAAATTTATTTCAAATTCAAATTGTGGCAATTTCTACCTATCCAAAACTCTGCTCTGAGTTGTTATCCACGCCTTTTCCCCAGCTGTACCCTGTGGAAGAGAATGCAGTCACACAGCCCTGTGTACTAACACACACAAGAGGCACATACACCTATTTACACCTAAAAAGTCGTACAAGGATAGTACCAGCTGGAGACATTGCCCCTCTGGCTTGTGCTCTAGCTGGGGCATGGATCCTTGTCAACATTCCTGTGTAAACCAGACTTGATTTTAAATGTTGTCATAATTAATTATTGCAGTTCAAGCAGCATTTCAAACCACAAGTGAAACACGTTCCAGCTAAAGGCAGAAGAGAATTACTGGGAAAAGACTGGGACAAAAAGCATCTTAAACCCACACCCACAACGTCTTAGTTACTACTGATGCATACCATGCCAAAGCTCAGCACCAGCACAGCCAAATGCCAAATGCCACAGCTCACAACAGCCTGACCCCACCACTGCATAAACCACACTGAGTTCAGAGAAAGACAATGTGAAATGACTGAGAAAACTTCACAGTTCATAGAGCATCTTCAAAGTCACATACCAGCAGTGTCCCCACCCAAAGCCCTCTCCAGCCTACCTGGTGCCGTCTTCTGGTAGAGAGGGATCCAAAAGGGCTTTCTTGCTTACAGCATTTTGCTGATCTGCTCTCCCTTCCAAACAGGACATGACCAGTAACTGCTGTGAACATCCAGGCCAGATGCCAGGTGTTGCTCTCCTTCTGTCCTCCAGCTTACAAGTGCTTCTTGCAGTTATCCCTGCTTAAAACCAGTATTTTCCTGATTTGCTCATAGATCTCCTCCTCCCTCCAAAACACGAAGTCCAAGGGGTTTCCATCCTTTTCCTCAACTGCTTGGCTCAGCCACTGTGGAAAGCAAAAATCAAGATCATGAGACTTGTGTGCAACAAAACAGACAACTTGTTTGCCATAAAACATGAAAGTACACCACAAAGGTTTGCTCTGACAATTCTTATGTTCAACTCAAACAAATTGCTCTCTGATCCTTTTTAATGACATTTTTTTATTTCTATTTCACTGATATTTCCAAAAGCTCCAAAACAAACGTAGGCATTACTAGCTTCCATCAGAAAGTACTCAGCCTACTTACCTGGAAACACTGCTTGGGGATTTAATAAGGTAACTACTTGTCTACAGCGCATCAAAATACTTAATTTCCAGAACAAAGCTTTTTAGTACTTATTAAAGTTTTAGCTTGTACTTAACTTCCTTCTTTTGAAAAGCTTTCTCAGTTTCTTTCTCTGAAGTAGCATCATCCCACTGATTACACACTTCATGAAGACCTGATAGGACCAAACACACTGCTCAACTGTGTTCAATGTATAATTCAAGATCAGCTCTTTCCATCGTAAACTGATCTGTTTACTGTGGAACCACTCTGGGATACAAGCCTAGTATCAAATTGGTTATTTGGATAAGAAGGGGTTTTTTTGCCACATCTTTCAGATGGAAATGGAGTGTTCCAAGATGCATTAGGTTTATGTTATTGTGCAAATGGGATCCATTGTGAAGGTTACATGCAAGCTTAGTTTCTGAATGATTATAAAATTTTCGATACCCAGGTTGAGAGCACAAGTCCAAGTCTTATATAGAAGCTGCCTTCAGCTTGAAGGAAATAAGAACTCCCAGGGAATGAAAGACTAGCTGATTTCCTTTATAAACCCTGAAAATTCTTGGGGGAGAAGAGACTTGCTCTACACTTTTGACATCTAGAAATAACCTCCTCTTGCTCCCTGTCTCCTACCTTCCACTTGCCCATTTCCCATAAAGGTCATTTCCAAACACAATTGATTTGAAAACTCAGATTATTCTGTTAAAATTGCTGACTTTGTACTTGGCACCCTGAGCCAGATTGGGACAACCCCCTCAGGTCCTTTTTCCAGCTAATTTATAGCAATTTTTGTTGAGACAAGGAGTTATGGTCTGTAAAAGGCTTGCTGTCAGCCTCTCATAAAACCCCAGCACCCTGTCAGAGAAGCGACAGAGCCTGGGAAGAAAGTTTCAGCAGTGATCAGCTGGTTTCCAGATGGGTGGCCTTCTACACGCTATCCAACCCCATGGGTCCAATAAACTAGCCCTGATTTTGCACTTTAAAAAAACAAAGATACAAACCCTCCTCTACTCTCCAATAGGGTTTTATAAACACGCTCCCAGTCTCTGTGTCAAATTTATTAGGAAGAAATTCATTCTGCTTTCTCTCTCTTTGCATGCATGTGGCCAGCCCCTTTTGCTCCAGTTTCTCACTTTTACATGGGGTGGAGAGACTTTATCATGATTTACATCCTTCTGGGTTGTTTTCCCATCAGAAATAAAGAAGGGGGTAAACAAGTCAGAAAGTTGAGGGATTGGCCTCCAAGGTATAAAACCACCCACATGAGGCAATGTTTGTTCTCAGTCTGGCATAAATTCTCCTCTTGTTCTCTCCTCTGCACCTTAGCAAACCAGAAGAGCACATGATTCAAGAGGTAAAAGCCTGATCAGCAGGACCAGTAGGGAGAAAACAGCCCAGTTCTGAGCAGGAGAGCATCCTGCCTCCGGAACAGAACTGCCCCAGTACCAGCACTGCTGCTTGGGGGCCTGGCTCTGCCTCAGCACACAAACCACACTACCTGCACCTACAGATCTTCAGTTCCCTTCTAAGTAGAGAAATCTGTACCAGCCTCTAGACAACTATTTATTCAGCTGATATGTCTGTCTGTTTACATTAATTGTGGCATGCATAATTTTCCCTGTATTTAGCCCAAACTCCCCTTTTACTTTCAGCTCATTATTCTTACTGGCATCACTGACTTCAGCAGTGCAAAGATTTCAACTTGGCATTACCCTGAAGGGAAACAGAAATGGCTGTTATCAGCCTTTTGCCTGGTAGATGCCTCAGGGCCAATATTCAGGCTTTGGACTTTCCTTATAAAGCTGCAACTTCAAAGCCAATTGTGTTCTTCTCTAAACTCAGTCCATAACCATTACTACTTGATGACCCTTACTATAACATGCTCAGAGACTTTCAAATAGTGCAAAAATAGAAAACATAATTGTAGGGGGAGACTGATTGTCTTCACAAAGAGTGAGTAAATGTCATATTTAATCAAGATGTCGAACTAAATTTTTAGGCATCATAAATGTCTGCTCACTAAAACACATAATTATGGATGATCCTGGAATTTGAGTATGTAGGCTTTGCACTGAGGAAATTAGTAGAAAATATGCTAAGGAACAGACTTAATTGTAAATACGTGATAATGATACCACTGATCCCTTAGAGCTCTCTGAAGGATTCACTGTGTGTCTGGGTAAGAACGAGCCAGTTGATACTATGTAAATATATTATTTTTTTAAAAAACCCAACCTTTTATGAAGGTCCCTTATGGATGTTTCATAATGGTGTGAGAAGGAGGCAACTGATAAGCCCCATCATTTCTCTGATATATCTATTAGAAAAAAATTTCAGATTTGCTTGCTCTGACTTGCAACCCCCTGAAGGCTCTGACCAGCTTCCCATGGACTGCACCATGGCCAGGATTTCATTCTCAGATATGATTAAACCTTAAATAAAAACAACATGTCCCACAAACAATTACAGCATTTTTCATCAACACGAAACTCATCAACCTCAGCAGTACAGACAATCTTTGTTAGAACAATGAATTTTCAGCAGGGCCTACAGAAACCTCATGGTGTAGGATCAGGGTTAGTATTACCTTTTTAGAGGTATAAAGTTCCCTTATTAGGTGCACTGAAACCCAGAGCTCCTTCGGAAAGAAAGAATGCTTCACATCCACTATTAATAAGCTTTCACTACTGACGCTCAGGACAGCCACAAAAAGTTAATATCAATCTTTCCTGTGAAGCTCTGCCCATCTGCAGCATTTGGCACAGATTTTAAAATACAGTAGACTCGAGTTTTCCAGGGAGCAGCCATCATTCCTGTGTTCCCTCTAGAGTGACTACTGGAAGCCAAAAGCATTTAAGCAAAGCTAGATAAAATCAGCAGCACCCAATGTGGGTTCTTTCTGGTTTCCTGCAAGTAAACAGACATGTTTACAAGGGGCTGTACATTCACATCAATCATAAGGTGACTTTGTTTACAGTAGAGGAATTTCCTGCAGGCTTTTGCTGTCCTGGTTTCTTTCTCTTTGTAATTACTTTTGTTCAAATGCAATTTAAAAAAGCCATAGGTACTCCAGCTCAATTCAAAACGTGACACACTGAAATCTGAAGCAGGCTATAATTCATGCCCAGATTTAGTTGTTCTTTTTCTTGTTTGTTTGTTTAAGCTAACACACATCTCTGCATTGAAAAGCCACTTTTCTCTACCTATCCAATTCATCTACACCTGGAAGAAGGCAGCTTTAATTTATCACCCCATAAAGAACTGCTTTTCTTACCAAACCTACACAACAGCAGAAGCCCACCTTACACAGGGATCAGGATTATACTTCAGGTATCTAAGAGACAGATTCCTCAGGGGAATTAAAGTAAAAATGTTAGTGAATGCAACTGAAGACTGGTATTAATAGCAGCTGAGCAGCCGGGATTAAGGACTTCTGCTGCCATGAATCAGAGTGAACTATTTCTCCACCACTTCACTGAATGAAAATTTACTTCAGTGGGGATTTAATTTGAAGAAACACTACAGAATTTGGCTGCAAAGTTCAGAACTTGGACAGGGAACCATATTGGTTGTTCTGAGATACACATATGCTTGATAAAAAGTCATGAACCAAAAGTTCACTCATGCTTAAGCTACTGGGTGCAGATAAGAAAAGACTGCAGCACTTGGGCAGACATCTCACCCACTGTGATGGCACAGATCTTACAGTTGCTCCATCAGTCCCCTGAAGGGATGTGCTCACTCCAGCCTTTTCTGCCTGAGCTGTTTGCTCTCCACTCTGCTTCATGGTTCAACCACACTTTAGGTAACTCTGAATTATTATTCCTGAGTGCAAGTGAGCACTAAGAGGTCAAACACAGGAAGGGCCAGGAAAGGACACTCCTTTAACACACAAGTTTTAGGAGGCAAGGTGCACCTAACCCCCAAAGGCTACAAAAGAGAGATGCGCAAGAATATGAAAAGCAGAGCCAGAGATTCGCCAAGAAAGAAGTAGATTGGTGTTTATGAGTGGCAGAAGAGGGAAGTAGCCCCCGTTTGCTACTGAGAGGCTCAGTTGCACAAATAGGAGCAGGACCCACATGAATATAATTTCATGAATTTGGAATTTCTTTTCAGTAGTTTCCAATGTACAAGCCATGGTTCGGTATAAAAATCAGCCTAGTACAGGCTCTCTTTGTTAGCATCTGTTAGCAAGAATGTCAGCTAATCAATACATTGTTATTGCCAGATACCTACAGGGCTGGAATAGACACTATTTCTGACATTATTTTCAGTGTTCTTCTTACACTTCTTATTCCTGGAAGCTGTTTTCCTTCATCTTGTGTGGCATCATTATTCATCTTAAGCGATGCTTATCTACCTCCATAAATTTGCAAAAGGCCATCCAGAGAGCTGAGTCCCTCTGGACAGGCTACCAAACTCATGCAGGTAACTGTCTCCTCCTCACAACTTCATGCTGTCAGACTGTCACCTGCAGTTGGCTCAGGCTTTGGCTCTTCATGGTGGTGGGGACCCTTGTAGTTGACTTGCAGTGTCCCCACAGATCAGTTTCCCTGCTGTCGGTGATATGAGGGAACAGCCAGGACTTGGCAATACACGACAAAAAATCTTCCCAAACCTGTAATCCAATTTACAAGCAGCTCCTCGTACCACATTTGTGTGTCACAGGTGAATAGAGCCATGAGCTATATCTGTTAGCAGCTCCTGCTGCAACCATGGACTTCTGCAGAACTATTTGGCACCCTGAAGAATATGTTAGCAAGCCTGGAACTGCCTCCTGGAAATTTCCCAGCCTCTCTGTTTGCTTCTTCAGACAGACACTTCTTCTCCCATCCCAGGTATCTGCATTTTTCTCTCCCATACATTGGCAGAGCCCTGTGTTCCTCAGTGCTTTGTGCTTTTGAGGAATCCTGGCTGCACACACACAGGGCAGAGATAAACTGGCACATGGTGCTTTTCTGCTCCACAAGTGCTGTGTCCCAGGAGGATGAGTAGCACAGAGAGCAGGGCACTCTGAACCAACTGGGAAGCCCTGCAATCACTTCCAGTCTGACCTCTTGGCAAGTCACTCATCTCTCAGGGTCCTGTCCTGCACCTCAGCTATTGAATTGTCTGAAACAGCACTTAAATGCACAAGCTCCAAGCTATGTCTCTGCTCTGCTTTTCGTATTTCCTTTGAGATTATGGCCAAGTCACTTTTCGTGAAACTGTGTCCCAACCTGAATGTAGGGGTTCTCCTTCAGCAAGAAAAAACATGCAGTGTTGTGACACCACAGGGGGAACAGGAGGAGACAACACCAAAATTTTTCAAAGATGTCCATTGCCATGATAGAAGCTACAGAGAGCAAGATCTGTCTCTTGTCACGTGCTGGTAAAACCAAGCACCCACCATGCTGTGTCACTTTGCACTAATGCACCTCACTCCATAAATAATAGTGTATTGGTGTATGGGCCATAGCCAGCAGAATAAGTACCAAGTATATAGGATATACCACCTATAAGTTAGTGTCTGAAGGGAGTAAAATTAGGGTAAAATTCATCTACTCTCACTTCAAATCAAGTGAATAAGGCAATAACATTTAAAGGAAGGGGGACACAGTCAACTGTACCATGCACTCTTTGGGAAACACATCAATATCAACAGTATCTTGTAATAATATATTTAAGAGAATTATTATAATTCTGAATACTCTCTTGCCTCAGGACCAGTTTCTATTTGTCCCAAGACATGTTGAAACAATAAGGAACATTTTCTCACCAAGCCCCTGCAAAAAATTTTCTCTCAAGGGTTTAAAAAATTGGCAAAAAGCCTTCTGCAAGAAAAATGGAAATACTCTCTATTGCAAAATCATCACACTCCCTCAAACTGTGCATACAGATATCAGCAACTTAGAAAAACTCACATATTTAAAACAAGATCTTTTTCTGGTAAATACAAGGGACCACTCTGCCTTCATTTTTAGAAAGGGACAACATCAAGCAAAACTTCTCAGCATAGTACACAAACAGATGATTTCTGTAAATGCTTACACTGATGAAGTATGTGCTGTATTTGATGGGTAGGTTGTGAAATGTTTGTTTTGCTGCAGGACAACAAGATCCTGGAACTTCTACGTGCTAATACAATCCAAAGGATCATCAGGTATTTTGAAGGTTTAGAAATAACCAGGACATCACAATGAACACCCAAGTGTTTGCCATTTGCCTTACATTAACTGACCTAACAAGTCATCTGAATAAACCTGCATGTACATAAAACACAGGCGAACTGATCAAAATGAGGAGCTACTTTGCTTAGTGTCTGGCTGCAGCCTTAAATTCTTCAAGGGAAACTGGCTGAAGTAAAAAGAGAAAAAAGTCTTACTTCTTCTGTGAACCTCTTTTGAGCAGTATCTGCCACTAAGAAGATACTGAGGGAGAAGAAACGCATCCCTAGCATCCCATGTCCCGATATTTTGGATGGAAACACTAGGTGGTAGCCTGAAATTCATCAGACTTCAGAAGGAAAAATGCGAGTTACAGCAAGCTCTTTTTTAAATTACTCTTTTGCTGTAGAGAAGACCATAATGGCTGTTGAGCAATATACAGGGGCACTACGGAACAGCAGAGGGTACAAGGACTAGCTGGGGGTCTCTTTGGCAGTGCCTGCCACAGTAGCTCAGAGCCAGCCAGCAGCGGGAGGAGGAAGAAAATGGATTTCAGTGTATCAAACAAAAGACCCAGCAATTATTACCATCCTGAGGCATCCCTGACACAGAGTGGGCTCACTGCAGGAAAAGAAAAAGCTGCACAGAGAGCTGCCTCCCTTTGCATCATGTACTGAAAATCCACACAGAAAACACAGACCAAGCCTCAATAGTTTGCTCCTGGAGGCACCCTGCATGCAAAGAGGAGGGGGTTAATCTAGCCTATAGACAGGTACAATGTGCACTAGGGATAGGGGTAATAAGGAAGAAAACTTACTGAACCCAAGGCAGTGAAGTCACTAACGAATGACTTCCTTGTCTTTGCACCCCGTGTGAGGATAAACATAAACACTCACAAGTACCCTAGCGAGCCTGGGCTACTTATTTCATCAGAAAAGGCACAACCTATGCCATGAAGATAAATGAGCTACAACTGGGGGTGTTTTTCCTTTTTAAAGCACAGTGGGCAGCAGTAGACACCTAAATACTTGGTATTTCTCATCCCTGTAAGAAAAGGGTTTCTACAACTTTTTAAGAAAAGCAGAGGAATCATCAGCATTCCAATCTCCTTGACATTGTTCACTGTGAATATTTGCGTAACAAATTCTGCATACCTGACATTTCCTTACCCAGGCTGTGTGCATGCTCGCACCTGACAGCAGTTCTGCTGTATTTGCTGCCATAGAGATTGCTTGGCAAACATCAGAGATAAGCAGCAAACTCAGCTATCATTCTGTTATAAGGAATCCAATCAATTCTAATGTAAAAATTAGTCAAGTGTTCTTCCTCTGCCCATTCTGCTACTGATTAAAAGTTATAACAAGCTTCACAGACCTCCCATCCCTCCCCACCTTGTAAAACTATTTGTCTAATGCACTGGGGGGTGTGGCATAACCATTTGCACTGTCCTTCAGCATCAATTCAGAAAAGTGTTTCAGCATATGATTAAGGTTCTCTGAGTACAACACCAATGCTAAGCAAATGCCCAAGGACACTGCTGAGCTGGCTGTACCAGTGAACCAAGACTTTTAGCTGTCAAGCTTTGAATGAGCATCTTGCTGGGGCACCCTGGTCTCAGGACATGGGCAGCGAACAGAAAGCAGCACTAGGGCAGAGCAGTGCTGATGAGCATAAAAGAATAGCATTAGAGCTAGGAAGGAAACACTTAAGAGATTCAAATCACAGGATGAAATGTAGGTAGCAAGACACATCACAGCTGTCTCATACATAACAGGAAATGTTTTAAATCCTCCTCAGTATCAAGACAATCAGACCAGATGATCCACTATGGTCCCTTCCAACCCAACCGATTCTGTGATTCTGAGAGCGTGAGGAAAGAAAGTGCTGCTGGCTTGCTCACCTTCTCTCAGGTCTGTGACCCCTGAGCTCAGAAGGAAAACTGGAATGGAGCAGGGAACAACCAGTCCAGGGTTCTTCTAACCCTCACGTCCAGCTGTCCTGCTGCCACACAAATAAGCTGATGAGGCACAAAGACACAGTGGAGCACAACTCAGAGGCAGCGTTGGACTCCTGGGGGCAGAAGATGATCACTCGTGCTGTGCTGCCAACCACTCCTGGGATCCCCTTCAGAACTCTGCTTGGCATGTGGGACTAAGAAACTGATGTCTCTGGGCACAGCACACAATTCTCTCTGTGTTGGGGTGGTATGCCCTAGGAGAGCACACACCTGCAAATACACTCCTTCAGGTGGCAAATAGAACAGGAAAGTGAATCTCCACTAGAAAGCAAAAAACCTCCTGATAATAAGCTGTGACTGAAGTGAAATTCTCTTTATGCATAGCCATGTGATATCCAAAACCAACCCAACTGTCCTTCATTCTGATCTTTACCAGGAATTATTAGCACCCCTCCAGGAGAAAATCCACCTCCTGTATTCTGTTTCCAGCTGGCTCCAATTCACTCATGTTCTAAATGTCCCACTGGATTCTTCTAACATTTTATAAGGTGTCAGCTTAAATTCCTGTAATCCGTGGCCCCAGCTATGGCTATTAGCATACAGTATGAAAAACAGTATTTGGGAACAGGAGAGCCAAACTGTGAAAGTGCAGTCTCTAAATATGGCTGCGACTTCAGAAAGGAGTTTGCAAATGTCCAGAGATTGGGCTGCTCTCATGTAAACCAGGTCACTTAGACACCAAATCTCCTGATCTGATCACATGTGTTGGAGCTTGAAAGAAGTAGGGAGAAGGGGAATATATGGAGCTACAAAAAGTCTCAATTTGCAACACTGCCAGTGTACATTTATCTTGAATATGTCTCAAACAGGAGAAAATCAAAAGAAATAATCTCCTGTGTCTGCTTGGCTCAGGACATAATAAAAAGTGGCAAAATTTCCCTCTTGTAATACAGACTATTAAGTTTTCCATCCCAAAGAAAATGGAGGGTTCCCTGCTATGTAAATGCTTCTCTCTAATAGCAACTGGTCAGCTAAAAGATGGGGGACTGATTTAAGAATTATTTAGTGAAATCTGGTGCCTTCTTTTCTGTTGGGTGCAGCCAAAGGCCAGCTCCAACTCTCCCCTCCCTAAGCATCTTGACAAATGGGTTTTTAAACAGCTCTAGTCCCTCTGGAGGGGGACTTTTTACAAGAGCATGCAATGATAGGACAAGAGGGAATGGCTCGAAACTGAGAGAAGGCATGTGTAGATTACATATTAGAAAGAAATTCTTCCCCATGAGCGTGATGAGGCACTGGCACAGGCGGCCCAGAGAAGCTGTGGCTGTCCCATCCCTGTTCAAAGTTAGATGGGATAGGGCTTGGAGCAACCTGGTCTAGTGGAAGGTGTCCCTGCCCATGGCAGGGGGGTTAGAAACAGATGGTCTTTAAGGCCCAGTCCAACCCAAACCATTCTATAACTCTGTGATAATAAATTAAGAAACCTTGTCTCAATTAATAGTCTCTCCAAATTGGAGGGGAGTGAGAATAGGGAGGAAGTTTGAGTCTTGGAGAAGATTCAGGTATTACACGCTGAGTGTAATGTAACAAAACAAAGAACTAGATAAAGCTAATAATGAAGTAATCATTAATAACAAATCTGTCGTACCCTAAGCAACAACATATCATCTGCTAGCAGCATCAGTTTAAAATGCCATATGTACAAGCCCCTTCCACATGTATCAGATTTTGATTTCTTCTCTTAGTCATGTTCAAATACAGCTGCCCCTGAAACTACCTTGTCCCAAAGGAAACCACAACTTTAAAGTGCAAGCCAGGAATATTCCCTTGGCTACAATGAGTCTCAGCAGCATTTGACATTACAGCCAAGGTCATTTATCCACTAGCTAGTCAGGGATCGTTAGTGACCTATAAGTGCAAGTCTATTACAAACCTGTAGGTCTTAAATGAGCTAACAGCACATACCGTCTCCAGCCTTTTAGGGTAAGTGTGAAGACGCCTCTTAGATCAGATCCTCAAGATAGCCTGGGGATACTGATGCATTCAAGTTGGAAATTCATGCCAAAACAACCCCAAATAAAAATGCTGTGAAAAAAATCCAGTGTCAGGGTGTCTACTTGGGAAACGAGAGTGCCAAAATCACTTATTTTGCTGGGAACAGAGCTTTTAGAAATCACAGGCCTATTTAAGGGGTGTATGTGGGTGTTTTGGTTTGAGACAAATTTGTAGGACAAATACAATATCATACAGTCACCCCAGGACATTGGGACACTTTACAAAAACAGTCTTATTACCAAACAGTAGAGAACTAATAAATGTTTCAAGTAAGATGAGCTTAAGCTTACCTCCATTTTTTGGTGCTGTTGGGAGCAACATGATACAGTGATCTTAATGGACACATTTCCCATAAGTATCCTGGATTGCACCTTTATACTCTAGTGTATGGTTATTGATGAGCAGTATTGTATGTGCAGTTCTTCCCATCTGGGTGCAAAATCTGCACTTGCTATATTTGGAAGCTGAATAGAAAGCCATTTGGCATCTCCCCTCCTTGCCCTCACAGGATGCCCCTTTATAGCCCAGCAATCACCAAGCACTAGATGACACCTTTAACCAGTCACTCATCTTGACTCAAGTGTTTGTAAAGGTTCCCATTAGTCCATTTTTCTCTGTTTCACACCACCAGCATTTGAGCTCCCATTAAACTGAACCAAGGAGACATTCAAACATGACAGATCATCTCAGGATACTTTATATTTAGAAATCAGCCTCAGGCTACAACAGTTCCTGAGATTCCTAGCTCCCTTCAGACCCAGGTTTATAATGTATCCTCCACGAATCACTTTAATTTCAAATTAGCACTGCATAGTCCCCAAAAGCCACAGAGAAGAATGAGGCTTCCACCGAGCCAAAAACCCCACAAATGTCAGGAAATGGAAGACATGGTCCTAACCACACGTAAAATCCAATCAGAGTTGTTCTGATCATTGGAAAGCTGTTCTCACAAATACTTAGGTCTTTCCCCCCGCCATACATTTTATAATTAGTTGCTTGCTTTTATTTAACAAAATACGTTTCTCACACACTGCCTTCAAGGTTACCCTACTCTGTCGGTCTAACGTGAGCTGGCAAAAGATAAACACAAGCTGCCTACAAGATAAATCTAGAGAGGAACACACTCCATAGTAAAATCCTCCATTGCATCTGTTCTCTTCACATGAACAACTGCTGCAATCTGGTATTTCTGTTCCAAGATATTTATGTGTTCCATACACCAGTGGGAAGCGATTAGGCAAAGCAGTCCCGACGCTGCAAAGTGCTCACCAGCTGAACCGTGCGTGTGTGGGACGATCAGCTGTCAGTCTGAATCCACATGGATTTTGTTACCTGTTGCCCCTGTGCAACACAGTAATCAATATTAAGGGATTACACTCTAAGAACATGAGTGGGGTTCAGTTTTCTCTAAGTGACCCAAGCACATGCTCAACGTGTTTGTATGAGGAGATCAAGTGAAAGATCCATTAGACAATAAAGCAGCACAAGCCCACGTTCCTGTGGGCTGAAATCAAGGGCACATTTTCAAGCACTGAGTAGGCTAAAGAAACTTGATGCCATCTGAAACAGCCCTCAGCCAGTGTGTGCTGGCTGGATAGAAAATTCTTATTATCTTCTTATCCTGCTTTGTTCCTTGCTGGGTTTTTGCAGACTCAATAATAAAACAGCAAAGTAACATCCCAGACAGAGAAACTGAAGAGCCGCCCCATGTTTTCTTTATGAAGTGCTTCATGTATTTGCCTCCGGTAGCTTTTTCATAGAAGCTAAGGATATTCATGGGGAGAGGCATAGCGAAACCAATCTGTGTCTGGAAAAGCTGATATGCTCCTTACTTGTCGTAACCTGAAGCCACTGCCTTCTTTTTTCTCTCTCTCTTTTTTTTTTTTTTAATTACTGGTACATATTTGAGACCTGAGCCAAAATGATATAAGAAGGAATCCTGCTATGGCTTTGCTGATTACTTGAACAGGTCCTTTGACAGCAATAAACACCCGTGCTGATAGCAGAGTATAATGCAATCTCAAATCAGGCCATAAACCAGGAAAAACAGATGAATGCTGAAAAAAAAATCCTGATGTAAGTGCATGTGATGGTCTACTACTGCAGTGTAACCCCAGGTACTCTGGTAACTCCTTCTTGTCAAGGAGACTACAGTGCTTTAAAAACTCTCATGAACTAAACACTGCAACATCCCATGGAAACAGGGAGGTATCCTTCACTCTGCAATCTGGTAGAGAGCTGATGTCTGCTTCCACCCCTGTGGGGCTGGGGAGTCTGATCCCAGCAGGACCACACAGTGCTCATCCAGGAAGCCATTGACCGCACTGAGACTAAGCCTGCAAATCCCAGCCTTTTGCCTAACCAGGAGCACAGTCCTTCCTCCGAGATGAAGGAAGAAAATAGACAAAGTTAGGTTGATAAGCTAGTCTGATGACAGATGCTGTGTTGAATTCCCACATTAGATAGTGATGATAAGGACTTAATAATTTCTATACTGAATGTACAAAAAGTTTAATAATGCATTTCTTTTAATAAATATTGAAAGCATTGTCACATAGTGTCATACCCAAGCACTCAATTTTATGATTTTGTCCCCAAACCCATGGCATTAATATTAAGATATCATAACTTAGTGGGTTGTTGCTTCTTTTAAATTTGCCTTCTATTTCTGAGCTTTAAGTCCTGTTTTTCACCTATTACTTTTTTCCTATGACAAGGAGGGTTAGAAACTGCCTTGGTTTTCAAAGGCTGAGATTCTCCATTAATTACATGCATGGCTCTAGGAAATACACCAAATATCACATAACTTGGCATTCTTACCATGTTTCATGTTCAAAGCACTTAGTAAAATTCAGTTAATGGGTCCTGATAGCACTGCTGTATTTGGGGTTAGTAAAAAATGGTTGCTCTGAGCAGGACTTGGGACCCTGACAAGGGTCTTTGGAGGATCAGGCCCTAAGCAAGGTTCCTCACGGTCATTGGAGGACTCATAACTGGGATTACAGTTTTGGATTCCTCCTGTCCCGAAAGCACACTTCTCTTATTAAAGAAATTAGCACTCAAACAGAGCCACATCCACTCCTGAGCATCTGTTTACACACTCTGGGTAATTTTTGCTTAGTTTGTTACTGACCTATCCCTCTAGCCAACCCTGCAGTAATGAAGCAGTACACACATCAATAAAAACAATGTACAAAAAAGTTTTTAAATTGAAATACCACACACCTCTGTAAGATCTGGAAAGTAACAAAGCACAAAATGGCAGCTCTTGTTTCCACACCTGCCTTTCTTTCCCATCCACCCACCCAAAATTTTAACAGGAGTGTTTATTTGAAGAAAGAAAAATTAAAAGCTAATAGGTAAGAGATGCACACTGGGGACTCAGAGGGCCCTGATCTAGGGACAGGGAAGGTCTCATTACACCTGAGAGCCCTTTTTCCTTTCACTGCTAAATCCCACTCTTGGGCGTCCCTTCTGGAAGGCTTTCTGAGGTTGGTAGTGTTTGCACTGCTTTGAAATGCAAGTCTCCCCTCTTTGTTTGTTTTTGAAATGGTTTGAAAGGGAGGAGCAGACGTCCTTGGCTACTAAAGCTGAGCTTTCCCAAAACACAAGCTGCTGCTCTTTGTTTGCTTCTCGTTAATTAGCTGTGTGTCTAATTAGTGACAGGTTCCCTTTGGCTTTCCTGAAACCAAAGCCGCTCCATGTCAGTAGAGGTCCATCAGGGGACTTGTCAGTGACCGAATGGTTTCCAGCTGCTCTGGGGCTCTCCTCAGGAGCACGGTGCACACACACTGTCACTTACCCCCGAGGGACTGCTGATAGCCGAAGGAGATACCCTTATCCGCACTGAACCCCTGATTTCAGGCAGGTCCAATCTGTAATATCCTAATCCACATCACATCCTAATTCACATCACATCCTAATTCACCGTGGAGACAGTTTCACAGCAGGATAGGAAACAGGGGCTCATTTTCTAACCCTCTGCTCTAATCCACTTTCCCTTCCCAGTGTTTTGCTCCGACACTTCGGTCAAGATTCACCCCAGTCCAATAACACTAAGTTCACCCGAGGGTGAAAAACTACTTTTCATCTGCACAGTGCATCACTCAGCTTTCAGGGCACTCACTGTAGGATACTGTTATTGCAGTTTGTTTATTTAAACTGAGGTGAGCTTGGCCTGTTACCAGCTTTAAATTCACCTTTTTGGGGACTCATTGAAAAACCCCTTCAGCTGTACATGCTGGTGTGAGAAAGAGGAAGGACACAGACTTGTACCATCCCAGGGGACCACTGAGACTGTTTCTCCCCCACGAACACACTTCCTGCTCTTCTCTGCTCACTTCCCCCCTACGGGTTTCCATCAGCAGATCCCTAAAGAGAGAGGAGTTTATTTAATTCCCTACTGATGCCAGATCCTGTTGGTGCCAGAATGATTGATGGGCAAGCACCATGACTGACGGGAAGATGCGCTTTCAATTAGCTGTGTGGGCCCCTTCCCTCTCCTGCTCTCACTCCCCAAAGTCCCTCTGGGGCAGTGCCCTCATTGCAGGGCTTCTCTTTGTACCAGAATTCTGTATTCCCTACCCTCTCTTGTATCAGCAGCACCATTTTACACAAACATGGCTTATTTTAAACTGGGCAAAGCTGAACATGGAATTTTCTTGGACATTAAACAACCCCCAAACCCATCAACCCCAGGCCACCAGAAGAAGATATTTCTCCCAAAAGCCACGGGGTTCATAGCATTTAATTCAAAACCTCTCTGAAACCCAAGGTCTGTGATACATGGCAGATGACAGCTCTGGGGAGTCATGGAGCCAGGAGAAAAAGCATAATCTTTACATGGTTTTGACTCCTTTTTTTGCAATGACCACTCTAAGACTGGCCTACATACAAAAACCGGGATTACTCCTACAAAACACTATCAAATGCAAGGGAGATGAGAATTCATCCTATTTGGTTTCTTGTTTCTGCAGAACATGTAATATCTTAGCTCTTGCTCTCATTCTTGGTTAACAAATCCAACCCCTGGCACAGCCATTTGTGCAAATACGATGGCATAAGAACATCAAAAGAGCATTTTCATTTCACCTTTTCAAAGGTGATTTTTTTGCGTTTCTTTTCAGGTTGCACTAGAAATAATATTGTTTCCTGGAAATATTTTCCTGCACCAAGATTTTCCATTAAGAACAAACAGTATGATCTAAACATTGACTGCAGCCCAGAAGACTGAAACCATTTTCCTGTGTCAGAGTTTTAACAATAGCCACATGTGGATGAACAGCAGGTGCCAACAGAAAACATCAGATCTGAGCTGATAGGCTCTTCACCAGCCAAGTCCAAAGCCTGCAGCAAGGTTATTACTTCACTTCCCACAGTAAAGGTGATCTAGTCAGTAACAGTGGTGTGGAGATGAGAGAAATCAGGGCAGTAATGAAGAACTACACTATTCTGGGACAATTGACTCCAGAAACAAAAGCACTGGACTAAGAGTTGAAGAGATATGTAGAGAGACTTTGCTGGTGATGTACTGGAGATATGAACATCTAAGACCTCCTCTACTGATCAAATAAAGCTGTTCTGAGGAACTTGTATGACATTAAATCATGGCCAGAGAAACTTATCTGAACCTAAATCCCCTGTAAATGCTTCTCTGTGCCCCATTCCTCCATCTGCAAACAGGGTTTGATTATTTCCAGTAGGTCTACACAGACCACATTACAAAGCTCACTACTCCCAACCCACTGGCTTTATGTATTTCCAGAAGCACTATTGTCTTCTGAAGTTTACAAAGCATCTTGGATTCAATTCTGGAAACACACATCTAGACCTTGCCTAGAATATATATGTAATCAACAAACTTGAGACAAACACTTCTGTACTGGCTGGTACAAAGATTCCTTACTACACAAACTAAATAGCCTGCCAGTATCAATAGCAATTAAATACAGTTACATAATCAACTCTCATTTCCAGCAATGAACCAAATCGTCCTTGTTTTAGACAGGCAACATAAGTCAAAGTCAGTAACACTATCCTCATACTGTTCGAGGAAGAACACTCCAGAAGACTGGAAAGAAATAGCCTCTAATAGAGATTCTTTCCCACATTTCCACATGGAAAAGGAAACCCCAAAGTATGTCTCTACTGCAGCCTTTCAGCTTCTGTTGCTTTTCTAGTTCAAGTTAAAAACATGACACAGTCCATAGAAATGCATGAAAAAGAAATCAAGCACCTGATATACTTATGATGTGTATAAGCAGATGTGTGAGACTTTCCTGTATGACTCATTGCTCATCCTTGGTCAACTACAATTAGGAAAACAACAGGAGGAATTAAAATGGGACAGAAAACCATGACGGAACAAAAGCTGAGACATCAGTCAGCCTAACCCTAGCCTCAGTTACAGCATGTGAACCTGAAATAAGTCTGCTAAAATCAGTGCTATTCTTCCAGACTTACATACATGAAACAGAGATTAGGAGGTAGTTCAGACAATAAATCAGAAGATGTGCGTATCATCACTAGTTTCACTGCAGTTGGTGTACTGCAACACATGCCTCTGGTAGGGGGATGCTATGAACAACTGAAGCCTGACATTCAGACCTGGTTTGGACTCCAAAGGTTGGACTGCTTCTTACGGGTTGCACACTGAGGGATGGCGGGCTTGTCTACGCACTGCCTGCTGAGCAGTCTGAAATGAAAAGGGAATCTGGCTTCACTCTCCACTGTTCATCTGTTGGGAAAAGAATTTCCAAGAAAAAAAAAAATATATATATTTCTTCTTCACTTTCTATCAACTTCCCCTGCAATTACACATGGCTTAAATCTAGTGCAAAGGAGGGACCAGGGAAAAGGGAAATAGGGTTGTCTTTGGAGAAGCAACTTAATTATGTGCAGTGTGGAGCCAGATCCTACATTTAAAAGGCCATACTACAGAGTTCAGCAGGCCATGAGGGAAATAAGAATTTGAGATCTAACAAAAACAAAGAAAAAGGAATGTCTTTTTAGATACCCCATGCTTTCAAAACCAGGGCAAGAAGCCTATAAGGAATGCCATTAGTGCCAGCCACTGCAGCACATCTGGCTTCAAAGCTGCCCTTGCAACTCTACATGTTTTTTCATCTGTGTCAATAGAAAAGAGCAGTAAACAGTTCTAGCAGAGCTGTGATGGTCCGATTTGGGATGGAGTTAGAAAAAGCCAAATGCAGGCTAAGTAAGGAGCGCTCACAGAGCCAGTACTAACTCCTAAATAGCTTGTCTCTTGATCTAATAGAAATTTGGAATTCTAATTTGGAAATGCCGCATGTGTTCCCTGTCAACCACCTCCAAGATCACCTGTAACATGAAGCAAAGGAAAGGCAGAAGGATCTGATCCAGCCACTGACCCTGCCAACAAGATTTGTTTCAGCCACCGCAGCAGAGGTGAGCAGGGCACAGTCCTGTCTGTGTGTGCGAGCCCCGTGGGCAGGTAATAGGATTCAGACAATCCTTTTGTGAAGCAGCCCCTTGATCCATTCCCCCAGTCTGGCTGGCAGGAATGAGAAACCGGGTGGATGTTCCGGCTGGGGACATTTCTATCCAAACGTCGGTGAATTCTGCCCCAGAGCCGGACGTCTCTTTTCCTCGCCCGCTGGCCGGTGGAAGCGGCAGAGCAAGCGCATCCCAAAGACTGTCTCCAGGTTACTGGTGCCCTCTGCCGACCAGCAGGAGGAGGAAGAGCCTGATGCGATAGCGAGAGGAGAAAGATCCCAGGCCTCCGCCAGTCTGCGTGGAAAGGCCTCAAACACAACGTACAGACCACACTTAGGTGTAAGAAGCTCCTCCCCTCTCCCCAGTCTGACCGGGTACCCCACGCAGCAACACATCTGCAAAGGGACCACATGATCACTGTAAAATCATGTGCATGAGATGATTGCAAGTGTCATTCTGAACCTCAGCCCTCCAACAAGCAAAAGTATTAAAAAAATCACCAGCATCTGCGGGTTTGTCTTCAGTGAACAGCCCCCTCAGCACACACTGAAGTGCATCAGCTCCTGCAGTCCTGCACCACAATGGGGCAGGGGAAGCGCAGTGTGGCCCAGGAGCACTTTGTTTGTTCTGAGTGAAAGAGGGGATTACCTGAGTGGGGCTAAACAAGTGCCTGAAGATTCAAGTGATGTCCAGAGCCAGCTGAAAACAAGCTGTATTGCAGCCACTCTGATGGCAAAAGATAAAGGGGCTGATGGCTTTAAGAAAAGGGCTCATTGCACAGGAGAAATGGAGGGTAAATTGGTCTTTTTATTTCCTGCTCGTGTCAGCTGGTGATGAATTAGGAACAGAAGAAGAACCCTGACAAAGAGCTCCCATAGGCCAACCAGCAGGCTGAGAATTTGGGAGGTTCAGGTCTGCAGGGACCCCATGGCTGCCTTGTCGTACCTGCCCAGCTGTCTGTGGGCTTGGGGTTTGACTGCAGGGTGGGTGAAGAGGCAGGAGCTGCCTGGGGACTGCTGCTGTGACTGGCAGGACAGCTTCCCCCCCCCGAGGCTGATGAAGGGGCTGAGGAGAGACCAAGAGGAGCTCTTTGTTAAAGTGTACCCGCCTCTTGTGGCAGAGCCAGCCAAGCAAGAGGAGTTGCTGTAACTTTGCCCCTGGCCTGTCAGGGCTTTTTACAGGACAGAAACTTTGCTCTCTTAGCACAACTTCAGGAGGGACAGCACACAGCTTTCATGCCCCACCAGCTCTGAAGAATAAGCACTTGCTGGCAACCCTTCAGCTCCAGCCCATCCCTGTACCCAACAGCCCAGGAGCAGCTGAAGCAGGCTCAGAGCACCTGCACTAGAGGGTTGTGCAAAACCCCAAAGCCACATGACTGTTTCCACACAGAAAAGGGTGAATCAGCCCTTCCAGATTGATCTGCCACCCTCCAGCATATGACAGATTTAGCCCTTGGCTACCCACAGCAATATTATATCCACTTTGTTTGTTAGGGTGTCACTGGGCTGAAGGAGCCTTTTCCCTGACCTGTCTTGAAGCCAGCTGACCTCAGTAAGAGCCCTACTTCCCCACCTCAGTGCATGTAACTGTCTATCATTCACTTCGTCCCACATTTTAGGTGCTGAAGAAGAGCCCTGGCCTTGGCATCTGCTCTGCAAGCCCAGGAGGTATGTACTGAAAGGCACCTGCTTTCAGGCTGTGGGAACAACCCTCTCAGGTCTCCATTAGAGAAGGCGATGACAGTTGCACTTATACAGGTGACTAGGTTTCACCCATAAGAGACAGGCAGAAAGATGCTTTAGCAAAGGGCACACCAAAGAAATGCACCTTCTCTTGGCTAACCTCTGCCCCCCTGGTCCTTGCCACTCACAGTGAACTAGAGGTGTTCCCTGAGGTAGGACAACCAGTTCTGGTGGCAAGAGCTTGGCTTGTTGTCGCAGAGCAAGAGCCAGAACTTGCAATAAACCGTTCTTTATAAAAGCACTTTCCCACATGTTTTCCCTTTGGTGGCACTGCAGCACCTCCCCTTCTCAGGTGCCCTCTCCAGGACTGGACCTCAATTAACTCACAGCCTCAGGCTATAAATCAAGTCAATAAAAGGGGCTGTAAAATAAACATGAACAGATCTTCCCCCTTCCATTCAAAGGTACTGAAGTGGCAAAGCCTTTTTCCAAGCAGAGCTTAGACACCCTGTACTTCACTGGCCTCAGAAGAGGGAATCCAATGTGCTCATACATTAATAGAGGTGACCTGGTCACTGGGATGCAGGCAGTGCTAGGAAGTGCCCCATGGCTTGGAGGTCAGCCCCGGGTCTCTTATTCAGAATTTCCATGGGGTGGACAGTTCTAATTTACAGCTCACAAGAGTTGGGAAATATTTTAGAGAGGGAGGTTAAATAAGCAATGTTGTTGGTTTTTATTAAAAGGCCTGGCCTACAAGAACATAAAAGCATACATTTCATCCAGCAGACCTACCTGACACCTCAAATAAGGAAGAAAAGTAGATCTTCAGCACTGGAGCCAAAATCTGCTCCAAGGGATGCCCAGGAGGTCAGTAAAGTTGGCTGCGTGACACTGTCAACACAAAGGACTAAATTCTGCTGTCAAAGCAGCAGCCATGAGAACTGTAACCTTTTCAAATAATTTGCAAAGGAAGAGAACAGAGGATATATAAACTATTGTTATTTGTAATGCTCCAGTGTCCAAAGCTTCCAGCTGAAAACAGGGCCACAGCATGCCAGGTGCTGTAAGCCAAAGTGAGAGAAACACCCTGCTTTGAAGTAGTGAGATCCCTGTAGGCATGAGGGAGTAAGAAGATAAAGCAAGGAGAACAGAGCTTTGGCCTGGTTGTTCTGATCCACCCAAGGCCCTGTATACCCTCACTGGGCAATAGAGCAGGATAACCCCTTCAAAGGCTGTTGGTAACAGTCTTTTAAAGTAAGATGACCCAATTTATGGAAGGTTCTGCCTTTCAACCAACTCTCCACACTGTCCAGCAGCACAGCAGCCTCACTCATCTGGTCTACAGAAAAGAAACCAGCTTTATTACTCCAAATCACTGCCAGTTCCCTCCATGGTCCAGAGTCTGCATCAAACATTTTTATAGCCTGAAAAGCCATATGGAACCTTGAAATACATTATTCACCTTCCTGGGACAAAAACGGCAAAGTAACAGTAACTCTTCAAATCTTTGGACTACCACACCCTTTGGAAATCCTCCATCTCCCTTGTAGCTCATAATCCAGCCCCAGGGAGTGTCTAACTCATAAGGAGACTGTTTGCTTGGAGCTAAATCCTCTGCATATTATCATTAAGAAATGGATGAAGCAACTGTAGCCTGTTTTCATTAGCAAAGGGTCCAAAGCCTGTTCAGAACTCAGCTGCTCCTTGCATTAAGGAGGGAGTGAGCACATGTGCACACACCCACAGTGGAATGAGAAGGGTTAAAATCCTTAGGTCTATCCTTTTGTGGCCGCTCTTTCTGTTATTGTTGGTTTGCAAAGAACTGCTCATTCAGAGAAGCAGGTGAGACATCTTTAGAGTCATGAGATGGATCAGAAGATACAGAAAAAAAGAGTTCAAGAGAGGAAGAAAAAGCTGAAGGGGACTGAAATCTTCCTTCAAGTCTTTGTCCCTCCTCTATAAATGGGGAACTATGACAATGCTCCTGTAGTTTGTCCAGTTAATTATAGAACAATAAGAGGACCTGGGCTGTGATGGATTGGTGATTTACAAGATAGGAGTGTGAGAGCAGAGAATGGCAATTACACGAGCACTTCCACACTGCCTATATAACAGAGTGTTTGACTAAGGAACAGAATCCCTCGTATCTGCCTTCCCCTGATGATAAGAGCCGAATGCCTCACAGGCCCAGGTAAACAACAGATTGGCTTCACTCAATCTGGATGCCCGTTATCTTCCCCCCCCCCCCGCCTGGTCCTGGAGAGGCACCTAGGGAGAAGGTGCAGCACTGGCAACTGCTCACCTTCCCTGCAGGGAGTGGATGCCCAGGACCAAGATAAGAATCACTGAAGTAAGGCCACAGGCAGGGGACAATGGCAGGACTTGGGCCACAAAGCCATCCATCACTTGGGAAACAAAGCTGTTGTCAGCAGGGGTGGCTGCATCCTCCAGGCATGTCAGTTGTCGAGTGAGTTGGATGACAGGCTCGTCAAGGGCTGAGGGGGCCTCCGGGGAGATGCCAGGAGGAGCAGAAAGACCATACAGTGATTGTTGCTACTCCGAACCAGTGCCAGGAAAGGCCACATTGCTTCACAGATTCCTTCCAGGTGAAGAAAGCATAAATCTCATGATACCAGGTTTGATTTTTCTTAACTGAAGTATTTCTCCAGTAGTTGAGGATGCAGCACTTTTCCTTGGCACAAGGGAGTATTGTAATTGCACAAATTAAGGCCCTTCATATTTTCTGACCAAAAAATCCAGGCTCAAAATATTCAGGGATTTTTTTCCTCTTTTTTGAATGGTGTGAACCTTTCCCTACAGTCTCTAAGTACCCATACAAGAATTCCCACCTGCTTACAGCTCATTTTCTAGCTCTGTGGCTGGCAACTAACTGATACAAGTTTGGTCCAGTTACCCCACCATAAAAGAGAGAAACATTGGAGAGTACTGATAGCTCCACAGAGGGGTTGCAAGGGAAGGGAGCTGTAAGGTAGTGTACACATCTCCTTCACACTTTATGCACACACCTCTATATCTGAGGAATAGTTTTTCTGATGAGTCCCTTCAATGATTACCCTTATTTCAGAGTAACAAAGTAGCTCAGTTTGACTTCCCGACCCACTTAAGCCTAATTGCCCCGTGTAGCAAGCCCTTGCACAAGTAGCTTGGTATATATGTAGTTCCACCAAATGATCCACCTTGAGGGAACAAACAAATTTCCAGCAGGTCTGCCTTCCACATGAAAGTGATACAAGAAGTCTTTCCGAGTTCAGTACTGGCCAGAAGACAAGAATGAAACACATGTTTCTGATCATTTCAGAAGCTCCAAAAGAACTCTGGTTCAGAGAATGGGCAAGAGTTCGAAGGGGAAGACGGGAAACATGTGTCCTGTTTGAAGTATAAGGTCTCATTTTTTTATTAAGCCATCTTAGCCACTCTTAACACATGCACATGAAGTGTCAGCCCAGGGCAACGTGCAGAGTAGTTCATGATGCACATATTAGAAGTTAAGACATCCCAGAGCCTGGAAACTGCTGAATTCAGCAATGTGGTCTGAGCTCACTGTAAAGAAAGATTAAAATGATGATGAGAGTCAGAACTTGGACTCACAACTACCAAGGTTTAGAGTGGGGTACATCTCGAATTATAAGCTGCTCTCTCTCCTTTCTTTTTCCTCTTTTTCTCATTGCAGCTCCTGGGACTTGCCTTCTCTGTGTCATGTTAGGTGACTTTTTGCTTATTTTTCTGCAGTCGGGAGAGATGCCACAAACCTGGAGCAGGGCCCTTCCACCCATTAATCAAAAGCTACAAGTGCTCTGCAGGGAGACAAAACCTCTGTGTGTTTTCTCTGATATTTCTGGAGCACGGCATGGAGGGCAGGGGGGCTGGGCCAAGGACCCCTAGTTAGATTAACGTTTTATTCAGAGACCTATTAATCAAAGTCAGAAGTGGCATGAAGCAGCACCAAGGGAGAAAAATAGCTGGACAATCAAGGCCCTTTCAAAAAAAACCCCAACCAACCAACCACCCAACAAAAAAACGCTCTCAGCTTGCCCTGATTTACTGCAACTCACTCACAGAACTAGGTGGGAAAGGGGGGATTTGCAGCCTCTATCCAAACAGGAGTGGACCATACAGGTAAATTCTGGCTTTTTTCACATTAAGCAAACAACTTTCTGTATCCTGCCCTCAGCACCAGTCAAAAAGGTCCCTATCTTTCTTTCTCCAGAGCATAACGTGCTTTCATGCAAGCTTATACTTTTTAATTATTATTTTTGGAAGACTGCACAATTACACTCCTTTTTCTTACAAGGAAAGACAGGCACAGTTAACGGGAACAGCTCTGGCCAGCGTTCTGCAGGGCCTTTTGGGGAGGAGATAAATGACCTTAACCGCACGATATGGACAGGAGTCAGGCATGTATGTGTTGGGAGCCTGAACAACCCCATATTTGTTCCCTCTGGCACCAGCACTAACTAATCACAAGACGAAGCACAGGGACAGGTGGTACGAGCCTGAAAACACAAAGATGCACTGGGCATGGTGCAAAAGGGGTACTTTGTTTTAAGATAGAGATCAGCCAGGGAAGAATTCAACACTCAACTCTACAGTTTGCCCCAAGAACACAGCCACTGAAGCTCTGCATGTCTCAGTGAGAGTCCAGTCCATCCATGACTTCTGTCTCCTCAGGCTGTTGGAGGATGGTACCTCAAGGACCTCTGAAACCTCAAGGCACAGAAGGGAATTGGGCCCCATGACCCCAAAGGCTGATGGCATTAAGAACATTTTTCTGTAGGGGCTCAGTCAGTAGAACCACATAAATTAAACAGTTCCCAGAGGAAAACCTTGTGCTTTCCTCTGAAAGTGGGGCAAGCCTCCTGGAAGACGGAGGGCAGGGACTAAGCTGGACAGCAACATGATGACCAGTCATGTCAAGCAGTTAGTGGGAACCTATAGCAGCTGCCTTATACAAAGACAACTTTGCCACAAGGAAGAGGAGGTGGGGAAAACTCTATGAGTGCATTCTCTGCCCAGGAAAAACCAACGCATCTCCAGCAGCTTTGGGGTGGTTTTCTCCCATGGCGAGTTCCTGGCAGCTGATGAAAGCAAGGAAACTTAGGGAACTTGATCCCTTCTCTCTTCCTCAGGCTTCTGCCCCCTCCAATCCCAAAACACAAGTATATGGAGGAAGAAAGAGATTTTTCCTCTACAGATACACAAGACACCAGGCAAAGAGAGGCTTGTGGAATGCACAGCCCAATGGATCTAGTTTCCCAGAAAGTCTGGCCTGGCCTTAGCAGAGGGTTAATTAACTCTGGCAGCTCAGGGCTGGAAAATGTCCACTTCATGCACTGGAGTGCCTGGCCACGGGTGAAGAGAGGGCCAGGCAAACCATAGGGGCAAAGGTCCATCTGCAGACATGTATAAAAAGCTTGGCTGGGCTTGTGCCTGGGTCCTGTGGGAGGAACACAAGAAAGATTTAGTTAATTGCGATAGCCAGTCCAGGGTCTTGTGGGTGCAAGGGGAGAACAACAAAACCACAAAAGAGCTAGAAAAACACAGCCATGCCAGGCATAGGTGGAGATGTATTATATGAGGCAGGCATGCACTCTGCCTTCCCTTCTCTGGGCATCACATGTGTCTTCGTACCTCAGCCTCCAGGCAAAATGGCTGAGTGCTTGATGGGGCTTGGAGATACATTCCTCAGTGGGTGTTGGGGTTCACAAGTCAGGAAGCCAAGTGCATCACTGTGGCATAACAAAGAAATGAAGTTACTCCAAGGCCATGCAGACCTGATGAAAGCAGGATTTGGCTTCCCTTGCACACTGAAAGACAACACTATCCCATATCTCTGTGCACGCTTGAGTGAAGTGTGTTCAAGACAGGAGACCTCTGTTCCCATTGCTAGTTTTGCACATTGCCAGACTGCAGGATACATTTCATGGTCAACAAGAGCAAAGTCAGAGAGATCTCTTCCCAGTGTAGCAGCTCCCAGCTGCACCACACATGAAAAAATGCCCTTGTTCCCTGTTATTCCTCTAAGTAACTAGGATCTGAGTATTTTAAGAAGACTCCTGGTGGCGTTTTACAAGACTTCTGTGAGGTGGCAGCTGCCTATGTAGGCCCAGGGTCTGCTTCCCAGACCCTGGTGTCAACCTGTAATGCCAACTTTTCTATCCTCTGACTTACTGAAACCTAGAGGGAGCTTGGCAATTAGCTTAACCATGAAGAACAGGAGAACATGGTCCCTCTTCTCCAGTGTGCCAGTTATTGAGAAGGAAGCAAGAAGAGCTATGTGCAAAAGATACACCTTGGGCTGCGCATCCTTCCCTCTCACTTCTGAGGAAGGTGGTGCTAAATGCAGGGGTGTTCAGTCCCAGCTCTGCTGCTGCTGTGTTCTGGGAGAGGAGGCTCTCTTCCTGCTTCTGTTTCTCCATCTTTCCAATAGGTGTGACAGCTGGTATCCAGCTTGGCAAAGCCACCCAAGATCCATTGATGAGAAGGATCTATGACACAGCTGCTATTATTTTACTAATTATGTTCCTCACACTTCCTAAAACAGCAGGTTCATCACAAGGTAGGGAAAAGGATGAACAGTGCCTGGAGCTATTTCAAAGTGTCCCACCATCCAAAAGATAAGAGACCAAAACCTTTATGCTGTGTTAGGATAGAATATGGAGCAAGTGGGGAGCTTACCTATCTGCCCGCTGTGTAGCAAAAGGAGGGTGAGAAATTAACACAGAATTTCTGTGATTCCTTGGCTTGCTACTCAAGATGAATATCACAGCCTTAAATATTTGAGGGAAATACTAAACCTAAACAAAGGAAAGTAAGATTCAAATGGAATTGTTTGCAAAGAATAGGGAAGAAAAAGAGAAGGAACACAGGCCAGGAGGTATTGGACAAGCCAAGGAAAACATTTTGAGAACACCATGCCACTTAGTGCAGTCAAATGTATTTCAAAAGCAAAGAAATAGTTTTTCAGAAGTTACTGCATGGCCCAGCTGTAGGCAGGAGGTATACTGTTGCCCCTGCTTTGAACCAGATATATCCTCTCCTTCTGCCCAGCATTTTTCACACACAAATTTCAAAGCACTTGCAGATGTTCAAATTTAGCTTCCGAGATTAACTTTCTAGATTAGCTTTCTTGATAACTCCACTCAATAAAATAGACGTCAGCTTATTCCTTCTGCTCACAAAGGTCCTGCAAAAGCTGCTTTGCCATTAAGGACTCATGGCGGCCCACAAGTTCTACTGCTTTCCTCTCCATTGGAAGTGCAGCAGCTCAAATATATTTTATGTCTTTTTTTTATGTACAACTTGGCATAGACTTGGGTACAGTGATTCAAATGAAGATCCTTCCTTTCCTGTGCTCTGAAATAGGGCTGGATTAGCCAGAAAGGTAGGAGGGCAGGGCAAGAGGAAAAAAAGTGAGCGCCAAGACAGGCAAGGGAATCCTGGCATTCCTCTCTGAGCCTGTAACCAGGTCCACCCTCCTCTGATATTCTGCCACTTATTCTCCATCTGTAGGAATTGCTGAGGAGACAACTAGGCCAGCTCGGTAGGCAACAAATGATTCAGCGTTTGTAAATACTCAGTAATTGGCCCAGATCAAGCTCTTGTTGCCAGGAAACTGCCCGTCAGCTCTACTCCCTTTTTCTGCTCACTCCTGGTCTTTTCCTGGTCGTGTGCACAGACTTCATCCTGAGGGCTGTTTGCTGTCAGCTCAGCAGTGAGGTTCTTCCTTAGCTGAGCGAGGAAACCTTTTCCAGGTAGCTCACAGCAGAAAATGAACAGCCAGCAGGGAATGCTTCCATACACCTGCCACGGACATCTTCATCTTTGTAGAGCTTAGGCCAGACCTTCCTGGCTCGGGGAAGCCAAGGGGAAACTGCAAGGCGGAGAGTGGCCCATTTCACTCCATACGAGGATCACGGGGGAATCCACTCGTGGCCCAAGGATGCTGGAGAATTGCTCTGGAGGAGACAGTGCCCCATGGCATAAGCCACCTCCCCTCAGCAGCAGGCCATGAGGACACTGGTAGTTGTACTAACAAAGACCATTTACCCCATCCTCCTTTTTCTGTTCACTCTCTCACCACACACAGTGAAAGACACTTCAGCAGACAGAGCCTTCTCACTGTGTAAGATACAAAGCTGGTGGAAACCATTCCATGAACTAATTTTTTAACATGAATGCTCAATTTGGCACGACTAAGGAACAGTTGGTATAGGCATCTATTTTTAAGACATGGGTTAAAAAATACATAAATCAGTGCCTTGTTTAGATGTCTGTTTTCCAGCTAACAAATACTGAAGCTCCAATTTTTGGATTAGAGTTATTTTTCTTTTAGAAAGTCAAGTGTGTTGCTAGTAGGCAGGTGGATGAGCATGAAGATGAATGCACCAGTTGTATGCTCTGGGTTTCAGCTGAATCACTTCCAAGATAGATTTTTTTTTCCTCTAAGATGGGAAACATCCGAGATAATTTCCCATCCCACATGGATTTCACAATTTCCCATCCCTGGGAACATAGAGTGCCTAGTACATGGGGCCCTGCAGACATCTACAGATAAAGACAAGGCAAGGTAGGAATGCTGGAAACTCACAGACAAATGGGGATTGAAATTACATGCTAATTTTTCCACAGCTAATTAATCACTGGAACAAGTTTAGGGAATACAGTGCCCAATCTTCATCCCAATTTTCTTTCATTTTGACAGGATTCAGATGCTTTCTGTGGTTTTAGAAATACTTGCCTTACTGTATATAACTAATGTTATACTACCAAGACATGCATAATCCAGTGCTCTTGCCCCACCACTGGGCCTCCCTCCTCTTCTTAAAGAGATTCCTGTTGGCAATTTGTGTGCATGGCCCAGCACATGCTTCAAAGGCTCCTTCAGTGAACCCTGGCTTTACTGAAGTCGATGGCACAACAGACCAGGGCTAGGATTTCACTCCACTGCCCTCAGGTTTCACACATTTTCAGCAGTTGCATCTCCAAATTATTTTTTCCCTGCAAATCTGGAACACAAAGGAGGCCACTGGATTATTGCAACACAAAGCAACTTACCCACAGCTGACTTCTCCCAGAGTGTGAACTCCACCACAGAGTTCTGCACTTACTGAGGAGCTTCCTTTCAGATATACACACAGGAAAATAAATCTCATTATATATTTTCAAATTACAGGACAATACAATGCCCTGTCTCTCCATCTTTACCTGATGTAAGCATATCTCTTTACTTGTCTCAGCACAGAAAGAAACCAATGCAGTCTTTTCTTTTTTCTGATCAGGTCACATCCAGCAATGGACAGAATATAAAACACTACCTGATGTGCTGTAGGAAACTGCATGGGAATTTGCACACTGAAATTCACACACAGCACTTGGAGAGAGTTTCCCTTTATTTAGGCAGCACAGAAATTACAATGCTGCTTCTTGTGCTCTTTGAAGTCTCAGGAAAAAAGGAAAAGAAGCAAAGGGATCATTAAAATGCCATTTTTGATGGATAGTGGCAAGAGGGGACGACAGGAGAGGAAGTAATCAAGAACACCAAGGTCTTGCTTTCAAAGCCTCCTGCACTGGATGATCAAATTAATATGTTTGGTGGTTTTGGTGCAGCTCGGCCATCAGAGAACCAAACATAGGAAAGTAGCAAGCTGTATTTTATATACAACTTGGGAAATGCCAACAGCAGTGGGAAGGGTGTGGAAGAGCAAGTATCAACAGAATAGGCAGCAGCTCACAGCAGAGCTGAGGACAAGGCAAGAAGGACAACAGCTGTTTGGTTAGAAGTAAGCAGCCAGCCCAGGCAGGAAGCTTTGGGCTGGACCTGGAGAGAAGTGCTCTAAGGCAGAAAACCACATACAACTGCACAGGGAAATTGCCCTCCACTTCATAGGTTTTAATGTGGACAAATTCCCAGCAGCACATGGGGATTTATGGAAACTAAATATGAAGCCCAAGTCCCACTGACTGTCATTTTGTCTCATGTCCCCACAGAAAAAAGATTTCATGTTTTACTTCCCTTCTCTCTCCCTGCAGGAATCAAGGCAGCTGACCTAATATGAAGATTCACCTGTGAGAGGTACAAAACAGCCCGGGGAAAAGCCTTCATTTCACCAGCAGGTTCATTCACAGAGATCACGACACAGCACATAAGGGGACCATTGTTCTGGAATAAAATCTCCATTTGAGCTCTCTTCTTTGGCCATGATCAATGGGAGGGAATTAAAGTCTCATCCTGGGAAAAAAACCAGCTTGCTAACACTGTGTTGAAAGATCAGGTAATGGAGATGCAGAGCAAGTGTGGGCACCCACATAATCCTTTGGTGAGCTTGAGAATGCTGAAGGTAAAATTTCCTGGTGAAAAAAGCTGCCCAAACACAGGGACATCCCTTATCATACCCTGTGAGAGACAACCAAGTCAAGGGCTAGGAGTCCTAACAGGAGATGTTGGTGTTTCACAGTCCTTTGATCCAGATTTCAGATCCCCACAGCTCCTCCCAGTGCAGACACATTTAAATTCTGCAGGTGCTTTGCACAGCTTTTCAGCCTCTGCATTTTGTGTCCCACAGATGCACAGAGCCAACCCCAAGAATTTTGAGCCCTCTGTCCTACACAGCCCTGGGGTGTTCTGAGAGTACTTACCTCCCACCCATCCTCCAGGCACCTTCCCATCTTCAACAGGCATGTCAGTGGAAACCCACTGCTCTCACAACTAAGTGACAATGGGCAAGGGCTTTTTCTACCACCTGCAAAAGGATGGATGGATTTCCACCCTCCAAAGCTCATCAGACTAAATACCCACAGAAAACCAACCCTGTTTCCACCACAGCCACAGCATCATAATGACCGCCTTCCTCCCCCTCTCTGTTTCAGTCTGATGCTTTGAAACATCAACAAGAAAAGGAGCTTTTTACCTAGTAGTTCCTGGTTCAAGAAGCAATGTCTGCTGCCTGGGCAACTATGCAATGTCTTCTGCTTGGAGCATCACTGTCAGCCTCTGGGCAGACACCTATCACACTTGCCTTCATCCTCTCCCAGTCCCAAATCTCGTGTGTATTTTACTAGTCAAAGCAAACAGGAGATTAAAAGTGATTTGCTGCCCTCTCCCGAGCAAGCCCCAGTGACATGTCAGTACTGTAGTGGCTCTGGAGACAGACTTTCCTTCAGTGAGCACAGCTGCTCCCCTGCAAAAGGAATTGTGCTGATGTGGCACCAAACAGCTGTGACAGGGCAGGTTAGAAGTGATCATCAGCTGTGACAGACGAGGACGGCAGGTCAGCTACACAGCCTGAACCATTTGGTATCCACAGAGGGCATTCCTGCCATTTTGGTTTTGTAACTCTCAGGTTAATCTTCCTCTGTGGAAATACAAAGAAATACCTCCCGGCATATTCTGTTCTCAAGAGTTAGAAATATTTCAGAGCAGAAGCAGACCATGAGATATATAAAGAAATAGGAAAAAAATTCTTGTAGATTTAAGAGGGTAATTTGAGGATGTTTTTTTGGACTAAACCCACTTAAATCTTTTATGTCCTCCAGTAGAGCTCTATCCTGTCCTTCCAGGGAGCATGTAAGTTTACATAGAAAAAAGAGTATGTAAACACACATTATCTTCAGGACAGAACTTAACCCTGCAACCTGCTGCTTTCAAGGCGCTTCCCCAAGATAACTAATCTTTTGCAGAAACTTGTTAAATTAAACTGTGCTCTCCATTAAAGCCCCCCAAAATCAGGCCTACGAACCTGAGGGAGCCTCTGTTTTCAGATGAAAATATACACATAAAAAAAGTTAAAGCCACTTCTAAACATTTCTAAAATATTTTTTTTCCTATGTACCCTAGGACAGATAAGATGCCCCGTGATGTGGAATCTACACTGCTCTTCTTGGCACTCTCTCTGAGATGCCCTTCATGCTTCAGTCCTGAAGGGAAATGAGGGGCTTGGCAAAGGCCAGGTAGCCTCATATTCATGACCATGAAAAATGTCTCTTACAATTTGTAAACAATGCAACAAATCCCAGATCAGGCTGCCACCAAGGCATCCACTCAAAGTTCTCACTTGGGCACACGCACAGCACACAGCTCTGACTATGTGAGAGAGGGATGTGCTGTGCTTCTCCAGCACTTTCTTCCATACTTTCTCCAAGCACTGCCTAATCTCCAAGTGCTGCATGGAATTGGCCTGTCCCAGTGACCAATCCCTGCAGTGGGTGATAATGAGTTGTTGCCTGTGTGTACAGATGTGATATTTTTATTGCATGCCTGAGGGTGCAGAACCTATGAAAGTGTAAGTAAAAGAACAGGGGCAGGTTCCCAAGGGTCACATGGACCCAGGCAATCTGTAAACAAGGGCCTGCAGCAATCTTGAAGCAAAACAGAACCACTATCACCATATGGTACAAGGACTGAAAAATGTCTTCTCTGTGGGATTACGGGTTACAATTCTCTAGGCTCCAAAATCAGCTTGCTTTGCTTTCAAGCCTTCTTTTTCTCTGCAAAACATGCTGAAGTCACCATTAAGATAACTGAGAAACAAGGCATTTGGAAGAAGAAAGAAGCAGTGTGCCTTCCCCAGTGTCATCCACCAGCTGTTTGGTCCTTCACTTAGAAAATGCTGACCTGCTTTTTAGATGCTTCAGGTTTGGAGCTCTGCATCATGGAGGCTGCAAACACCTTGGTCTGGCCTCCCAGGCTTCTTTAACCTGGTAACTTTCAGAGAAAGGAACTGCTTGGAAGCATCTGAACCTTTGACAATGCAGTTGCCTGTCCAGCAGGCCTGGCAGCCCAACCCTGCATGTCATGGGTTTGGATTGGCCTTGATACTAGAAAATTATTTGCAAAGCAGCTTAATAGCCTGTGTTTATCTTTGCCATATTTCATCGCTACTTCCCCTTTGAAGCACGTGTGCATTCTTGGACAGTATCTCCCTTCAGAAAGAAAGCCAGTTCTCCCTTCAACGACATCCCAGCAGATCCTCCACTAGGTAGTGGAGCAAGAAAGCATCTGTGATATGCAGATTTCTGAGCCAGGAGAAGGCAAGATATGCAGGCTCTAGATTTATGGATTAGACATGCTGCCATGGCACACAAATCACTCTGCACTCAGTGCAATTCATTATCACTGTGCCATGGCTGGTCACATTTTTCACAGGTACAAATAATGCAAAGCCAAAAAGGCTTTTTAACTTTCATGTGCCAAGACTTAATGATGCAGAGTCAGGAGCCCTCCTGCCTGCCCAGGGAAGCAAAACCAAAGTCAGCAGTTGTTCTGTCTCTCTGGGCACACTGAGCCCTGAAGGTTTTCCAGCACCCCACAGCAGTGTTAACAGACTAAGCAGTCACAGGGCTGGGATTGTGCCTGCTCCCAGTCCAGCCTCTCCCAGCAACTGAACCTGTGCCTGTGGCACTGCCAGTACTGCCCACATGTACCAGCAACATCCTCTAACCCAGGTAAGTTCAGCTAAAAATCTGCAGGCAAACCTGGGGATTCATTCTGTCATGCCAGCACACTCTGCAAAGTCTTGGGCAAGCAAAGGGTCTTTTACATCTCTTGCATGTATCAATAAAGGAAAACAACAGGCATAAAATACTAAAATAACAGTATAATTGACCAACAGGAATGAGAAGGAAGGGATGAAGGGATGACAGTGGCTTGTGCTACTTCCTTACACAGCTGCATCTTGATTCTGGCGAATGGACAAGTCAGAAAATGGGATCACTATTCCTGTGGATAGTTCCTCAGGGGTAAAAAATAATTTTAAAATACAACATTACTTAAAAATCAGATTTGAGAGCATTTGGGGCCTCATGGAGCACCAATTTGGACCTCTCCACAGAGGAGGCACCTCGGTGGACCTGTGTCACTCCTTGGAGGTCATGGTCATGGTGATATTGCAGGGGATACTGGTGCAAGAGTTGCATTGGGCAAAGTCCAGCATGGTGCAATCCCCAGAAGAAAAAAATAAATCTGAGTTGGACCCTCATTTCCTTGGGTGCCTTACTGCCACATCCAGTCAGGCCAATGCCACAGGGGTTAGTGCGGGAAGGACACGGGGCACAGCAAGGAAATGGCAGAAGGAGACCCCCAAGTTGGAGCCGCATGTCACTCACCTCACCAGGCTGGCCCCGGCACACACAGCACGGGGAAAGTCCATCTCAGCCATCGACCCCACCCGCGCGCTGCCCGTGAGGGGACCCACGGGGCTCCATCTTCCCGCCTCAGCTCCAGCCGCACCGCCGCCCCCGAGCACCTGGGGCTTTCCACTGCAACACCTGCTGCGTTTGGGGCGAGCGCAGCCCCCTGGGCTAAGCCGAGCCGAGGTGAAGCAGCCTGAGGCAGAGAAGCCCCACGGCTCCTTTCTTCCCCTCAGGGGGCCCCGCTGAGGGCGGCTCCGTCAGCTCCTTCCCCCCTCACGGGCTCCCTCCAGCGGCCTCGGGCAGCGGCCGTCGGGCCGCTAGGGGGCGCTCGGCGGCCACGGGGCAGCGTCGCCCGGCGGTGCTCAGCCCCTGCCCCGGGTCCCGACAGCGCCCTGCCCTGCCCGTGTGCCACCGCCCTGCCCTGCCCGGGTCCCGACAGCGCCCTGCCCTGCCCCGTGTGCCACCGCCCTGCCCTGCCCCGGGTCCCGACAGCGCCCTGCCCTGCCCCGTGTGCCACCGCCCTGCCCTGCCCCGGGTCCCCGACAGCGCCCTGCCCTGCCCCGTGTGCCACCGCCTGCCCTGGCCCGTGTCCCAACCGCTGTCCCCTGGCCCGTGTTCCACCGCGCCTGCCCTGGCCCGTGTCCCACCGCTGTCCCCTGGCCCGTGTCCCACCGCTGTCCCCTGGGCCCGTGTGCCACCGCCCTGCCCTGTCCCGTGTCCCACCGCCCTGCCCTGGCCCGTGTCCCACCGCTGTCCCCTGTCCCGTGTCCACCGCCCTCCCCTGCCCCGTGTCCCACCGCCTGGCCCTGTCCCGTGTGCCACCGCTGTCCCCTGGCCCGTGTGCCACCGCCTGCCCTGGCCCGTGTCCCACCGCCCTCCCTGCCCCGTGTCCCACCGCCCTCCCCTGGCCCGTGTGCCACCGCCCTGCCCCTGTCCCGTGTCCCACCGCCCTCCCCTGGCCCGTGTCCCACCGCTGTCCCCACCCGTTCGGTCACCGCCCTCCCCTGGCCCGTGTCCCATCACTGCCCCACCTGTTTGGTCACTGCCCCACCTGCCCCATCCCCTGCCACCAGCTGCCCCAGCACCACCACTGCCCATAGCCCCCAGGCAAAGAGCTCTTCTCGCGGCCAAGCTCTATTCATGTGTGAACTGAGCGGGGAATGGACCCCCCACGATTTGGGTTTGGGGGCTGAGGGGCACCGGTCGTTCACCTGCTGGTCACCCCACAGCCCTGCTGCCCCAAACAAACGCCCTCTCCTTTCCAGCTGCATCACAAAACAATAAGCAGCCACTCAGTGGCTTTAGAAGAAACTCCCTGTTTCTCCTGGCCCATGGTGGAAGCCAGCAGCTGCCAAAGTTTAACCCTACAGTGCACTCCAGTAATTTCTCCACCTGCCCTTGGGATTTGTTTTGCTTGGCACAAAATCTGAGGGTGAGGAACTCCAGGGAGCACAACAGCATGCAAGATACCCAATGTAGAATAAAAAAAAAATAAAAAGCCATTTAGATCATTATGCATCATTATTTTATTTCAATTTTGTTTCATTTCAAAAATAATTAAGGGACACCATAAACAGCAGTAGGCACAAGTGGGGTTTGCAGTTTGAGTCTCTAAAGACCAGACCTCTCATGCCAGGTGCCATACAGGCACAGTCAAACAATTCTTGGCTTCAGGATGAATTTCTCATGAAGATTCAGGGCCCCAGTCTCACTCACTTGAAATCAGTATTAAAACTACAAGCAGATTGAAAGAAATCCAGATAAGGTAAAATGAGTGGGCTTCTTGACATTCCCTCCCTCCCCCAGAAGAACATTAGAAAAGATGCATCAAGAAAGAAGGTATTTCCTTTCCCTTTTACTTGGGAAAGCAAGGCAGGAGAAGACTAAAACACTAGTCCAAAGCTCTTAATGCAGTCCGTGGTTGCAGAAGGAAACTGTATTTCTCCATTGTCCTAGCTCAGTACTTGAACAGTTCACTGCCCACCTCTGTCCTCACCCGATCCAGCACAACCAGAAGCATCCTGGAAATATGGCTGGAATACTGTAGGAGAGGAGGAACCGAGCACTGGAGCCCCTATGAGCTTATGAGCTGTTTGAGTCAGTTCTGGTTGCTGTAGTTCATTATTTCCTTAGTCTACCAAATCAGAACCACTTCCAGTTCAGACAAGCAGTCAAGATCATGCTAAAGAATTTAAAGCATTGAAAAAAAACACAAGATTGATTTTTCAGGAACACAGCAAGTGTCTGATCAGTTCAAGTCCTGCTTCAGACTGCAGTCAGGATTAGATGTTGTACTGAATTGCCCCCTCTGAATATCACAAACTACAGGACCTTGGCACAGCAACCCCCAAAGGGAGGATGGTCTTCTGTCTTGTGACATTAATCATCATTGTAAGGGTTTATTGAAGAAGATGCCCGAGGGTCTACCTGCCGGTCTAGTTCTCGGGTGGTGCTCCAGGCTTCAGCGGTCATTTTCCGAAATTTCTGCAGGTAGACAATGATGAAGATAACCAAGATACCCTGGAGGAAAAGGAGGATGAAGAGAGACACCTGAGAGAGGAGAGCCAGGCTGCAGTACCAGTGCTGGCATGTGGAGACAATCTCCTCTTCTGTCAGGTAGGCGATGATCCGGCCCTCCAGGTGCGCCGGGGAGCTGCATCTCACATCCCTGTACAGGCTCCGGTTCTGCTGCCACTGGAGCCAGGAGCGCAAGTAGAGGATGTCACAGGTGCACTCCCAAGGGTTGCCCTGTAGGTAGACTACCTGGAGGCTCCTCAGGTTGTCAAAGAGCCCATTGGGAATAGAGGTGAGCCTGTTGGAACCGAGGTGGATGATTTCAGCCGAAGGACGGAAAGCAACGGGCAGGTTTTCTACAGTCAGGTCTTTCGACGAGCAGTCGGTAATGTTGGTGGTGCACTTGCACGGCACAGGGCATAGGGGTGTCACGAGTGGGAGGAAGCCAAGGAGGGACAAGAGAATTCCACTCTTCATTTTCACCTGCAAACACTTCCCTGGTGAGACTGGATGAGGGGGAGGCCAGACAAGCAGACACCACACACTCTAGGACTGACACCACAGCCAAGGTCTTTTGTTGTTTTGCTCTGAGGATGAGTTTCTAAAGTTGGGTGGATTTGGTGTCCTTCACTGGAGACATGAGAACTCTGAAAAGAACAGAGTTAACAGAGAGCAAATTCTTGATCTCTCACTATAGGAGAAGGAATTTTCACAGTCTTCCAACCCTGGATTTGAAGAGGGATATGAATACATGGCTACTGGAAGGTTTAGCTGCAGCCATCAAATACATTTTCACTAGTCCTCAGAAGTGTACATGAGCTGCTTGTGTTTTCAGCATTATTGGAGTGCATTACCAGGGTAGCCAAGAAAATTTCTGTCAAGGAATCAAAAACTAGAATATGAAATTGCTCATGCCTTATCATAACTCTGGATTACATCTGTAAGCAAAGCTTTGTTCATGCAAACTTCAGGAGGAGATTCAGAAATAAATTTACTGTTACCATGAGTACAAAATAGCCTTTCCAGTCTTGAAAAGAAGTAATAAATTGTAAATTGGCTGCAGAGAGGGTGCTGACCACTGAGGATGGAGGCCAGTGGAGTTTTTTATGCTAGACCCTGCTCCAGCAGCTGAATAATCACCTGTGCTGGGAGACATGGGTCAACAAGCCTTTTTTATATTACAGTCTTGTGCCAGTGCTGTAACTTCTCCAGGAGAACAACTACACATACCTGCGACAAGGCAGCAATTTCTGTGCTTGACAAATTGTAATTGTCAATCAATTAAAAACTAAAAAAAGAGTAGAAGGTAGCATTGTTGACTTACCAGAGTAGTTCAATCCTTGCTTTCTTGCTGGTTTTACAACACAAGAGAAAGGTCTCAAGGCAGTCCAGTCAGTGCAAGAGCATGCGCATAGCTGCGTTCCCGGATAATCCCCTTGCAGCTGGCTGGCAAGATAAGGGTCAGGCTCATCCCAGGGACACCTCCCACATGAGGCCTTCCTACAAGTCTGCTGCATGTCACCGGAAGCTGAGGCTTCATTGAGCAAGTCTTCCAAGAAATGGGAGCTGACAACCGCTCACAAGAACACAGTTGCTGGGAGAGATGCTGCCAGTACCGGTAACTGTGATTCTGGGCCCACAGGCTCAGCCCAATAGAAACGTCACCATGTCTCAGCTGCATAACTCAAAATGCACTTCAGACTGGCAGGTGATATTACTGGTTTGTACCATACTCCCTGAGCACTGCGACCTTTAGGTTCCCATCTCATCAGGAAAACTTGGCAGAATGGTGACACCTAGCACTTTCTGGGTGCTGACCCTCAGGTTTCCCTTGAAGCAGTGACACAAAATCTACTTATTACTGAAAGATCTGCTGATAGAAATGATCTTTCAATCCATCCGTCTTTCCAGAGAAACATTCTTCAGACACTTTCATCCTCTCATGATCATTATAGGGGTAAAATATAACTCTTGGCATTTCACTGTCTACATCAAAATAAAACTAGTTGGATTCACAGGATGGCCAACAGACTCGGAAAGACAGTGCTCTGAGGAGCTGCTCTTCAGGCAGCCAAGGGAGCTCACAGCTCTCGACAAGCACAGTTACTGAGAAAGACTGACCACATGCTTTATTCAGAAGCTGCGTTACACAAATACTTGAACAGGTAAGTCCAAGGGTCAAAATTACATTCAGGCAGAATCATGTCTTCTCATGGCCATCACATCTTCACAGACATTTCTCTGCCATCAGCCTGACCAGGCATACATTACACTCCTTAGCCTAAGGCCACCAGAACTAAGTTGTGAAACTGTTGCCCTATTGAACTCAACTCTGTTACTTTGTACTGTGGACATCCTAGAGAACAGAAATGATGAATGCCTTGAACGTGCTCACGTTAAGAGAACTGAGGGTGCAAAATATGGCAGAATGTGGCCCTAATCAAGGGAAATTTTTTATGCTCTAAAGAAAAAAATTAAACTTTAAATTTCTACAAAATTGGAGCAGATCATTCCAGTTGTTTCACTGTGGTGGCCAGAGTGGGAAAGAGATCTTAGGCAACAAACTAACCCCGTTTTTCCTGAAGGGCCTGCTTTCCACTTAGGAGCAGCTCAACTACTGCAGGGTAAGTTTGTTCAGCAAACTTACCTCATCTCATGCATTTGGCACCTTGTTTATTCACAGGCAGGTGTTCAGGCCAGCTGTGGCATGGAGCTGGTCTGAGCCAGACCTGATGTGGCTCTGCATGCAGCACAGACTTGGCAATGCTCTCCTGACTACTTACAAACTGGATTTCCTGGGACTGGATCTTGGCCAGCTGACCATTGATGATTTAGACACCACTGCTAGGGGAAGCCTGCATATAGAAGAACCTTCAAGATCATCCTGCTAGCTTCTGGAATAAACAGGCCAGAAATCCCATGCAGGAAGCCTGCCTGAAGCCCGCTCTGACTGAATTAGATAAAAGGAGAAACAGGGTCAGTTTTGCTCTCTCCTGCCCATAATGTATCACCAATGCTGCTCAAGGGGGCTGAAAATTAAACAGAAAGAGGCTGGATTGTTGAATGTATTTATTTCACTGATCAATTCAGGTAGTAAACATTAATAATAATAACAATAATCATTTAATAAAATGGATATGTTTTAAAAGGTTTTGTTTTCTTTGTTCACAATGACAAAATGTTCAAACAGAAATTTACAAAAAAATATAATTATAATAACCCAACAGATGGACAGGAACAAAGAGCCTAGGAATGGAGCAGGGGGTGAGGAAGGTGCATGGCAGGAGCAAGCCAGCATTAAAGCACAGTGGAGTTTGTGAGGAAGAGCAGGAAATGCCATTGCAGAGCACAAGGAGTGGAACCCCCTCCTTTGAGGGGAGGCATGCAAGGAGGCAGCAAGGACTGCACAGGCAGGACCAGCACAGCAGCACACACAAGGAGTTCATGCCATGGATCCTGTCAGGCACAGGGGCCAAGATGTACCGACAGCCCCAGCTGCAGCTGGGATAGCTGTGGAGTGGGACACCATCCCTGCAGCCACTCACTCAGCAGGGCAAAGCTCGGCAGAGGCATGGGAATGTGCCGGGGGGTGCAGGGGATTGAATGTGAGGCTGTGGAGGGTTGCATGAGGGGAGGTGTTAAATTACTTTCCTATCCACACTTCTCACTGCCAGAGCCACATGGCCAAGCTCCATGTGTTCAGGAGTCTCTTCTCCACTTACTGTAAGAACTGATGTCACAGTACAACACACTCCTTAAATATACAGATGTCACTTTCCAGGCCAGAATCTGAACCCCTGGTGTCCCCCAAAATCAGTCTCTAATCCCTTTCCAAGCAGTCCCCAAACTCTGGAACTCTGAGCAGGGAATCTCCTGCAGATGATTTCAGTGGTACCACCACCCCTCTGTAGAAGCCATCTCTGGTGCCTCACTCCTGTGTGTTTTCTCCTAACTGCAACTTGAACCATCTTTGCCAGCCGGTAGCCAAAGGCTTCAGCTCTCTGTAGAGAACAGGCTTGTGACTCTTGACTTGATGTAGGAGCCACGTGCACCGAGCTGATGGAGACTTCCCCACATGGAGGGATGGGCAGATCCACCCTCAGCAACTCTGCCTGCCTGTGACCAGCGTACCCTGTGCTCTCACCAGCACACAGCACCTCTGTGCACAGCCCAGCATGAAAGTTGTCAGGTGCTGTCTGTCCATGCTAAAGGGAAAGGGTCTCCTTTATCTTCTAGGAATGAATGAAGAAGGAAAATCTCCAAGTGGACAGGGCTCATTTGCAACAAAACATCCTCCTCACCAAGACTAGTGTAAGAAAAGAGGGGACAGATACTTCAAGATGCTTCCTGTTATACTAGCACAGAAAGAGCTGAGAATTCAGCTGTCCATCTTTTTGGAAAACCTGGAGGAAGCTCCTGTTTCAGCCTACTCCACTGCTCAAGTAAGCACATCATGCAAAGAAAGGCCATACTTCCTCTTAGGTGCCTTGGTCCTTCATGTTATTGAAGTCAAGCTGAAGCCTTCTGCTCTCCCAGCACCTGGCACTGCCACTTATGAGCCCAAAATAGGGGAGCATGAAAAAAAACCCCAAACATTGTTGAACACTGGTCTTGCCCAGCTTGCACAGTTCTGTCAAAGGGCTTCCATCCTTACTTTGTCCTTCCACATGGTGCCAGGGTCTCTCCCCCGCCCCTACAGCCCATGCTGTGGCTAAGCAGAGGCTCTGTACAGTGAATAACTGGAACCAGCCAACCTACTCACCACCTGGACAAACCCTGACCAGGACTCTAAAGCCCCATGGAGGAATCAGACAAATGCAGTGCCTAGTAACAGAATCTAGGGCCTGGCTATTCCTGGCCAACACTGTGCTTCCTACCCAGGGAGATCTACTGGGGAGAGCCAGAGATGGAGGAGCAGATACAAAAGGGGAAAGGGGTCAGAGGAATCAGCCAAGGAGCAGAAGGGCCCAGCCCATGGTTGCACTCCCTGGAGTCAGAAGGAAGAGCCAAGTGTCTCTCCCTCCAACAGCCCTGACTCCTGTGAGCATGGCAGTGTTGCTGGCGAGCCCTGCCCTGTCAGGCATATCACACTGCAGGGCTCTGCTCTGGCTGGACTCAAGTTAAAAATACTGCAGGAAGCAAGAACAGGACAGGAGCTGCTGCCCAAAGAGTGCTTTTATCTCTGCCCAGCAGACCCACCAGCCTTCCCAGCACTAGGACAGGAAGAGCCAAGGAATAAGGAGGGGGAGAAGGGCTGAGTGCCCAGGGGAAGGGCAGGGGAGCAAGAGCCAAGCCTGCTGGGCTGTCCTCAGCCCCATGCAGTGACAGTCCTGCACCTGCCAGGCTGACCCAACACCTGCCCACACAGGCTGCCTGCAGATCTCGGGTACAGGCCCACAAAAACTGCCCCTTTCCCCAGGAGAAGCTCAGAGCCAGCAATGTGCTCGTGGGACTGCAAAGCCCGGGGGCAGGGGACAGGTCTGCATTTGGGGTTAGATTTCAGCCCTAGTGTTTCTACCCCCTCCAAAGCAGTCTTGGCCAAGCACTCTAAATGCCACAGTGCTTTTCAGAGCAGACACTGAAGACACACTGCAGCTGACAACCAGAGCTGAACCATGAAACACCCTTGGGGCTCCTCTACCAATGCCTCCAGCCCGCTGTGGAAGGAAACCATGGCAGGGAAGGTGCTCACTCCCATCACCTCCTTGCAGGCAATAGTCAACAACTCAGCCTCTCTGCCAGAAAGATGTAACTGAGAGCAGTTTTCTTCTAACCAACCTCGAGGCACTCAGTCTCTTGCTGCTCAGTGCAAACATCCTGAAGTTTTCTTGATAGGAAGAACAAAACCAACCAACTAAACAAAAAACCCATAAAAACCTGGACAGGATACCAGGCAGTCATCAGGACTCCTGAGCACGTCAGTGCACAGAGAAATCGCCAGCCCCATTTCTCTTGGCCAGCACTGTCCCCAGGCTGAGAAGCCCGAGCAGCGCAGGTCAAACTCACAGGAGGGTATGGCTGCCTTTACAATGCTCATGCTGGCCCCAGACAAGGGAAACAGGGATGGGGGCACAGCACCTCAGTTGGGAGTAAACACCTACGTGCATTGACACAGATACTGTTTAAGTTCGTACACCAGAGAAACCAGGACTTTAAATACCAGAGCATTCCCGAACAAGAGTACATAGGAAAGGGGGACCTTTTTCTTTTCTTTTTTTTAGGATGCCTTAGAGACTTCCCAGGCTAGTTTCTTTAAAAAAAAAAAAAAAAAAAAAGAAATTAAAGAATAATTATTACAAAAGAAATACACATCAGTAAACTGTTAAGTGAACAGCCTTCTCCACAATCCAGCTGGTCGAAAAGCCAGCACTGCTGCTAATAAATTAGAGGGTGCGGGTGCAGCTCTTGCCCACAAGTCTCAATACAACAGGAAACGTTTTCTAAATGTTCACAGCTCTTGCCAGGTCTCAGATGGTCACTGGGGGATTCCCTCTGCCCTCCGGGTACCTGCCTCTCACTGATCCTGCATCTGCTGCTGCATCTTCTGCAGCATCTCTTGCATCCGCCGTAGCTGCAGGAGACACAGAAAAGAGAGTCAGAAAGGGACCAGGAGATACACACTGGGGCAGCCCCTTGGAGCTGACAAGGGAATCTCTCAGAGAGTATTAACTCCTGCCTGAGCACAGAAGCACCTGTGTCTGGGGTGGAACGGAGCTATGTTTCCCTGACAGAGGAAGCCACAGGTTTCACACCCTGTCCTCCACCCCAGGAGCCCACAATAGTGGGACACAGGAGCGGGAAGCCTCAGGACTGCCTCTATGGGGCAACCCTGGAGAAACTCCTTGGATTCCAGCTCTAACACCCAGGAGGCACAGGCAGAAATGGTACTCACCTCCTCATCCTTCATCTTTATCAGCTTCTCTGTCTCAGTGTCTGGTGTTGGGAGAGGCAGGATAGGAATGGGGCTTTCTATCCTGTTGTCCTGAGTCAGCTTACTAGAGAAATGGAGAGAGGGGGGAAGAGCAGTCAGTCATGGTTCAGGATGGCTGGCTTTGGTGTCACCACACAATGACTGTCACTCCCCATGGCAGACCCACCAGCAGTGCTGCATCAAACACCCAACCAGGTGGAGGGGCCATGGGACAATCCAGTTCAGAGCTGTGGCATGCCCTTGGATGGAGAATGAGACCTCCTGTTCAGGAGGCGGGAGGCATGAGACAGGCACAGCACAGCAGCATTGCTCTGAGGGCTGGGGTGCCCATGACTGCAGGTAGGGGACACAGGAAGGAGGCGATTTTCTTCCAAAAAACAAGAGCTCTCAGTACATGAGGAAGGAATGTTAGTAGCCAAAGAAGTCAGGGCTGAAACTGGAACTACAAAATGCTCCTTGCAGGTGTTCACCACTTGGAGTCACTATTGGCTCATTACTGAGACAATTCCAGCCTTGGAGTTTAGGATCTCCTACCAAAATGACTCTCTAGAAATGGCCCTGTGCTGGTTTTATGAAACTTGTTCACTGGCAAGGAACTAATCATGGCATGAGAAACAGTACCAAGCTGAAGCTTTCTCTAAGCTTAGCAACCACTTTTTCACTGTGCTCTTCTTTTAATAGACACACAGCCCCACTTAAATAGCAGCTGTGACACTGCTCACCCAGCTCTAGCATTTAACATAGTTATTTTGGGACTCCATATACTTGCTGCTGAAAAAAACAGGCTTGTCTGCTATGCAAAAGTACTCGGACACACTGTGTGTCAGGAGAATGTGCCAACCTGCACGTCAGCACACATGCAGGACTGCTCCTTGCTGAAGCACAGCCATTCTGCTCTGCAATGTGGCAGCACAGAGCTACCCAGCCAGGGCTGGCAGGAAGTGAAGGGAATGGTTCACAACAGAGGAGCCAAATCCTACCAAACCCAAATTTTTTCACCAGTATCTCAGTCACGGAAGGGAGAAGGAAAAATAGAGGTCTCAAATGAGAAGCCTGTGAGTGTTCTCTCCTCTGTTTTCTGATCATTCTAACTAAAACCACAGCGCATCAAATGCAAAGGGAAGACAATGCAGAGAAGTCTTTGGAGATGTGTTGTCTTACTAATTGCCTGGGCCCTGTTGTCTGAGAAACAGCAGCATCCCAAGGGCCATGCTGTTATTTAGACATAACTGCAGACCACAGAATGCATTCCTCTCTGGCAATGCACACAGCTATCACCCACCAGAGAGATGGTTCATCCCGTTTTATTAGGCTGGATGTATTTAATCCACTGCTACAAACAGCTCTTCAAAAGAATCTCCAGGCCTAATTCTCTATGTCTGCATGGGGAATCCTCAGACTGGAATGTGGATTCTCAAAAGCATTCCCGCCTTGGGTTCAGGCTGTGGGAAACATGCTTGGATTTGCTATTTTAGTTCCCAGTGCCATTCCTGAGGCTGCAGCCCAGCAAGTCCCCAGCAGATCCACAGCCTCCTGACCAATGAGCTGTTGTGAGAGCAATCCCAGCTCCACAGAGAGTGAGAGACCCCTTCCACCAGAGGTGGGGACCCACCTGGTCATTTGCTGGATGCACTGAGCTCGATAGTTCTCATAGTGGACATCACAAGTGACATCCTTCAGGTCGTGCATGTGTGTCCGGATCAGCATGTTCCGCAGCTTCACAAAGTCACAGTGTGCCTGGTTTTCCACTGGAAGCAGCAACAGGAGAGTGCTTGGGTATCACACCTCACCACGCCTCTCCAGGGAGCCCCTTCTCAGCTCCTGGACACCCAGACTGGACTAAAACCCCACCTCAGGGCTCCTTCCTCATCCACCCCTGCCACTGCCCTGGCACAGGCCTTGATGGTGCTCTGCACTTCTCAACACTGAGGCCAGGCTGCCAAAGGCACTGTGCTCCCAGGACTTTATCTGTGTAAAAGGATTCATTAAGCACATGCAGCAGAGCCCTGAGAGAGGATCCCATGTATATCAGATGTCACTGTTATAACCACAGTGAGCACAGCTGGTGCTGGAGGTAAATTGCTTGTCTCATCAGAATTTAGGACTTATCAAAAGGCCCCTGTAGACAAAATCAGCTCCTGAGGGGCAAAGCCAAAAGCAGGCAATGGAGAGCTGAGCTGCTGTTGCCATGGGGAGCCTGGCTCCAGACAGCGCTGTGGGAAGCACTGTGCTGCGGTGATGATCTCCATTTGCCTCTCTGCAGGGCTGGGGAAAACCAGCTGTATCAGGCACAGGGATTCACAAAGTTGATCCTACTGCCAAATGCCAGCATCCCGACAGGCACAGCCCCCTCTGAAGCCATCAAGGGTGCAGAGCCAACAGCTGGGCAGCCCAAGCAGCCAGCACCAGCCCATGAGTACAAACACAAGCTTTTGGGATCTAAAGCTGCAAGGTCTTAAAGCAGCAAACCAGCAAGGGCAAATCAGCAACAGCAGCAAAAGCCATTCCAGGGTTATTCTGCCTAAGGGCTTTAAGACATTTCTCCCTTTAGAAAGGAAGAAAGTTGGAGACAAACATTGTGCATCAGCACAGCCTCCAGCCCAGTAATTCCAGCACTTACAGGAGCAGCAGCAGAAGAGGGAGTGCACGAGGGTTTATGATTGTTTGGCTGAGGGCAACAGCTTCTCCCCAGAAAATAAATGGGCAATGCCCAGCCTCCCCTGCTTAATAAGAAGCCATGTCCTACTGCACATTAAAGCTCAAGCATTCTTCCATTCACACTGGAACCTCTCTTCCCCAGCCTGCAATGGGAGGGTTATTGATATACTCCCAGTAACAGACCTCCTGAACCAGTCCCGGTGCCTCTGTCTCTACCCTATCTTGTCCCCTGCCATGTGCCAAAGGTGGCACAGACAGTCCCAGCTCTCCCCTGCCATCCTTGTTGGAAATGCCTGTCTGTCCTTGCCCCATGCCTGCCTGCCCCTCCTCACAGTGCTCCCAGGCTCCATGCTTACCTTCCACAATGCCCCAGGGGTAGAGCCGTCCACGGACCCGCTGGCCTTTCGCCTCCACCACAGTGTTACTGCCGATGACAGCAAAGGGAGCACTCTCCTGGAATGAGAGGCACTGCTGAGCCCAGCTCAGCCCAGCCTGCCCATGGATCCCTTCTCCGGGAGCCAAGCTCAGGCATAGCAGAACAGCAGGAGGAAGGTGCTGGTAGGAAAGGCACAGGGACATCCACACGTGCCACAGAGCAGGGCACCACAACCCAGTTGCAGAGAAAAGCCTAAGGCACTGGGATCTACAGGCAGCGTAGGTCCCAGCCTGACCTCAGCTGTCCTGAGGGAAGCTGTGTCTCTGTAAGATGCCTGCATCCCTTTATTAAGGGGAAGATCTACAAGGAAGCCAGAGCAAAGAGGCTGGAACACCAAGCAATTGGGACAATGTAGGCCAAGAGCAGGAATGTACAGGCTGTGCTCCACTCTGCTCAGAAGGGAGTCAAAGCCCAATGCCCCCCTCTGACAGGAGAAACAAGGCTGTACTGCATGCATACACAGGCTTGGGAGGCAGTCAGGACTGGGCTGCTAGGCCTCCAGATATGCCTGTACAATCATGTTGTGTCCCCCAATGCAACTAATGTGTCACAGTGGTGCCTAATCACTCACAAATCTCTCCTCCTTGCTGATGGCATCACTCAGAAACAGGTGCTCAGAACTGCTGTCCGACCCAGCTTTCATCTTAAACACACAAGCTGGGGCAGATCGAGGAAAGACTGACACTGCCTGGAGGGAGAGCAGAAGGGCCGTATGGTCATGCCACACTTGACTTCATGGCACCAGCAAGGACATCAGCACCTTCTCCAGGCCATCTACCACATGAGCCAAGGCTGTTCCCTGGGTAGCAGTAGCACAGGCCTTCAGCACAAGCAGGGCAGCTCTGGGTCGTTCTGGACTGACCCACATACCCATGAGCCTGACATCACAGATCCTGCTGAGCAGATTCCTTACCTTCAGCTCTCTGTCTTGCTGCTTAAACTCCTCGTCTTCATCAGAGTCACACTCAGGAAACTGGTACACTTTAATGCCAAATTTGTCGATCTCTTCCCGGATCTGTGTCCGTGCAAGACAAAACCAAAAGGATGTAAAACTGAACAATACAGAAATACTGGGTTTATTCTGTTTGTGCTACCATGGTTTGCTATAGTCTACAGATGGCAAAAGGATTCGATGTTTCTTCTAGAGTCAGCCTCTCTGCTGACTTCCCTTCTCACAGCAGAGCACGGCTGCAACTGTATGTGCAGAATATATATATATATATATATATACACACACAAACACACTGCACAGACACATAAATACATATATATCTATCTCCCCTCCCTCCTCAGCCCATCCCTGCCACTACATCAGGTATAACTCTGTAGAGAAAGAGCATCTCACCCTCTCTTTTAGCTTCCGGATCTCGGAGGGGATCAGGCAGTCGGCTTTGGCAATCAGGGGCACAATGTTGACCTTCTCGTGCAGAGCCTTCATGAACTCAACATCCACAGGCCTCAGCCTGCAGCAGGGATGAGGGACACTGTTAGCAAAGACACACTGGGCAGCTCTCCCTCCAGCCTCTCTCACCCATCCAGCACAAAGGGAAAAGGACAACACTGTCACAAGAGCCTGCAGCAGCACTGGGACAGCCCTCAGCTAGGGCCATACCCTCAGGAAAGCTGTGTCCAATTTTAGCTGCTGAGTGTCTCATTCAGACACAAGCTGGGTATTTGCTCCCTTGCAGGCCAAATACTGCCCAGGCCACAGCCTGGGGTCTCCCTCCAGCTGTCCTGGCAGCCAACACAGCCCCTTCAGCTGCTCCAGGCTAGGCTGACACATGAGCCAGCAAGGGGCAGGGACTGAAGGCAGCTTAAAACTCCCTTTCCTACACATCAGTCTGGCTTAGCTAGATAGGAACATACAAGTCTGAGTGACATTATTTCTCCTGATTTTCAAATCAGGCTGTAAGGCCTGAGGGAGATCTGCTCTGCCTGTTCACAGGCAGTCTGTCCTGCCAGTGATGGGAAGGGGGTGCTGTGATGCTTAGCAGAGGGAGAACATCCAGACAGCTCCTCTCCTGTGCCAACAGCCCTGGCAGTGTACAAGCTGCTACAGGGCAATCCTGGGGCACAAGGGTCTTCCCTCTGGACTGAGTCACGCCCCAGGCCTGGAGTGTGGGCTCTCACCCGTGCCCAAAGGGAGAGATGAAGTAGAGGCAGCAATGCACTCTGTTGTCCTGGATGTTCTTCCGGTTTAGGCCACTCTCATCACGGAAATACTGTTCAAACTGCTGGTCAATGTAGTCAGTGATGGGCTTCCAGCTGGGAAGGGCAATTCAACCAAAACAAAATCATCAGTAGTGTCTCCTGTCTCCTAATGACTGTGAAGTCAAGGACAAAAAGGAAGGCAGCAGTGCCCTGCTCACCATTCAGTGTTGTTAACAGCATCTCCAAAGCCTGGTGTGTCCACTATGGTCAGCTTCAGCTTGACACCTTTCTCCTCAATGTCCACTGTGTGCTTGATGATCTCCACTGTCTGGTTGATCCTCTCTTTGAACAGGAGCACATGAATTAAAGCCAGGCAGTAATGCTGGGGGATCTCCACTGCACCCATGACCAGCCAGCTCCCCCTTATCACTGACACAGGGAGTAGCACAGGTTTAAAAAACCCCAGATCATGCTCTAAGGAGCTTCAAGGGGGTGGTGCTGCAGAAGGCCAGCAGACAGACTCCAAGAAGATACACAAATCACTGAAGTGCCAGTAGCCCAGCTATTCTGAACATTTTGTCTGGTCACTGGGGAAGGGGAATTCCTATCACACTCCAGCATCCAAGAACAAAAGACAAATCTCAATATCCCATCCCAAAGGGCTAGTGCTGCTCTGCAGCCTCATCTTCCCTTCAAAGGGCAGAAGAGACCTACACCCAAACCCTTTTTGTTCAATACTAGTGCCTTTGCAGACACAAAGGAGAGCAGAGACACAAACAAGAGGGCTGGGTTCCAGCCAAGCTCGTAGCTGCTGCTGAAGCAAGGAACCGAAGTACTAGTCCTTAGGACAGTCCCATTCACCCCGCTTTGCCCCCAACTTACCCTCTGCATTGAGGAGCTTTCTGTCTTTGTAGAGGTCTGTCAGGAACAGGCTATTCACCAGCGTGGATTTGCCCAGACCCGACTCTCCTAATTGACAGAGCACAAAGGGGAGGAGGAAAAAGCAAGCAACATGACCCACTAATTGACTTACAAATGAAACTCTGAACAAGGCTTTGAATCCTGAGCCAGAGGAAGCGAGAGAGATGAGCTGTCAGGAGCTGTTTATTGGCACTGCATTTTTCCAGCAGTGGAAAGATTTTTGCTGCAAGATGTCTCAATCCTTGTACAAATGCGATCTCCCGGCTCCCCCATTCTCCCTCTCTTTCCCTTGGTCCTTGTTTGGCCCTGCCTTTACCACCCAGGGTGGTCACTGTTGAAGGTAAAGCTTGCTCGAGAGGGTTACAAGGGGTAAGGAGGGGCCCATTTCTCCTGGGAGAACTGCCACAGGCTGGAGAGCAAAGCAAGGCCTGACACAAGGACCAGAACAGAGTGAGGAGAGGATCCAGGCGCTATGGAAGCACCTGAGGGAAGTGAGGAGAGCTGGTTCCCTCCACATATCCACCATGTGGCCCAGACACCTTCATTCACAGGCAGCCTCACCTGCAACCATCAGGGTGAAGTCGAAACCCTTCTTCACAGATTTCCGGTGGACCTGGTTCGGCAGAGTGGCAAAGCCCACGTACTGCTTCTCATGGTCCTGCAGGGCAGAGGTGGATGGCAGCAGGTCAGGGTGTGCCACCCCTTCTGCTTGAGCCTCACACAGTGACAGGGAGTTGGACTCAAAAAGCCCCTGGAGCAGAGCCAAGCACTGGAGGAGAGGCCGGTCCCTGCCCTAGCAGCAGTGCAGGGCGAGGCATACACCTCCTCTGGGCTCAGGGACTTGGCCCTTCCCACAGGTGTGCACAAAGGGACATCTCCCAGCAACAGCCCTGCTTGGCTGCTCTCCCAGCAGCTTCCCAGCACAGAGAGCACAAGGGAAAAGGCACAGCCCACCAATTCCACCAGAAAGCACATCCAGGGCTGCTGCTGACAGACAACCTTCTTAACTCTTTGCTTCTTCTGCACAGTCACAGGCTCCCTTCACAACAGGGTCACCAAATGCCACCTCTCCCCAGGTCATTTCCACACCCCTCCCTCCAGAGGCACGTGTGCTACATGATGGAGAGCTCTGTAATTAGCACCCTGGGGCTTGCACTGTCCTGAGCCATGTCTAGAGAAAGGTACAGTGGCTCAGCTTCTGCTTGACCTGAGAGGGGATTATTTCTTGCTGTGTCACAGACACTCCTGGCTGAATAAGAGGAAATCCTGAGTAATCTCTTGTGTTATTTCTGAAGAGACCAAAGTTCAAGGAGCATGGGAAGTGGAAGGATGTGGAAATACTGATAATAGAACTAAGATGATTTTGGTGAGGGTATTACATTTAGTATTACTGGAGTGTTACCTACCACCCAACCACCTCCCCAGACACAGCCTCTTGTCATCGAGCATTCTCTGACAGCACAAAATCCACAGGCATCCCACAAGCATGGCACATGCTCTGTACAAGCAACAAATGCCTGAGCTAGAGACATGATAGAGTTTGCTTTTCAACATGGCTGGATATAATCATACCACTGGGATTCACACCACAGACATATCCACGGAGCCAGGAGTTCCTCAAAATTGGCCCTAGCTCCTATTCCATGGATGTCTTCAAGCACACGACTCTCCTCATCCATTCTCCAGGCACAGTAGGGAACATGTCTGTTCATAAGTTTAACTATCTCCATTCCTGAGCCGCACACTCAAAGAAATACAAAGTATGATCCAGGGTGTCGAGCTTAGGGCAGTGCTGACTTGCACCTATTTCCACACTGCAGGTGGGCAAGGTTGCTCCCAAGCAAGTCTCTACAGTTACTAGTCCACCTGTGTGAGAATCCCTGGGCATCCTCAGTCAGACTGTGAAGTTCCAGTGGGGACATTGAGCAGGGAAGACAGAGAGTCTCCTCCTCCCAATTTATGGCTGCTCTGGAGCTGCCCGCTGAGATGGAAGAGATGTGGCTGACAGCCATTGTGGCCCAAGAATTCTGTTCTTTAGCACTGTCACTACCTTCCAGCCACTGGGGTTTGGTTTGGGTCTGAAACTTGGTCATTTTAGCCCTGAGTGACTGTCGGTTCTGATCTCCCTCACCTCCCATAGCTGAAGCAATGTTGTTTCACCACCCCACAGTCCAGAAAGGCAGGAAGAGACAGAGAAAATGAAATTAGAGAAATGGGAAGAATTAGAGAGTGCCCAAAGTGCTCCACTGGCAACTGGAATGACTGATCTAAAAGGCAGTGACATTCCAGGCAGCAGTGCAGCGAGCAGCAGTGAGACCCCCGGGTGATAAGTGGCAGCAAAGCAATGCCTGCCTGGGGGACACCACAAACTGCCACCCCAAGGGCTCAGTAAAGGGCAATGAGGTGTGCGAAGCAGAGTGAGAAACGTGATAATGGCAAGGTCACAAAAACAAGGAAGAAAAGACTGCTTCCAGCCTCTGTCCCTCAGTACCAGAGCTGTCTCCCAGCTGCTTCACTTCCTGGTAAAACACATCCATGAGCACAGCCAAAGTGGACACAGCCAACATCTCACAGTAAAATGTCCAGTGTTTCCCAGCAAGCACCACAAAACATACAGCATACTTCGCTTTTGTGCTTCTCCTGCCCTGATCTTTACCAGACTTTGGAAAGAGAAGGATCACCTGCTCTCTCCAGTGACTTGATGTGTGAAATAGTACTAGTAATGTGCTAATGAAACCATAGCTGAGGCGTGGGGTGTGTTTCTCTTGTTTTGTTTGGTTTTTAACCTAGATGACTAAGGGCTGACAGTGGAGACACTGGGGAGCTGTGCTCTGGTGCAACTCCACTTACTTCTGCCAGGTGTAACTGGCTGAACCTGATCTCTCATTTCTGCTCAGTCCAACCAAGAGAGCGTGGATTTGCTGTACCTCTGGTTGCCTCCCCACAGCTCCGTGGAATCACGATATCCAAAATGAGCAAATCCCAGCTGGTGCAGGACACTGCCCTTTACCCATGACTCATGCAGTCATTTCCCTCGCAGAAAGGAAGGTCAGTGCTGAGTGCAATACCAACAGAAGAGCTTCCCTCGCTATGGGAGGCAGCCAGACCTGTGAGGGGAAAAACCCTGTCCCCAGCCGTGTCTCCCTCTGACCAGCCATGGACACACTGCAGAGCCCTGTCAAGGGTGAAGGCAAGAGATGCAAGTGGCACTTGTGAGGAGGGATCCCCTTCTTATAAGAGCCCTCTCTCAGGAACGGCAGCGTGGTCTCTGCACCAGCCTTGATTCATGGTTCTTCACATTTGCTTTGAGACCGTCAGCGTGTGCCCCTATCCCAGCCATATTTGGGCACTATGACAGGCACGTACCACCACCTTTGCCAGCATGGCAACATCAACATGGCCCTTAAGGGGCCCAAGTAGCCTCCTGAGCCTGGTGTGTGCCTTGCTTAAAGCTCTATACCACTCACCACCTCCAGGTACTATCTGGAGAGCAACTGTGCACGGAGTGGAGAGGCCTGGGAGGGCTATTGACAGAGACAGGCGGCTTTCTGGGTTATGAAAAGCTAAAATCCATTAATTAAATGAGAGGCTTGAATAGAAGGAGTTCCTAAATGTATCACAGCCCCCTCCCCACGCTCTTGACCCTCACAAGCCAGGTCCCATCAAGCTGACAAAAGCTGGGACAGCTGGTTCCTGCACTGCGCTTCCCTTGCCAGCTCCAGCTGTCGGGAAAGGGCCTCAGCCAGCCAAGCCAGCGGCACTCTGGCACAAGGAGCCCCTCTCCCACCGCCTGCTCCATGCTGCTGCCTTTGTTCCCACTGGCATCCCGCTACCACGTGCCTGGGAACGTGCCCTACACACCACCACTGAGGCCACCAAGAGCTGTGGCCAGTCTTTGGGACCCTGTCACAAACCAAAGCACCCCAGGCCAAGCAAAACACACCCGTACTCTCCTTTGGCACATGCTTGCTGGTTCACCAGACATTACAGCAACATGTCACATCCTCACATCCCCTAATACCCAGCTGAGGCAGCCAGGGCTCCCTGGCAGCCAGTGTTCTCCCTGGGAGTTCAAGCCAAGCAACAAAGCCCTGGGTGGGCTCAAGCCCTGTTCCTGCTGGGGGCGTAGAAACATTCAGGATCTGTTGCACAGAGGAGAAGCTGTCCTGGTATTGAGGCATTCACAGGGCTGTCTGCACCTCCAAGACAGAGTACAGCCTCCATCACTGCTGTCCTTCCCAATTCTCTCCTCACATCTCTGGTGGATGTGCTGTTTAAACCAGCCCAGATCTCACGTGACTTCATCATTCATCCTGGGGATAAAAGGGGCCTTACTGGGTATATTCAAAAGGGCTAAAATTAAACATCATAAGACCAAAGTAAATTTGAAGAATAGTCCCTATCGAGGTCTGGAGCAAACCCCAGAAATGATGGAGCTGTGCTAGACCCTGGCGCATCTGCTTCTTCAGGGGGAAGGGGCCCTCTCGGTGTCACAGCATTCAGCACAAGCCACCCAGCTCCCTCCCAGGCAGCCCTTCCTCCAGCCTTTCCCCTGCGGCCAGGCACGGCCGGCCGCCACATCCGCGTCTGCACGAACCAGCACAGCCCAGCCCTGGAGGAGAGGCAGACCCTTTGCTTCCTTTCATTGCAGAAAGCTGCATAAATTCATAACACAAACAGCGCCCGAGGCATCTGCCACGGACATCTGCTCCTCGGGCCTGGGGCTGAGCACAGGAGTATCGGCAAAACCACTCGCCCACCAGCATTTGCTGAAGAGAAGGAACCCGGCCAGCAAAGCACAGCATTAACACATTGTTAATTAACACAAATCGGACTGCGTGTGGGCACACACAGCGCTGACTCCTGCCCTGAGCCCCCCCAAGCCCGCACACGCCATTCAGCCAGGGAATCACTGCATCGCATAACCGCACAAAAGCGTCGCGCATCTCGCGGCTGCCCAGCGCGCCTCTCGGCCCTGCGCCCGCGGGGGCTGCTCCCCTCCTTTCTGTGCCCGCCGTCCCTCCCTTACCGGCGTCTTTCCGCTCCTCTGCTCCTCAGAGGTCTCATCTTGTGCTGCGCGCGTCTTCTCGGGCACCATCCTCCCCCCTCCTGTCCCCGCTGCTCCCCGGCTCGCGCAGTGCTATAAATACATCCCTGTACCTTCAGCTTGCCTGGGTGGCTTCGCTGTGCCTGCGTCCGGGGAGACAGCAGCCGCTCCACTAACCGCTCCTGAATAATGATCGAATCCATAACCGCGGCTGGCAGGACGGACGGACAGCCACCGCGGGCCAAAGGAAAAAACCCCAACCCATGTGTTCCCTCCCAGCCTTCGCTAAATCCATGCGGCAGCCCCCCCGCCTACGCGTGCACACACACGCAGGGCTGGCTCGGCTCGCCTCGGTGCCGAGGCGAGGCGAGGCGAGGAGGAGAGGCGAGGAGAGGCGAGGAAAGGCGAGCAGGCTCCCAGGCAGCTGCCCGGGATTTCCTGCCTCCGCCTGTGCCGCGGGAGGAGCCTGCCAGCGAGGACAGGACAAAGGCCACGGCGGCCGCAGGCCAGAGGCGATGTCTCTCGCCCCGCCAGTGTCCCGCGGAGAGGCTGTGCACGTACCGGATGCTGTCCCTGCCATAAGTCTGACTCCGCGTGACAGATGGGCCTATTCAGCTGAAGGATTTCTTATATATCCTGCCTGACGCAGCCGAGACAAAGGTTTGCTGGAGGAAACCTGCTCTCAGCAAAAATGTGCTGCTTCTGGCTGTGTGGGTGAAGGTCTCAAGGGTCCGCAAAGCTCCCCAAAAGCAGGGTTTAAATATAACCCCCAGGTCCTAGTCCTGGTTGACGTGGATCTATCTCCACGTGGCGCAAGCTGATCTGTTGTCTAGTCCAGGCTCTACTGCAGCCTCATCTCTGAATCCAATTGGAATAGCAGCAGATGCATTCTGGATCTTACAGCAACCATTCAAGCTCTGAAGATGTTTCAGAATAAGGAAGTATCTGTGTGTTCATTAAGCAGACAAACCCAGCCCAGCAACAGCCCTTCACACCAAAAAAGTCGTTCAAATCTCAAGCCTGGGTTCCGAGCCTTTCTATGAAATATGCCTTCTAGCTCTTCTGTGCAGCCACAGAAACTGAACAGGAATTTATATAAAACAGACAAAAGCTGCTATTTCATATAATCACACCATTCCAGAAACTGGGGGGTTAATACCACAGCATGTATAATGAAGTGACAGGAGATGACAGCACTGGTGGTGCTGGAGGAACCTGTCCCTTGCCCCACAGGTTCCTGAGCAGCTTTCTGCTCACCAATGGGAAGGACTCAGGCTACAGCCATACTCCTGCCTCACTCTCAGCCAGAGTTCACCCTGCTTCTCCAGGATCTGCAGGGCTCCAGCAGTGGCTCCACAGGGTGCCAGACCAGCAGGGCCTGCCCTGGTAACCTTGGGCCACAACCCAAGTACTCCAAGTCTGACTGACACCAGGTTCTGTTATAAGGTACTGAGTCACTATAAGGTCCAGTGGCCTGAAGTCTGGGAGCAGCTGTGAGTGTGGAAAGGTGAGAAGAGGGGAAAAAACCCCAATGTTTTACCTATGCTGCCATCCTACAAGCTGATAGGTAATGTCAGAAGTTGCAGGCATGAGGTCCTAAAGGCTGATGAAAATAAATGCAGAACTGGGAAACACTCCCAGAGCAGGAAAACTCCCACCATACAACAGCTGTCATACCACATGCATGAAACCCTTCTCCAAACCACCCTGCTCCACCAGCAGCATCCTTAATTACACCCAATGAGTTTTGTTCCCAGTTGTTCCTGTGTGTAGCAGTCAAGCAGAAGGCCTAGACTGAGATCCAGGTGTGGCAGGAATTGCCACTGCTCAGAGCACGTCTCTGTTTGGCAGCTCTGCTCTCACTCTGGAGCATTGCTCCATTCCCCAGGGAGCTGACAGCCCTACATTGGTCAGCCAGCTCAGTGGTAGGTCAGGCCATACCCATGACACCTCTTCTTCCTCTTAGATTCACCTAATCCTTGCTTTCCAGGACTGGGGGACTCTCCCACCAGGGGCCGCAACTTGCACACGACTGAGGAGCAGTGACTGCACCACACTGCCTGCACTGGGCAGCAAAAGCAATGGCTTGTGGCACGCCCAAGGTGCTTCCAAACCTTCTTAAGATAAAAGGAGGTTTCACCAGTCCTTCTACACCATAAACCACAATAGTTGCAAGCAAACCCTCTCCAACTCCCATGAATTCTCATGGCTTGGAAAACCCTTGTCTGAGGGCCACAGGCCACACGACCACCAACCACAAGCATCTTCTGAGGACACATGGAGACATGCTGTGTCCCCATGAGCCCACTGCACCAAATCAGAACATTCTTTTGAGCTGGGATCACGGATGAAGTCAACAATGATTTGGTTGTGACAAAACCACAGTGTTGTTCGTGGCCCCAGGAGCTGTGCTGACAGTGCAGAGAGGAACAAGGAACTACTGTCTCCTGAGTGCCTTGAGCTCTCACACATCACACATTCCCTCAGGATGGGCAGCCAGGGAGGAATTCCAGTCAGAAGACTAAGCCTGACAACTCAGAGAGCAGATTAGGAGAAGAAAAAAAGAGTATATCTTGGCTACAGAGATCATCTTAAGGCTGAGTGGCCAATGCTATGGCTTCCAAAATACTAAAGGATTGTCGACTGGTCCCAGACTCAGCCTCTCCTGTCCCTCCTAGAGATGCTCATCTTTCATCCTCAGAGTCACCAAACCATAAATGACAGACTCATTTGTGTCCTTCAGATGTGCCACGTGACACACCCAGAGCTGCTGGCTCAGGCTGGTCTGTGTCCGAACTTCCCAAAGACAGCCAAGCCAATCTCGTTTTGCGCCTGTCCTTTCTGATCACACTCCTCTGTCCACACAGCTCCTAGAAATGCCCAGTGTAAATCCTGGCCTGCTCCTCCAAACAGAAATCGGATGTACACCGTCCTTAAAAGAAGAAAAGCAGCACACAGGACATCTCATGTGCAGTGTGCAGCAGAGCTCAGCAGGGAAGATCTTGGCACTTCCAAGATCTAGAGCAAATCCAAAGTGTTTTCTTCCACTGGCACCTCTAAGCTCCTCTCCAGGCAGGCAACCGCAACAGCGGCTCGGGGGTCAAACTGGCTGCAGGATCCAGGTTTCTGAGTGTCAGAGCAGAGCTCTGCCCAGCCCCAACCTGCCAAACAGTCACCAAGGGCAACACAGGCTTGGGGTGCACCAAGTCCTTCCCACATCACGGACCAGCTCTTCTTTGTCAAACTGTGACAGCAGAGAAGTCCCCCACCTGCAGGGGAGCTGTTTTCTGGCAGAGATGCTATGGCCTAAGGACTGCAGTGCTCAGGCTCCATCCTTGCTGAACAACCAGGAGCATGTCATGGAAGGAAAAATCTTCATCCTGATCCAGACAGACACTCTTGAGCAGCACAGAGCCAGGCAACAGGGTCCCACAAGGGATGCACCCAGCCAGCCTGGCCTGCATGGAAGAGTGGTGAAACTGCATATCCGTGGCTTGGCAGGGTCAGCACAGTCATGTAATAACAGCATTTATGCCTTTTCCTCTGAAGCAAACTAAGCTACTTTCAGAATTCCCCACAGAAGGGAAATTTTCTTCCTGGCTGTTTTCTAGGACGAAGGGAAGGGCAGTTCCAGAGAAGCTCTTTGCTCAAGCTGAACAGGAGCAGCAGCAGGCAGCAAAACCCATTCCCAGCTTGGACCAGGGCAATGGAAGCTGAGGAACAGCAGATATCCTCCATGCAGGTGCATGGCTGGGAACCTCCAGGGCTCAGTTACCACCTTCTTCTCCTGCTGCCTCCTCTCCCACTATAAGGAACATCAGTGCTGACTTCAGACAGATGAATCTCACAGGTATTGCAAGGTCTGAACTCCGCTGCTCCATCACCAGCAGAGCTGCACACTCACCGTGAGGCTCCTGCTGACCTGATCCAAGGGAAAAAGCCTTGCTGATCTAAACTCTGATGAATAATTTAACCTCGAACTTGTGAGCAAGGCTTCATGTAAGCGGCTTCTGGGAGCATCAGAGCCCCAATGCTTTAGCCAGGCTTCATCCTGTGATGCTCAGGAAAAAGCAAGATACCAGACGAGAAATGCAGAAATCCCAATGCACAGGATTAATCCCCTGTATGTTCAGTGCCACAAACACAATCTGCACAGCAGCCAGATATCATATTTTCTTTTACCTATCCCACAGGTCAAACTTTAATTTCCGCTCAAGGATCACTGCTGCTTTGTCACATAATCCCTCCAGAAATCTATCAAATTCCATTTCAAAGGTTTATTTAGGCTCCCTGCTTCCACTTGAAGTGCCTCGTGCTTCCCAAGAAGCACTGTGTGACTCATGCCATGCCTCCACTTCCAGCTCTTAAAAAGGAGCGACGACCGTAATTTGCCTCTTGCTTGTTTAAACTCGTGATTTGCTCTGGAGCGAGTTCACAGCACTTCTCACACCCAGCTCCTCATTTAGGGTAATTTGCACGATATAACAAACTGGGCAGACGTGGAGCTGGCTGGACGTCTTCCAGCAGCCCCTCGGTCGCTGCCCGGATCTCTTCCCGCAGCCCCTCGGTCGCTGCCCGCTGCCCTCCGCGGGACCAGCCGCCGTGCGGTTCCGGCGCGTTCCGCGCGAGGGAGAAGCCGGCCCGCGCAAGGGCCGTGTCCGAGCGGGGAGCGCCCAGGCGGCTTCCCCGGCCAGGGCCGCACAGAAATCAACGCGCCGGTCAAACGAGCCGCCCTCGCTGCTTCCTCCGGTTGCGAACACATTCCTTAGCACAGGACAGAGGTTTCCAAATTTAGCCTGTTAAGACAGAAGGAGAAACCAGGTGGTGCAGCAAGGTCTGCGGCAGTCTCAGCACTACTGCTGCTCATCTCTCCCTCTGATTCATCCTCCAGCTCTGCAGCACAAATCAGGCTTAAATAGATGCTCGGCCTCTCATCTCAAAGGTACAGCTGGGAAAACCAGAGAGAGGCAGAGCAGAGCCCTGCCAGTCCTGGGAAGCCAAGAACAACGTTTGGGAGACAAACAGGTACACATTGCTCTGGGGCACAGAAGCTGGCTGGGCTGACAGCGGTTTGGTGGAAGAGGATGGAAAATATTGGTGATTTATCCTCTGAAATGGAAAGGCACTGCTTCTTCCAGCTCCCAGGTTCTCCATCCAAATGACAAGAACATCAGTTTTGGAAGTTCCTGATGCATGTTAACATACATGAATAGGAAAAGGTTGGGGACAGGATCCTACAGAAGGTGCAGTTTAAGTTACAGGTAGTGGTCCCAATCCTGCGATCCTTACTCACCGAGTAGTCCCTTTGAAATAGAGACGACTGCTCACGTGAGTAAGGGATGCAGGATCAGGCCTGTCTACCAAAGAGGCTGAATCCTGAACCGGAGAGGACATCACGGCCTCTGAGCATTGTCAGACACCCACGCCTGGCCCAGCAGGAGCTAATCCAACGGCATCACAGGGGAAGACAGTCCAGGCTGGGGCACCACACCTGCAAACAGCACACTCAGCAGAGACCATAGAGAGCAAGGCAGTGGACAAAAAAGATGCTCCACTCAAGCAGAAATTCTCCTGATTCATTCCCAGTTCACCCATCTCATGGATACTCCCAGGTCTGCAAGGAGATCTTTCTTAACCCTGCTGTCCTCCCAGCAGGCTCCTGAAAACCGAATTGGGAGAACAAAAGCCAACTGTCTTGGGTGAACTCCCAACCTCTATCTTCCAGCTACAATTAACATAACTTTAGGAGTAGCTGATGCCCACGAGAGAGGAGAATAAGCCCACTCAGCTCACCAAATAATTTTAAATTCCATTAATTAAGGGGGGAAAGGCAGCTCTCTAAAGCAACCTTCAGTTCTGGGAGGCACCCAAGGAGAAAAAAGCCAGCCTCAGACTGTGAGCAATAACCCCGAAAAGCTCTGCAGAACAAGGAGGTAGAGGTACCTTCTCCTTCCTAGTGGGTCTCCTGCAGGTCTCCCATCAAGCACTCAGAGGCCAAGGCTCCAGCCACACACCCTCCCTTCCCTGCTGTCAGCTGCCCCAGCACACTCAGTAACATGAAGCAGAGTCCTTGTGCATGTTGACATGGCAGATGCACACAGGGACTTTCACCTTCCTTCCCTCCCTCACCCCTGGGCTTGCAGCCCCAGCCCACTTGACCGAGATGAGCCTGCTGAGAGGGAGCCAGGCACTCACCCTCCTCCCTTTGCACCAGCACAGCTCTGCCTGTGCTCCACCTCCATCTCCACACACCACAGCCATACCTGGCTGCGAAGTGCCATCCCTCGGAGCCTAGCATGGGCCAGTGTTCCTGGTGAAAGCAGCTGTGTGCCTTCCAGTCTCCCCTGGCTCGCTGTGATGTGTGCTGGACCATCTGCTATCCCAGAGGGGACCCCCAGGAGCCCATTTCCCAGCCCCGCCATAAAAACAGTCTGGGCAAACATCACTGCCCACATCAGTCTGCCCAGGGCTGGGCCCTGTGTCGGGACTAGCATCTGTCTTTGCAGATGGATAATTAGATTCCGTTTCCATTTCCTTTCCCCTCCTGATGGTTTCTCTGGCTGGCAGTTCCCCCACAGCCCTGCACAATCCAGCAGCATTAGTCAGAGGAAAATTCTGCTCCCTTCCTCCCCAGGATGTTGTTCTTGGTTCAATATGAACAGCAGAATGAACTGCATGATGATTTGAGTGCTTCATTGCAGTAGCATTTGTCCTTTTCAGCCTGGCAAACACAGGCTTCCCTCCCATACCTGCACCCTGCCCCTTTTCCCCAGGCGCGATGTTGTTGGCCATTGGAAGCAATTAGCTAATCACCAGGAATAAGCAATCAGCTGGACTGAGGTTACAGCACACCTCCAATTTATGAGCAATTGTGCCAAACACTCCTTTTGGGCAGGGCCTAAAGAAGCGTACCTGATTCTCAGCCATGGTGTGAGATGCTCTCAGAAAAAGATCATAACACCCTCCTGCAGGAAACCTGAGAAAGAGATGGAGCAATGATGAAATTGGGGTAATTTAACACAGAGCTGTCTCTCAGAGCTCCCAGAGGAGGGGAGGATTGTGTGCCCAGATGAGGTATCCAAAGAGATCCTCACTGAGCGTACAAGATTGTCTGTCCTCCCCTGCCACTAAGAAGTGGCTTTCTGGGAAGCAGTACTGATACTGAAGCCCTGATGGTCGCACAAGCATCCCCAGGACTGCAGAGATGCACAGACACATCAGCTCCACCTGACAGAGAGGACTTATCCTGCTGGGATCCACAACTTTCCCACAGTTTTTCCCTCAGAGGAGATGTACAGACTGAAGTTTTCAGAGACAATCTGTCAATTCTGTCTTCTTGTACCCTGTGACATCCTGTGTTCTCCATGGGCAATGTCCTGAATCCATGCAGAGCACAGACCTCACAGCTCTCCATCGCAAACCATTGAGACTTCCAGAAGCTCCGCATCACTGCCTGCACCTGGCTGCAAAACCCAAACTGCTGCCTGCTCCATGCAAGGGGCTTTGAAATGCCTTTCAGAAGATCCCAGGAGCTTGCAGCTGACTCGCTCCCCTATGATCCATGCCAGCCCACTGCTGGCTGCCCACCAAGAGCTGGATGGAGTGTTACCCAGCTGTGCCAGGCTCGCAGGCCACAAGGCTGAGACACTGCAGCCGTTGAGCAGTCAGCACCTCTTGCACCATTTGGGGCCTGGCCAGGCTTCCCAGGGCCTGGCACGCACCGGTGCCCGTGCCGGATCACAGCGGCAGCAGGCGCGGTGTTCCCAAAGGGCATCGCAGCCCCAGCTGCCCGAGGAGGTCCCCAGCACAGCTGTGTTGTGCGCCACCGACACAGCTGTGGGACGGCAGATACAGAGCCTGGCAGTTTGCCACATGAATGAAGAAGAAAAGGTAAGGGCAGCAAGGCAGCTGGGGACCAGGATTGTTCCCCACTTGCCTGCGGTTGTGCAGCCATCCAGCATTCACATCAGCTCCTTGTACCCTGCCATTGCAGACACTGAGGCCGTGCCTCAGGGGGAGCTGTCAGAATAATCAAAAATGGAATCAAGAAATGCTTTCCAACACCTTTCTCTCCCCTTCTCCATCACCTACTTGCTCCAGAAAACACCAAGCCTGGTTACACCTTTGCTGCACAACTCACCACTTCCCTCTGCCCTGCAGTGTGACTGGAGATTCACATTTTATGTGATGATGGGAGAAAACTTCAAGTCACAGAACATCTAAATCAAACTGTGCTGTCAAAGGGAATTTAAACAAAGTTTCTTCCAAGATGAAGAGTAATAGTCAGTAACTGCTGAGTGTTGCTTCTCCTTATCAGGGAGATGGTGACCAGTATGGCAAAAATAAGACTAGTTGGTCAACTACTAGTTGTAGTGAAACAGAGCAAAGGACCTTGCATGAAGAAGTATCTGGCTCAGAGTCTCAGCAGGGATTGTGTCAGATACTAGGGCTCCCCATGCTCTTCTGTAATACAGGTGTGAATTGCAAGGTCTGGAACCCACAGTAAGGATGACCAACCACACAGATCGTTTACCAAGACTGATGGACACTGACAGGTCCCAGTGCAGTACCCAGATGAACACCCTGGCTGAGGCTGCTGCAGGACAGTTTGCCAGGCTGGGGGGTCGGCTCAGCAATCTTGGTGCTCTTTTACAGAGGGGCAGTAACAGGCACCCCAACACAGAGCTGAGAACCAGCACACCCCACCAGCACAGCAGCCTTGTCTGCTTCAGCCCAGCCCCAAACTTCATTAGCAGTTTTGCAGCAGTGAGAGATTCCTACTAACTGCTGAGATGGAGCCATCTGTTTCCATTTATGTGCTGGCTCACAGGAGCAGCTACCCAGCAAAGGACTCTAGAGAGGGTCTGCTCTCCTGAGCACACAGGGAGTGAACAGCCAGCCAGTTGGGACAGAGGCTGAATTCACTCTCCTCAGTGACCTAATACCTCCCTTCTGCAAAGTGAAGGCCTGAGAGGCACTGCAGCCCTCCCCCTTTGATTTTGTGACTGAGCTCCATCATATATCCACCTCCAGGCCACTTCCCTGAAGGCACAGAGGACCTGCTCCCAAGCACAACTACACCGAATTACTGCTCTGCATGGCACCACAGCAGAGGAGGGACTGATAAAGCTGTTCCCTCATCTCTTGGCCTGCCCTCTCATCAGTGGCAGATTCCTTTTGGCTTTAAGCCAGGATCCCTAAATTAACAGCTACCAGGCCCTCTTTTTTTCTGTATCAGGGTCCTGCAGAAATCACATTGCGCAAAGAAATATTTACCCAGACACCTTTTCCATGCATTCATTTTTATGTACACGCTGCTTGGACCAACCATGTACCCAGCTGCAAAATACACTAGTGGTGCCTGTGCAGCACAAAAGCACAGGGAGTGGAGATGAAAATAGCAGCAGGTACCATGGGAGAGTCTAGGCAGCTTCCAAAAACAGTAGGAGGAAAAAAGGGAAAAAAACTGGGGACACCCTGTGTGCGGAGGGCTACAGAAGTATTGGTCCTGTCTGGCAGCTGAACTTTGGGACGACCTTGCCACCTTGTTTTACCAGTCACACCTGCTTTGTGAGGGCAAATAGTCTTCTTGCTCAACAGGAGGTTTCATACTATAAAACAGATTGCTTAATTCTTGGCAGTTTGTGTTCAGCAACTACCCTTTTCCTGTGTTTGCTGCTTCCTGAGTACCCATTTTTTCAGAGTCAGAAGAGACATTATGCTCCTCTCAGCCTGCCCATGGGCCCTGCAATTCCCTTCAGAGATTGCTTCCATTTGGAAGAGCTGGTGCCTGTGGTGGACTCATGACAACAGCAGAGAGCAGCAGAACATGTACTAAGTTCTCCTTTCCTTAACAATAAAATCTTCCAAGTCTGGACTGGAGACAGCAGAACTGAGTGTTCCTGGAGAACAGTGCTCTTGGGTGAGAATGGAGGGAATACCAGGACGTAGCATGAACAAAACACAGCAACAATAGCACCCTGTGATACTGCAGTAGCAGCAACCAGCTGGACAAAACTGCCACAAACCCAAAATCCTAAAGCATGCTACACAGCTTCATGGAGGGATCCTTCCCAACATGATCTTGTCCCACTGCCCCAATCCCATCACCAGCCTCTCTGCCCCACTGTGTTTTTGATTATCTCACCTCCAACTGCACCCCCCTGGAGAGGGCAACTCTGGATCACTTGGCAGGCTCCACCATGGCTCAGCCCCACATCAACATGGCACTGAAGCTGCAGCCAGAGGTGGGAGAGCAGCCCGACCTCAGGTCCATTCTCAATAGCTGGAAAAGAGCTTTCTCTAAAGTGTATCCTCCTGTAGCTCGTGTATCTGGTGTAACAGCCCGAGCACAGGAGCTTCCCTTGCTTCTCCAATTTGCCTTTGCTTTGCAATCACATATTGTCAAGCTGTCCCACTCCGCCCTGCTCCACTGAAATCTTCCCAGGAGACATTTCTCCTCAAAGCTCCAGATAGAGTGACATTGCCATCCTGGTCCATTACAGCCCTGTCCCAGTCACCCTGAGGCTGCTCCCGGGGACTTAGTACATTGCAGAGAGCACACACAGCTTGAGCCACAGAGCACAGGGCTGCTGAACCTGAGAGACCAGGGGAGTCCTGCCTCCTGCAGTTCCCAGCCCACCGGCAAAGCTCTGCTCAGGCAAGCAGCATCTGCTGCCAAGACCTCGCCCAGTGAAGGAAGAACCAATGACCCTGCCCTGATTCGGGGGAGGGCCTGAGCAGCACAGCAGGGCTGGGCACAGAGCCCTGCGTTACCATCCCAGCTCCAGAGCTGACAAACCTCCCACCAGAGGCAGCGCCTGGTACAAAGCCTCATTTGTTCCCAACACACGAGCCCGCTCCAGGCTGCTGCCGGGACACATCTTTATTGCTCCCTCCTGACTTCAGCAACAGGCAAGGCTTGGGGATAATGGTCCCTTTCTGGGATGCTGCTGGGGCTCACACACAGAGGCTGCAGATGCAGGGACTGCCAAGGTCCTGAGCCCTGCCAGGCAGTCACCACTGACAGCAGCACAAACCTCTCTTGGAGCTCCACTGACCCAAACTCCTTCTCAAAGACATGGCAGAGCTCCTCTGTCACTCAGCCAGCACCAGTCACCTGTCATTGCACTTCAGTGTCATGGGCACAGCTGTGCAATGCTGAGCAGAGGGGAAAAGAGGGACATTTTTAACACAAAATCCTTGTTTGTCCATGCACTTTGAGATTGTTTCATCACGTACAGGCATGGAGACAATTTTGAGCCAGGAAGGAGGAAAGTGGGACTGCAAACTCTTGTCCTCACTGTGACATGGTCACAACAGGATTCATTTTCAGTCCCTGCTCCCAGTGCAACAGGGAAGAGGGGCAGGAGGGCTGAAGAAAGTCTCTTGCTAGATCCCACGAATGCTTAAACTCTCCTTATTTAGCAGTGGTGGGAGGAGAATTTATCTCCAAGAGTCTTGATGCCGCCTGGGACAAGGCCAAAAGAAAAGCAAATTCTTCCAGTTAATTTATCCCCCTCCAATACTGCCTACCCAGCTACAGGGAGTTTCTGCAGCCACACAGCCACAGAGACATGAGAAAAGACTGCTTTTATTTTCCCAGCCATAGCCTACCACAGCCCAGCATCTCTTCAGCTTGAGCTGGAGCCAGAAGACAAATAAGCTTAAGGGGAAGTGGCTGGACACTCCCACACAGCTTGTGAGACAGCACTTGGAAGTTGTCCTTGCTGAAAAATATGGATATTTACTGAAGTTCAGGGCTGCACCTGGCAGACCAGCTCCAGCATCCAGAATAGAGCTGGGCTTGCTGGACACCAGCAGAGTCCAAAGACTCCAGGCTCCAGCTGTGCAACAGAAAATCTTGGCCATCTCAAAATAGCAGACATCAAGGCAGGAGGAAGGGCCCTTTGCCATGTCAGGAAGCAGAATTATCTGGTAGCTTCTGCAAGCAGTATCTGTGGTCTCATGAGTCCCTCATCACTATCTGGACCTGCAGCTGACACCCCAGCTGGCTCCCACCCCATGCTCCAGATCCTCAGATCTCCCAGATTTCTCACTGACATCTTGGCTCCTAAAAAGCAAAGCCTCCCGGAGGGCTCTGATTCCCTTTTCTACTGATCCACAGAGCCCTCAGATTCAAGAAACCCAGCGGGGACTCTTCCATGCATGCACATACCTTCAGCACCTTTCCACACAGCATATGATCACACTTAGCATGTTTTCCAGCTGGGCACAGCTCAGCACCCTTCAGGACAGGGCTGGACTTTTCATCAGAAACACTAACTGCTCAGATATGTGACACGTCCAGCTGTGTTTTTCAGACTCTGCTTCTCCCTCCTACTTCCCCCCACTCTAGCATGTAGAAAGATGAGAACGGAAAGATAAAAACCCCCACATCCATCACTCACTTCCCACCCCCTTGTACAGCTGCACCCCTGGCCATGCCCAGAGCAGCCCACTGGGCAGGAGGCACAGGGCTCTCCTGGAGTCTCAGCCCCTCGCCTGCATCATTCAAAGAGCATCATAAGCTCTGGCTGGGCCTCCAAACACTGCTCCACCTCAGAGCTGGAGACGGATGAGGTCACCTCCAGTCTGAAATCACTTCCGTTCTCAAACTGCTCCCAAAATTGTGCCACAGATTAAAAAGACTGGGATGGGTGGGGAGGCAAACCCAAACCAATGGAGCATGTGCCCCATTAAGAGCTCAACACTTCATTTATCTCTGCCTCCCAGTCAACTGCCATCCGAGCCCTCCACCCTCCCTCCTTCCCCTGCAAGAACAAACCTGGCAGAAACTGCTTTGAGTTAACAGCAGGGTATGGCACAAGCTGCACAGGACTACACTCAACCCCCAACTCCCCAAATCCAAACCCAAGCAGAGCAATGGGGAGAAATCACAGCTTGGTGTTGTCAGATGAGCTCAGCCTCACTGCTCTGCCTTGTGCCAGCTCCAACTGCTGACCTCCAACTGCAGCAGCCCAACTCTATCTCCCCCCAAACACACAGTGTTGGAAATGGTTTGTACTGGCAACACAGCACCACAGCCCTGTGGTTTCTCTAGCACAGCACCATTCTCCACTGTACAAGTGGCCACACTGGCCAAGGTGGCAGCAGGATTCTCTCACCTGGATCAGACAGCACAAATGCCTGAGGAACCAGACTGAGAAAGGAAAATGAAAATTGAAGTGGCCAGCACAGGGCAATCCTAAGGAAAAGAGCCTTGTAGTGGTCACACTTGGCCAGGAGAAACCAGGCTGACAGTTTAGTGGCATTCTTTTAAAAACACATTGACCACAGATGAATCAGTGTCTCATTCTTGGAAGCTCTAACCCGACCGCAGTACCCAGCAGTGCCTCAGGCAGTAACGGCCACCACACATCACTGTCATACACACACACTCCTACACAGTCATGGGTTTTTCCCCTCACCCCAGACTTTGCTCAACACAGGAAGGCACCCAGGTTTTGTGGGTCTCTTCCAAAATTCCCAGTCTCACTGCAATGGCTGCCATTGGATGGGGCCATTTTGTCAGCAAATCCAGCTGCTGTGAACCATACGCTGCTTGGAATCCAACCCAGCTGCAGGCCCTGCACAAGGCCTTGGCCTCACTGGTGACACAGCAGCCACTGGACAAAGCAATGCTGGACACGACCCCACAGGGTGATATGAGCTACTGCAAATGCAGTGGATAGAGGAACAAGGGGCAGAGCATGCTCGAGTGCAGCTATGGATCACATGCTGCATAATTTTAGACTTCCTTCAAGCAGGTGGAAGACTGGATTGTGTGTGCTGCCAATCCTGTGATAGTTTTTTTGGCTCACACAACAACCTTGGGGCTGAACAGCAGGAGAAGTACAGCATGACTTCATCGCCCAGAGGGCACTTTACTCCTCAGCCTCTTTCTAGAGGCCAGCCCTGGACAACAACCAGTCAAAACTGCAATGACCTTTCTTTCTTGTGGGCTTCAGCCCTTCTAGAAGCAGTGGGCACCAGAGAAAGGAACCTCTCTCAACCCCTGGCACCAGGCATGGACCTGGGCTGTGCATGTAGCTCCTCTTCAGCATAGACTAGGAATAAATACACTGCAGGACAAACAGGTTTCAGCAGAGGAAGCAGAAGGCTGTTCCCACCTGGCTGCATTCCCACCAGGTTCTTCCTGCCAGTTTTGGCTTCACACCTGTAACTCAGTAAGATCCAGCAGAAGTCATCAACACAATGAGAACCTGGTGGGGAAGCAACTGCCCAACAGACACGCTGCCTTGTTGGGGAGATGAGGAGCCACAGACCTCCTACACAGCAGTGCCTGCAAGTTCCCAATGGGAGAGCTCCAACAGCAATGAGGGGAGCAGGGCGTGCTTCACACCCACTGCCCTGAGAAACACCAACCACTATATGGAAGGAACAGGTCTGAAGTTGAACATTTGGGCTAAGGGGAATCCTGAGGCTCAAGTGCCTCTGGGAAGCTTTAGTTGTGGTGTGATTGACTCACAGGGGAGCAGAGCCACTCCTTCATCAAACTATGCTGTGTATCCCTAAAAATCATGGCCTCCAGACAGAAATGCCTCTAGACAGAGCTGTTATATCCTGGGCTTCAGTTCTGCCACCTTTAAGTAGAGAGAACTTCACTGCAAACACCCACACCTGCCCTGGCTGGGCCAGTGATGTCTGCTGAGCCCTTAAGGATACAGTGCTGGAGAGCCCTGAAGAAGGGTCATGCTCTTCACCCTGCATCCAGACACCCTGGAGAGCTCCAAGCCATGTTCTCTGTCCCCTGCAAAAGAGATCAACACTGCAAAAGATAAGAAAAGATCTGCAAGAGCAAAGCCTGTGTGAGTTTTCCATGCTGCGACAAGTCTGGGTGAAGCAGAGTCAGGCACATGGGAGCACAAGGCCTCAGGGCAAGCACTGCCTAGCTCCTCAGCCCTGGATTTGTCACCCAGAGAGCAGACTGCAGTTAGCCCCATGCTCCCAGAGAGCACATCCCTATGTCAGGGTGCCTAGCCAGAGCACAGAGGCGATCTCAGCTGCAGAGGGCTCGTGCTCAGCACACGAGACAACTGCCAGGCACACAGAGCAGTCAGAAAGCAGCACAGCCACTGCCATAAACAGTGACTATCCACTAGCCAGCTCCTGCCAGGGAGACACAGGAGGGCTTTAAGGAGAAGTCCAAAGGAAAATAAAGATGACAATTTTCAAATGAAGGTGGGATGAGGTTAAGAGCATTAATCCACAATGGAGCATCTCTGCTGAACAGATCCCTAAAATAGAAGCAGCATTGTAAAAGTTTCAGTTCCAATACAGAAACCAAAATGTTAGATGGCTCTGTCACTCCTGAGCACAGCCATGATCCTTTCACAGAGCTTCGACTCTGATTTTTTTGAGGCAAAGATGAAAGGGCCATTCAGAGCAGCCTGGAACATACCTCTTGCAGTATTTTCAGTTATTTTCCTTCACCAACCCCTTTCCTGGACCTAATCCATGGACCACAGCACATGAAAGGCAACTGTAAGCCTGGCACCAGGTGTGTAAATGCCGAGGCAGCAGCAGCCTCCTCATGGGAGATGGTGAAAGCTCTTGCTACACAGCAGCTTAGATCAGAGAGGGATGGTGGGGGGAGAGCGGTGACAAGGCTGCTCACCAGAGCCAAATTCATAAAAATACAGGAGGTATCTAGCTCCTCTTAGTTTCAAAGGAGTTGGGCACTTTCATCTGTATTAAAAGAAGGCTGGCCCTTGGTTCCTATTATTGCAAATTGCCTAAAAAATTTTCCTTTTAAATAACTACATTGTACAATGGCCTTTGTGGAAAAGCTCATGTTTCAGCCTATTGCCTTTCATCTCTACACCACCAACCCAGACCAGAGGAATGTGTCAGCTCCTTGGTTAATCTAGAATGTGCTGACAATTTCAGAGGCACTGCAAGCAGGATCACTTAATTTGTGGTAGGAACAGCCCACAGTTCTGGGCTGGCACAGTAGGAAACTGCAAGGCTGTGGCACAGGAGAGGCTCCACAGACACCATTGCCATGCAAAGACTCAATAGCCCTGCCACCATGTCACAAGGCCCCATTGAGCTTCATACTAGGAGCAAGAAGATCAGAGCTGATGCTATGATCTTCCAAAAAAAAAAGGCACTGGGTTTACAACCCAACTCTACAATTTTGGCAAATCTCACCACTGATAATTCAGTATAAAATACTACAGCAAGACCAGGCAACCCAATTTGACCAGGACAGATGTGGAATATGAGTCTTGTCCTGATAAGGTCTCAGGGATGGTACTTTCTACTGAATTCAAGACTGCCATTTTGCCTCTCTCCTCATCAAAAATTACAGCCTTAAGAACAAACCTTAGCATCCAACTGGACTGCAGGAGACAGAGACTAAAGCCCCACATCTTGCAGAGGGTTATTAAAAGACACACATTCAAAAGTGCATGCTCTACTCCTCCTAAAATCCTTTCCACCTTAAGATAACAATGTCTTCCCTGAACAACTGAGGAAAAAAGAAATCACAAAAGGTTAGTGCCCCGAGCTGAATAACTACTGTCCTTGCATCAGGACCACAGCCCAATCATTTAATAAACGGGGTTCTCCATAACATCTGTTCTTTGCAGATAATATCACTGTGACACTGGTCTTTGCTGCTATTTCAGTCTTGATTTCCACTGTAAAGTTTATCCAGTCAGAGTCATCAATATATGCTCTACTTGCCCTGTAGCAAAACTGTTATCAGCAACTCACTAATACAGTCCTGATTGTAAGGAACAGATAATTGTGGAATCCTCCCTCCTGAGAATTTTTCTGTGGTATTGCCAATTTCATAAATTTCTTTCTGGGCTCATCTGAAAATAGCAAAAATGGTAAAGTACATGAGATGTAAGATGAGAGATGCTAACATAGACACTGGAATAGCAGAGTTCATGAAGATGTCACCTTTGGGATGATTACAGTGGATTTCTAGAAGTCAGAATGAAACCAGATTAAAAAGATATTAGAGAAGACAGAAAGTCATTTGACTGTAAATTCTGTAGCTGTTGGACACACAAGGGGCAGCAACACACAATGTTAGAAAGAACTTGGAAGCAATGGAGTGGAAAAAATTGCATTTGCTAGACCGTGTTTTCCTATGAGGCAACCAAAGGAAATGGAAACAGTCACATAGGTAAGGCAGAGCAGCAAGGCAGGGTGGGGAATGCTCCACTCAGTCAAAGGGTTAGTGGAGAGCCAGCATCCTCATGCAATGTCAGCTCAAGTGACAGCCACAACAGGCCAAGAGTAATTTGTCACTCGCACCCCTTTAATGTGAACTGGGTGCAAAATCAGATTAGATACCCACTAACAGCTCTTGGGACTTGCAGCACAGCGTGAAATCAAACCTTTATATATTTTAAGAATCCAAAGATAACTATCTTCAAGCAAAGCCTGGAACCAATGTCACATGCAAAATGAGGAGGGGTTCTCTTGGGCTCCCAGCCTGGGCTCTGACTTGCCAGGCCAAACAGCGATCTCTTGGCATGTATTTTCTGGGATTTATTTTCTCAGATTTATTCTCTGTGTGGGTTCTCATCCCACTGCCCCTTGCAGGCTTTTCAGTCTCATTTATAAACCCCTGCCTTGCAAAGACAAAGCAAGACCTGCTTCCTCTTCTGAAGAAAACACATGCTGGCCTATTACTGCAGGATGCCAGCCAAGAGGTGGGTGGATGCCTTAGTTATTTTATTTTTTGAAAAATAATAAAGAAAAATAGTTATTTGTCATGAAGGAAAATCCCTAATCAACTAAGGGACAAGCTCTAGGTACCCAATACACATGGATTCACTGGAGCCACAAATAAGCTCAGCCCTCAAGCATACACAGGGTGTCTGAGGAAACGAGAGCAGCGGTCTCATCCAGGTACTTCCTGGACATCCACTGTCATTAATGTCACGACAAATGGGATCTGAGACCTCCAAAATGCCCAGTATGTGCTGTGAGCTCTACCTCTCAGGGACACACTTCAGTACCAAACATACCCAAGTGCAAGATGCAGCACAGGAACAGCGCACAGGAAGAAGCATCCACACACTTTGCAAAGAACCAGAAGATGGCTCATCATGCTTTCAGACTAACAAGCCCCATGATATCCCTCATTAGCAACCCCACGCACACACTGCACTGCTGCCACATGAGGGGCAGCTCCAGTAACACCATCACTTGTTTACAAAGAGAACAATTCTGCTATTGTCTGACACCTGCCCATGACAGTGTGACCACGGCTGGAGCAGGGAGTTGTTTGAATGACACTGGGCATTCAAACGAGGCAGCAAAACGCCTGGCACTGGCTGGAACGTCTGAGCAGCTGCTGAGGACCAGCCCTACCACCTCAAACAGAAAGGCTTTCACTGACATTAATGAGAGCTGCAGCAGATAATGCCATCCCACAGCTCCGAGATGGCAGGCAGCCTCTCCATTCGGGGACTGGCAGGCTGAACAGAGCTGGAACTGAGGGACAGGAACGCTGGGCTCCATCCAGTTACTTCTGGTTTACTCCAATTTCTGTGAGGTCCAATGCTGTGAACCTGGTGTGAGCCAAGCATGGTGGGGCAGGGCAGATGAGGCTTATCCAGATGACAAGAGGACATGCTCCTGCACGTGATGGTCATCAGGGTCCCAAGAAGGTGCATGTGGCGTACAGAGCAAACAAGCCTCTAACTGACTGACCTCCGTGGGCCTGCTCTGAGCCTCTGAAGTCTGAGCCCCAGGGCTGTTGGCAGACTAGAGCTGATCCAGAGGGTCCAGCTGCTCAGCGAACCTGGAGTGTTTCCCAAGCATGTGCCTGGATTAACTGCTCCATAAAAGCACCAATTCTGCTAAATGACTGTCTTCCCCAATACCCACTTACCTCATAAATACACGCTCTGCCAAGGGCTCCTTTCAAGGGGAGGGGAGCTCCTTAAAGTAGCTGACCCGCACAGGTATAAACCTCGGGACAAGACACGAGCAGTTTCTCTTCTGCTTGCTACAGCTTCAGTGCACTGCTCCAGCTGCATCACAGAAACCATCTCTGAGAGTCGGGACTGCAAGAACAACTGCTGGGGGCCAAGAGATCATCCCTGACAGCATCTCTCACTGCCCCAATGACACATTCCTGCTCATCTTGGCCCTGTGCAATCACAGCGAGGCTTTGCTGCAGACCAGCTCCATCTCTTGTATTAACTCCTGCTGCCTTGATTCAGCCTACTGCCTACAAAACGGCAAATATCAGCTCCTGAAGGCTCTGATGCTTCTTCCATTACTGTCTGATCCCAGCTGGCACCAGAATCCCTAAGCAGCAGGAACCTCTGAGAATCTATAGGATCTTAAAAGCCATAAATCTCCCTGACATTTTTGACAGCAGGTCTTGGGCAGAGGGAAATTACTATTGGTCCAGATAAGCATTTCCAGTACTGCCTACCCGCATTTCCAGGACTTCATATCACTTGCAGAGACTCAGGAGAGCTTTATACCAAACAGCACACACAGCCAAGGGGACTGTGCATAGGGCAGGCAGATGCCTTTGTGACTCACATTTCACCTGAATATATAATTAATGTAGTATGTAATTTATTTGAAAATAAAAGTGGATGTAAGACTGCAGGATCTAAAGAGACTACATGTGTGTACGTATCACAGCAAGAATGAGCTCAGTGCGTCAGGAAGGATTAAAATAGTTCCCACACTGAGGAAACAGCCAGAGACATTACAAAAAACTGAAAGCAAAGTGACTTGCCTGGGAAGTAATCTTAAAAATAATTGCAATACAAACTATAGGAGTAAAAGGCCTGGCTTGTGCTCTCATTTGTGTTCACACAGCTTCATGTACCAGGGGTCTGCAAGGAAAAATGAAACAATCACTGGAGCCACATCTGTACTGCCACAGGCTTTGCATCACAGAGAGCAGAAGGAAGATGTTAAGCCCTTGGAGCCTCTTTTCCCACAAGCTGAGTGGATCTCTTTCCCCTCCCTTGCTTCTGCACTGAAAACGTCCAGAGGTCAGTGGGACGGGCTCACTCCTCAGGGCCAGTCTCCAGGAGCTAGCACTCATGATCCTGTGGTTTATTTGCTCAGCCTGCACTCCCAGCTCCCAGTTTCCCTGCCAGGAGTCATTCTGGGAGAACGGCACCAACTGCGTCGGGTGGGGTCAGGCAGAGACGGGCCATCCCAGCTCCATACACACACCCTGGACACATTGGATAGCAAGCTTCAAGAGAAACAGGGCACTCCCAAAGATCCCCGGAAGAGCAAAGGGCTGAGCCGCACAAAGCTCAGGTCTCCCTCTCCTTGGCACCGAGGGGTCACACAGCACAGGCAGGGTCAGGCAGCCGCTGCCCTCTCTCCCCAGCAGAGTCAGGGCAGGACGAGCAGGCGGCTGTTACTGCCAGCAGCCACTGCGCAGAGAAACAGCCCAGATTTAAGAGCTGAGTGAACTTCTAGTAAGGGCTTCCCCCCTCTGACTGACTTACAACTACACTGGCTCACACCCCACAGAGCCCCAGGCTTGCATGAACCACAGCCCAAGATCCCTCCACTGCTACATTTCCAAGTGTTAACCCTGAGTCTCCCTCGGCCCTGGCTGCCACGGCACGGCACCAGGCTGGGGCAAGCCGAGGGCTCCGCAGCTGTGTCCAGAGAGGTCTCTGCCACCCTGAGCATCCCCGCACTGCCCAGCACAGCTACATCCCTCTTCCAGAGCTCAACTTCAGCCTCAACTTCTCTTATTTCTTTTGACTTCAGGAGTGGACAGCTGTACTCAAGCCAAAAACTAAACAATTCTCCTCCCCCTCTTGGCGTTACACCCTTGCAGATGCTTGTGCAGGGTTTCATTTCCTCTTCAGCTCTTGGCCAACACTTAGCCAAGCTTTCCTCATTAGCAAAGCAGTCCCTGCATCTTCTCAGCACACTCTCCTTTCAGCCATCCCCAGCACTTGGCTGCTGTGATGTTGCTGGGGTACCAGCCTTGCGGGCAGGGAGTGAGGACTGAGGGAAGGGATAGCAGTGTAGAGCTGAATGTTAGCAGGTCATAACAGATTTCAATTAAATGCACTGAAAATACAAAAGAGAAGGAATGAAGAATATCACCCCATTCAGTCCTAAAACAAAGACAGCTCTAACTTAAGTCAGGAGCAACAGATCTGTTCCACTTCCTGCAGCCCAGCCCCTATGGTCAGCACTGTACATCCAAATCTTCCCTCTCAGCATACAGTGCTGCCTTTCACTTTCATGCTGAACAGTGTTTCTGGAAAACCAAGTCATGGATGAACAGCAGCACACATACATACTGATGAGGAGCATATGTTCTGGCATCTGATCCCAGCACCACACACAAATCCAGCTCCTGAACACTTTTGTGGGAACAAGATGACTGCAAACCTCTTCACAGCTCCAGGGACAAATCTCTGGGAGAAAGGAATGTGTAACAGCAGACAAACATTTTTTCCTGTGCTTCAAGGCTAACCACACTGTAGACATGCACACACACACACAAAATCTAGCCCTTATGGGAATTATTCCAGTATGCTATGAAACAACTTGCAGACACTTCACAAACATCTGAAGTCATACACGTAGTAGAGGTGCCACACATTTCTTTTATGAGTAGAGCATTACCCTGTGTGGTTTCACTGTCACAGGGAAACCTCTGCCTTGCACAAGAAGGGGACAAACACTTAAGTGTTGGTCAGGCAAGAAAATGCTACAGGCAAGCAAAGAATGCACCCTCCAGCTCGTACTCTACTATCCAAGAAAAAAAGGTAACACAGAGCCCACTTGAACTGGAAGAGAAATGGGAATGGGAGAGGAACCCTCTCGACTTAGCCAAGAGGTACCTCAGCAAGAAGTAGCTGAAGTATTAAGGACGGAGCCAAACTCCCCAGGCTTGGTTTCAGCACATATGAGCAGTAACTGCAGAATGGTCGTAGGAGCCACCACTGTGGGGTGTCCCAAAACAGCTGGGGAAACCCCTACGACCAAACATTTAAAACTAATTTGGCAAAGCTCTAGAGACACACAGCAGGCACCCAGCCTGGCCTGGTATAGCGACCAACCAGCTGGCTGAGATGGAATCTCCTCTGGATTTCCAAGATGTCCATTTTATTGGGTATTTAATGAACAGCACCTTAGATTGAAACTGGGCAATATGGGTTCTAGAAGACACTGAATTCCACCAGTTGTTTCTCTCTCTTGACTTGCCTTTCCTCAACTTTCCCAGGGAACTGTCATAACACAAGCCCCTTACATTTATTGCTAGAACCATCAAATGAAGAACAGCATCAGCATGAAGCCAGTAACATTTTTGAGAGTGTAAGTGGTTGTAAGAGACTCCTTGACTCTGGAGACTAAAAGCACCCAGGGACTGCGTTTCTCCTTTGCTCAAATGGCAGCAACATTTTCCCCTCTTCAATTGCAAGCCCTCTTTTGCAAAGCCCCAGCAGTCTGCAACCCAGCAGCGGAACAAGAGTCACCAGCATCTCTTGGGGTTAAATGAAGGTTGTTCCTACTTCCTTAACACCAGCAAGGATCATGTCCTAACATCTGTTGAACTTACACATTTGGTTAGTGTGCCTGGAACAGCCCTGCACATCTCTTACAAGTGCAGCAGAATTTTGGAGTTGCGCACAAGTAGCTGGGCAAGGAAATTGAAGTGACAAAAATCCTGTGCAGGAAGCACTTACTTCTCCTTTCCATAAACTGCAGATTGATACTTGCACCGAGAGGGCTGAACCTCTCCCCTGCCCTGCACTCACAACTGTTTCATCCATTTGGAGCATAAATAATTGAAGAGAGACAGCAGCAGCAGGAGGAGACAGAATCTGTTCCCAGCTCTCCAGTGGTTCCGTTTCACCATGAAGTCCATGCACTGACCTCTTCTTAAAGCCCTTTTACAGGTAGCCAAGCAGACAAAGAATGGGAAAAAAAAAAGTCCAAGTGCCCAGGATGAACTTTGCTTCCCAGCCCAGAACAGCCCATCTGTGATACAGGGCCTCCTGCAGCCAGGCTGTTTAGACAGATGCACAGCAGAAAGACAGGCAGGGCTGAACCTCCTGACCTTCTGCAGTCCCAGCCCACTCCCAACACACTGTTCTGAGCACTGAGCCTCTGCCCAGCTCGGAGGGCAAGGGACCAACGCTGTCTTTTGAAATGGGCCAAAAAAAATGAATGAAACACACAAGGCTTTTCACAGAGAAGTAAAAGCTTCCACTCCTATGCTACATCTGGCCAAGATATACTGGGACATCAGAAAAACAAGCAGGGATGTGCTGCTTTAAGAGTGTTTCCACTATTTACCTCCAGATTCTGTGACTAATTTGCTACTCCCCTTCTGGCAGGCGCATCTTGGTGGCCAGGATGCATGACCAGGGTTGGAAAACACAGAGGTTGGAAGAGACATTAATGTGGGGAGTCAAAGAGAAACAGCCTCACCCAGGGCAAGCTATGACACAGTGAGAGACTATCCAGCTGTGGTGAAATATCCCATTAGACAGCTGCAAATATAATTTTGCTTTCTCCAAGGGGGAAAAAAAAGCCACCTCACCACAACCACCCTGAATTGATACAGAGCAGGAACACAGATCCATACTGCTGCTCGCAATGATTCAAAGAATCACAATTATAAAATAATTGGTTTAATTCTGAGAAAATTAAAAAGTCAGTGGTAGTCTGTTCTCCTTCTAGGTTCCATACTTTTCTGCACAAGCAAGAACTTTCCTCTAGTCACAAGACTACAAGAATTGTTACTGTAAGAAAAACATTTAGGTGAAAGATGGCAATGCCACAAAGGTTCAGTGCAGGTACAAATCCTCCAAGCTACTCCAGCAGAGAGTTTGGGGAGATTGTGTAAAGACTAAGGTCTGCTTGTGGTCTTTGTTGTACAGTTGCTGTACAAGAGAACCTACCACTCTGATTATACTTCTCATCACATGCTTCACAAAACTCAACTAATCCATTTTCCCCACATAGGTATCTGCATAGAAATTGAGGGTCACATTAGGTCCTGTTCAACCAGCTCAAGGCACAAGGAATCACCACTTTTCCCTCCTCTTAATCTGCTCTTGGTCATCAGCAGCTGCCTGCAGTAGAGTTGTCCTCAGTGTGACACAGGCAGTATCTACAACTACCTCAGGTGCCTCAGCTCTATCCAGAGTGCAGCTTTTCAGGAGATACACTTTCCTGTAAGCCCACCTGGGCTTATTTCTCCATAAGCATAGCAGAGAAAAGGAGAAGGCAGTTCAGCACACTTCAACAGGGAACTGGGGGATTTCCACCAGGCAGTGTTCTCTGGTAGGCATGGCTGGGGTTGAAAGCTGACCTTAAAAATGATGCTCTGTGTTGGCACAGTTGCTATTTTAGATAGAAGACATCTCTGCTGTTGCAATATCTGCTGTTCCAGGAACAGATAGAAATCTCTGCTCCATTTTTTATAAGAAAAAAAATCAAAGGAGTCTGAATGAAAGTTTTTAACATATAAAACCCAGGTTCTCAAAAACTGAAACACAAAGGCAATGAATTCAGTTCTCAATGACTCACACTGAAACCACTCCTCCAATCAAACTACCTTTTACACACCATCTTCTCTATACACAGCCCCCCACATATATTTTTACTGACAAGCAGACCACTTCAAAATATGTTCAAGTAGAAAAAAAGGGCTAAGCTGAGTGCAAAAGGCACAGCCCTGTAATTTCAAACCCACTGAAAGAACTGGATCCACCAGATAGTCTCTGCTCCCACACCCAAACAACTTTGCAAGTTGATGGGGTGGGGAGAGATCAACTTGGGAAGGAGAGGTTCCCATCCTCCTGATTTAAAAAGAAACAATGACTTCAAAGAACATTAGAGACATGAGCCTGAATGAGCAGGAGCCAGCTTCAGAGACACGGCAAGGTAACACCCCAAACACACACACGCCAACAACACGAGCTAGGAGGCATGTTCTGGAGGAGTGTGCCAGGAGACTCCAGTTGAACCAGGTACTTGGGAGGTTTCACCTTTACTCCTCCCACACCAACACCTCTGGCTTTGGCAGAGCATCCATCTGCTGCACTTGCCCTGTTTGGTTCTCAAGTCAATACTCTTGACAAATTGCTGGGTTTCCCTACCCAGGGCCTATTCTTCTGCTCATGGGACGTTAGTCATTGCTTCATTTCCTACCCAGCTTCACCATGAGAATCCCTCCTAGTGATCCAGTGGTAAATAAATTGTTAGGAGAGAAACCATCCCTCTCCAAGAGGTGCTGAACTGAGATGTAATAAAACTGAGGAGCTTGGTGTCACCAGGCAACCTGCCACAGAGCTCCATACCAGCCCAAGCTCTTAAACAACAACCCTTCCCCTGGGAATACTGGATGCTCTGCACACAGAGACTGGTATGAAACCTCCACTGACTTCAGTAATTAAGAGGTCATTCCTTGGAAATCAGAGAGGTGGAGAATCTACCGTTATTTTTTCCTGATGAATGGTAGTAATTAGGAGCCCAGCCTGCAAATCAGAGTACCCTGAACCCAGACAATGCATCAGCCCTGACTATGCTGTGAGGGAGGATGAAGACATATTGTTTGACACCACATTGTTCCATTCTATGGACTCGGTAAGTCATGAATATTATTAAGACTTTACCAAAGGTAACCCTACTTACATGCAATCTATTGTACTGCCCTCTCAGAAGTTCACTGCATTTCCCAAATATTCATTACAAAATAGCTTTTATAATAATTTTTGAAAAATTAATTCAGACAAGAACCACAGCTTTAGTAAATCCATTAAATTGTTATCTGCTGTCAGATGCAAGAAGACTGGAAAAAAGCACAGGAAGAAAAATCCTGCTCTTAAAAAATGCTAAACAAAAATCATTTTATGCTTTTGCATGTTCACTTCAATTTTAACAGATCGCTTTGTGTTCACAGCTTGGTTTCCCCTTTCCATCCACAAGTAACAGGGCTGGCCCAAATCCATAATGAACTGTGCTCTGTCATGCAAGACCCACTCTACACTCAGCATAAGACACGCAGATAAACACACACCCCCTCCACACTGGAGGAAAGACCTCCTCTGCCCCAGCGGGAACTGCACTGTCCTGCACACATGGGCTCTTTGGGGTTCAGACTCCAGCCCACTTTTGCCTATGTAATGTGACAAGGGCCTTCAGGAGTTATGATAATATCTACAACAGACTCCTCTGATCTCTACTTCACTTCTTCCCCTAGGGAATGCACAGAAAGGAGCCTTGTACATAACCCGCTTCCCTCTTAATTTAAAAACATGAACTGAAGAACAGCATGTTTCTGGGGAGGTTACAAAGCTTCTCCCCAGTTCACAGCTTACACTAGATGTTCCACAATGTCAGAACACATTCTGGATTGCTTTCATCCAGAAATAAAAGAAGAATTAACAGCAATACTCACAAAAAACTAAAAAATAATAGCAAAATTTCAAGTACCTTGGGAAAAATGCAACTGGTGATCCCATTATCCCATTACCCCTAGATTCACTTTGTTCTTCTCATCACTGCAATCAGCAGCTCACAAAAATGCACAGTGCCAAGTCTGCATTTTATAGGGAAATACCATCTTTTGCCATGACCAGGTGAATACCCAAGCTGCTACAATGCTAGTTTGCTTTTTTGTGGCCCAAAAAAGCTGTGCAGTACTAGGGTCTTAGCAGGCAAGGTGTTTGCTTCACACAGAATTGGAGCCTCAGAGAGCCTGGACCCAAAAGCAAGTGTAAGCCAGGCTGGGAATGGGTGAGATTCTTCCCATGCACTGCTCTGCTGTGTTAACCATCACTTCCATCCCCACCCTTCTGAGACAGAAAGGCTCTTCCATTTACAGCAGATGTTGACTATATCATGATGATGGGGGCTGAGGAACACACGGGACCCTGATAACCTCTTACCTAAGCACTCAAGCTCTGCAGAAAAGGATTCTTCTTCTTTTCAAACACCCTAAATCCCTCCAAGTACCAAATAAACAAAAAAACCTGTCGATGTCATCTGATTGCATCACCCCTCCTCTCTCTCCAGGACTCAAAGGCATGTCTCCAAATAGCTATTAGCTTCGCAAAGCAAAGCAGATGTTCCCTAACACCCAAATCCTGGCCGCCTGCGAGGTGCCGATCGGCTGCAGCACCAAGGAGCGGCAGGGACCGGGGCTGTGTCTGCGCATCTGTGCTGCGGAGGGCAGACGGATGGGAGACGTGCTCCCAATACCCAAACGCCTCTGCCAGTCCCGCGCTGCCTTTCTCCATCTGAACCCGCTCGACACACCCAAAGGCAGCGACAAAAAAGAAACCCAAGCCAAAACCCGGGGGGATGCGGCAGGCAAAGCGCCTATTTCCCGGATGAATGCAGCCAAGCCGCCGCTGTGCCCAGGTAGCTGCCGCATCCCCGCGGAGAGCCGTGCCCGGCGGGAGCCCACCTACCTGCTTCTCCTCTGCGGGGCGGCGCGGCCAGGACGGGATGCCCGCGGCGGGGACCGGCAGCAGGGAGAGAAAAGGAGAGAGAGTGAGGCGAGAGGGACGCGCCGGGCCGCGGGGTGGAGCGGCCGCGCGTCCCCGCCGCCTCACCTGGGTTCACCAGCTTGCTCTTGTACCGCATGCCCGTGCTCATGATGCCTCCCCGGAGCGACAGCCGAGCCCGTGTGTGCCAGGGTGGGTGGGGGACTGAGGGAGTGCGAGCGGTGGGGCCGCCCCGCGCCGCCGCCGAGGGGCCGGGGCCGCCCGGGGCCGCCAATCCCGGGAGCCGAGCCCGCCCCGGGCCCGCCCCCGGCGGGTGACAGCCGGGCCGGGGGCTGCGGGAGCCGGGCAGGGCAGCGGGAGCCGCCGGCAGGAGCACCGGAGCGATCCCCCCTCCAGCCCCGCCCCGTGCCAGCGGCTAGCGAACGCAGCCCCGGGCCGCGGTGATGTGCAGGAATAGTCCCCCCGCAGCCACCCGGACCCGGGCAGGCTACACCTCCCTGAAGGTTTAAACACTATAAAAGGCAGCAGTCCCTGCTCTCGAACAGAAAAACAGCGGCGAGAAGGAGGAATACAGTATTTTAAAAAAATACAAAACCCAAACACAAATGGAATAAATAGGAAATGTGTTTCCAGATTTAGCATCTCAAAATACAGTGGGAAGTCCTGAATCATACTGCAACCATGCTGTGTGGAGCAGGAATATGTGCTCCGTTCCCATTAAAAAAAATTAAAGAGGTTATATGGAAAGTTATTTTAGGTAAAAGCTGTCAGCGTAACTCTTTAAGACAAGGCAAGAGAGAACTTAAATGAAAAGCAGCAGTTGCACATAACATGAGAACAGCTCATAGAAAACTCAACGGTAGAGAAGGAAGGAGAATGGGATGTGAAGACTAAGGACACCCAGATCCTTCCCCCGACTTCCATGGCTGCAGGGAGGGGTCATGCCTTCCCCATTTCAAGGACAGGCAAATTATCAGACCTGAAACTCTTCTGAATACAGGACAGGATAAGCTTGGCAGGGTGATGGCTGCATAACTAAAGGGGACTGCCCTGCCTGGGAACAAATCTGACACCGATGCCACAATACCGACTTTTCAAATCCTTGTAGTCATCACAGCATTTACCTTGGCATTTCTTCCACCTTCTCAAATCAAAACATCCCTCATAACAAAACAAGGAGACACTTCCAAGGCACAGACATTTTAAAACCACATTAGCTCATCCCGAGTTCACTTTTAGCCATTGATTCAAAGCATAAGAAAAAAATAAATCAGGTAATTGTCAGCAAATTTCCTTGTTTTTAAATGCGAGAGAGCCACAGACCATTAGAGACTCTGCACCACAATTAAAGGCACCAACAAACCAATCAGCCTTTCATGAGTTGTTTTATATCTGCCACAGTGTTTTAAAACTAATGAAGGCTGAAAGGATTGCAGTCAAATGCTCTTTGATCCTGCTGAACAGTCATTAAAAAAGTTACATGTGGGCACTTTGTCCCAGTGCTGGAAAATGTCAGTCTGGAGAAGGCCAGGATGAAATTCAGAGAAAAGGACTTGTCTTCCAAGGCCCTGGCACTGCCAACACCTATGGGAGTTGAAATGCAAAGCCAGAAAGTAGGCTCTAGCCAGTGTCCTCTATCCAGAGAGCTCCACAATACAAAGACTTGGCTTAACAACTATATATTCTCCCAATAAACTGTTAAGTATTTTAGCAAAACCAAGTTCAAATGTAACTGAAAACTAACATCAGTCAACATCAAAGAAGTGACAGAAAGCATAAAAAAAAACCCCCTACATTGAAAGGAAAGTACTCACATATGGAATCAGCAGCTCTGCAAGCCCTTCTTGGACAATTATGGAAATAGATCTCAAATTTTGAGCCAAAATGCTCCATCTGGAATCCACAAACCCAAAGAAAGTACAGACTATCAATTGGTACTCAGTATCCCCTAGTAAAAATCTTTTCACTGAGGCTTCCCAGACAAGAACTGTGACAGTGACTTTAGGCACCTTGCTTTAAAGAGAGAGAAAAAAACCCTGTTTTTAATAAAATTAAAGACTAGATGCTTTTGATAGTCTGCTTCCCCATTGTCCTAGCTGGCTTAGAAAGATGAAGCTTTCATGCCACCTTTGCTCAGAGAGCTAATCCAGCTTGTAACTAACATCTCCAACTGAAGTCTGGGCTTCTCAGGAGGGGTGTAGCTATCCTGACTTTCACAAGCACAAACGGACAGCACATAATTAACAGGCTTGCAAAATATGATACAAAATCCTGGAAGAAAAACAACAAGAAAGGTGCATATAACAGCAAACAAATAATGAAAGTTTGCCATTAAATCTCTCACCTCGGCCCTCTGGACAGACATGGTTAAATTCAAATCTTCATAAAAACAGTAGAAAATTTGTGTGAATGCAAATCTGTCACTCCATTTCTTCTTTCAACTTTTTTATAGCAGCCACTGCAGTAATAATGTAACGTCCATTTTATGCAATTCAACTCCAAACAAGCCAAATATGCATCCCTGTGATGCCAATCATCTGTGAATCCTGATTAAACACTCATTGCTAGACAGCAAAATTAGGCGTAATCATTACATGAAAGACACCTCAATTTAGGACAGAAGACAAAGTGTCTCAATCCCATATTTGGAAAGTAATTTACACTTGTGCATATATAAAACACACAAGACTACAAAAGCATGCAGAAGAGAGCTATAACTCAGCAATGACATAAAGGAAATAGCAACATTCATGAACTGAAGGTGTGTGATCAGATTTTCAAAGATATTCACCCACCTAAAGACATCAGTAGATGCCTAATGAACTTCGGAAAAGAAGCGGATGTGAAGTTTTGCTACCTAACTTATAGGTAAAACACTTTTAAAGCTGTTTTAAAATGAAATCAAAGCAGTTCGCAGGTAGACAAATTTTAGAAAACACCTTCATACCCCAGGGTAAACATGACAATTCCTCTGAATATGCACTGTGCACAACACCATTACAGCATTTCATACATTAGCTTGAAAAGGCAAAATAAAATAAAATAACAAAAAACACCCCAAAAAGAAAATCAACATTTTCCACATTCATACAATTTATTACAAAACTTCAATGAAAAGTAGTGCTATGGTATATATAAAAATTCAGTACATGCCATCGCTCAGCTGACAGATAGAAATGCCTGTGACAAATTTTTGCCATCAAAACTTGAGACCTGAAGCCAAACCTCCAGAGGCATCCACACAAGTTGTTGGTGTGTGGAGTGTTCATGGTGTGTTAAGGCACGGCGATTTAGAAAAGTCAGCTTTTTCGAATCACTGGTGAATCATGGGCGTTTTTGTACATTTTCTCATACATCACACAAATGCAAATCACCAGAGAAGAAGCTTCAAATGCAACAAAAGCACAGAGGAAGTTCTGAAAAACGGATATGATACATAATAACCTAAAATGGCAGGTGAAAGTTATAATACTGTGCAAACACACAAACGTTTACTGTAAACAGGCCACAAAGTCTTAGTATTAACCACGAAACCGTTCAGAACAACCTAGCAGATAAATGATTAATTCCTTAAACCCACCACAATGACTAGCCCACACAGTGTACTCTTGGCAGTTTCTGAATAAAAAGGTATAGGAAGGATAATAAAACCACATAGGTAAGTATGAAGACAGTGTTACCAAAAGAATCAAAAGAGATACACTATAAGTTGAATAACATTGAGTATATAAACCAAGCAGTTTTACAATACGATCTTCAGACTTTGTGTTTGTTTTAACGCAGGTCTTGGTCTGTGGCATCCAGCTTTTGGGCAAAGAAAAGAGAGCACCCATCCACTTAGAGAACCGTATGCTGCTGGGAACAAAAGTGGAAAACAGAGCATTAGAACGGACAAACTCTTGGCACTGTCAGAGCATTGGGGGCAATTGGAGCCCCTCCGAGCAAAGCTGCATAATCCAGGGAATAGGGAGTTTCAGTTTCTGCATCACAGGGACCTGCATTACAACTAGATCAGCTGAGCAGTTTGGACCAAAATATTTATCACAAATGTCTAATAAGAGCTTATAAATGAGAACTTATTTTTAGCTACATAGTTTCTTAGGCACCTAAACCCCACCTCAGCCTGCAAGAACACAAGAAGCCCTTACAGCTCCTCTCAACAGTCCTGCACACAACACATCGACCTTGGCCTGTTCTGTGAAGCATTATTGCTGCTGAGGGAAACAAACAACTCAGCTAAACAGGGCTAGCAGTAGGCAGCAAGTTCGACATCATACACCAACACTGCTAAGGTAAAGCAGGAAAGCAGACATTTTTTCAAGCATTCATACAGCACTGTTCCTGTGCCTGAAAAAGAAGGGATACTGGTCTGTAATTTCAAAAATAACTGTCAGTTTTGGGTATTTCTACAGTTACTTGCCAATCAAAAAGGCTGCTACAAAGAAAGCAGAATCCCAGCTTTCCCTGAAAGTTGGATCCTGCTTAAGAAGTTGCGTCCCATTTGGAACTCAGGGGAAACACCTCAAATTCTTCAGTCCCAAAAATACTCATTCCTGACAGAAAAAAATAGCTTAATCTAAATGCTCATCTGGATGGAAAAATAGAAACATCCTAAAAAACACCGTTGTGCCAACTTACTTGTAAAATACAGTGTAACACTCATCCAGACTACAGTGGGGTTAAGGAGCAACATGCTTTGCTCTTTGCCATTCTCATTGTGGGAATTCTGTTCAATTTCTTCTTATTTTAAGGAGCCCATCACCTCTAATAACAACTAAAACAAGCAAGCTAGCAATAAGGCTTTAAAGCTAGAGTCCACAAATTGCTAAGCAAATTAAATATTCAAATTCAAAATTAACCTCTTGTGCTACACTGCTACTTCAAATTTGAAAGAGAAACTTGATTTCTGCCAGTGCCTGCCCAACTCTAATCTGTTACAGAAGATCTCAAGAAGAAACTGTAACTCATGTTTCAGACTCACAAAAGGACTGGAATTTCCAATAAACATGTCGGCTTGGGTTCTAAGCACAGCTGTGCACTAATGTTAGCAGCATTAGCTCCACGATACCCACATTTTATAAGCTCATAGAACACACTTGGGCAAAGTATGTTCGTGTAGTTCTAATGTGGATTCATCTCACCGCTCTTTCTTCCTCATCTCCTTGTAAGGCAGTATTTTATGATACAATTAGGTTGATACTACTCTTGACAAGTTTGACCTCCAGCTTTACTATACCAACCTTATAGTCCCCCATGCTCATTTCACGAACACACAGAGTTAACAAATGCCTCCATCTGCAATGTGAGTTCATACCATCATTTAACAAAGAGGGCATTTCTCCAGTGTGCCATTAAAACAGAACTCTCTCAGTAAGTAGCATAACTAGCAAGTACTGCATACACTTGCACCCTTATCATGTGGTCACATAGCTCAGAATCCTGTATTTGTAAAGATTTTGAAAACCTTGTAAAGGAAATGGGTTTGCCTCCCCCTCAGCTCTTCCAAGAACACCACTGCAATGCAGGGCGACTTGACACCTCTATGTGTTCACTTCTGAATTCCCAATGAGAGAAATTTGCTTTATAAGCAGCTGCACTTTCTCACCTCAGTTTTTTTTCTTCAAATAGCACTCATTTAATGTTATAACTACAGCCCTTTGTGTGTCCCTTCGTGAGCAAGAACTTTGAGAAATGGCATCTTTCCAAAAGGCAGAGGAGTACTGGATGATACCAGCGCCCTGCTGTAGGTTTTGACTCATTTTGTCACCACACCCCAAACATTTTGGTTTTCTGCTGTTTCAGTCACCCTCTGTTGACTTCACTGCTTCAAGTTTGCTCCCTTTCCTTTGCTACTCTGTAGCAAGAACTCATACTTCCCCACAGCAATCATCATCAGCTGAGTTCACAGTAAGTTACAAAACTGACCTTTGAACTGATTTCCAATGCTCATCAGTTAAATATGTTAATAGGGTTGATAACCACAGAAGCACATCTACATACCAGGATCTAAGCTTCAAAACTATCGGAAATGTTCCTCTGTTTCTTGGCAAAAAGTGGCCCTGACACATTTTCAGGTTCCCCATTATACCATACAATTTCCAGCTGAAGTCTGTTCTCTAAGGGTGAAAAAGCTTGTGCCAGCCCATCAATGCAGGATTTGCTGAACAACTCCAGAGTCAGAAGAGCTGAGGAGAGCTGGACACTGACAGCACTCTCCTGGTCTAGCTTCTAGCCAGAGAAACATCCACTGGCAGTGCCAGGCAGATGTTCCAAATACTACAAATTTGCCCAAGCTTCACATTCTCTAGGCTCTCAATTTCAGCTGCCAAAAAACTACATCATCATTTCTGCTGCCTCAAATGACATTTCTCATCAGATCAATTCAGTATTCAGCAGCATCATTTTAGAAGGCTGGTTGCTATGACAATGCTTTGTGTTGTTCTGTTAAATGATGTCAATTCATTGGTAGAAAGAAGAAGCTGTTTGGTGTCTTTAGCACTGTTCTTAGCAAGAACCAGAACAGTGTTAATGTGCTCAGGAGGCTTTAAAATACTTGTGGAAATCACAAGCTATACTAAAAGAATTTTCAACATGCTACAGATATTTTAAGTGCAAGATGCTTGGGTTTCTTTTTTGTCTGAATATACTTCCCTAACTATAACTACATTTCCAGATGGCTATATTAGCGTTCCACAGCCTGGCTTCTGTTACTGATTTGTCCCAGTATGATCTTGAAACTGAGTGAAGACAGACAAACCAGATTTGTTAGAATAGCAAGAGGAAAACAGATTGCAAAGAGATACGCTGTGAGAAACAGAGAAGCAAAGGGAAGAAACATCAACTAATAACCATTTCACTTGGTACAATTATTCCAGCTTTTCATAGTAATTGCTCATCTGAGAAGGACAAGTTCAGAAATTAGTAAATGTGCTGTTGGAGTTACTGCAGAGGCTTATTTCAAAAGCATTTCATATTTGAGCACCCAAATAAAACTAAACCTGTTTTAGGTTTTGGTACCTTGCTCCACCCTTCCATCTTCCTCTTCAATCCTTTGTGTGAACTGTCAAATAAAAGAACCAATAAGCTCCTACACTTTACAGCAGTATCTTGTGTTTTACAAGGGAAAAAAAAATCTAAGGAAGATTAGTAAGGAGAGTATATCAAAAGTCAGGGTAAAAAATTGTTACTACTTATTCTAAGAATATCCTGGTGTCTAGCTGTGCTCTCACTGCCTGCTCCACCTGCACTGGTTGCACACAGAAGCTATTAAATGTTTAGAGGAAAGAGACAAAAGTGTAGCTCAACACACCTTTGTTAGGGCTGCACTCAAAAGATCTTAATCACCATCATCTGTTCTCACAGGCTTTTGTCAGAAACTGCAGCTGGAAACAGGAATGACCAGTGTGCCAAAATCATCTTCCTTTCCTACCTCTAACCCAGTCTCCACCAGCATTCATCTTCATTCCCTTTCAGGATTCTACTTCACAGCAAGAAATCTGTCCACCCTCTTTGGAAACCTTCATCTACGTCTAATCTTTGCCTTTGTCACTCCCCTTATTCTTCTCTTACTCCAGCCTTGAAAGAAAAGGAAACTGCTTGAAGTAAACTCTCCTTTTGCTCTTTCCATAAAACCTTTAAAGATGGCCCTATTCAAAAGGGATCAGGCAAACCAGACCTTCCAGTCATCCCATCGGTGCAGCAGTTTCTGGTAACACAGACTTGTCAGTCTTTTTGGCAAGGATTTGAATTTAGCACTTCTTAATCATTATGCAATGCTCCTCCCAGAACACCCCAAAGCATTCAGCAATCTCCTTCCCACCCCAAAATACATCTGAAATCAGAAGTGGGTATTTCACATATTTGGATATTAACACATTTCATTACCCTACTGTTTATTCTCCAGCTCCTACCTATGAAAGTCTTCATACTCTACCCCACTCCTCTTTTCCCAAAATACTTGAAAACATCTTTATATCTGTGCTTTATGTAGGGGAAAATATTTTAATGGACTTTTGAAGAAAACACAAAAAGTAGGTATGTATCCAAAATAAAAAGAGTGAAAATATTAATTTTTACATAAACTCTGTGTTTATAAAGTCACATATTTTTCTCAGCACAAAGTAAGGGTGCAAAAGAGCAATGGGAGGAGAGACTGTGCTTTCAGTAGCACAGGTGATTCTTTAAAGTTCTTGTAAAACTAGAACCTGAGAGATGTTCAAGATAAACTCTGATAGAACAAAAAGATTAATACCAACTATATTTAAATTTGTTGGCAGTTTGGTTCTGTTAACCACTGTGTTAATTACAAGCTTCCTGGTTTCTCTAGAAATACTGAGTTCAATAAAATACATCATGATGGGAATGGTGGAGGTTGAACTCATCACTCCTCCTAAGCTGCAAAGTCAGTTAACATGCATGAGAGAAACTTCCCTACGGCTAAGATCTGGATTAGGATTCCCTTCATTATGCTGCCAGAACCATACAACTGCATCTGCAGTTCTGACTGTGCATACTGGCCAACAAACTACACTAAAAATCAATCTATCTCTCACTCTCTCTCTCTCAAGGGTAACAAAACCCAAAGTTCAAAAGTCTTTCCTGAAAGCAACCTGTCAAACATGATTTCCACAGCAGCATCAGAAATGTATCTTAGCAAATTCCAAAATAACAGCAGGACCTCCATGTATGAGGATCTCATTCAAATCCTTCTCAAAATATCTCATCCATACTCAGTATTTCAGGCCAATAAACGTGACCTCAAGATTTAGTTCAAATCACAACAAGATCATGGGAACACTCAGTTAAATCTGCAAAGTCTCCTTAACACACAGAGTGGTCCAAGCTGCACTCCAGATTAGCAGTGTGAAGTATCTACAGAAGAACATTTCCCTTGGACACACATGAGCATGCTCAGAACTCTGTTTACTTACGTAGCCATGGCTGCAAATTCAGCCTGGGACAAACCATGCTCCAGTTCCTTTTTCTAAAGGCCATATCCAGTACTGCCAGAAGCTGTGAAACACAGGGGATCTGGGGCCATTTCTGGCTAACCATTAGTGGGAATACTACATCCCATTAGCCCTCAGATACTGATTTCAAAGCATTTAGGAACTGGAGAAAGAACTTTGAATATATTTGTACCCCTTGCCATCCTGTGCTCTGCCAGCAACTGTGGACAAGGTTAGGTTTATGGTGTTTTTTTCTTACTATCAGTTTTAAAGTGCCATGTAATTAAACATGATTTCTAACTCCTACAAAGAACTGAGCTCCTTAGCAAAAAACAGTAACAATAATTTACACTAAGAACACTTTCCTGCATCAAATAACCATTTCCACAAGTAGTCAGAATTTGACCATATGACAACAAAGTCACTGTGAAAACTTGGAACTTTCAATTCCAACTATAATATTTAACAATATTGAACAGGCTGCAAAATGACCAGCTCCTGTGCAGGGAATGAGAGCTTTCTGTCAGACACTGCTATCACATACACCATGTGGTCAGCCTCAGTGTTTAGACTTCCAGCTCTGGGAAAACATATCTTAGTATGGAAGTTGGAAGACATGATGTGAAGACTCCTCTATCTGCCACAGTTGAAACTGTGACAGTAAGAAACCTGAGACTGAGTTACTTATTTCCCCTTAAGTACTTCACTCAAAGATAACAGTGCACATACCAGTAAGACCATCAACTTCTGCTTAAGTGAGAATCCAGTGAATAAGTTTATTTCTTAATTATTTTTTTCTTCTTTTTATGTAAACAGGAAGACTGAAGGTTCAAATAAAGGCAACAAAAAATCTCCTTATTTTAGGCTTGGAATGTTGGCAGCTGACACAAGGTCATAAGGGATAACATAATCCATTTTATTCAAGCTTTACATTCCACAAGACCAGCAATCACAACTAGAGTATTAAACTGAAGTATTAAGCAACAGGACTCCTCATATCCGTCCATTTTTTGTTCTTGCGTTTAGAGGATGAATTCTACCAGAAGAAAGAATGAGTATGTGCTACACAAATTTTTTTCTTCACTCACTCTGATCCCCCCTAATACATCATACATATCATCAAGGGAGTCTGTATTCAGCACACCTCACCAAAATTGTCTGGCTCTTTGAGAAAACTGTTGAAAACTCAGCAGCCTACATACCCCAAACCACTCTAACTTTTGTTTACATATCAAATTAACTTTCTGAGCAGCTTCTGCTAACAGAAGCAAAGCCTGATGATCCAAAAATAAGGCACTGAAGAGAAGGATTTACAGTTCTTAAAAACAGCTGGAAAGGTAACATTGACATATACCTTTTCTAGTCTGCTCATGACATCACTTTTATTTCCTGGTAAGTACTGTAAATGCAAGTCCAAAGTGCAAACTTAACAACAATCACTGCCAAAATCTTATGTAAGAGGTGAAAACAAGTCAGAAAAGCAATACCTGATGCATCCAGACGTTAAGCACCTTAATCATCACCAGGCTTCATCCTCATTTGGGCTTGCATCTGGGCAATCATCTCCTGCATGCGGCGCAGCTGGAAGAGAAAGACACCCAAATGTTTACAACAATTTCATGAGAAGCCCAAAAATCCAGGAAACCTTAAAACTTTTTCTTCCATGGTAGGACACAGATCCTATTTTCATCTTCACAAACTGGAAACTTTCAGTAATTCACATAACTGAATACTTGGGTTTTTCCCATCTCATATTCTTCAATTCAGTCCATCTAACTTTCACAAAAGATTTGTAAGAATACTTACAATGAAAATTAAGCAACAGAATCCAAATCTTTTGAAGCCAGCTACATTTGCAGACTTGTGAATCAGCATTTAATCCATAATAAGGAAAGCATGCACAGAGCTATACCTGAGTGAGCTAAAGCAGCTTTGTTCTGATACAGGTGCTCAAAGCACAGTATCATGTAGGAGCACTCATCCTGTGACTATCAGGGAACTCTGCACACTTTTAGAAGCACTAACAGCCAAACATGAAGACAAGATTTAAAAACTATTTCAAAAGAGAAATAGATGTTTATAAAATTTGGAAAGCCAGACTAAACATACTAAGCACCAATACTTTTTACATCTAAACAATGACTTTTCCTGGAAATAACTGTTTTCTTAAGGCATTTTCTTTTAACACTTAAAAGTTAGTTTCCATCTCATAAAAGGCCAGTTATATATAATGCTTTGTTGCTCGTTGTTTTTTCAAAAAAAAAAAATTAATTGGAACAAATGTTCTAAGAAAGAGGAAAGAACACTAATATAGATTTTCAAAGTATACATGCAAATACCTCTAATTTGCTTTACAAATGACTGGGTACTTCCTTCCAAATGCAGGTGGGGAAGCTCCACATACAGAACTACAAGTGCCCCATTTTACAAGGTGGAAAGGAAATACTCTGCTATTTCCATGCACATTGTATAACCTTTGAGTCCATCTCAAACCAGAGATCATGTAAAAACCTGAGGCTTGTATAGCAAGTTCTCTTTTTTTTTAAATTATGTAGAAAACTCCTTTCATTTATTTTCAGGGGGGAAACAAACTGAAAAAGCACTATGTCTAAACAATTATACTGTATTTTCATCCAGTCAGCCACATTAACTATTCTGATAGTCGCTACTCCACCAGGTTCAATACAAAAGAACCCGAGACAAATGCTTGAGTAAATGCATGTGGTGTTGAGCTGTTGTTCTGTTAAAAAAAAACAAAACAAAAAAAACCACACCACCAAATGGAAAGAAAGAAACATCACAGAACAAAAAAAAATTAACTGCAGGTGCCTGTATCACTTTTCCTTGCCTGCTCTCAGATACACATTTAGGAAAGAGTAAAATACTGAAGATTAACTAAAGAGTAAAAAAGATTGCAGCACAGCCAGCAGTAACAGAGCTTGCCCAAAACTAGCTGGCTTATGTACTTATCCTCCTGCTGCAGCAGCACAGGGTTCAGGAGAGGCTAATTCAAGTTGCTGTGGCTGCTGCAGAGATGCCCTCCAACAAAAGGAGAGTCACGCAGGAACAGCATGAGATACAGCTAAGTCTGTGAGGATTATTATAAATCCATCGACATCTTTCTGCTAAATACTTAAAACAAAAAGCTTCTGATCAAGAAGATGGCATAACATTGCAGGAAGGAGGAAAAAAAAAGCAGAAAGTTCCCAAAATGAGTGTTGCATTGACTTCATGATACAAGAAAAAAGTAAGCTTCAAAGATCAACTTGTAAAATGTAAGACACCTGGTCCTTTGAATTGCCTCTCTGCAGATTTACCATCAGAATAAAACTAGCTTTTTGGAAGCTCTCCTACTTGAGCTTTCCCAAGAGCACTCCAAGCTGAGCCATGAAACATTCCCAAAATAGAAACCATTCAGTAATCACAGGGGGAAATGCTGCTGCACATGTATTACAGTGATTGCTCAAATGCAGAATTCTGCTAATAGCCAACATCATATTTTAAGACTTAAATATAGCATTGAGAATTGCATTTTCTTAACTGATAAAAATATGGCCATAGCAAAAAATAAATCAGATGCTGCATATGACACAAATATAAGGTAGCACAAAAATCCCAGGATACCTACTCTGCTCTAATGTTAAGATTGTAAAAGATTTTCCTTTTCCATTCTCATGTGGTGTTTTTGAGACCTACTGGTGAAGTCTCATTCTTTTCCATTAAGTAAGTAATAGCAAGTTTCTGAAGCTATTTTAGAATAATTCAGCAGAAAAACTTGCAGGCAAGAGGTCCGTGAAAAAAACTAGGCACATTGCTGTAAAATGAAAAAAAGAGAATCAAGCTGTATTGTGCTCAAGTGGTAACCATGCCAGTCTCTTCAACAATTCCTCTTCGAGTAGAGGACAGGACACAAGAGCTGTTCTTCCACATTACAATACAAACCAAAACCAGCTTGTGTTCACCTTACTGGATCTACTGAATAGACAGAAAAAAACCTCTGCTCTTAATAAAGGCAAATGTAATTAAAAAATCACACCAAAGACTGAAATTGATGTCACGTCAACATCTGCGTTCCCTTAGCTGTTGGGGACTGCAAGCATCAAGGGCAGAAAATGACTTTGATCTTGCTCAGCAGCAAGTCCTCTCACTTGCAAGAGCAGCATCGATATATTTGTGTTCATCCCCTAAAGGACAGATGCTACAACATGACAGCATAGGGCCAAATGCACATAATGAAAAGGAAGCTAGCAAACAATGTTTGGAAATCTGTTAAAACAAATAATTCCTGTGAATTCTCAGATAACAAAAGGCAAAAGAATAAACGTAACCTTGGTATAAATGCCCCTTAGTTTACTTACGTCAGGTCTACGATTTAGTTCAAACTATCATGTAACTACTGCAGCAAAACAGAAAGGAAACAAACATTTAAAACGAGAGCTAAGGTTACAGAGCTAAAAGTGAACCATACATCTTGTTCATAGCTTCCATGCCCTTAACAGAAACCACAGACACACAGCTCTGCTGTACCTACAGGATTTCATCGCAATACCAACAAATACTATTCCTGTTTAAACAACGCGGATGGCTTCCCAGTGACCAGCATGCAGGTATCATAGGAGGAGAAATATTAAGAAACAAACAGCATTTACTTCTCACTGGTATGTTTCCCCTCTGCCAAGTCTGATTATTTCTGCCCATGCCTTTACATAAGAAAGGTGTAAGTGAAGAGGCTGCAAGAACAGGGCAAGATGGAAAACTGGAGACAGTGGATTTTTTTCTAGTGAATGTTCCCATAAGAGTTCTTTTGATTAAAAATACCTCCAATACAAAAGAACAAAATAATTTTGTTAACTGAAGACAAGAAAAATACTCCTGATAAATTGGAAATGGAGCTACCATTGAGACAAATGTCTTCCATCGGACATGTTGACAAAGAGCAGAAGTCACTCTGACCACAGCCATTAGAGTACATGAGCAGTATGCACTGTTGGTTCAAAAACAGCTCAAAAGGACAAAAAAAAAAGCAATTACTCAAAAAAAGAAAAAAAGTTTTTACATTATAATTCCTCAGGGATTCCCAGTGCTAAGTGGTTATTAATGGTTTTCTTCTTCGGAAGTCTCCAGGAGTAAGACTGCACACTTCACAGGGCAAGGCTGAAGCATTCTGCCCCCTGCACTGGGCAGTAACATCCCACAAAACAAATTAAACTGCAGACCTGTTTTTATTTCCCTCAGGTCTGCAGGTCTTCATCAGCAGTCATGCTGTCTCTTCCCATAAAAGTTTTCCCCTTACCTTTCAAAACAATGCTTTCCCAAACCCCAGCAGCAGCAGGCATTACCTGCACACATTGGTCACGTCCTCACTCCCCATGGGGCCACCGCAGGCCCCCAGCCTGGCAGCCCCCACACTTCTGCTCCCCCCTCCTGACTCCCACACTAACCCAGGGCTCTTTATCGCATCTGCCAAAGGGTTACACACGTTCAGAAAATGGAAGGACAGAGAGAAAACAATTTCAACATTGTTTCATTCTACTATATACAGCCCATTGCTGACCAACTCCACTGAAAACAGCGGCGTGGCGGGTTTCGCCCGAAGTCTCAGGGTAGCTCACTAGAAAAACCAGAGGAATTTATTCCTTGCTGTTTTCATGTAATCACAGCCCTAACATTTTTCTGAAAGTACTACCTCTCAAAACTTTGAAAGGTTTTTATTAACAAGACATTTTCAGAGTAGGAGAAATATGGCACAAAACTACAAACTAAGTTTGTGTCCACTTACACTACAACATCAAAATAATCTGTTCTGCATCATATTTACAGAAAGGAACAAGAATATCTTTATGCCTATTTTCATTTTCCAGCTCTTAGAAACAGGTCATCACTTGCAAATGAGCAAAAGCACAACCAGACTAAGCAGTAAATCCAAAATGACAGATTAGCAATTCCAAATTGGCTGAAGTGGGGACCACATCCTTTGGCATAATAAAAGACCATTTAGCAAAAGTGATGCCTTGATAAAGATGATCCTGGCACTAGTTCAAGCATTCATTCCTTCCAAGGTTATATAAACCTCACAAAACTGTAAATAGAACATCAAGCACCGTTACTGATGGGAATGCAGAACAGGAGGGGAAATGGATATTTGTTTTCTCTGTGAAGGCCATGGAATGCAAGCCCATTTCCTCTGTGCCTCTTTCCTCCACAGATTTTTCCCAGTCTGAACCTTAGGGATGATTTGGAGATGAAGGGACTTCATACCAGCTTATCTACAGAAGATTCAGCAAAGCCTCTTGATCTCTTTGGAACAATAGAAGGCAGAAGTTAAAAATGTATTTGTTTTTTCAAGTTCTAACCTAATCCCCTTCAACTTCAGCAGCAATTATTCAGAGATGATTAGCCCCAGAGGAAACTTTCAAAGACTGTCCCCTGAGAAATTCAAAATTTCATTCCTTTAGCCATGTTATATAAAAGGCACATTACATATTTATATACTGGTCTATTTTGACCACTCTGTGTCAATGCATAAATAGACATTTTATATATATATATATATATATATATATGTAATGTGCCTGTCATATCAACAATTTCCAGGGAAAATATTTATAGGAGACTTTTTTCAGACATAAGTCTTAAAACAAGTAGTTCTACAAGGGTACCCAAGATTCTACTTAACTACTAGGCAGGTACAATTTACATAGTTCAAATAACAGGAGAAACAGTTATGACTTAGAGAATTTAAGTCTACTTGTCTGCTTGGAAGCATTAAGGAAAAAAAAGAAAAACAAAAACCATTTTCAAAAAATGCTCTTGACATTTTCCAAGTGTCCAGTACTGCTGGCTATCAGCTGATGGGCTACTGCTCCTTTGCACGTGCCCCAGTAAATGGAAGGCAGCTAATTTGTGTACAGAACTTGCAGAAGCTCCACTCTTGTATGTGCACAGCCATCAAGTGTGCTTATGCTGCTGAAATGAAGTTATATAGTGATAAATATGCAGCTCACTCAATCTCCAGTAATTCATATTATTAACTACTAATTATGGTGATAATCAGCTGCTTCTGCATTTCCTCTTCGGAAAATTTTTTGCTATTTATATCAACATGCCAGGGTTAGCCAATATCTAACCAGGGTGAGCTATTTTTAAATATGGATGCTATAAGGGAAAAAGGAAATGCACAGACCAACATAAATTTCAAAAATTTCCATGTATGGGAGTCAATCTTCCACCTCAGAAACACACAAAACTGCTTGTAGTTTTGGATTTCTTATTCCAAATCACTGCACATGTGCAATGATCCTTCCAATCATGCTTTCCTGCAGTTATGGACATGGATCCAAGCTGAACTGGATAAAAGAAGGATAAAGAGAAAAAGCCCCACTATCTTACAATTGGCAGCAAGTCTTCAGTTTTCCCACTGCAAGTAGTAAAAGCACTGGCAGCATACTGCTAGAATTTAAATACCAGGCTAAAAATTTCTGAGTCTTTACAACTTGAACATAAAAATACCAAGTTAAAAGGCCTAGCAATAACTTGGAAACAGAGTGAGAAATCAGAGTTTGAAAACACCAAATCCATAAATTGACAGGTGCAACAAAAATACTATGATTTAAGTCAAGGTTAAGATGAAAAAACATATGTATTACCTATATTATGGGATTTTTAAGACTCAAAAGCCTATTTCTACTCCATAACCACAAGAGATAAAAATAAATTTACTGGTAACATGCTTGCAGTAAGCACAAGCACATCTGAAATGACATTAGACTGTCAGTCTATCCCACCACTGTATGCTTAAGGCAGCATATGTAGCTGACAAACATAAATTGATTTCAATACTTAAAACAGCAAATATCCTTATGGAAAATTAGCACCCAAACGGGAAGTGATAAACATTCTGCCCACAAACAAGAGTGCACACACTACTTCCCATCCACAGTGCAAGTGACTATAAACAAAACACTAAGGGCAACTTGTATGCTCAGGTTAGGTCTGTCATTTTGCACAACTCCAATCCCACCTGCCATAGGCAGTAGCTGATGCAGAAAACTGAAATTGGAACATATCACCTTATATTAAAGAACAAGTCAGAAAACTGAAAATGGAACATTATCATTTATATTAAAGAACAAGTTTTAGAAAGTCCCTCTTACCTCAGCCTCTTTCTGCTGGAGGATTCTATCCTTGTCTACCACTTCCTCTTCAACAGGCCTATTGAAGAAAAGAAGGCATTGATAGTATAAAATATAGAAGTAAAAATCTCCAAGAACAGATTCAAGACTTGTATTTTAATTAATGTAACATTAACAAAGTCTACATGCTTCCACACAGGGGAAATTAGGACATTTTTAAAATCATACTTCCCTTTTGTAAAAGGCCATCTTTACCTCACAGACTCCTGCTATTCACTGTCCATTTCTTAAACTTTGATTTCTTTACTGCTATATGGATCTTTAATGAAGAGATTTCCTCCACTATCTATTCACGGTACAAAAATCAACCGCTAAAAAGCTGTGTAGGCTATTTCCTATTTCCTTCCTTCTTTAACATCAAAATGATTTGCTGAATACTTAAAGAACAAGTGGAGTGTGGACAAGAGCAAGTTGCTATCCAAAAAGATGCAGCAAAGGTAGATGTGGATTTTTTGCATTAAGTTGCCAAGGACAACCTTGCCAAGAATTAAAAAAGAGATAATAAACTCCCTAAAAACACATAAATTATCAGAGAAGATTGTTTGGTCTAAACTTCTCTCTTTAGCTATATATGAAGGAGCAAGAGAAGAAACACCTCCCTAAGCAGATAGACTGGGGGCTGTTTAAATGTGCCCACTAGTGTTCATTTTCTCCAAGCAGACATCATTGTGTAAAACCTATTTTGTTCGCAGGCATCTTCTTTCTGCAGATTCCAATTAAAAGCACAGAGAAAAGGAAATGGATACAGAACACACAGCTGTTTATAAGCACAGCACTTCGCTATATATTAGTCCTCTTCAAGTACAGCATTTCATACAAATTTCAGAATTCCATAGATTGAAATCTCATCAGAAATAATTGTTTACAGGTGGGATTAGTTAGGAGGAAGAGCAAGTCCCATGCCAGTGGGGAATGAGGAGCAGCAGAGCCCAGGGGCAGCACACACTTACTTGCCAGTGCGTTTTAGCCTCTCGGAACGGAAGTTCTCGTAGTGCAAGTCTTGGGTCACCTCCTGCAGGTCCTGCATGTGCGTTCTAGAACATGCAAAGGGCTATTAAACACTCTGTCATTCTCAGCAAAGCAAAGAAAAACACCCTTTTATCTTCTGTTTCTGTTTTATCTAATGGATCTATTTACCAGAAAAGTAAATCCTTACAGACCAAGGCAGTCAGAAAGCCAACCAGAACTCTGCTTTCAAGTTCATTGATCTTTAACTCATTCCTAAGTGCCCCCATCAATACTATTCAAAGACCCAAAATATGCTGTCCTCCTCTTGATCATTAATTACTCCAGACAAGTTGTTCATACCAGTTTTTGCAGTGTTAAGAATCTTCCAAAGACAGTTATTGAGAAAGATACTTTAATTCCTAAAGTATTTTATTACTCTTAAGTGCTGTCAAATATAATTTGTAACTGGGAACTAGGTGGAGCTGCTTAGCTCGCACAACAGCTGACACTGCTTAACTATTTCCAATTGCCAAAAAAAATAAAAAAGGAAAACCCACTTGCTCCCAATGCCCAGCAGAGGGCAATCCCTGCCCGGTGCAAACTGAATTTGGAATGACACAACGGAATTAATTTCCAACAATAGCAAACCATCGTTTTTTAAAAATCACTTAAAACCATTTACGCAGGCAGAATATCCGTATCGGCTAAAATCATAACGGGGTGGGGTATCATATTTAACAAAGGATTTCCCATACTGCCAAGAAAATTGCCCTTTGCTTTTAGAATACCCTTCACTTTGAAGAGTATTTTAAAAGCCTCTCTGCCCCACCAGCTGCGCCATAACAAAACTTCAGTTGGTATGTAAAGCCATCAAATCAGTTCACTTAAGACATAAAACCATCACACGTATCTGGCAACATAAAATATAGAAAATATTCTGAATTCAGAGATCAGAGGATACAGCAGGAAAACAAGCTGCAGGGGACTAAAATGTCACTCTGCCATCAGGGCTAGTTTTAAATTAAGGAATTAACACTGCTATAGGTCTTTAGTCATTGTGGCAGTTACGTCACCACAGGAGATGGGATCATTTTACCATTACTCACACCAGCATTGTGCGCAGCTTGAGGAAATCATTGTGCTCTGGATTTTCAACTTCAACAACTCCCCAGGGATACAGGCGGCCTCTGATTTTTTTCCCCTTCACCTCAATAAGTTGATTGGATCCAATAACAGCGAAGGGAATGCTAGCCTAGTTGAGACAGAAAAAACAAGTTACTGTTTTGATTTTTGGCTGGTTAGTTTTTGTATTTTGCTTTGTCTTTCTTTTAAAGAAAGGACAAAGATTCAAGTAACAGGCAGGAGGGGGGGAAAAGAAATGTTGACAAACACTCTACTAAAATCCTTTCACATCAGAAAACCAACAAATCCCATTCTAGACAATGCAACCTCTCCTTATGAGCACCTGTAGCTTTGTTAGTATCAGTTTGTATGAACAGAGGCACAGAAGGAAATGACGTTTCATTGTAGGAACACTTGACTGTTGTTCAAGTACAGTTTGGGCATAATATGTCATCTGACATAACATCATGCATGGAGAACAGCCAACAGAAACATACTTCAGATACAGAGTGAAGTACTTAGAAAGAGAATTTCAGACACATTCTTCAAACACCTTTGCAAGCACAAAGAGGAAATTACTTGATTATCTGCTTTAACAAGAGGCAAGTTGTTAATTAGTACTGCAACCATAACACACACAATCTCTCTCCTTGCTTGCATGTTACAATGTTTGAGTCAAAAAACAGACTGCAAATAGTAGTTCATGTTTAACAGTTGTTTACACATAAAAGAGAAAAGAAGAGAAAGTCGTGACACACTACACTTGGAATTCTGATGAAGCAGAGACTGGACTAAAAAGGATTATAATGCAGAGTCAACGTACGAAGGAAACTGAAATTTTCAATACATTGTAAAAGTAATAAAGTACCCTTCGGCATATTGTAGAGTGAAGAACTACAGCAGCAAAATGATAAACTAGGAGTGAAACTTGCCTTTAAAACTCTAGTTTGTTCTTTAAACTCCTCATCTTCATCAGAATCTGCATCAGGGAGCTGATAAATCCTAATGCCATGTTCAGAAATCTCATCCAGAACCTGTAAGTTTGCAAAAAAGAAGCAGTAATACTCTTATTTCATTGAAGAGGTATTCAGTTAAAAATACATAAAATTGATTTACTAGTCTGTCACCAATATTCACTTGACTCAGTGTCCAAACTGCAAAATAACATAGGCTTGAAGATTTTTTTAAAAGGCACAAAAGATAAATGTATTTTTAGAAAACACAGCAAGTAAATCATTAAAAAGTGCCAGAAGATTTACAAGGCAAATACAGAAGCAAAGTGAGGTTAATATGAAAAAAAGAGTAAAAGTAACAAGAAGGAATTCATTAGTTACAGCATCAAAACCATTCACCCCATGTCAAACTACATTTCTGTGCATTTGATATGTTCAAAAATTTAGAAGACAGTGCCTATTGCCTCTTGAATCAAAAAAGATAAAAGCTTATTATCCACTTAAACTGCAGAAAGTCCTTAAAAATCCGCTAAGAAAAACACCCTGTTCTTGAACAGTTTTCTTTGTCATTAATGTCTGAGGTTAACATAAAAAATACAGTATCTGTATTCCTGGTCACATTCTTTTCCTAATGAAATCACTGCAGGGGTGAGCAGCCAGCATAACTCCAGGCCTTTGGCAGTTTCCAAAGGTGGCACAAGTCAACCCTTTTTTCAAAACCAAAGAGAATGTTTCTGCTGCCATACTATTGAATATACTTAAGTCAGCTCTTGTCACAGCATCAAATGCACTGACAAGAGTTACTTTCAGTAAAGGAAGTGTGGTGGTATAAAAACAGCATGAAGAATGCTGAGATTCCACAATGACTCTCTCCAAAGGGATCTCGGATGCTTCAGCAGAAAAGAGAAACTGTGCAAACTTCCTAGAGCAGCAACTGTAACCCTACAAACAGCACCTGAACCAAGCAGCTGCGCTGCTGAATGAACTCTCAGCATAGACAAAGCTTGGGCAAATTCACAGAGGGTTTTGAAGTAATTGTAAAAATATTCAGAAGAGCCTGTGTAAGGACTTGTGATGGCATTACTACGTATACAACTGGAGATTAACTTGGTAGCACAAAAACAAATAGACTTCAAAAAGAGAGGTCTTAATGAGCCTTCCATGAGTATTGTTGGCTTCCTCGATCCTCTGTCATCATGGCAACCAACAGCTACAGTATAAATGAAAATTGTCCAACCAGAACTTGGTTATTAAACAGGTGTTTAAAAGAAAACAATTCTCCAGACCATAAGCAGAGGAAAGAACCATGTATGAGCCACAGCTGTTCCCCTGACAATGTTTTCCTGCCAGGTATATAAACATCCCCCGCACTCACACACTGAATAAAAGTACTGCGAGCTCCCACCTACACAGAGAGCAATACTTCATAAAGAGAAAAGAAATTTGCGAATAAGCGTTGCCAATAAGCATTTAATACATTCACACAATGACATTTAAATCAACGCATGTTGTTACTGTTTTGCAAAATGGAAGAGACCTGAACTGTCACCAAGTGACAGTAAAGGATGCACAGCTGGGATGGGTGGGGCAGCGCTGCAGTTCGATGCCTTTAAGTAGTTGCATAAAACAAGAAAGCACATTTAACCTGGCTGAGATTTTCAAGATAAAATGCAAGTGGAACAATAACGGGAAAGCCGACAGCAAGGGGTGCTAGAATAATATATTACAGCTGTTAAACCTAGTGCTTTCCTGAAAGGAAAAAGAATTGCAATAAAAACAAACTGTATTTTATGCTCCTAACAATGAAACAGCATTTTGCTTCTTCAAATCTGAATTTTATTGGCCTCAGAGGATTCTGTGTTCCTAAAGATTAGCCTTCCCATGGGAAATTAAAAAAAAAGTCAAAATACTAGCTCCCCTCTCATGAAGTCATTCCTTTGAGCATGTTTCCTTAGCAGCCTTGCATGGCACAGCTTGTGAAAATGTCTTGCATTTCTTCCCACTCAAGAGTTTTAAAAAATAACTTTGAATTCCAGAAAGCCCAAACAGGAATTACTCCAAGCTGGGTTTCCTTTGCAAGCACCACAAGCTAATCTTGCTGCTTAGTCCATAGCGGCAAAACAAAAACATTTTACTTCAGATTGACGGCCAAATGGCAGAAACATCTAAAAAAAGTAGGACTTCAAGCTGCGTCAGCAAAGCAGGACTTTGATTCCTACTCTTGATTAGAGACTCTGTTGGCCAAGATGCTTTGAGTTAAAACAATATACAGTAGCTTTGATTTTCAAAGCTTTGGAAGCACATTATACATTTCACTTAATATAAACTCAGTTTGCAGACTGACCTTTGCCTGCAGTATAAAAATAATGCAAACTTGTTTACCTGCTTCCTAACCACTCCCTCGGACTACAGATGCCTTTTATCTTATTGTACTTAGCCAGTGTATAAATGTGGTGTCCATATGTCAAGACTGTTTTAAATATTAGTTAGTTAAAAGTTTGTTAAATTCCCAGTGAATTATATTTTTAAATAATTAATGTACCACTTAAATGCCTCCTTCGATTCTTTCAACATCATTCTTCTCCCAAATGCTGAACCAAAAAGTAAGCAACTATGAATACTGAGCCTGAAGTACACTGCTGAAAGGGTAAATACAGGGGATTTTATAAAAAGTAGCAGCTCCACAAACAATGTGAGATATAAATCTTTCACCAAGTCAGTACAGTAACAGAAAAGGAATAGCAATAAAACCTGCACCATCAGCCACATTTTTGCTTTATTATTTCCCTATGAGTTCTTTCAATTTGCATGCAGTGCACCTGTCATTACCTTACAGTATTTGTGGAGGAACAAAATTAAAAGCTCAAGAGCCTGGACAGAATTTCTTCCAGCAAGATCTAAACGCCCTTCTTGTCTCAATGAACGAACTTTTTTTTTATTTCTTTCCTCCTTTCACCTGGTTCACCATAAAGCTGCTCATTTCTGTATAAATATCTCTTCCCCTCTTCAGTGGATGTTTGTCTGCATTGCAGACAAGGTTCATACAGTCACTGTCCCCACTTTCAACCTCCTCAGCTACAAAGGATTCATTCCATTTCTTGGGCAAGTTTTCTTACATCACTGAGCTTTATAAAACACAGCAGCAATGCCAGCAGTACCTCACTCTGTCGAACTGTAGTTCTTCACATGCCCACACAAACCATGGCCACACCTGTCACTGTGGCACTGGTTCACACAAAAGAGCCCCAAACAAATCCTCTGCATTTAGGTGCAGTTCAGCTAATGTGCTGCTCTGCCAGCATCATTTTATCTATACTATTTTCCCAGTTAAATAAAACTGTAGTCCCTCTTCAAGAAAATTGAAAAATACTCCCAACACAAACACCCTTGGAATAAAGATCCAATAACCATCCTAAAGGCTTACAGGAAGTCACAGGATCACAATTAAAACAACTGTCATGCCCTGTATGAAAACGTAATATAAAAGATACCTTACCATGAAAAGGTTTACTCTGGTGTAAAATACAGACTGTATTTTAGAAGTACTAATTATCTCTACATTACTCAAGTCATTAAATTTGTAAAAATTCACAGGCTTTGTAGGGTTCAAACCCCTTAAGACTTTACAAATTATTGTACTTGTTTTGAGTCAATTGAACCTGACAAAGCTTGTGATCTCAATAAATTTTACTGGGTCACCTCTAAGCATACACAATACAATCACGCCACCTACCCATTCCTTTAAGAAGGTGCATGAAGCCATTCTCAGTCAAAGAAGATAAACCAGAACAGATTAAATATTTACATTCATTGCCCAGATGATGCGATAAAACGGAAATTCAATTTAAGGTTAAAGACTTGTATAACCACAAATATTGACGTTATTCCATTTAATTCACTACAATGTCATATTTGCCAAAAGCTGGGCTGTCTTGGAAAGGTTTGTCAAAAAACAAAATTTCAAGATGCTGAGGAAACCTTCCAAAGCAAAAGAAAGATTTTAGTACCACTGTCTGGAAAGACAGACAGTCTCCACTCCAACCCTGAGTATGTCCTGGTGTTTCAGATGAACAGATAACCCAGGAGGAAAAATGTTCACACAATGACATGCATTTATCCATAACAACGGAGCTACAAAAGCATCCTGCTCATATATTAACCCAACTGTCCTGTCTCTGTACTAGTGTTTTAGTTTGTATCATGGGTGCACTTATTTAATAAGTTTCCAACCACATTTTGCTACAAACGATGCAGCAGAGTGCACAACCCAAGCACCTTTTGGATGAAACTGCAGATATGCCCTCAGAACACACCTAATGCACTCCCAGCACTAATGGGCACTCAGGTCACTGCTCTATGAGAGCCAGTCTGAAACATCTCCACTTCTTCTTTCAGGATTGCCTGAACCCTTGTTACAGACCGTGTTGCTCAAAACCTGCCCTACTGGGTGCACTGCTTGCTAAGATACATGAAGCCAGTTAACAGACACATCTTAGCAAGTGGAACTGGTAGAGCACATCAGACTTCAGTGAAGATTTCCCACCTCACACTTCCCGAAGATTAGGTCCTTGGCCAATATCATTCACCCCTCTTCAGTTTGAAATTACTTATATTTGGCTTTGATATTGTATGGGTTGCTCTGTTCTCATGACCAAGTGTTAGACCTACTCTTCTCTTCAGCCTCTCCCTCTCCTTCAGCGTCAGGGTGTCAGCCTTGGCAATCACAGGGACAATGTTCACTTTTCCATGAAGAGCCTTCATGAACTCTACATCTAATGGCTTCAGTCTGCCAACAAGCAGGAAAAAGAAAAAAAAAGATTTAAAATAGGCATGGGGTCTTGTGTTGTTTGTTTTTTAACAGACCAAATGTATTAAAAATTATTTATTTCAAGTGTCCACATAAACAATATTTTCATAATAAATTAAGTCAGCTTAATGCCCTTGCTTATTAACTTGGTTGTGTAAAGTTTAAGTTGTAATTAAAATTGTCACTATACAATTAATTGGATATTAAAAACACTTATGTTTCTGGGTGATAAACAATGCAGTATTGACTACCTCAAAACAATATTAAATGCCAAAAAGGGGACAAGGTAAAGGAGAGCATTAATCCCCAAAAGACTGCTTTAATTGCACGAGCTGACAGGTTGGGAAGTAACTCAATTAATATTACTGCTAAGTTACCCGTTCAAGTAATGAACAGACAAGGTACAACACCCTAAAATAAAGCAGCTCAAGTTTTTGCTTACCCATGCCCAAAAGGAGAGATGAAGTAAAAGCAGCAGTGGACTCTGTTGTCTATGATGTGGCGCCTGTTCAGACCACTCTCATCATGTAGGTATCGCTCAAACTGGTTGTCAATGTAGTGGATAATTGTTTTGAAGCTGCGGTATGGGAGGGGGGAGAAAGAGAGGCATCTCACATCAGCTTTAAGTAATAAGGAAAGAATCACGAAAAGATAAGAACAGGACAAACACACTTTTATTAAAAACATTACTGTTACAAAAAATTCAACTTCCTAGCATTTTATCTAGTACTGAGGAAAAATATTTTGATAATGCAAAAGGGTGTTTTCATAACAACCACTAAGTGTCAACTTATGCCTAGAGCCAATTTCAAGTGTTATTCTGTTCACTGAATAAAAAGTTCAAGTGCAAGCTCAGAAAAAACGACTCTAGGCTGAGACAACACAGGAATAGAAGATTGAGGATTTTTCTGCCTTTTTTTCTGGGGGTAGGGGCTGAAGATGTTTTTAAACTAGTTGACAAATGACATATCCTAGATATCCTCTTGATTTACAACCCTGAACCTAGAGCCAAGTTTCTATAGTTACCTCTGAAAATTCTGGTATTCTAGTCTGTTTGAATTAAATACAAATACATTTGCAAGTCATGCACTCAAGCATCACATGATTTATTAAGCTATTTTTGTTACCTTACAGAATTCTTTTCTGTTGGCGAAGAAAATAATTCCTACTTAGCTCAAGGTAATGTAAAATATTCCCTACAAAGAAGTAAATGAGCACAAAATCTGATCACATAGATTAATCAGACACAGAGAGCAGTGATTAGAGAGAGAAAAGAAAACACAATGCATAACTAAGAAGATCATTTTAAGCTGTTCCAGAGCATGCAGACACCTGCAAATACCATTAATATAAAAGAACACTTTATATTAGGTACTGCAGGGGAAGGGAAATGAACAGCTGACGTAGATAAGATTAGGTAGATGACTGTGTATCATGAACATGTCTTAAACTACTTGAGAAACAACTAAGCAGAAAGCTTAACTTGAGAAATAGGAACATACATATTTCTGTTGCTGAGAAAGCACAAATTTGATGAGATACATTTAAGGAGGAAACAGAGCAGGTAACAGAAAAGAAAATTTGGAAAATGAACACAGAATGCTGGCAAATACTGCAACAGGCAGCAAGGTTTGACCCAGGGCTGCATGGCTGCAAAGAAGATAATAAAAGAAAGTAACAAGAATGATGGAAGAGATCCTGGAGGGAATTTGATTCTCCAAAGCTAGGTAAGCTTTTGGATTGAATTGCAGGAATAAATCCACAGTAGAATATATATACACATGCTTACATCTTTGCAAGATTCAGCTGTTCTAAGTCATACTACAGAACACAACACAGCAAAAGATGGAATTTATTGGGTTTTGACCTTACTTCTACTCATTAGGAACCAGCATCTTAATACCTAAATGTGCTGAAACACATCAATATGGTTTCTGTTCCTGCTGATCTTCAACTGCTGATCTCTTAGCTGGTAAAAGGTAATGAGACTGAAGACATAAAAATATTAGGACAGAAACCAAACACTAACAATGGGAAAGAGCTATCACACATTTCTCTGGAAATATAATCAGTTTACGTGCAGTTTTCTAGCTCTAACAGCTGTAATTTTCCCTACAAATATGGTGTTAAGTGTCCTGTACCTCCTGACTTCCGGGAAACACCTGGCTTATACCACAGTGCTGTCATTACTTAGGAGATAGCACATCCTGTATTGTAACAGCAAACAGCATAAATACTGCATTTAAGCCCACTGGGGGAAAATGAACAATATTATCAAGCTGCCAAAACCCACAAAATATAACCTTAGTCTGTTAAAAAAAAAAAAATAGAGAAAGAAAGAAAAAAATAAATAATTTAGCAGCAGCCAGAGAGCAGAGAGCAGCTATCAAAGAATGACCTGCGACACCACAAGCAAGATGAAATAAAGCGTGTGATCGGTAATATCGAACAAGTTCACCTGTAGTCTGCTTTTGTCAACCACTTTTTTGAGGCCAAGTATCAAAGCAAATCTGAGCATCAAGCAATTTTTTTCCTCCCCGATTATATCCTCTCTCTTCTCATGAAAGATGTTATTTTAAGGACATGTTTCTCTCATGATCTCAATGTACTTACGCATGGAAAAGATGTCAAACCTCCCACCATAAGGAATTTTGCTGTTCTCTGAACACACCCCTAAACTGATGCCATGAGCAACCCTAGGTGTGGGTCTGATTGTAAAATACAGAAATCCAGCCAGCACTAAAGCTTCAGAATCTAAAAAATTATCACTATAGTTAACTGTGGTTCACCTCCACCTCTCCTTACATACTGTTTTAAGTACAACAGCATCCAGAAAACGAGAATTACTCTGCATTGTACTAAATCTATAACAAATCATTTCCCAATCCAGTAGACCTCCTGGACACACTCCTGGTAGCACAAAATCCTTATCAGTCCTTCTTCTGTGACACAAAATACATAAAAATTTACCTGAGCTCCCATCCACGAAAGTCAAACTCTAAAATTTAGCCCTTTCATCAATGCCCAGACAGAGACTAAAAGCCATTAGGGAACCCACTCAGGAGAAAGATATTTGAAACAGTCCCAGTGATTGTTGCCTCCTAGAGACACCATGCCAGTTTGGTTTACCTGTGTTCAAAAATAGCCTTAGTAAAATTCATCACCCTGAAAAACAAATAGTCTGCACAAATTGTAGCCTTCCCAAAAAAAAAAAGGGCTTTATAAACCGTGGATCATGATCAGCACTATCTACCAGTGAACCACAACTGCAGTAAATGCTCCTGAACACAAAGATAAGTTCAAGAACATGAACTTGCTCCTTCCTCTGAACTACCAAGGAAGGAAGGTGGTTGCACTGGGTTAGTCTTCACTACAGTTCAGAACAAAGAGTCTGTCCATCCAAGTCCTGGAGACATCCTGTAAAGATTAACAGACTTTGTCAAAATGACACTTGCCTGGGCTGAAAGGTTTTTCATGTGACATAAGCAGACTAAAGTGATACCATTAACTGCATCTTTTTATTTTGTAGGATGTAAGTGCTGTTTGTTCCTGTAGCGTATTTGATGTTTCAGATTTGTCACAGAAAATTACGTATAAATTGTTCTACTCAGGTCTGAATCACCACGGAATGATTCTACTCAGAAAACCTCCAAAAAGAATGGGGAAAATCTGAACATGGAGGTCTCCAAGAAACATCTGAGCAGAATAAACAAAGGGCACTAGAACACAATCAACAGGAAGAGCTCTCTATAACACAATGCACAGGCTGCAGAGCTCTCAGCTCCAGCGGAAGGAAGCTCTAGTCAACAGTGCACAAAATAGGCAAGATCATGATGCAGCCCAGAAAGATGCCTTTGTTTTATTCCAAAAGTTCAGTTTTTTTCAACTTACTAAAGTAGGAAAAGTGGGAGGAAAATAAAAACCTCACTAAAGCTTCACTTTCAGACTTTCATTTAGTACATTACAGAACTTCACTGCCTTCACTTTTGCTGTGTTCCTACATCTACACCATAGAAAGAAGAGAAAAACCCTGTCTGATAATAAGAACACTGCAGATACATCATTCTGTCAATGCAAGAATGAAAAACATTCTATTAGCAATATATATGTTTATTTTACCTGTTACTTATCTCTTTTCTTGTCTTTAACTTATACTGAAGGACTCAAATAAACCTGTATTAGCTTTATGTTCCATTTCTCTGCACAGTGACCCTTGTTTGCCTTGGGATTACCACCACCACCACCACAAATAAAGCGTCAACAAAATTAATAACTAAGTAAAATAAATATTGTTAGCGCTTCTTAAAAAACAATCGTGTCAAAATTCGAAGTTTTACTCCACTGCAACTAGAAGCATCCCAGTAAGGATAGCTCATCTTTATTTGAAAAAAGTTACCAGCTTTCCACAGTTCATGAGAATTGCCTGAGTGTAATTATTTGGAAACTACATTTATGAACTTATTAATTCTAGCTTTGTTACTAATTGCCCAGTTCCTATCTAGCTACTTTATAAACTTCTCTCTTCACAATCATTATGCTAAAGCAATTATGTGTGTTTTCCAGTGTATTTGCTGACAATTACTTCATCCATTAAAGACTCTCAGTGATATTTAGGCCAGAGAGAGCCAAGTGCTAACTTCACCATAAAAAAACACCAGTTCTACCTAAATTGCTAGTAATACATATAGAAGACAGGGAATGAAAAGAACTGTCTTAAAAACATGAAAACTGGATGGGCCAGAGACACAGAAAGTAAAAGACAGAAAGTTTCCCCACCATAATTTTGTCCTATTGGAATGGCCATAGAGACAAAAAGCTGACTGCAGTGCTCAGAGAAACTTTTTGAAGGAGAGGCTGTTAATTTTGAGGCAGAATCATAGACACAGCCTACAAAACTTTTAAGAACATCAGAAGTGGTTAGAAAATTGAAAGTGGAAGTTGTAGAAAGTAACAGACACACTAAAGTAGTGTTTGTGTACGGCACACACTTTATTAACAAAGCAGTATTTACACACATACCAGTCCTGGCTGTTAATGGCATCTCCATATCCTGGTGTGTCAACTACAGTTAAACGCAGCTTCACCCCTCGCTCCTCTATCTCTACTGTAGAAGCTTCAATTTGAACTGTTCTCTCTATTTTCTCTAAAATAAAGGAACATTTGGATTGTTATTTGCCTATCAATTGCTGCAGAGACCCCCACAGGAGAGAGCAAGAGAGGAGAAACTGCAAACACAAGTGTGTTGTAACCTGCATGACATAAAATATTTTATCAAAATACACAAAGTAGTAGGCAAAATTTAACACCATGTTTTTGTAAGTAAACAAGAAACAATGAACAAAAACGTGGGCTTATTATGACTATATGCAAAAATAAAATCATAATACTCAAAAGCACAATAGATTCTTTGTAAAAAGGTTATTTACACCTCTAACCATGATTTAAGGCACTAGAGACAAAAAGCAGTAAGAAGAAATGGGGATTAGAGCAAAACCACATTTAGGTATTTGATACCTAAAAGGTTTGGGAGGTGTTTTTTTTAATAACAACTGATAAAGAAACAAAAGCTGAGTCTTTGAAAGGAAATCTAAATAGGAAAATGACAACTCAGCAAAACGTAATTTAGAAAATTTAAATACAGCATGACGAAGTGGTGTAATAGGTGAAGAATGAAGCAATATTAAGTGAAAAGAACATGAACTTTTATAGGGTGGAGTGTGCTGGAGGAACTGCAAAACCACATTTACCTGCAGCTCCAGGAATATAACGTTCTGGATAAAGATCAGTCAGGAACAGACTGTTAATTAAAGTGGATTTTCCTAAGCCAGACTCACCTACAAACAAAATAATTCAGGTTATTAAGCATATACACTTTTTACTCCAAGATTTTTAAAGCACCTTGTCTTTCTCCAAGCCCACATTATAGGAAAAATAATTTGTTCATCAGGATCCACCCTAGCTTTTGATATAAAAACATCAAAGGTTCAGCTAAGCGCTTTGAAAACACCGGAAAAACAAGCCTCCAGTGTTTTCATAACAGTTACATGAAAATTTTAAGTTTACTGTAACAGATGTCACAATAAAAGCTGAAAGGTCATACAGCACTTGGACTATAGATCTAGAGATAGTTCAGTTACTTGCAGGGAAATCACAGCTTTTTTCATTTAAACTTACAAAATCAGGAGCTGTAACTCTCCTGCAGAAAATTTCTGAGAGCTTGAAGGTTTTCCTAAGCTAGAAATTGAACCTGGAACACTGCTGGGAAGAAAAATGAGTAAAGCAATCCCAAACTAACAGTCAAGTTTTGCACCCTTACAGTTAAGCCCATATATGTTCTATGAAACTGAAAACCATAAAGCAAATTATTCAAAATTCACCTGAGAAGTTTCATAATTCTGTAACTTCAAATGATACAAATTTTGTCCTACATCTGAGTAATAAAGTGAAACGTGTAAATTTAACTACTAAATCTGAGTTTCAAAAAATCACTTGTTTCCTAACTCAAGGAATCAAAGGAGTCAGCATTTAGACCAACTAGCCATATTATTTTAGATTCTACTAACCCGATCTTAGAGATGAAAAAGTTATCTGCATTTCTCATCACAAACTACATGACACAAGAACTCCACAATTATCATGAATTACCTATTTATCTCACAAACACTGCTGAATACTGTCACCAAGTAATCCCAAATGGTACTACAGAGCACATTTTCATTTTTCACTAGGTGCTACAAAAGAGTGACGGTTCTGTGGACTCCCTTTGCACATGTACACCATTAAACTGATTTAATGGAATCATAATTCAACATGTCACTGGGAAGAGCTTTGTGCCTAAAGGACTCTCCATCAAAGAGACTGAGAGGTGCTCATTGATAGAACAGGCATATTACAGGTTTATCTCTGACACCAGAGTGAGTCAGTACAGAACAGCAGAAAACACAAGAGCAGCATCACCATTTCAACAGCAAGATACTCACCATGAGCATTCAGGCTTTCAATGGGGAAACAAGACTCAAAGAAAGATTGAACAACTATCCCTATCATCTGACGATGAATCAGGAATACAAAAATGTCCTGTTGGCTCCAAGGCATCATCTTTAATCATTATAAATACTCCCTCCTACTAAACATGACAAAATAGTAACAGATTTAATTAGAAAGTGTATAGAGGTTCAAAGCTTCTTCTTCTGTGTAACAGCCAAATGCTAAGTAGGAAGATGTATATGTCTACCTAAAAGAAATGATGTTGTTGTTGTTGTATAACGCCAAAAATACTTAAAGAAGTCACTTACCAACCACCATCAGTGTGAATTCAAAGCCCTTCTTCACAGATTTCCTGTGAACCTGGTTGGGCAGATTAGCAAATCCCACATAGCCTGCCGAGTCGGAAAACTGACAAGAAAACAAAGGTTGAATATAAATGAGATCCCTTTCCCCCTAAAAAGCTGGAAAAGAGTTTACTTGATTCTACACAATAAAGTGCAGGGGTTTATAAAGCACAAGGAAGAATAGAGAATGAAACAATTCTTGCTGCAATAGCGAGGCAGACCTTGAAAAGGCTCATTTACCAAGCGGGCAGATACAAATAGAAATCAGATAAGTACCTTGGGCTATACAAACAAAAGTCTTCCCTTGGATAAAATAAAAATAAAAATCTGCAAGCTTGCAAGAACACACTATTATTAATCTTAAGAAATAACTACAGCTAAAAATAAAAAAAATCTGTTCAAATTTGGTGTCTGCTGCTACTATCTTCTATAAAAATAATGTATATGCTTACAGGTAAAAAACAAGAACATTGTACTAAGGGGGGAATTACTGAGATATAATCACACAGAGATGTATCTTTTGCTTGTTAAGCTGTTCACCTATCTTCACAATCTTTAACTTCTAACACAAAAGCAGGAAAAAGAAACACGCCTGAAAAACTTATCAAAGAGATTTGGGCTATAAACAGGGCAGTCTGCTTCACCATCTGTTATCCATTGACTGAAAACCTAATAGGAGCCTAAAGAAGAACTGCAGCCACCTGACTTAGGGACCTATGGGCTACCTGGAACCAGATGTTTTCTTCACAGATGAGTTTATGATGAGAACAGATTTTTTACAATGCCATACACTTCCAGTGGTGTGGGGGGATACAAGGGAAATCACTTAAAAGGTAATTATTTACTGGCTAACAATCCTTTTAAAGCCTATCCACGTGGGCAAAAACATTAGAAATGAAGGCTTGTCATATGAAATTTCCTTAGGTGAAAGTACCATTTTAACTTTGTAAGCAGAGACTGAATGTCTGGTGAACACCAGAAAGCCTATCACTAGGATCACGTGCAATCTCTGTCTCTGCTAAGCAGTTCCTTTTAAGAAACACATCTGAAGAAATAAGGTATCTTTTATTCACATTTTTAGCACTTCAGTAAAACCACAAGTATTTCAGAAGTTGAACAGATTCTAGACAAAATTTTGGCTATGCAGCCATCTCTTTACCTTTACTTTTTCACCTGACTGAGACATGTTTCTTCACTTCAGGTTTCAGACGCTGGAAAAAAAAAGTCATAGTGCATGTTAGCTGACTTGAAGATTACATTACTTTTAATTTTGAACTGATCAATTGCATGTAATAATCACATTCTATTCTAGTAGAATGAAATGTCACATACTTAAGGATTACCAGAACAAACAAGCCATTAATCAAAATGTCTTGCTTCTGAAATAAATCACAGGAGTATTTAATTTAAATACTTAAAATTTTCAAAACAGAAATATTCATTTAAAATGCAAAATATTAAAATTTAGTATCACAACAAACTTTCACCCATCCTGTCTTCATAGAAGGATGGTTCACAGATAGGCGAATGTAATGCAAATGTTGTCCAAACATTACATTTGAGAATTATTACCACATCCAAAAATTCTCATGAGAACAGGACACCTACATGATTCTCAGGTGAGGGTCAGAACATAACATTATTTTCAGTGACTTCAAAGTGCTATTGCTGAATAGGACACTACACTTGGCTAACCCATGCTGGACACAAAAATTCACCCCGGTGTGAAGGACTATCAAAAAAGACTTGTTCTTTAGTTTCAGACACCCTGAACAGCTGGACTTTGGCAAGCCCTTATCTCTTTACTCAAGGATGTTAGCTGTGCTATAGATTAGTTATCAGGGCAATAGCAAGGCCCTTTCATTTAGAGCAGCCCCAGAGTAGGGACAGGAAACACAGAAGTGGCAGGAGCACTTCACAGCTTGGTTTGTTGACAATGCTGCTCTTGGCCTGGAAAAGCAGGGAAGTGACCTATGCAGGCACCTGTGTGTTCAGACTTTCCTGTTGGGTAGCAGGAGTCGTTTTAGCAGGATACAGTCCAGTTTCTAACACTGGCAGTTTGACAGTCAAATCCTGGCAGAGACACACTAAACTATGGACTGAAGGAAACATCGAAGTTAGCATAATTGCCACTTGGAGTTTTAAGTAAACAGGTCTTCAGCTCCCATGGTATTTCATTTGCCCTGCAGCAGGCACTTAAAATCCTGGCAGCTGTGCAGGTATCAGCTACCCTATGAGCAAGGAAAGTTGTTTTTTTCCTCCTCCAACTACTTTTCCCCCATACCCAGCTCATTTGCTTACTAATGAAAGCCCAATGCATCCATTGCCTGGAAAATAGGGAGGTCCTGATTCTAATCATCTTCTGTCATCCTCTAATTGTGTATTCCTCAAAACATTCTGGAAAGCATCCCTTAAGAATGGTTTTGAAAACACAGTGCTTATTTTTCTTTGACCAGTATTCAAAGGCTCATTCCAGCCTCCAGCTAACTATTGTCACAGATCCTTAAAGACAGTCACAAACCCACTGACAGAAGTAACTTGTGGCTCTGTCCACATCTTGTTTCTAGGTTTGGAAACCTCTGTTGTCACCTTGTCAATAAAATTAGTAACCTAGTTCAAGAGTTTAGAAAAGCTCATATTTACGGAGTGCTAATGTAGACATACCTGACCCATTTCTCACAGTAATGCCAGGGGAGAAGCCACCCAGGCCAGCTGTCCATAGACAAAGGAGAGGGGGGGAACGATTCAGGTTTCAATACATATGGCAAATTCTCTAACCACTTCTACCTTAAACTGACAGTATAGTCACATCCATTGTGGCATTACTAAAGTTACTTGATTAAAAAGCAGAAGAGGCAAAATTGTTGTCAACTGATTATGACACATTCGGCTTCAAAATTAGTCTGTCATCTCATAAAAGAACATTTTTTCATAAAATCATCTGTTCCACAAATACAGCTTACAAAACCTGTTTCCTATAAGGCAAACCTCGTGCCTTACTCTGACCGAAAAGTTGCTGTAGCCAAAGCAGCAGCCCAGCTGCTCTGATCACATCATGACTGCAGCTCACACTTCCAGTTAGTCACTTCCCAATGTCTTCTGTTAGAATAGAAATGTGCTAGCTAAAAGTTACCTCAACAACAACAAAAAACCCCACAGAAACACCTGCTGTGCTACAATGCTTAAGGCGCCAAGGTTCATTTGGGAGCTCAGTTGCTCAGCCGTGACATTTTGCAATTCCTAGTACTGCCCTCATGAGGTTTCCTCGAAAATCATTCCACCAAACAACTTCCCTGGATGACCACATGCTGTCTTCCCGAAGCTCTACCATACAGTACAAATCAAAACCTCAGAATTAACAAAATGCCATACATTAAATCTTCTTACAGCACCAAACAACCGCAGCACTCTCAGCACTGCTCACAAGTGAGAGCTTGGCGCTGGACCAGTCCACACTGCACATCAGTGACTGCAGAAACCCACCAGCTCTGCCTGCACACAGCTGACTCAAACATCAAAACAACGTGAAGTTGAGTCTCTAACAACAGTCTGGGTAGTCCCACACCTGGAAATTGTAACATCTAATTTCTTATCAACTGTCCAGAACAAAATGTATAAAAAAACCCCACAACTAAGGCAAACGAGAGCAAGAACTGTATCTGTTCTGTTTTCTTTACATTTTCAAAGTACTCTTTCAATCAGTATGAGATTAGCAAATCAGCACATACAAAACAGTTCAAGGAGAAAGGAATAGACAAGATACATTCACAACAACTTGCAAAAAGCAGTGAAACTTTATTTGTAAATAATGCTGGGCCCTATTTAGCAGGCCTAGCAGAAAAAAAGGGACACTGCGCTACAGCATAGGAATGTCCAAATCTGGTTTTGAACAATGGATAACATAATAAAGTTTCATTTCAGATCTCAACATGTTTATTCCTATCCTGAACAACATCATGTTGGCAATCTAAAGGAGCAAAGTACGACCAAGTTCAGTTGTAGCTGGAACGTGCCATCCCACCGTCCCCTGCTAAGAACAGTATTCCGGTGAGAGAAAGAGAGGGGAAGGAAAATGGGTCATTTCCTTTGTTCCTGTCAGGATGCAAGAAGTAAACTGCGAGGAACAGGCAGACTGGGAGCTTCTTAATAGGAACCAGCACAAAGAAAGCACTACCAAACATGTACAAAGAGCATTTCCATATAAGGGTATCAAACAACATTTTCAAATAATCACTTTGGAGGGACCTTACAACCATCTCGACAAGCAGAACAGCCCTCCTGATTTCTCAGATGAGGCTTCTTTCTTTCCATCAGAGGCTATATAACTCAGATACTTTTTTGGCAGTATTTAATAAAAGCAGTGAAAACTTTAAAAGGTTTCCCAGTGCTGGAAATGGTCTCAACAACACCAGCATTCTGAAGTCACTTTTCAGACTTAAAGCAGACAGAAACACCGAGAATATGTCAGTAAACCACCAGTATTTGTGGTTTCTCACTAAATGAACCACAAAACCCAAGGAAGAAATGTCAAATACTGAGTCACACCTATAATAATAGAAAAAATGACATGAATCTGTGAATCACTGAGTTCTAACAAGTGTGTCCAGCAGAGCCTGTTCCGTGTGCCATGCTTCGTTTCTGGCACGTCCTCACCACTGCGGGAAACCCCCTCCTCCCCACTCCCTCTAGACCAGCAATCCCAGGTGATTTCATTTTTCCTCATTAGAAATAGATATTATCAGTTGAAGGAATCATCTTTTACACACTAACAATTCTGCTTTATTCTTATTCAGGAAAATGACTGTCTCATTTCCACCAAATACGGAATTAACAGAAAATGCAACAACCCAGCTGTGACCTTTGCAGACAGACTATGCTAAGTGTGAGCCACAGCTCTGGCTTGGAATTGATGTTCAGTGCTCATAAGTTCTACAGCTTCCTTCTGCTATTGTATTTGAACCAAGGAAACTGTACGGGAATTACTACTAGGAATGCATCAAAATTTGGAACATGCATGTGACTGAACAGCACGCATATGCACAGCAAAAGGAACAAGGACTAAACAGGAGTTCAACCACCTGTACGAGCACTATTCTTAAAAGGCCAAGAAAAAGCAATGCAGAAACCTAAAGCTCTAATCCTAAAAGTTCCATTTCAACGCTAACATATGACTCTAAACAACTCCTTTTCGTAGTGTTTTTTCAATTAATCCGATCACTTGAAACACACAAAGGAGGCAGTGATGCCGTTCTTGTAAATGATCAGTTTTAGGGATGATGTTGTCCCTATGCGAGGAGCTCTTGACAGTATTTTTGCAGAGTTACTGTGTCACAGAAATACTTTAAAACAGACCTGTAATTGTGAAAAGCAGGGGCTTTTTAAAATTAAAAAGCTAAATATATTAGCCACAATCACTCATCAGGAAACAGGCAGCTCTGCCTCACACCCACAGAGCATAAATATAATTGTGTACATACTGGCAACGCACAGCAAACTGTTAAGTTTGTCTTTAAATCACTTCCACGTCATGCTTAAGTCTCATGATACCAATCAAGTCTCTGACCTACACGTGAACAATAATTAAAGACAAAAAAGCCAAAAATCCAAGAAAAACACCACAAAAAGAAAACCCAGGAAAGTAAAGCACTGGTTCGGTCAGTGGTCAAAGCAGGTACGCGTCGCTCTGTGCATGCCCCCGCCGCATCCCCGGCTCCCGGCAGCTGCAATCCCATGGTGGGTGCTGCAATTTTAAAAGCATCCGAGGAATGCCCAGTGGAGACAGCACTTCCTGCTCCATCCTCTCCTCACATCTCCGGCTACCCCAGCACGGCGGCCTTGTCCACATCTCAAATTAATCTCTGCCTTGTTTTAAAAACAAACCAAGGTGTGCGCGAAAACGGCCCAACCGCGGCGTCCCGGGGCTCCTGCCCCGGTGCGCTTCTCCCGTCCCCACACACCGGCTACACAAACCTCGCCGCGAGCGGCGGCGGGAGGCCGGACCGAGGCCGCGCCTTGCAGGGGGCGAGCCCCTGGAGCGCTGTGGGGGCGGAGGCGCCGCCAGCGCGGAGGACGCGGCCCCTTCCCGGCGCTCACCTGAGGCCGCGGCCGCTCCCGCCGCCAGGCCGCGATCCGCCGCTCCCGCCCCACAGCCCTCCCGCATCCCACAACCCACCGCGGCAGAGTGCCCGCCTACCTCGCGCCACTCTATGGTCCGGGCCGTGCCGGAGACAGCAGCGAGAGGCGGCTCCGGGAGCAGCAAGAGGAGGGACAGAGCGTCCCCCGCCTCGGCGGGCGCGGCCATGGCGGCTCGCGGGCCAAGGCCACCGGCGGACTAACTCCTGAGGTGCCACATCTACACGGAATGGTTTGGTTTCTGTTTTCTACCCAAACGTCGTTGAACTTTGAGATTGCTCCACCTACAGCAGGTTTTAGCGATACTCCTCACTGGAAAACCTGGCTGGTGTGATAACCGGGGGAAATCGAGCTTAAACTTTGTGCTCTTTGATTGTAGTGCACACAACCCTGTTTAGTTTTCAGATGCTCATTCACACATGAAGCAAATTCCTCTCCCGAACATTGTGCAAAAAATCCAATGTACTTGTTTTACTTCCACTATTCTCTTTCCTCACGGCTTTCCCTCTGGTTCTGTGAGAGCCTTGGTCGCTGTCATCGCTGCAGAGCTGAGTGCGATTCTCACCTGCAAGTTCTCTGAGGTATCAGGGACTCCAGCGGATATAAACCTGGAGTGTAAAAGATACCTACAGTCAGATTACAGAAACAGATCACTTTCTCCTGGGGAAACAGCGTGACATAGCCCAAACTCTAAATGCAACACTGTCAAACTAAAACGCTATTAGCAGAAGTACTGGAAAGGTTTTTTCCAACTTTCCTGCTGCAAGAACTGTTCAGGAAAGTTTCTAGAAATCCATCCACACATTTTGAGCGGGCAATTTGTATGTGTGGCCTAGCAGCAAATATTTTGATTTAAAATTCTGAATACCAAGAAATGCATTCCTGTTTTGCCTGTATTCCCGTCCATTAAGCAAACTGGGTTGCAGCTCACAACAGGAAAATGTGGAAGTGAAACAAATGCTGCTGAAGGCAGACTGGCATTATTTGCAATTCACATTGTGCTGATATTATCAGCTGGGCATTGATGTGATCTGAGTAAGAACAAGATAAAAGCCAGTGAAAGTGCAAGCAAGTTCCACTTCCTACAACAAAATATAATGTTATAACTCAAACTTCTGATACACACTTCTTTGCTGGAGGAGTTAAAAGATGCCATTTCAGTCTTCTTTAGAAACTAAGGTTTTATTTTAAAATATTCAATGGATTTCCATATAGGTGCTTTGTACTATCACCAAAGGAACAACTGTGGCAGTTTTTCTTTCACTAAATTAGAACACTGTGATGGACACAAGATTTTGCACACATGCACTGCTATTACAAACAACTGTTTAGTTAATTTGCAGAAATTATAAGAAATTAGCACAGACAATGCCAACCTACAGCCTGCCATCTGCCATCTCCCAGAGTCAGGTGGGAGCTAGTGCTTTCCCATGACCGTCACTCCTTTCCTTTGGCAGGATTTAGTGCAAGGGGTGAAACAGCCTCCAGAAATTTCAAATCCTTCACTACTGAGGTACACCAATATTTTTCCCAAGTCATGGCTGAATCGGATCACTGACCAAAATGTTCCGGGAAGCCACAATCCTCCCCAAAAGGTTCCATTAGGCCAGAAAGTGACCTAGGGAAGGGCACTTGGGGTAAGAGCAGAGGTCAGTCCTAGCCAGTGCCCTGCCTCTGCAGTGCCCAGGAGCAGATGCTTCGGAAAAGATAAAAGTAGCACCGTGCCTGTATTTCCTCCCAGCTTCCGGCAATCTGGGGCTCAGCAGCTTCCTGAGCCAGAAGTTTTATCTTGATAGTTCTCTCTTCCATGAATTTTTCTTCTTGCTTTTTGAACCCATCCCAACTTCTGGCATTAAAGAGCGTCCTGTGACAATGAGTGTTACAGTGCATTACTCACTTGATGAAAACATACTTTTGTTACTTTTGAAACCTGTTAGGAGACTCGTTACGGAACTGCGGTTTACAGGAATGCCAGGCAGCAGAACTGAAACTGTTTCGGATGTGGGACTGAGAAATGCTGCACTGCAGACACCTACAGCAAATGCAGGCCCCCCCAAACACATGCTGCATGTTTGTTATTTCTCACACCAGTATTAGCAGAAGTGCAAACAGAAGAAATGGTTGTACTGAAGAACACTGGTTAAATAGTTTAGAAATGTTCATGCTGTGAACAGCAGTCTGACTGTGATTCACTCATTCCCAGAATTATTATTTTAAAAATAATTCTGTTTTATTTTTCCCTTGGAAATTCCAATGCCTTTTATTAAAGTTCCTGGTACATCTAGGTTTACACTATCAAAAGCACAAAAGTCCTTCCTTGAATTCAAATCTCAGCTTCATGTAGAGTTACATCTTAGTCAGAAATACCTTATTCATTCAGCTAAAGACATTATGTGCCTTTTGTTCCAGTCCTTACCAGAGAAAATGGTGATATTGATTATAATAAAATAAATACAACCATAAACTGAAACCTAAATTGAGTTTTAATAGATAAACCAACTCCACACTCCTTGGCATTATTTCCCTTAAGATATGCTGCTTAAAACTGTCCTTTTTTTTCAGGTGTGAGATCCCTTTTAACTTGATTTTCTTTCAGTGCAATCTTTTCCTCACATAGATGAATGTTTGGATTTGAGCCTAAAATTCTGTGTGATTGCTGTAATGGCTGCACTATAAAAGCAATTCATGGAGATACTGACTCACTAATGTGAGACTCTGACCATCTTGAATTCTCCCAATCCTCCCTGGAGATAAAACTGCCCAAGGCCTGATTAAACAACTTAATCATATACATAAATCATTTTCATTTCTGTAAGATTTCAGTTTGTGTTTGATTCAAAATATTTGTGTATGCTTTGCCAAGTTACAGTACATGGCTCCAGGTCCAAACCTTTAAGAAATAAATCTGCTGCACACTGTGGGTGACATCATCTTTTAAAGGATTACCAGAGAAAAAAGTACTTTGAATGTAGCTAGTGTGAATGTCAGATACCGTAATTTAGATATTCCCTGGGATAATTTGTAGGATTTGGGTGTGCTGAAAGACAGAAATTTAAGGGTGAAGTTCCCATTGTCTGTTAGTGTTTGGTAAAGTGCTGATTTGATCAAAATACTCTTCTGTGTAGGGCTTTATCTATGGAATCACCAACAGGTGATTCCCATTTATCTATGGAATCACCATTCTAACATCTGAAATTTCCTCTGTTTTTGCAGGCATGCCGCATCAGGAATCAGAGATGTCAGGTCCACGGAAGGCTGGTGTCACTGCTGAGCCCTTCCGAGGTCTGCAACTCAGAGCTGGAGCTCGGGCAGGGTACGAACAGGAAGCCACCATCTGTGCATGCACCAGGATTTACCGACACAACCTACTTTACAAGTAGGAATCCATACGAAAATCTGCAGCAGGTAAGTATTTTCCCTTGCTGCAAAAAGCACCCAAGCTTCATTTTCAGTGACACACTACAGGAAATGAAGACTGTTTGATTGATAGTAGTTTCAGAGGAACAGAAGTGTTTCTTTTGCATTTACAAGCACGTACAAGCCCTCCTTTTCAAGATGCTACTTATGGCAATGAAGAAGCAATAAGAAATGCCTACAAATATTCTCCAGTATAAGAGACATTTTGCATCTTTTCACCAGTAGCAGCCATCCTTCCTCTTACTGAAAACAAACTTCCCTTTTAAGAAAGAAATCAGGATTTACCAAACAGATGTGTGTTATTCCCAGTAGAGCTCATCTAAGACGTGTAGGGGCTGCACTGCCGAGAAGAGGTGTCCCAAACCTTCCAAACTTCTTCTCAGCAATGCACATTTCCTGGGAAACTTGATAAATGTAGTATATTTCCCATCACTAACCCTGAATAGTGTTCAGTAACTTCATGGTCATGTCTTTACTAATTACTTTCAACATCTGCGAAGTATATTTAAAACAATGGCATTTCTCTTTACTGACGCTGCTCTTTACAAACTGACATCTGATGTGATTTCCCAAGAATTACATCAGAAAGAGATCTACCAGGATCCTGGTACACCACAATCTGTGGAAGGAGGCTAACTCTGGAAGAGGACAAAATTAAACTACTTTTGTGCTGAAGGAAACACGATGTAGAATGAACCATTAGGCATGAAACAATGTGTATTTCCTATAGGTTCCCCCCCCTCCCCCCCACCTATCCAAGCTTTAATATGTTATGTTCTCAAGATCTGTCCATAGCATTAAAGAGAAATATTTGAAGTGGCATGGCCTAAGCATATATTCAGTGGGATCTTCTGACGAGCAGGATGATCAAACTCTTTATATGCTTGTCTACATGACATTCTAAACTTTTGGAAAGGGCCTTCATTGCCCATATTAACTGCCCTGGAACATCATTAACATGGGGTTAATGGCTGTCCAGTGACACCACAGTGTTCTCTGGAAAGCTAAATGGAGAAAACAAGGTGCTGAAGGGTTGGCTGCACAGCAGCTCACCAGTGCAGCCCAGCTGGTCCTGACTGTGGTGGCTGGAAATGTTCTCAGCAGGGTGTGCTTTAACAGAGAGACATGATGATCAATTCCAACACTGGGAAGTTTCAAGTGCTGCTCTAGAAGTTTGTGTGTAAAGAAATTCAAGCAGGGGGATGTGGAACTTAGTCCTAATGATGGTTTACCACTACTGTTTTCCTCATTCAGTGAGGAAAGCGCCTGTAACACTGTCTCAGCATTCCCACCGTGTGTAGCCCTGGCTGCATCCAGGCAGAGGGTGTGTGTAAAGAGCAGAGACTGATACAGGGCTAGGGCCTGGAAAGGGATATGCAGCAGCAAATATATGAAGGCTGGAAGCACATTTATTATTCTTTCAGTGTTTCTCCAGCTATATATATATATCTGTTTCGTTCCTTTCTTTTACCTGAGTCTAGCCATATCACCACTGAGGGGGAGCAGGGCATCCATTCCTCAATCCCAAAGAGCAGCAGCAACACTTGTACTAAAAAAAGTGTTGGATTCTACATCATTAGCACTAGTCATTGAGAATACTACTTGTTCTTGCAAAATTTTGGTCTGGCTTTCTCTTTGCTCAAAAGATGATATAAGAGAAGAAGTGACAATTTCGTGTTAACCATTTCAGCTTATTTTCAAAATAAATCATCTTGAAATAGATCCTGTGGTGAAATTGTCCACTCTCATTTTGTAATAACCTGCTCATTTGACAAGAACTCATTTCCTATGTGCCAGTCTTCTGATGTGTCACGCTGAAGATACATTGGCACTGCTGACACACAAGAACTTCCTGGAGCCCTATCCTAGTATGGAATCTCTTCTGTTGGGAAAAAAATTGCACTTTAAATGATAATTCAGAAAGAAGTAATCTTTGCTGAGAAACCTCAGGCTTTCTAAATAAAGAACAGCCTTTGCCTAACCCCTCTGTGTTTGTAAATCTCCCTGCCTTTATTTCAGCACTAATTAGAATACAAAATACGGCACAAAATCTATCTCTAATAGGATTCCTAATTCTTCACCTTTGCTTATGTCTGATCCAAAAGTTATGGTAAGCTGTCTTGAGATCACTGGGCTTTTAATTAATCTTTTGACTCATACTCCATCTTACTCACACAAATAATACAAGGTTTGTGCATAAGATTGATCCCAAATGTCATTTTCCCTCTGTCTTCCAGATGCTTAATATTTTAGGAATTAGAAAGAGCAGAAGCACTTAGGTGAGGGACACTCCACAAATTATAAACCAAGTGTGCTCTGCACACTACATTTCAGGTCCAAAGGCAAATCTATCCAAACATTGGTGGTGGGAGGCCTTGGGGCTGAGCAAAGCCCTGGCAAGGCTGGAGGGCTGGGCACAGCAGGTCTGTGCCATGGGACAGGGCTCATACACCAGGACAAGCAATGTTGGTGAGAGCCTGGACCCCCCCATTCACAGCCCTCCCAATAACTCTGCGCCTGGTGTTTGTCCTGATTGTCAGGAAAGGAGCAAAAACACAATCACCTCTAATCCCAAAGCCCCTCTTGCTATAGTATGGCTCCTGTGCAATTGTTCTCAGCTTGAATACCACTTCCGCCCATTTTCACGGGCTGTAAAGCCCCCCTATGTATCCCCCTAGAATAATTCAATTAATACATAGCTGAAGCAGGAATAGATGTAATGACAGGAATGGTCATTTGTTAAAGAGCCACTTTGCTGCAAAAACATTGTGCCTTTGAGTTTAAAGGAATCCAGACTTTTCCAGCAAGGGTTTAACTACAAGGAGGGATTTTCTTTACTTAACACCCCAAATAAAACATCATGCTGATTTGTACTTCCATTTAAGAAAGTAGAACCTTTTCATTTCTGGGAGTTTAATTTCCAGTGTTTAGACATTAACACCATCAGAAACCACAACGTGCTGATGCTGATGGGGTCCTCAGGCCCCCCAACAGCTCTGTCAGTCAAGGTACCAGTAAGTCAAGTAAGCAAACCTGTGAGCACCTTGCACCAGTGGTCTCATTAAAGGTAGTCTGTGCAACAGACTTTTAGGATCAGAAAATAAAGTAATTAAAAACAGAGGTTGTTGCCAGTAACCAGGATAAAAGCTAATATCTGGGATAATGAAAAGAAACAGACAAAAGTGAAATACCAGGAATGGAAATGCCTCTAAGAAGAAAGGTTCGGTTGCTCTGTGATTATTAAGCATGTATTTCCCCAGAGAAATAATTGCCTTGGATTAAGTGATTTGTAGGAATCAGTTGCTGGGTTACAGGTAGCAAGGGAAGGTGGGGTGAGGGTTGCAGAGGTAAAACAAGCCATGGGCTGGTTTCCTTTCTCAGCCCAAAGACCCAGGCAGCTGCGCCAGCCCCATGAGTGCCTCCCAGCCAGCACAGGAGCACACACAGGCCATGTATCAGAGGAAACTCAGAGTTCCGTGCTCCCGGGCAAGTGGCAAGGGTGGGGCTTTCCTGTGCTTATGGGCTAAGATAACTGGCATTTCTCCCCCCTTTCTTAATTGTTCTTCTGTGCTGTTCTCTATATAATCATTATTATCATCATAAATACAGACGTTATTCAGTTTCAGCCTGTGTTCTGGGTTTCTTCCTGTTCACCTCTGAGATATCTCTGTGGATGATTCCTTTGCACATTCTCCCTGACACCAGGGACTCTTCTGAGTGATTGTAAGCAGCCTCAGTTTGACAGACTGCACAGCCCCAGTCACACATTCCTCCTGGACTTGCACACTGGAATTTGCAGTTTTGAATAATGGAAGTAAACTGTATCTATTTTATATACAACTGGGAGAGGAGATAAATCCTCTGAACTCCGTTTACCAGGCAGCCTTTGTTAGGAAGACATTTTCCATGCTAGAAATGTTTGCAGCTCCTCAGGCAGAGATAATCAAAAGGCTGCAATCATTCAGTGTCAGCATGTCCAACTCCATGACGGTCCACAAGCTCCTGATGTTCTTGTATTTCTTTTTTTGGGTGTTGTGTGGCTATTTGGGGTCTTGCAGCTAAAGTTCATCTTCTGGTTGTTAAAAAAAGGAAGTCAAAGGCCATATCCAGTGTGCTGTGACCTTGTTGTCATCCTCCTGTTACTACACTGGGGTCCTCTGCTGAAGTCACCTGTCAGGATGTGCGCAGGGCATTGCTCCTTGTTACCTCAGCAGTCACATCCTCAGCTGTCAATCCATGTGATTCCTTTAACCTTTGCTTATTTTTTCTTCTGCTGCTTCTGCTTCACATGTGGACCTTTCCATTAATGCTGCATTCATATCAGTCTTAAGATTCGGATCACAAACCTCTGCATGCCACATTATGTGCTGTATATTTTTGTACAACAGAGAAAACTGCTTATATAGGGGCAGGAAATGTGCTCTTTTCAACTCTGTGATCTTCTCTACACTGGAAGGACACTTTGGGCTAACTGAAACTAAATCTAGTCAAACCAATTCAAAAGTCACTGTGAACATAACTTTCAATTTTGTCTAAAACATCCTAACTTACTGCAATCAAAACAAGCCTTTCTCAGGACACCCAGTGCAAAGCCACTGGAACACAGCTCCTCGTGAGTGCTGTGAGGCAGCTGGTGAGGTCTGTTCTCTTTCTCCAGCTTCTGTAACTGCAGCATTCACACCACAAACACTCCCTGCATCTGCCAGCCTGGGGGGCTGAGACCTGCTGCTGGCTGCAGGGGCTGAACCAAGGCTACTTTGCAAGAACAATCCAGGACACCAGCAGTCATGAAGAGACTGTAGCAATTACAGTGTCTGCCCGGCCTGATGATAAAACCTCTTGTAAATACAGATTTTTGACAGGGCCATGTAACTCATTAACATACCATAAAGATTCAAAATGTACTCGAACAATTAAAACACTAAAGTCAGGTTTGGAGTCTTTGTGAAAACATATGTAAATTGTATGCCTTGCTCTTGGCACCAGGATCAGAACTAACAGAGTTTCATGCCTGGTGTAAGCTAAGAGCAGTTATTCGTCCTGGACCAAACTAAGAATCTGTCTACTGGTACTGACAGGTGACATGCAGATCCCATATTCAAAGTGCTTCCATTTTCAGGGTGGCTCCTAAGCGTTTGACAGTGTTTTCTTAACTTTTTGCCTGACAGTGTGCAGGAGAGAGCTGTGTCTGTCCATCAGTGCTCAGTCTTCTGAAAAATGATCGATTACACTCCGATAACCAGGACTTCCACACTGCTGGGTGCCTGTATTGGCAAGACCTCTCCACAGGTCTGGCTGCGGACTTTATCAGTAAATAGGAAATACACAGATAACGGCACTGAAAGGAATTTGAACAGCCGAAATCCGAGACAAGATGCCTCCCGCCCCACGCTTAACTGGGAACGGGCAGCGTTCCTGCGAGCTCCTCCCAGAGCAGGGTGCCGGGGAGACCAGAGCGAAGTTTCCCAGCTCCGGCGGGACCCCTCGAGCAGCAGGAAGGGCCGGACACCCGCCCCCTGCCCCTGGCCCGGTGCCGGCCCGCGGCGGGCGGTGCTGCTGCCGGGCAGGGCCGGGCCAGGCGGGACGGGGGCGGAGGGCGGGCGCCCCGCGGCTCCTCATAAAGCACTGCCCGCGACCGCCCTGCTCAGACCCGGCTCGGCAGCCGCCCGGGGCAGCGCAGGAGACCTGCCGCGCCCTCCTTCCTGCGGAGCCCGTGGAACAGCGGTGTCAGCAGCATGACTTCGGCGGCGGTGGAAATTTTGGGGCTGGGACTAGGCATCCTGGGCTGGGTGGGGGTGATCCTGGCCTGCGGGCTGCCCATGTGGCAGGTGTCGGCCTTCATCGACGTGAACATCGTGGTGGCGCAGACCATCTGGGAAGGGCTGTGGATGAACTGCGTGGTGCAGAGCACGGGGCAGATGCAGTGTAAGGTGTACGACTCCATCCTGGCGCTGCCGCCCGAGGTGCAGGCGGGCCGGGCGCTCACCGTCATCGTGGCACTGCTGGGGCTGGTGGCGCTGATGGTGACCGTGGTGGGCGCGCAGTGCACCAACTGCATCCGGCCCGGTAAGATGAAGTCCCGCATCGTGATCGCCGGAGGGGCCATCTACATCCTCTGCGGGGTCCTGGTCCTCATCCCGCTCTGCTGGTTCGCCAACATCGTCATCAGCGACTTCTACGACCCCACCGTGCCGTCGTCCCAGAAGCGGGAGATGGGGGCCGCGCTCTACATCGGCTGGGCGGCCACGGCCCTGCTACTCTTCGGGGGCTGCCTCATCTGCTGCTGCTCCTGCTCCCAGCGCGACGAGACCTCCTTCCCCGTTAAGTACTCGGCGCCACGGCGGCCCACGTCCAACGGCGAGTACGACAAGAAGAACTACGTCTGAGCGGGGCTGGCCCGCTCCGCAGCCCCGCGGGGCACGGACAGACGGCTGCGGGCCGGGAGCGTCTGCGGGGAGCTCCAGCGCTCCCCTGCCTGGAGGCTTTTCTTAACGGGGACCCCCGTGAAGCGGCGGCCCTAGGCAGGGCAGCGCCCGCTGCCCTCCAGCCCGGCTCCCCGGCGGGTCCGGCCGCTCCGCTGCGGGCAGCGCCCGCGCTCGGCGCCGCCGGCTCCCGGTACTGACCGACCGCGCTGCCGGGCGAGCAGAGCCCTCCGCGGCCGCGCAGAGCAGCCGAACCAGCGTCTCCCCCGCCCGGGGCGGCCGGGGGAACCAAGGAGCTCGGGCGAGTCACGGCGGCGTTTACCGGGACGCCCCGTCCGGGCTTCGCCGCCGCCGCCTGCCCGCCCGGCTCCTGCCGCGGGCCTCGGCCCTTCCCCGGCGTTATCGTGACACTTGTGAGTACTTTACCGCCCGCTGTCGCTGCCGGTGCCTCGGGGCACCGCCTGACTGCTGGCACCGGGCGTCGGATGCGCCCTGTAGCCGAGGAGCAGCTTCCCATCTCCGTCATCTCTCCCAAAAGGCTACATTTGGCAGTTCCCGCTCGGACTGATAAGGGGGGGGTTTGATCTATTTGGGCAAATAAAATAGGGATTCTGTCCAAAGCATGACACTAACCTTGGTCCTTAATCCCGCAAGCAGTAACTGTTTGGAGAAAGTTATTTGGCTTTCTTCAGTTGTTTCAGTCCCTCAGTGAAATGTATTGGTCTGTGTATATGAAACCTTGAAAGAGATTTCAGGTAGTTGCTGTCCTTTAGTGGAGTACAAATCAGATAACACTGAGTTGTCCCTTGAGGTTCTTCATCTCTTCTCTTTCTTCAGCTTATGCTCTGTTTTTACTTGAATATGAAGTCATTGCCAGAATTATTCGAGGACTAGATTAAGAAATCTAGGAGATCACTGTATGTCCTAGCTCCAGCAGGGCCTCTGCTCCTCTCATCTGCACTACAGGAGACTGGAAACATAAAAACTGCCCCAGATACTGATGGTTGGGGGGAATGATGCCTTGGTGGCCTTCTTGCCAAGTTCTGCTTGCTGCCAATTTTGAAATGTGTGTTCAGTTGGACATGCACTTGGTTGGCTCCCCACTATGATTTTGTTAACATGTGCTTTCCTTCATTTACCAAATCAAGCAAAAAATTGCTAGAAGAATTTTACCAAAAATATCTTGACTGAGACTTTATGCCAGGTGATCGATCAGTTGTGAAGTCATGACTCTCACAGCTCTCAGCTCCTCTGCATTGCCTTGGTAATACTCTGCAGACTGGAAGGAAGATGGTTTGGGCAACATAACTAATTTTCCTGAGCTCAACACCTCCTGAACTTCACCACAGCCTGAAATATTAGCTTACACTTTTTTATTTTACACTGCAGAGACAGACCTTTTTAAGGGAGGGGCTTAAGGGGATGTGTGATACTCCTCCAATCTAATTCCTTGTAAATCCACACAGGATTATGCTACTAACGGTGGCAGCATCAGCATTGCCATAAGATTTCTACCAAGAGTTAGCGAGGAAATGTGCTGTTTATACTCCTCAGAGAACAGCACTACGACCTCATAGGTCCTCACAATCACGTACCAATACAGTGCGCACCTGCCCTGAGCATTAACTCTTGCAGCTTTCTGATAACACCAAACTTATGGACTAACCATAGCCGTGGGTCTGACAGATTTACATTGACTCTGTTCTTGCCTTGCTTAGCAAACTTAATATCCTGGAGGTATCAACAATTCACAAACTGGAATAAGAGACTAAAGCCTTGCCTTTGCAAATTTTGATGTTGAATATTGAGCACAAGATTTACCCTCTTGAAGATAACTGCTTTTGTTTTTTAAACACACAAATAACAGGGTCTGTTTTATCAGACAATACAAAAGTAGAGCAGTATGTCTACAACTACTTCTCTATAAAGAGGTGCAGTTCTAACGCTGTCTCCCTTTAAATAAAAGCTGTAATATTGTTTTTATGATGTGATATGTAGTTTTGGTACAAGAATGAAATGTTCTGTATTTCATCATTGCAACTTTTTAAGAACAGTATAACCTTGTCAACTGTAAATGTATTTAAATGCATCTATTTTGCAAGAAATCTACCAAAGTTGGCTTGTTATATGGTTTGGTGCCTTTATTTGTTTCATGACTACTTTATTTTAAGTTGTAACATCCAACTGTATTTGTCACCCACCCTCACCCTTGCTCAGCTCTCTGGTCTCTAGAAAATGAGTCCACAGATACTAGCTGAAATGCTGGACCTCACTCTCTTTTGTCTCAAGTTAAAGAACTAAACCCCGTTGACAAATGTCTGCATGTCTCTGAACAGCAGAGCCTTCAGAAGTGCTGCAGAATTTGCGGTCTGACCAAAAGATGAACTCTTTCTGGACAGTGCATCACTAGCATTTCAAATCAAAACTGGTGTCTTTGGGAGGGGGAGGGAAACCCACGCCTTAGAAGGGAATTTTAACAAGCCAAATTGCTTGTATCAAGGCAAGGTTGGATCCTCTTATAACCAAAATTCGAAAAAATTACACAGAAAGACCTCTTGGAAGAAGCCGGTGCTAACTGTGCATGTGCTACTAAACACAGCATCATCCTCCCAAAACCATAACTTGTGGCTGAGGTCAGTGGGGCAGCACCCAACAATACTTGCAGGAAGTGGGGTCCATTTGTAAAAATATTTTTGCATTTACTCTCATCCTTCAGTATCCTTAGTTGTTGCTGTGCTTTAAAAGACAACCTGAGAGAATGCTGTTACTGATGGCACTGGCTTCGGGGTAAAAGTCTAAGTTGGTTTTTGCTATGATTTGTTTTCTAAGAACAAAGATCTAGTCCTGAACTTAAAAACTTGGAAGTGCTCAGGATCAAGCCTGAACCTCATCCCAACAAAAAGATAAACCTATAGCACTTGTTTACTATTTTTATTTTGTATTTATGATTATAAAAATAAAAACATGTAAACCGATCCCTGAAGAGGGTCACTGTACTTTGTGAAAGCCACTGGATTGTTTGGGCTCAGGAAGGTGGGGTGTGATATTGGTGCCCAGAGGGAAATTACCTGGGCTATCTTTGGGGAGGAGAGCTGGGTCACCTCCGGGGAAGAAGGAAGGGCTGCTCCCTTGCAGAGCAGAGCACTCAGCATCTCAGCTCTCCACTGAAGCCTCAGACAAAAGAGAGCAAGTAGCAGCAGTTAGTCTTGTGATGTGAGCACATTAGGAAGTGGAGTGTGAGCCCCAGCTATTTTGGGAACAGCTCTAAGCACGAAGCTTTTAAAGCTTTCAATTTCTACACGTTTAAACTAAAAGGAAAAAATCCCACTGCTTGGATCAGCCCCAACCTGACCTGATACCCTAATTCTTTCTGCCAACTATTTCTTTTTTTTTTTCAGTGCATTGAAGCTGGGGAAAAACATTTTCACAGATGCAGCAGAACAGAATCTAAAAAACCCCCCAAAACCAATAAAGACTGGTAAAGTAAACTGTACAGACTAATTGCTAGTGGAGAAATCTGCCTAAGTTATATGACTGCCAGGGAGGACATTCAATATTTTGCAGATTGGTTTTTTTTGCAAGATTTTCAAGCTTTGTTCTAACAAACTGTTGCTTTAAAAATTAAGAAAAAACATCTTCAAAGCCTTCATTTTGCAGCATTCTTGCCAGCTCGGTTGAGATTAACAAAAGCTCCTTGCCACCCTCCCATTGCTATGCACATGCTGAGCTGGAAAAAGGGTGTCTGTCGGCTTGGCCTTTGTCCTGCTAAACGAACCATTTCATAGTTATGAATTTGGAAGTAACCTGCAGTTCATACCCTGCAAATCTGGTTAGATCCTGTCTGTGCAAAGAAGGGAAATGCACCAGGCAAAGGGAAAAGGAAGCTCAATCAGTCACGTTTGCTGCAGGATGTTTAAGGAAATATTTCCTTTTCCTGTCCAGAGATGTTTGTTGGGCATCTGCTCTTTGGAATATATGAAAGCATTTTACTCTTGAAGTGAGAAAGCAGTGTAACTTCAGATTTTTATTTAAAACCTATTCTCTGATCAAATATTATGCAAGGAATTTTTCTTTTTCCTTGGCCATCTTTCAAACTCCATAGGCAGGTGTCCTCCAACTCATCCATATATCTGTAATGCTAGAAGATAATCCTGCCTGTCAGGAGCCATATGCCGCATGTAAGTGCCAAATTCATGCATATATTCAACAACATATTAATGCAGTATTCAGCATCAGATGGTACCACAATGCATCCCTTTTTGTGTGTGCACCGAAGAAGAAAATCATTAATTAAGTACACGTGTTTGAGGATTTGCTTTTATAAGTCTGCTTGGTAAAACATAACAAATATTCCTGCTGTATTAGATTAACTGGGAGAGAGCAGGTGAGTTCTCTTTTCAGGTCAAATACTGCATTTGCTTTACTTGTAGCCTGATTGTGATAAGACAAATAATTCCAAAAGCAAAGCCTCAAGAGGGTCTTATATTTCTATTTTGGACGTGACTGACTTCTGTCATTCTTATTTTGATCAGACCTTTGTTTGTGTCTGTGCATGTGTGACTGCTCCAGACTGTTCCTTGCTGACTCTCTGCAGCAGTAGGCTCTCTGTCTAGAAACCCCCTTCTACCTACTAGAACCCTCAGTTAGGAGAAAAGGAGAACTTCAACCACTGCGTCACTGATAAAACCTCCCACGGCAACAGTGAAGGCTTTACAGTTGCTTGGATACACAAGACTTCCTTCACCTTTTCTTTTTCTTAAACACAGATTGAGACATCATGAGTCAATTTAACAGTGTCCTTTGTCTGTGGCATTTGGGGATTTTGTTTACAACACTGAGCTTTCCCCTCCTTCCAAAGCTCACCATGGGGATTCAACCCAAAATTGGACAGAGAAAGGTAGGGAGTAGTAGGACTCAGCATGGAAACAAGTGTTGTGCTGAAGGTATCTACCCAGGGCTCGTGCCAGTCTTCTCATCATGCTTGAGCCCAGCTGCACCCTGGCCACTCATCTATTGCCCTGAGCGAGAGCTTTGCCTCTCTGAAACTGGCACCTATAAGTTTGGGTTGCTGATTGCCGTACCCAAATAAACTCAGGATCATGGGGGATCATATCACACAAACTTTACCACTTAAAATGTGAAAATACTCATCAGCATCAGAGCCTGTTTTAAAAGTGATACAGGAAAATGAATATATGAATGAGTCTGGATGTTACCCATCCTGACTAGAATTAATTGGTGCATTAACTGAACTACTGGCTTTAGCTTTTTGATTTGAGAACAATGGAATCATACAGCATGGGGAACTGTACATACAGCACTGATTAAAGCAAAAGAAGAATGAGCCTTGAAACTACTATCCAGCTGTTTTGGTCTCAGGCTACAAAAGGAAAAAAAATGAAAGCACCTCACTCCACAAGCCACAGCCTTTTCAACAAGGCACACAAATCTCATTACATTAATAATGGAGAGTAAATGACAAGACCACCTCTGATACCCAGTACAGAACAGTACAGAAGGACTTTGACCATCTAGAAAACCAGGCAGAAAATAAAATAAGCTGCATCTTTTACTCTGATCCTCCTTGAATGGCAAAAGCCACTCAAATTGACTAAAGCCCTGGCAGCAGCTGGTAGGGTATTCATAGCAGGTACAGTGTGTTCCTGAAGCTCAGTTGATATGTCATCCACACAAGTTACTCTTTCTTTTGGAAAAAATAGCCTTAGTTTAGGCATGAGGAAGTGCCCCAGTGCTATTATGTACAGCAATAGCAGTGGATCCATTCCTTACTACACCTCAGCTCCAAATCCAGGGATGTTCCCTTCTGGTGGATCCTCCAGGCTGCACCAGCCAGGCAGAGAGTTTGCATGGCCCAGGGAGGTGCTCTGGTGTACACAAACAAAACAGATGGGACGAAGCCTGTTCATGTTTATTTACAGTGAAGAACAAAAGTAAATGTTTAAAATAGCTGATTTTTCCAGGCAAACAAAAGATAACCCTCTCAAAAGTGACTCTGGTCCAGTGAGCAAGCTGTGAACTCTGTGCCAGTTGTATCATCCTGTGCCTCTGTCATTGCTGGCTCCTGCAAGGAGGTAAGTTACACATGCCCATTTTAGGTCTTACACCTTCTAGCGCCAGCTGTGCCGGCTGTGGAACATTTTGGGGTTTTTTGAGACAACCAGAAGATTTCATTGGCTGAACAAATGCTCTAAAAGCTAGGAGCTGCACAAAACCAGATCCTACAACAACAATTTTAACCTGGTAGCAAAAATAGTTTGCCATGTTAAATGCATTTTTGGGTTTCAGCTGTGTATGTTCCTGAAGTTTCAACCAAGCAGGTTAGCTGACAGAGCTCTGAGTGACATTCCTCTTGATGCCACGCCAGGTACTATGACAATTATTCTAACCATATGTGGGTACCTCTGGGCTCCTTTCCCACTTTCAAACACATTCGGAGCTGAATCGATTCCCCTCTGTTACACTCATACATAACTCATTAGCATTAACTGTGCTGGTTATCAGAACACTTCCACAGAAGGTTAAACCTTAAGAGAATTTAGGCTTGGGCACAAAAGATCACTCAGGAAAGAAAAATAGGCACCGCTTGACAAGAACATATGTGAAATCTCAAAATGGTATGATTCAGTTTCAATATACCTTCACATATTTGAAGGATTGGGGCAACAAACAACAATCACCAATTCTTATCAGCTCTAACAAGTGCCTAGCACGGCAGAATTCTTGCACTATGTATATTTTTAGATTACTCGTCCAGTTATAATGTTCTGTCCTTACTGTATATCTTTTGTTAGAATTAGGATATCTGTTGCAGCAGCCGGGATAACCTTTAGCCTGAGCTACAAAACCTTTAACAGTTTCCAGTTATAACAGCAATCTTTCATTCTATAATACAAATAAACCCAAGTGTTATCTCAACACAGAAGACTCACATGAATACCCAATGACTACAGAATGATTTCACCATTTTTTTCCTCTATAATTTCCTGCTATTATTTCATTGGAAGCGACTGCCAAGATCCAAGCAACATAATACATTTCACTGTTTACATCTACTTTATTTTTGTTATACTGTTGACATTTCAAAATGTTGACATGCAAGGCAAGTTTTAAAAATTGAACATCTGCTTGAATTCCATTATGTTCTTGAACCCTTATGTTATTTTTAGACTGTCTCGTTTTCTCCTGATTTTCTTGTCTTGTCCAGTTGAGAATATCTATGCACACAAATACCTGCCAGTTTTATAAAATCTTAACTCCCACAGCTTGTGCCATGGAAGAGGAATTTCTGTTTTTCAGAAAGGTATAAGACACATTAATGTCCCTTTTCAGACATATGGAACTAGTTTCTCCATAAATATAATCTTTGTCTACTGTAACAATGTGGATTGAGCAGCAGTTTGGAGAAAGAGGGAGTTCCATTGGGTGGGTTAGGAAGAAACTAAATAAAGGCATCATTAAAGCAGTTATTCTGCAACTACAGATAGTGGATATTCCCAGAAGCCAATATCATTCTAAGATTCTTGGGCTAAAATGCTGTTGTTTGGATAATATTAAAAGAGGCTTCTTGTCTACCTGGGGTTATTAATGACTACAACTATTTAAGACATCCATACCATCATTATAGTGTTCCTCCTAAAAGGAACGCTATTATCCATGGCATCCTGCCCAGATTCCTGCAGAGCTGATTACATTCTTTAGAACCTGCACTTTTAGTTCAGTACAGCAATCCTGACTTCATACCTGGATGCTGCATGGGCTCATTTCACGCTCTGAAGCCATTACTGATGTCTGTCCTAAAGGCTGATCATAGGTGGTGGGAAGAGCAATCCATTTTTCTCCAGCCTCTCTCACAAGGTTGTAGATTTTTTTGCCTTCTCTGCAAAATGTATTCACAGCCTTGCAGAAATGGCCTCTGGCAGATTGCAGTGGAAGTGTTGAACTCCACTGGTGTGTAGAAAACAAGCCTACTTCAAAGGCAGGGTAGGAGGGGACGCTAAATTGTAAGAGGGAGTTTTTTCCCCTTGATAGAGTTACTGAAGTCTGAGTCACGTCACAATATGAAATTGAGAATTTCAGTTTTAGTACCTGTTTCTACACAGGAATTTGGTTTGCAAAGGAAAGGGCAAACTGCAATCCTTCTCCTGAACCAAAATGTCTTAGTCTGTCCTGCCCTCATAACATGGGCAGGCAGGATGCAGGAGCACTTAAACTGCTGTGGAACTTCACTTTGCGACCTTGCAAGTAACTCTGAATCAAACAGAAGGGTCTTAACTCAGAGGGAGAAAAAGGAAAGACATAATGATAGTGCTTCACAATGAGCAAAGTCGGGTAAGACTCCACCCTGCTGTAGGCACCAAACTGAGTGTCTGAGGTGACAGAGAAGGCACAGACACTGTACACTGATAAACAGTTAACAGGAATGAGAGCCTGGAAACGGAAATGAACATATCCAGGGCAGAAGCAAAAACTAAAGAGCTCAATTAACTTAAAATGTAAATGTAGAACTGCAGTTAACTTTTTTTTCAGATTGTACCCAAGTTGAAAGTACAATAGGAAAGGACTTTTTTAACAGACTAGAAAATAGTACATAGAACATGTATGTAGGTAAGGCGGTGAACGCCCTGGACAGTGGGAGGGTTTAAAACTGATCTCAGCAATGTACAAGTTTTTTTGTTCTAAAAACAAAAGGATAGAACTAATATGAGTGATTGGACCCCGGATAAAAACCAGCACAAGTTACTAAATATAAAGGCATGAGATGAGACTAGATATTGCTTAGCTAATAACTAATTAACCTGTCACAGTAATGTCCTTTTGGGTCTCCCTGTCCATTTGAATGAGGTGCTCTCTCATGTCCATCCTGATGAAGGAAGAAGTTGAGGCAAAGAGGAAATACAAAGTTTAATGAAAGAAAAGACCACAAAAATGTGCTGAATAACAAAAAAATGAGGGGTCATCACATTTTTTTTCCTAAGGGCTGTAATCAGGGAGGAGGAGGAGTAGCAGTGATTCTTAAATAGTTTCTGCCAAGTCAATGCAGTACTCTTGGAGCCATGCACTGTATTTGCATCTTTGAAAGGCTCAGACAAGGTACCCTTTCTAAAAAGGAAACATTTATTGGTTTTTTGGAGATAATGGAACAGATGAGTAAGCAGATACATACATACATGGAGACTGGTCAGAATGGGGTATCAGCCCATAACACAAACAATATCTACATTTACTGGCAAAAATTCCCAATGAAGAATTAAGAGGGCTGAGAGTTTATTAGATAATATGAGTTAAAAAAAAAAGAAGACAAGTTATTAAGACAAACAATGCTGGCTTCAGCTTCTAACTACTCCAAAAAGGTATACCTCTTCCAAACAGATCTTGTTGGCTCCTATCACCTCTTTGTGGAATGAGATGAGGGTTTTCAGACCGGGTAGATGACCCCCGTGCAGCTGTGCTACATTTCATTCCCCCTTTTGTTGCACAGACAGTTTAGTGGGACACACTCCCATATCCTATTCCCCTTCCCTCATTATTCACAGAAGAACCTTTCACTTAGCATTTCTAATAGCGCCATGTAGTGCTGTCGTTTCAGGAAATGCCTGGCTGTATTCACTGCTAAATCAAGCAGGAGTCGTGCTGGCAATTCAAGGAACACCTCATCAGAGGGAAAAAAGCAATTGCTGCTGAGCTATTGTTTTCCATTTCATTTCACACACTCAAAGAGCTCTGGTGACCACCCAGTGGGTGCCCTGAAATACAGATTCCAAGACACCTTCCTGAGCTAGAAAGGCACACCAGATTTACTGCTTACCCTCTATTGTTACTCAGTCTCTCTTTTCCTCTTAGTTCTTTATTTCCTATTTTTGTACTTCACCCTGTCATTTTCAGTCCTTTTCAGCTCCCCTTCTCAGTTTTGTATGCAACAGTTGGAAAGCTCTGTCCCTTTGACACAGTGTGCTATGCTCAGGGACTTTACTAAGGGGATATTCTCCAACAGGAGCCAGCAATTCCATATGAGTCAGAAAAATGAGTCAGAATTCAGTAGCTTTTGCAAGGAAAAGGTCTCATAAAAAGGATATGTTCATTAAGTTATTGTTTTAACTACTCTGTCCTTAACACTGATATCAGCTAATCTACTTACATGGCTACACAGCAAGTGGAACCAGCTGAAACAACAATACTCTTCCCCTTCTTCGTGTTCATGAAACAGCACACAGTGGATTTGCAAAGCAGGTAACCAAATCCAACACCCATGTATGCTGTTTTTGTGGGTGTGAACAAACTGCAGCCCAATAACAGGATAAAGAAACCTAAACACGGGAGGGAGATTCAGCCCTTTGGTAGGAAGAATGGGAGGCAGTTTAGCTTAACATTGGAGGCAGATAACACAGCAGCAGAAAAATCTCACAAGGAGAGAAAACAGGCAGGCAGAGAGGGAAAAACTGCAGGATGGTTTGGCTTTTCCTTACAATGTTTTAGGGGGACAATATTTCCCTCCCTAGAACAGACATGTCTGGGAAATTCCATGAGTGCTTTACAATATGTGCATACAGGTCTTTAAAGGATTGTGCTTAATTTTTCAAAATGTAACTTTTACACAGTCCAGAAATGGTGCTGTTCTGATAGCACACACTTGCAGAGCCATTAACCCTGGAGGGTAATGCATTTTACTGACAAGAGCTATAAATAATGAAGAGCCTACCAGGTGTTGTATTTTTCAAGTAGAAAATGTTCTCAACCATGAAGATTTTGGCAAGTGAGAAAGTAAAGCTTGAGATGACAGGTAACATCTTAAAATTCCCAAAGAAAATACCACAATCAGTGTTGGGTGGTGATCTGGTCTGGTGCTAGATAGTCACCTGAACTCTCAATTATAGACAAAATTTGATCTTGTCTATAATCTGGATATTGATTTAACCTAGTAAGCAATGACTGTGTAATTGAGGCAAACATGGACAGTGTAAATTAAACACTAAACAACCTCTGGCTCTCTTTAGAAGGCAATTATTTGAGCAGTGTGGCACATACCAAATTGCACCATGAAACACCACAGTTCTCAACTAAAGTATCAGGTTGCAGAATCATATTACAGCACAAGTTCTGCAGCTGTTGAGATCTTGTTTCCATTGTAGGGCATCAGTTTTTCAAACTTGAGATCCTGTAAAAAAAAGCTCCTAAGACAGTCTGCCCCACACAAGGGATTAGCTGGACATTGCTGAAGGCTCTTCTGAGTTTCATTGCACTTGGCAGTTACCACTGGAAAAGACCAGAACTGTTGGGAGAGCATCTCCTTTTTTTTTTTTTTTAATTTTAATGTATTAATTTTAACAGCTTCCATAGGATGTAACAAAGCCACTTCCAGTTAAAAGAAACTTCCCTGAAGGAAGCACAGCAGCCTCAGGAAAAAATTTATAATGCTAGTTTTTTTAAAGATGAATGTCATCCTGTACAATAAGGAGGGGACATTTTGGTCAGAGCATGTGTCTCAGACGAGGAACTTAGCCGGGGTCCAAGAAGGTCATCTCAGACCTCAGAGCATGCTTGATCCAGTGCATTCTGGATTCTGCCTATTTGAGCCCTGAATTACTATACTGACCATTTTACATGCCCCTTCCTTCTAGGCTACTGATCCAGTTAGACTTTCAGATCAGACAGTAGATCGTTATTAATGGCATATTTATTTCAGGAGCCCTTTGGTGACTTCTTTCAGCAAATAAAAACATACTAAGAGCTGACTGTCCCTGTGAATTCTTTCCAATTCAATGGCAGGTACCTCCGATTTTCCACTGACATGCTGCAAATGAATGATTAAATGAAAGTAAATTCCACTGAGCTAAACAGTGGAAAGAGACACCAACACCACGAGGACTGGAAACACAGACAAGCTGCAGCAATGAGAAGAGGTGACTCTAAGTGCTACATCCACTTAAAAAGACAGCACCCTTTTGTTGTAAGGGAGTATTATCTCTTTTGCAAGGGCCAGAAAGGAATCATTTCAATTAAAACTGGTTTTGAAAAGAAAACAAATGACCCAGAATGTCATGGTACTTGTCTAACACAGGCAACCTAGCCATTAACGTGAAGGAATACCCAGAGAAGTCATCCACAGTTCTTAAGCAAGTGGCAAAGACTTCAGAGAAGGATGGTGTTGAACCAGGGAATAAAAAAATCCCCAGATCTCTTATTAAAATAAACCCAGACCCAGCACAGGAAGGAACTATGTTGTGATACAGCTTGTGTATACATTTTACCTTAGTTTAGTTCATGAGGTATGATTAGGCTTACCCATCGATTCCTACGGGATTGATTCTAATTCTGATTTAAGAATGACTTATGAGCCTTCAGCTCATTGAGAATAGCATGCATCAGCAACTCTGCTAAATGCTTGTTGTGATATCAAATTACCAGACAAGTCTTTGTCTCTCATTACTGAGATCACAGCGTATTGCCCAGCTACAAACCGCAGGAGCAGACAGCAAGTCAAGGTAACATATGCCAGGATAAAAACCCAGCAGCCACAACTGCCTTGAGGGGGCAGAGGAAGTCAAAATTATTCTATCACACAGCAGCAGTGACTGGGAAACGCACATTCTCTGCTCTGTCAGACCCAGGGATGTCATGAGTTTGGGCACCATGAAGTAAAGGATCTCTTGCTTATTTTCAATATCTGACCTTTGCATTGCTTCTCTAATTATGCCACCTTCTGAATGACAAAAATCAATAGTCAAATGCTTTAACAGAATGGGAGTCCAGTCTGAAATAAAAAGCTCACATAAATTTCTTTCCCTAGTGAATGTTCTGCAGTATTTCCTGCTAAGTGTTTATAACCCAAATGCTTGTACATAAAGGTGGCATTTTTGAGCTCCACCCTGGGCAGCTTTTTTTTCAGTTCTTGAATCTGCTCCAAGGGAACTTTTAGTACCACCTTGAAGCCAACAATGGTACACAAGTGCCAAGAGGGATTTCAATTTTTCCATTTAAAGAAACAAACATTTCACTGCTTTCTTTCCCTCAAGGCAAGCTTACTCACAAAGGAACTTTCAGAGGAATGTTTTCAAGAATATTCCTTCTATGAGGAAACCAAAACCATTGATTGACAGATGTACACATAAAATCAACAAATGATACTGTTTATTGTCGTGAGAACAGTCCTGGTGTTTTACGTTTTGATTCCTCCTCAGTTGTGATTACTCCATTTCCCTTTTAATAAATACTGCTCTGTACTACTCCCCTCTTTACAAGTTAGCACACCCTGAGAGGCCAATTCAACCCAACAAAACCATCTTCAAAGAACTTCTGTACAAAAGAGACTGATTTTAAAACTTCCTCTTCTGGACCTTACAACTGGGGTACTCCAGACTAGTGATTAGAGTGATGTAAAGTTTTATTTCTCTTGTATTTCTGGACAGGTTAGCATTGGAAAAGTTGTACTGAAAACAGGAGTGGAAAAAGTGAAACTGGAGCATAAAAGATGTCAAACATGTCAATTCTAAGGTACTTTTCCTACCTGAGTTCTCTAGAGTACATGGGATTTAACTAAACAATCAAACAGCTCTCCTGCAATTCAACATTTTAAGACTGCAATGGCTCTCTCAGATCCTGTCAGGTTTACAAGTGATGATTGCTATCTACTAATATAAACTCAAATTGCTGATAGAGCAGCTAAAAACATCAGATTCTGAAGTAGCTCTGATTTATTGCATCTGCCATAAATGCAGAGCAGTAGGCTCTAAGAGAGTAGTCACAGGGAGTAGTGGGAAAAACCAGCAGATACTGTAGCTAAATTTGATATGGCTCATGAACTAGAGCTCCTATTGTTGTAGTATCAACTACCTTTTCATCTAAGTACCAAAGCATAAAAGACAGTCTGATGATAAACATATATACTCCTGTAGATCAAGACAAAATCTGCTTATATCGCCAAATATTCAACCCAGGAATGTTTTCTGTTCTTTATAATAAAAAGTTTTATGATAGCAAGTAAAAATAATGAATACTTGCAAAGTAATTTGCTTAGAAATCACTGAAGAGATTTTAACTTCCATTAATAAGAACAATCAGCACTAATACACTATTCCATAGAGTTGTAGTTTTTCATACAATATCTAGCTAGGCTGCAGATCTACTCACCAAAAGATACTGCACAGGCAAGAATTTTGCAAGGATCTGGGAGGAAGTGAATCCAGATTCCCAGATAATGACTGACAGTGACCAAACACACAGAAACCACACCTGGCTCAGGATGTCCTTGAGCACAAGCACTGGGACAGCACTTGTTTGTATCTGGAAGGAAGCACCATATGCAACTGCTTTGTTTCTCTACCCTTCCCCAGCACCTGCTTCTGACATTAAAGAGGCCAAGCCACTGACCAAAGCCCACTGGCCTCCCCCTGTGGCTGTTACTGCCTCAACCAAACTGGCACAGACCGTGTAGGTCTTTCATACAAGGAAGCTGTAACATTCCTGAATTTTCTTTTTTTTTTTTTTCCTCCTAAAGAGAAATAGGAAAGGAGGTAAGAATGAATTCTTACCCACTATGCAACCTTGACATTGGTAGGTACAAGTCTATTAAGTCACCACAATTCTTTTGTGGAAAGGAATTCACTTCAATTCCAATCAGATCAGGTCCTTACTGTGCAATTTCAATTATGTGTAAATTTATCACCCCATAAAGAAACCAGCCATGAAATTACTGAGCAGGAATGGTATAAATCAGCTTGTTCAGTCGCTTCAGTACTTTGGTATTTAAGGTTTTTCATCATTTTATTTTGTTAGAAAAACCTAAAACATTTTAAAGGATTTGTTTCATACTGCTATTGTTCTCAGATTAGCAGCAGCAGAAATATTTAAAGACCTGATTAGGAGGCTATTATTACAGCAAGCCAACATGTTGGAAGAGTTACTGCAGCTTCAATATAATCCTTAGGGAATGTTTCTATTTGCATTCAGAGATGGCTAGGTGGAATATAACTGTACATTTAAGAGGCTTAGTTGATTTCTCAGTGCTCTATTTATTTTAAAATGACTCATTAGAGCCGTAATTTCTGTTTGGGATCATCAGTCAAAAGCATAATTATCTCTTCAGGCAGAGATGGCAAGTGACCATGGGGTTTACCTAACCTCCACAAATTTCAGTGGGCCACTCAAACCATCAAGTTACTGCTGCTGAATGAAACTGCTCCATAATTTCCTCATACAATTATTCTCCAGGTAGTATTAACATATTAATCTACAAATTCTAGAGCCTAAAATAAACTACATAAGGAGCATTGGATTCTATTGCACACATTGTAAAATGCTGACATGCAAATTTTTTTATCTGTTGGCAGACTCCTACCTTTTACACATTAATTGGCCTGTTCAAAAGACAGCAGAAGCTTCTGTGTTTCCATTTCCAGAGATCTAATGCCCAGTAAGGCACTTCGGAAAAGTGATAGAATTATTGTATGCTGTGTAAAACCCAAAGTGTGCTGGTAAGGGGCAATATCATTTATTGCCAATACTACCTAGTAAGCATGCAAAACCAAAATTGATAAAGCACTGCTTTATCTAAGGAACCACAATTTTTTGGCCATCCCAGCTTGGCACAGTGATTTTATTCAGATAAGATGACAACATATAAAACATTTTTTAAAAACTCAAACCAGGTTTTGTTTGAATAAAAATAGTTTAATTAGGTTTCTATTGGCTACATTTAAATCACATTTAATATTAAATTAATCTGTATTAAAATATGTACAAAGAATGATGTAATAATACATAAACTACTTATTCATTATAATACATGAAAACATTGAAGTCACAGTGAATTCAAGCAAACACTTCAAGTAGAAAAGCATTCCACATGTACACATATACACACTCACCAATGCACAGCAGGGTAAGGCCAATAACCCATTTCATATGGCCAAAGTAAAATGAAAGCTGTTATGGAACAGGATAAGCTACTCTGTCAATATTTATAGTGCTACAGTCTTCACAGAATTATCATAGTATTTCAGCCTCCTTCCAGGAAAACTATTCCCAGAGTCAAGCTACAAGTGACAATGCAGTATCACAATGCATGACTAAAAAGGCTTTATTAACACTGGCATTCCCCAGATTTTTCATTTGGTATTTGGCAGTTACTCAGTATTTGGATTTTAAAAACCCTAAAATCTTAAAACTCCTCTCACAAAACAAGTCTTTCAATTAAACTACAAGACTTCAACCTGACAGTACTAAAAACCAGTTTCAATATTCTAGAACTTCAAGGAGAGTTTCAAATAGTTTGTTCAAAAAAATAAAAAGCATTCAAGACAATTTTAAAAGCACATTTGAATGGTAATATAAATATGGAACTTCAAAACCTATTTTTTGTTATGGGTCAACAACTGAACATCACAAGAGTATAGTCTACTAATAAAAGCAGGTCTGATAAATAGAAATCCAGTATACAAATACCAGGTGACAGCTTTTGCCATTACAAGGGTGGGATGTTTAGAAAATGATGTGTTCAGTATCTCTGTGCTGAGATCAAAATCCTTTTGACCTCCCAAAAGGCATAAAAACACCGGTCCAGGCCTGTACCAGTACCTAAGACACACCAAAACTGCAGCACCATGAACTTTGGAACATCCAAAATAATTTCAGAGGGTCTCATCCTCAGCTTCCAGCACAAGGAGCCAAAAGGCACCACTGCATAACAAGAGCAGAAGACAAAACAATCAGTAGTCAGAGTGTAAAGAAAGAAACAAACCAACATAGAAATCCTGTAAGCCATGCATGACTCTGCTGTCTAACAAGCAGCTTTGAACTAGTGTGAAGCTATTTGTCACAACTACAAGTAAAGTCTTACATCCTCATCTCTGCTCCAGGCAAAAACTACACAGCAACATAAACTACAAACCTAACACTGTGAAAGAAAAATGCAAATTCTGCATTAATGTCAAAGCCAGTGGCACTGCTGTGGCCAAAATTCCATCCTGATCTCAAGCCATCAGAATTAAATGTCAGTAACAGAGTGTCAGCTACAATTGGCTAATATTGCCATTTCTCTCACAACACAAACACATGCTCCTTTTCCACCCTAAGTTAAAAAGCCACAAAAAGTTAAGAACAATGAAAGAGAAGCTCATGGATGACAAAACTTACATCTCTTAAGGAAGAAAAAATTTCATTTGTACATTGTCTGCCTCCTCCTCCTCCAAACGAAAACAATTGTCTTTGTAAGAAACTCCTAGCTTCAATTTATATTTTCACTAAAGGTTGCCACATTTTAAAAAAATATTCTACAGATAGTAGCAGGCTACTTGATTTGTAATAATTTTTAGATTAATCCTTACAGTGTCTTACCTTTAGGACAAGAGAGAAATGAGTGCATCCAGAAATTTGCTCCGATCTTCTGTTTTCAATTCAATTACTAAAATAGGAAATATTTTATTACAGGATGCAAATAACTGAAAGATATACCAGATGTCACACTTGAAGAACAATAAGCCTGAGTATACCAATTTATATTCTTACTCGACTTTAAAAAAGGAGAAGCTATTTGGACAAAATGCAGAAGAGATTGTTTATTTTGTGCTTAGATCTTAGCAAACTAATTTCTAGGTGCTCACTACACAATATAGCAGGCACTTCTTAAATCTAAGAGTATTTCTTTGTATGTTCAACATGCATAGATAAATATATATTGTTAAAAAAGCCTGTCTCTTTTTCAAGCATGTGCAAGTTGGGCTGATTTCACTGCCTAAGCGTCTCATCAGTACCATGCTTGGTTCGGCTGCTAAATTTACAGCCTTCACACATAACATCACGGACTGTAAAGTGAAGTGCAAATGTGAAAACCGTTGCTGCATGCAAAATGCAGACTGCCTCGAAAAGATAAGTTTTTAGTTTCTGCAGCCGGAGGCAGCGCTTTGAGCCCGGGCCGAGCCCTCCCGTGGGTTGCGTTTGCAGCACAGACCCGCACAAAGGAGCCGCGCCAGCACCGCCCCCTGCGGGCCCCGGAGCGGGGCAGCGCTACTCACTCGACATCTCGAAGTGGTTGTGCAGCGTCCGGGAGTTGGTGCTCTCCGCAGCCTTCTCGAAGGCTCTTCCAAAAAAGCTGAGGCAGAAGTAGAAATACAAATAAGCGTCACAGGAAAGGATGTTTGCCAAGGTAGAAGCATGGAACTTTTTCCTGGCTGAGAGGTGGAAATGGCTCCCAGATGTTTTTCCAGGTGTATTCAACACGCACCTCACTTATTCACGTGCAAGATTATTTACATTGGAGGCTTTTAGAAGTGAAGTAATGGGCCATATAGTGAACTATTTCCCTTTTTTAAGAAGGAAGGAAAAGAAAAAGCCTTGTAAGGAAGGTCTTGAAGATCTGTATCTTCTCTTGAAGTATCTCATGCACACTGTATGCAAAAGGTGTGTTTTTGAGAAGGAAACAATTCAAGTCAACATAATCAGTATTAAATAAGTACAGGAAAGATATATTTGCTTGTAAACGTTATGCTTACTTCTTTTTGTCCGAGCTTTCTGTCTCCGGAGGAATCCCCACCATGATCACAGTTCCCTGTTCAACATCCATGGGTGCAGCCATGACCAGGGGCAGCAGCTTGCAACGCTTGTTTTTTGTCTGGAAGTCAGAAAGCCTCTTTGTTACACAAGGCTCAGAAAGCAATTTAATATCAGTTCTCCATGTGAGATAGTATTACAAATAGCCACCTAAGGATACAGCTATTCCACAGCTCAACAGAAGGTGGTTTCTTTACAGGATCTCTTAATCCACTTCTTCCTTAGAGTAAAAGTCACTTTAAGGACTAGTAGAAATTTCAGTGATGTACTCCCTCAAAACTTACAAAATTACACAAGTGTTTAGATTGTAATTATCTTAGTAATGAAAACGCAGTGCTATGAAGTGTCCCAAGTAGGTATCTTCCCTAGAGCAGCATTCACAACTATGCTAAAATCATCCAATCAATCAGCAGAAAAATATTATTAATAGTTTCATATAATGCTTTTAATAATCAGCTGCAAGTATCTGACAGAACAATAAGTACTACACCAGCCAGAAGGTTGAGAGTCAAAAGCTTTTGATTTACTTACAGAGCAAACAAACGATTTCAGTAAGTATTTACTAAGCAGGCACAGAGACACTGGTTTGGAAAACAGTTTCACATCTGGTGTGCCCTAGGAAAAGAAGAATTATTTCAATTACAATCCAAGATGATTCTTATACTTAATTAATAACTTAATTTTATTACCTACTGACAAGTCCAGAAGCTTTGTGTGGCTCAAAGAACACTAATAAGAACCATTACAATATAGGAGTTTGAGCTCACCCAGCTTTGCAGTGAAGCCCTCTCCTGTTTGTGAGGGCTGATTCTGCCTTAGGGAAGTTCAGAGCAATGTCGATATTGACCCATCAGAGGACAGCACAGTACAGAGAAATAGGTTCTTTCTTACGAAGTAGCTCTTACTGTGCCAAGCAGTTAGGGAAACTGCTATTCAAGGATGATACAGTCAAAAAGGAGAGTCAAATGAGAAGCCATTTGAAGTCACAGAATTCTGACCTCCATGAGGGCACAGTAGAGAAAGGGCCCCTGAGAAATGACAAGGTTGGTACAAATACAGCTGGCCACTGTCTGCTGAATGGCACGTAACTGCTTTTTGGCTAGGTCCAGTCCTTGGTGCAGCTTGTCCAGGTTACCCCTGCAACAAAAAGAATAAAAATAGACACTTTCTTATTAAAGTTTTTCACATGAACACTATTCACGGAGATGTTTTGGTTTTTTTCTTCAATAGCTTATGAAGCAACAATTAATATTTTAGATCCATAATCCCAATACATTTCCCTAAATAAAATTGCAAAATACTTAAGAGGCATGTTTGAGTACCTGGAGAGACTGTCCAAAGCCTTAATGAAATTAGTTGTTTCAGGCCCCTCTTTCTCTATATTCTCCATGAGAGAAGTTGTTGCATAAACTATGTCACTTGCTGAGAATTTGTTCTTAAAGCCAAAGTGAATGCTGAAGGTCTGAACTCGTAAATCTTTCATTCTGCAAAATGAAATAAACCAGGAAAGTTCATCAACATTATCAACATTGACCAGTTGTCTCCTGAGTATGTTAATCTAAAGAACATGAAGAAAAGCCTTATCCTAACATTTGCAACAAGTCTAGTGTTACTTTGTCAATCGAAGAACCATATTTTTAAAAGAACATATTAGATCTTCTTCATACAAAAATATTTGAACTTAATTGAAAAGTACTTTGAGATAAAGTCTTTGTATTAAAACAATTTACCCAAATTTGTTTGCAGATTCTTCAATCATCTCCCGAAGATTTTCTTTCAAAGATATGTCCATGGAATTAAATTTCTGTTTCACTTGCTTCAAAGGCAAACTAAGAACAGAAGGAAAAAATTAATTGACAGGTATGCCAGAGGAAACAGGTATTTTGCCTTTTTCTCATAGGACTTTTAAAATTATTAGATAATTTACTAAGGTTAAGTCTGACTAAACTTGCAGGCATTTGTTTTTTCAGTCATTGAAAAGTGGATGTGAGGAAGCAGAGGTTACTTTACTGATCTGCCATCCATAAAGGCATACAGCAAGCGTTCCTTGTAAACCAATACACAAGCTGTGTAACTCAGAGACACTGCCACCTATTCAGGGCCCCACAATCATATTTAAAAACCAACAGCTTGGCTACTTGCAAGCTGTATTTTCCTGTAAGTCACTGAAAAAAAAAAAAGATCCAGATTTTTATAACTCACCCCATGTCTGCCAAAAACTCCTGGAGCCTCTTCTGCCCTTGTACAGACCAAAGCTTAAGGCTAGCAGAGGTGTATGAGGTGTTACAGAGACTTTCGTAGAGAGACCAGTGCTGATACAGTGCCAGGCGCAGGCTGAACAGGAGTTATGGCAAATAACTGCAAGCACAAATATCCTCTGACCCCACAAACTCCACAACAAGTAGGTAAGTATTCAGCTGCCCTTACACATTGCATGTCTGTGCTGCACAAGATGCAGTGAGAAGCTCAGGTGATGTAACACAAGAGGAGCAACACTGACCTCAGTACAGTACAGAACAGTAACCAGTTCTGAAAGGTTAAGCTGAACTGAAGCTCCACAAGCTGCTGAAAGAGGGATTCATGCACAACAAACATTCAGATTTCCCTTTATTTTATTTCAATTCTCAGCAGAGATGGTGCTGGGATTTTTTTTCCCCTAGATAAAAACTCCAGAGGGGTTCACCAGAGAGGGGTAGTGTGTATTTTCCCCAGACCTTCTTTAAGGATACTCATATTCAAATGCAATTCTCATGCAGTCAATGGACAGAGAATTCTCTTCATCCTCGTTGCGGTGGTTGTGGCGAGACACGTGGCGCTGCAGGACCCCAATGTCAGTCACATATTTCATTCTTAAACAAAAACAAGTTTGTCACTTCACTTTCTGCCTGGGAATTTTTGTTCTTGATAACAAGAACACAAAATTGCTTCCTAAAATCAGCAGCATGAAAACTGTAGATACATTTTTAAACCCCCCAACTTGTTAAATAATATTTTTTCAATATTCATCTATACACCCATGCAGTTACAACAAAAACCAACAGACTGACCAATGAAATCAGTTACTTATTACATTTATCTCTTCAAAAATGTCCATGTATTAGTAACAATAGAACACCAGAATTAAAGTCGACACATGTAACACTAGAATTCTGATCATATCTAGTAGGAAATAACAAAAAAAGAGGAAAAATATCTGAAACTTGTTCATTAAAACTGTAAAGGCAGCTGGAGGATACAGAACATACAAATTTTTCCTTTAATAAAGCTGTATCAAGTTCATGATTAGGTAAACTACTATTAAACACCATTTCTTCCCAGACCAGAGGCAATTGATTTATAATTTTGTGAAAAACAAAGTTAGCTTAAAAATTCTAAATAATAGAAAGTAATTTTTTAAGACATATATATTCTTATTTTTGGAAGGCAACAGATCACATTCAGGTATTAATATATTTAATATCACTGTTAGTTAATTACATCTGTTATAATAATACCCTTACGCTTCCTGATCTCTACTAATTGCTGTTAGTTACTCCCAAAACCAAAATTTTAAAAGATAGACAAATAAATAAGGAAGAAGAATAATAAAAAAGATAAATTTAAAAAAAACCAACAACTTTCTTACTGAGTGATTTTATCTTGGACCCATTGATCTGTTAGGCCAACAATAGCCCACCTAAAATTTTTTTGGAAGAAAAAAGAAATAGAAAAAAAAGGTTAAACTCACAAATATTCCAATAGAGTGTATTATATTTAGTCCTCTAAGTATGTAACAGAATGAATCAGAAACATTGTTTACTAGCAGTACATAGAAGTTAATAACAAAATCATCTACTATTATTCCCTTTTTTGCAGACATACACAAAGTACCATTCTCCCTTTTTCCTTTTAATTAATTTACACAGATGCATCCTCTAGTTGAAGACAAGTACAAAAGAAACTGGAATCTCATACTGAAACCAAATAATTTTGGGAAATCTTGCCTGTCTTTGCAACAGGTTTAAGCGTCCAAACACTACAAAAATGATGATAGAAACCTACCACAACATGTCATTCAAGTCCTTAGACATTATCCATGCCAGATCAAACATCACCATCGCAGACTACAAGAGGGAGAAGCAAAAAAGACAGGATAAATGAGCACAAGACACAGTTCACTAAACAAATAGAACAGTTAAATCTGCCAAGTACTAGCACGTGTTATTAAAGCTCTAGAAATCACACTGGAGTCTGACAATCTGCCAGCTGCTTCCTAAGATACTAAGTAGAAAGAAAAATATTCTAGAGAGCTCTGTAAATCTGCATTATGTATAAAGCAAACACTTAATAAAATATAATCAGAGAGGCCAAATGACAGAAGGAACAGTTTGATGTCCTAAGTGCTATGTTTAGGATAGCCTGACACTTTGAAAGACAAACAACTTTCCTACATGCTCGAGTCTTTGAGACAGTATTTTGTAAATGATAGATACCCTTTTAAAGATCTAAAAACATTAAACTAAGTTAAACTACTTGTATATATATAATGTAGCTTATATATATATAACAATAAGATACAAAAATAGCAAGATGTAATAATATTATTATATTGAATAGTATTGTTAGGTAATTATATAATTGTAATTATAACATTGGATATTGTCCGATTACCTTTACATTCCCACCTTGAAGTTTTATAGCAAACAGAGTTTATACTTACTGAGGTCCCATGGTATTCATATTGCTCGTAATCAAAAAGAATTTCTCGTCTAAAATGGAGAAAAAAACCACATTTGACTAAATGCTGAACTGGTCATTGGATCCTATGAAAAATATAAGCCAGAAATGGTGATTAATACTTAAATTCCATTTTAGCAATTAAAAATATTAAACTCAGGTTAGGAATTATCTGCAAAGCAATTAGTCTTTAGTAACAACGTGGAAGCCACAATGAAATGTACTCATAAAGCAAAAAGGAAAAATTTTTTACAGCATTATTCCTCAAATCCCATTTTATCTGATTTGTTTCTGCTCATTCCTATTGACTACAGTGGAATTGTAAAAGTAGAAAACATAAGCACAAATTTCACCCCAAGACAGGTAAGAATATTACAGTATTTGAAGTGAGCCAATCCACCTATTGGTACTCAAATTTTAAATTACTGTTTACAATTTCCTCCATTTAAACACTTTTTTATGTACTAAGTATCTCTCTCCGCTTTCTCTAGCTTTTGTAAACAAAATTACAACTAAAGCATGTTGCAAATCACAGCTTAGTATCTTGTGTTTGTATACTTAACACAATTTTAATCAAAGAATGAAAGAAGAAGATAGAAGCAACACACGAAACACCTATTTACACACCTGCGTGCTTCCCATTCTCGCCTTTGTCGCCTTCTCATTGTCCTCTCTATTACCTCCTGTAAATTAATTTGCAGCATGTTAAAAAGCTATAAAAAATATTCTAACAGATTAGCATCTAAATACCTCAATTAAAACTTAATTTAAAAAATGTAATTAAAATTTTTGTTTTAAAGCTTTCTTTAAAAAAAAAAAAAGAAAAAAAAGAATATTGCCATTTACAACATCTAATGAGAAAAGTATTACCAACAATATTTCCAAGGAACACACATAAGATCTTTGTGAAATATTTAATAGATTTGAGAAAAGTTTTCGTGTATTGGTAATTTTCCTTTGAATTTGGTATCTTCTTTTGCTAAGATAGTGCCTTTTTTACATTAGTAGTAAAAAAACATACAATGCTAATGGGAAGATAACGTGAAATATATATTAATCTAAGGATGTCTTCGTATTTAGTTGCCCCTTAATGTTGCTGGTCTCATTCCTCTGCTTGCTTCTATAATATAAATAGAAAATACGCTGCAAGTAGCATGGCAAATTTAATTTCATGTGTACACTTAATATACTTTTGTTAGTTTACTGCTACAAGCACAGACAAAATGCATTGCTAAACTGTTTGAGCTTGTACCTTCACACTTTTGTTTTAGGAGTTCATACCTAAACAAGTTCTATTGCTAGACTGCCAAGCCCATAGCACATATTAGGAGATAGATCTCTCCAGTTCACTGATTATACAAAGAATTATGCATAAGCAAGTTCAAAACATTTTTTTATTTGGAGAAAATATTTCTGTGTAGTTCAGATAAATAATTTTTTTTATGTGAAACTGTACCTGTTGTAGTAGATTATTTTTAAATTGTACACTTGGATTTGTGATCTAATGGAACACAATTTTAAAATTAAATATTATTATGATGTAAAATCTATGTAATAGCAGAGTTATTTTTCTTCCTTTCACAACACAGCAGTGAAACAAACCTCTTCAAAGCGTCTGCGCTTCTCTAAGGGTTCTGAGCCATCACTTTCATTCTCTGAGTCCTCTTCTTCATCCTCTTCATCTCTGAAGATGTCATCATAAGCAGGAACATCAAGATCATCATCTTGCTTGACTAACAGCTTAATCTAGCAAGAAGAAAACTGTATTTTAGAGTAAGTATCTTATATAGTGAGCAAAATGGACTCTTACTTAGTAAAAGAAACTAAAAATTCATTTAGGCTGTGATTGATTCCTGACATTAAAAAATATTGGTTTTTAGTACAAATACCATAGTGATTTATAGACAATAAGAGTAAAAATCCATATTCCTTTGTTACAGCATTACTGAAATAATTATCATTTTAATGCTTGTTAAAATCAAATAATTTGTGCTTAATACTTCAAATTCTGTGTGTTGCTAGATGCTGAGGGATAATACATGTTACATTCTGGAGGATGTTTATCCTCTGATTTATGGCAATTTGATTCATAACAACAAGATTAACAGGTGTTTACTACTGACAACTACCACATTGCTAACATTAAGAGATTTTACTACTGGAAATAGGATTTTTTCTGATCACATACATTACTACTGCAAATATTTACTTACTAATGCTGCTTTCTGACCTACAAGCTAATGCTCTAATGTCCTGCAAACACAGAAAAGCACTACACTGCTCACCACCACACTGTGGGGAGAAGAAAGAAAAGCTTTTACCTGTGTGTCATTGTAAACATTCACTACATTGATTGGTCTGTGACTGTCACATACAAAAAAAAGAGTATCCTCTTCAGGCTGCAAGATTTCCAGGAGGTCAACATTGGCACCACAATTAATAAGAACAAAATATTTGAACTGCAAACAAAAGCAGAAAAAAAGAATCAGAGTGTTACTTAAATTGCCAGGAAACATGGAAAACTGAAAACACGTTTACAAAACCTCCAAAGCACTCATCATTGCCAAAACTTGTATTTACTTTCTGATATTTGATGTCTCTGAGACAGAAAAAAATTTTTGAGGCAAAACATACAATTCAGGGATGTTGGACATCTAGTATCACCACCTTTGTATCTCAAAATGTGTGCAAACTTAACTTGACTCTATCAACATTACAGCACATTCAGTCAAGGTCATGTTAAAAACTTCACTCGTTTATTACTAGTATGTTGAAATGCAACCACAGTTTTGAAGTAACCACTAATAATCATGAGCTTAAGTGCTGATATTTTAAATTGGGGAAGGGGAGAAGTTTATCTTTACGAAAGATGAGCTGCAGCTTAAAAATTTTCCAGTATTTTTTCACCTGATCTTTATGCTCGAGAAAGGCAGTTTCAAGTTCTTGCCACCCAGACACTGGCACGAGTGTGTATTGCACATGGTCACATTGAAACAAAGCCTGCAAGGAAGCAACAGATGTTAGCAAAGGGGAGGGGAAAAAGCTTCTCCTGCAACACTACACCACGCTATGATTCGATTCCATAAAAATCTTTCAAATAAAGACATCCAAAATGACAAATCTACACAAACTCTGAGAGTATGACTCACCAGATTTCAGTGCTATAACTCATGGTAATGAACATTACAAAAGCAGATTAAACCTCCCCCCTTTTCCCAGTTCAAACCCATTTATAGGATCCCAGGGCATACGTATTTCTCCTACGTTCAGCCTGCTATGATAATGAACCAAGACTTACTTGGAGTATTTTACAGGCACATAATGCATCAACATCTGAAGCAACAAGAAGAAGAACACGCTGCAAAAGCAACAAAATAATAGCATTAATATATTTATATAGGTGCCAAACAGAGTGTGCTGGTACATGAAATGTATAGAACACTGAGACAGCAGAAATTCAGATAGAGATTATCATAAGCATAAAACGGGATTGCTTCTGAATGGACACTGCACCCAAAATTAACCAGTTTGGATACCTGTCAATATTAAAAATAAGCAACTCCACATACCCAAAAGATGTCAGCTGCTTTAGGCAGATGTAACTACTCAGACTCCTCTGAACCTGACATAGTTTTTAAGTTTCACAACTAGTCATGCCCTACGATTATTTTCATTGTGTCTAGAATGGCATTCGTTTGCAGCACAGATCTGCAACAGAAAATCTGTAGCAAAATCAAGGGCAAGGCAAAGCAGGAAATAAATTCTTTTGCCTAAATTAAGGTTGGCTGGTATGGGGTTTTTTTTTTCGTTTCATGAGGGTGTTGGTTTTTTTCTGGGAGGGAGGGTGTTTTGAGATTTCCTCACAGCTGGAGAAATTAAGATAAATACTTCCATTTGCACAATCCATATCATTTCACTGGTAGAAATCACAAAAGACCGTCCAACAAAAGCTTCACCGCCTCAGTGTACACATCCACTGTGAACGGAGTTAAGCAAGCCTGGGTTAAAAATAAAAGTAGCAGAGAGACGTGCCACAAGAAAGACTGCAAGAAAAACATTAAAGATGGCAGAAAACAGTATTTAGCGTCTGGGCAAGTAACACCGAAAGGGCTGGAAAGATACTTTAAAAAGTAGTTCAGAGATGTCATGGTTAAGCATGAGATCCAGAACACACAAAATCACTTGTGAGGAAGGAGGTGAACTGTAAGTGAAATCCCTGGCGAGCCCTCACCGCGCTGACGCTGCTTTGTCTCAGATTCCCATGGGTAGAGAAGGGGAAAAATACCCAGGAAAGGGATTTTTTAGGACCCGGGTGACTGCCGGGCCCGCTGCCCTCAGCGCGGCCGTCTGCCCGGTGCTCCCCGCGGCCGATCCCCGCCCCGCAGCCCCCGGAGCGAGGCCGCCACCGCCCCAGAGCACCGGAGGGCCTCAGCCACCGCCAGCAGAGCCGGGGACGCCCCGCACCAACCCTGCGCCGTGAGGCGGCGAGAACCGCGGCAGCCCTGAGGGGAGAGAGCCCTGAGAGGAGGCCGCTCCGCCCGCCACCGGGGCGCTTGGGGTGCCACTCCCTTCCCCGGTCACGGCCCGCTGCCCGCACCTGGGTGACGATCAGGTCGTAGAAATCCCGGCGGCAGTCGGAGACGAACATGGCGGGAACGGGCGCGCGCGGCGGGAACGGGCAGCAGCCACGGCCCGCCCCCGCTCAAACTGGGCGCCAAAGCAGCGCCGTGTCCCATTGGTCCGCGCCTCACAGAACGCTGGCCAATAGGAACGCGTCCACCTCAGCGCCCCTGCGCGAGCCGCCCAACCCCCTTCCGGGATTTCGCCAACGGGCTGGGGAGAAGGCGGTGACGATGCGCGCTGCTGGCCAATCCCAGGAGGGCCCCGGCCGGAAGCAGCCGCCTGGGTCTTGTCGCCCTGTCCGCCATCTTTGCTGCGGGCGAAGTGTTTACTTTGCCAATAACGCGAGCCCGGCGAAGAGGCAGCAGGGCCGCGCCAACACCCGGTGACCGAAGAGGAGCCAAGCGGGTAGAAGGGGCTCCCGGAGATGGTCGCCTCGGAGGGCTCGAGGGCTCGCGTTCCGCCCTCACCCGCAATGGCCGCGCGAGAGGCCGGCGCCGAGCGGCACTCTGGGAGGGGCGGGGCCGTGGGTGGGGCCCGGCAGAGCCCGTGAGGCGAAGGAGCGGCCCTGGCCCGGCCCGGCCCGGCCCCGCTGCCCCGAGGGAGCGCCCACCGCCGCTGCCGCCGCCATGGTGAGGCTGGGGGGCGGCCGGGGAGGTGCCGCGTCACGGCGGCGACACTTCAGGAGCTCTCAGTGGGTGCTGTGACACTTTGTGTGCTGTAGATACTGGTTAATGCGTTCTTCTCTGTGTGTTGTTTTTTCCTCTCTAGTTCTCTTTTAATATGTTTGACCACCCCATCCCTCGGGTGTTCCAGAACCGCTTCTCAACCCAGTACCGCTGCTTCTCGGTATCTATGCTTGCCGGACCTAATGACAGGTCAGATGTGGAGAAAGGCGGGAAGAGTATGTGCATGTTTTATTTTGACTAATAAACTTGTTGGAAGAGTGTTTATGAATAGTGTCAAGTAATGCAGCTTTTGGCCAAGACAGCAGAAACACTGAAAACATGGTGACAGAGTGCTGAGCACCCTGGGTGGGGCTTTGAGGAAGGAGGAGGGGTCATCTTCCGTTGCATTACTCGGTAATTAAAAATGTTTACCGAGTGAATCGGGGTTTATGGGCATTAGAAGGAGACAGTCTTCTTTTATAAAGTTTCTTGTTACAATCTTCGATCTAGTGTAAGCCATGGAAGTTTATTACTTTCTGCCCCCACCGTGTTGTACCTCACTTAATCTGTATAAAGTAATAGATTGGCCAGCTTCATTTTCAGGTTGTCAGACTAATACTATGTGGTTTTGAGTTGGTATGGATTGAAGAGCACCTGTGAGCCCAAACAACTAAAATCAGCTTTGGGAAAATTTTTCTTTAGTAGTGGTATTGTCTTCTCTTTTATTTTTCCCCGATTATAATTCTGAAATCTCCACATAGCAGGGGTATTTGTCATGACTGATTCTACTGAAGTCTCTGCCTAAAAATGAATTTGCAGATTTTAGAATCCGCCCTTTTTTTAAAGGAGATTTTAGAGAAAGGAAGGATAAAATTGTATGTTATGTACTCTCATACAGACGTGCTTTTCCTAATTTTACATTCTTATTCATTTCTGCAGTAATTATGCCACCATCAGCTTTGGATCAACTCAGTAAGTGAATACTTTATTCTGGAATAACAACCTTAGAAATAGAAGCAAATGTGTAGGCAAATACCACAGTATTTTAGTTATCTATTCAAGTCTTAAATAGAGACTGTGAGACTAATTAGTTTTAAAAAATGTATTTTGAAGGTATTTTTTCTGTCAGAATTAATGGGACTTGTCTGTCTTCAAGTACAGACATCTGAAGTCTTGGGTTGCCTGAGCATTTAGAGTTCTGAGTGTGATGCCAACACCGTATTTGTGTATCTGCTTTCTCTGTAGTTTTGAGCAGTTGGAATAATGGTGTGAGTGGAATCCTCTCCTATAGTCTGGCTCATTCTCTTGGTGATGTTTGATCTCTGAAAGCTTCAGAAATGTGCTAGTGGCTTTTAACAAAGAAAATTTTTTTCTCCTTTCTCACCAGGCCGCCTTAATATTACTTACCCCATGCTGTTCAAGCTGACCAACAAAAACTCAGACCGAATGACACACTGTGGAGTGCTCGAGTTTGTGGCTGATGAGGGCATATGTTACCTTCCACACTGGGTGAGTTGCCTCATGCTGGACTGTCAGAACCTGAAAAGTAGGATTAGCGAGTTGCCAAGTTTAATATTAGAGAGGTGGAACGTTTCCTGACAGTGCCTGTCTCTGCTGATCATGTTCAACAGCATGTTCAACAACAGCCTTCAGTTCTGGCTCAGGCTTCCCTCCACAGAAGTTTAACTGAGCAAAGCAGACTGCTTTTTAACATGCACCTGACTGTTCTTCCTGAAGTTGAATATACACGAGAACTGAGATACACAGGAGAGAGATTTGAAAACATCAGACATATTGAAAGGGCTTTGTTTGTTTGTTTCCATTCTTGCAGATGATGCAGAATTTGCTGCTGGAAGAAGGAGGCCTGGTGCAAGTAGAGAGTGTTAATCTGCAAGTTGCTACTTACTCAAAATTTCAGCCACAGAGTCCAGATTTTCTTGACATCACCAATCCCAAAGCTGTGTATCCTTCCTATTCAATTATGGAGTAAGGGGAAGAAATTTCTCTTCCAAATTGGAATGATCAAACAGAGCTAGTTTTTCAGGTGTGACTCATACGCTTCCAGTAGTAGGTGGCCACTGCTGCTCCCTCTGAAAATAGAAGGGATGGAGAGCTGATGTACAGAGATGTGATCAGCTGTTGATACAAAGTGTGGTCTGGAGTGAAGAAGGAGGAGTGTTGGCTTAAAATCCAATGAGTTTTGAGTGTCCCTTTGAAAAACTTGTACACCCTAATATTTACTAAAATCCTATCTGCAGTACTGATGGCTTTTAAACCATGTTTGAGAAACCAGGGATTAGAGATCTACAGTATGGTAACTTTAAAGCTTTGATGTTTCTCTGAAAACAAATATTTTATCTTAACATACTCCAAAGACTGGAAAATGCATTGAGAAACTTTGCCTGTCTAACTACTGGGGACGTTATTGCCATCAACTACAATGAAAAGGTACAGTATAGGGTTGAGGGTTAGAGACTGAGTTCAGTTGTTGGATGTTGGTACTAAAACAATCAACCCAGAGCTGTGCCGTGCTTTGGACAAGTAATGCCACATGGCAGATTTCACAGTTGGTTTTCTATTGGAGGGAAAAAGGAGTCAGCTAAGTCTTTTTCTGAGCTGCTGTTTAAACTTTTAGAAACTTTAGAAACTTTAAAGAAAATAAATGTGCTGTTGAAGGTTTTACAAGTTAAGGGAAAGAATTTATCCTAAATTCAGAATTTGTTTTCAAAAATGTAGATTGAAGTACAGTAGGAGTGCAGCAAGGTACAGTAATAGATTCTCTGACTTCTAAGTTAAAAACTTTTGCTTTTAAGTTCTGTAGAGACCCTGAAGTGTATAGTCCTCAACCTAAAGAGCACTTACTGCAGTTTTCTTCAAGCTCTCTGAAGGGAAAGGTTTAGATATGCTTTTCTTATACACAATGCAATCTTAAAATATCTGTTACTGTTTCAGATCTATGAGCTTCGGGTAATGGAGACCAAACCAGATAAGGCTGTGTCCATCATAGAGTGTGATATGAACGTAAGTTAAAGCTGATGTGGAAAGTCTGCCCTAACTGTGCCTTCCCAAGAGGAGAGGGCACTTGTGCAGGGATAGCTCTGCACACCCAGCCCCTCTGATGCTGCAAGAAAGGTGCAGTCCATGGGGTAGGGAAGATGACTCATTTGAGAGTACTCATGTGCCATTGTAACCCCATCTGTGATCTTGATTAGCACCTGGTGTACCATCAGGTGACTGCAGTGCCTAGAACTTAATGTTTGGCTTCAGCATGTTTTATCTGAGTTTTATTTAATAGCCGTGTCTTGACTCATACTCCAGTGATACTGTGATGCTGTTTTACTGCTCTGTTTCAATGACATGCTAAGGCTCGTTCCTAGGAGGCTTGGTCTTTTTTTAGTTCTGAGTAAAACGTTTAACAAGCAAACCTCAGTTCTTTTTAGATCAAATGTAGTGATAATAGTTCATGGAGTTTTGAGGAATAGTAATATAAAGCTTACAATTTAAAGAAAAATATTAATTTTTTTTTTTATGCTTTTTGTGTAAATAGGTGGATTTTGATGCTCCTTTGGGATACAAAGAACCAGAAAGAAGTGCACAACATGAAGAGTCCACAGTAGGTTAAGCTTCTCTTCTTCCAAAATGTATTCCCTAGAAGTCAGCATTGCTTGTGGAGGGGAGCAGTGAGTGCCAACATGTTTTTTCTTTAAACAAGTTCTTAAGGTTAAACTTTACTTACCAGAAGCTTTTGCATGTGTTACTTAGGAGATTGTTGTTTACCAGCTGTTGTTTTTTGAAAGGGATTGTTCTGAAGTTTTGTTTGGTCAGAAATACTTGTAACTGTTTTCATGTCATGTACATGTCAGAACATGAACACAATAAACTTGCTTTTTCCCCTCACAGGATGTGGAAGCAGACCACAGTGGATACGTGAGTGACATAGGATTTCGTGTAAGTCCCCTATTTCTGCTGGTTTGTGAATGCTGTAAAATGGTGAGGGAAAGTTGTTCTGAGCAACTACAAAATATTAGTACCGGTTCTTAGAGGTGCTTGTTATTTAACTGGCAAGTGCCTGTGAATGTTTTATGTGATCACAGCCAGGCACAGCATGACTTACTCTGCAAAGGGCAGATGGGAGACTGAAACAGACCCCTACACCCACGATTCATCAGCTTATGTGTACCAAAAAGAAGCATGCTGAAATAAATAACTAAATAAAAATTGCTGTAAGGTTTTACAGAATATAATGTCCTTGTGCAGGGTGCTTTCAAATGCCAGGAGTTAAATTAAAACTCATTATGTATCCACAGGCATTCTCTGGATCTGGAAACAGATTGGATGGCAAGAAGAAAGGTGTGGAGCCCAGTCCCTCACCAATTAAACCAGGAGACATCCGAAGGTATATCTGTTTCATTCAGTTGTCAGCAAGTGAAGGATCAGTGTGTGAGCAGTTTCAGTTTTTATCCCTGCTCCTGCAATATAGACAAACTAATTTCATCATGAGCTTGCCTTTACAAAAGAAATAGTTTTATCCACAGGCTAATGGAAACATGCCTTTGGCCAAGCTTCCACAACAACTCCAGTATTTGATTATTTACTTATCCAATCTGTGCCTACCTTCAGAAAATAATTCAGTGGTTTAACTCTGGAATTATTTAGAAAAGAAAATGTGCAGTCAGTGTTGGCACTACACTGACAAACAGAGAATAGGTCTCTCTGTGTTCAATTCAATGGTAAGTATAAAACTTAATTCATAATATTTTTATGCTTGTTTTCCAGAGGAATTCCCAACTACGACTTCAAGATTGGTAGAATCACATTCATTAGGAATTCACGTCCACTGGTTAAGAAAGTGGAAGAGGTAAATAAAGTTGAATCCTCCCCAGTTTTTGATCCAAGTTTATGGCCCCCCTCTCTTTTCTCTTGATTTTTTTACGGCATACTTCTGTTATAAAGTGGTAGTAGTTTAGAATGGTTTGAATTACAGGAAGTAACCTCTGATGTCCTTGTTACTGATGGAAATAGATTGGCCTGATGTTGGTTTAATAAGCCAGTGCACACTTCTTTCAGTTGGCTGAAAGGTCACCAAAATGCTGTTTTACTTTCAGGAAGAAAGTAGTTTTTGTCTAGATTAAGGATGTGAAATATCTACAGTCAGTGGCTGCTCTGATGGAGTATTCTTGCTAACAATCATTCAGCTTTCATCACACACAAGCAGTGAGCAAAGAGGTAACAACCTTTTTTCCCTCTTTTGTTTTTCCAGGATGAATCTGGAAGCCGGTTTATTGCCTTTTCAGGAGAAGGCCAGTCCCTGCGCAAAAAAGGAAGAAAGCCCTAAGTTGTGGTACCTTCAGCTAGTTAGGGGGAAAATAAAATAACAGTTGCAGCATCTTGGGTCTTAGTTATTGCAGTTGAGAGATTGTTTTGCAACACTTAATAGGTGTTTTGGTTTTGGTTTCATGTTTAGAGCTGGAGATTTCAGGCTGTCTTGATTTTCAGTTGAAAATTAAGTTCTGGGAATTTGGAAGAAGCTTTTTGTATGTGTTGTAAAGATGGGAACATAGATCTCTGATAAATCTGAGAAGCAAAACTAACAAGATCTACCTTACTAAGGGTCTGGTTCTTAGACTACATCCTCCCCTCATCTCCCGGGTGATGATGGTCTCATGTTGCTCTGTGCTTGATATTTTCCTCCCTCTGTATATATTTTGCCACAATTTAAGGTCAGCTTTTTTTTGTGGTGCAAATGAAGGGTGACTTTGGTGTTTAGGACTTTTGTGCAGGGAGTCTCTTTGAGCTTAGCTTCGGGTGTTGGGTTATTAATCATTCTAAGCAAACCCCCTGTAACTGCTTTTTATATTTATAATTAATAACATGCCTTTTAATAGTTGAGATACTATAACGTAGTGTAGCAATCTCACGGTACGTGTAGGGAGAGGAGAGGCCCAGCTGCACTGCCCGGTGCCGCTTTGGAGCGGTGCGGGTGTATCCTGTGCGCCCTCTGGTCTGCCGGGGAGCGTACCGGGGTGCGGCCCCTGCGCTCTCCTGAGAGTCCGAGTAAAGGTTCCTCGTACCCAGCCGCGTCCCTGTGTGGTGATTTTGGAAAGACCGAAGGGCGGGGACTGCCGCGCGTCCCAGCGCCTCAGCCGGCAGCGCTTGTCACGTGCCGGCCGCCGCGCAGCCATTGGCTGGCGGGCCCGGGGCCGGTTTGTGCCGCCCCTCGCCATTGGGCGCGCCCGCGCGTGCAGCCGTAAGCGCGGCGGCCATTGGCGGCGGCGCAGCATGGCGGGCACGGGCGGCTCCTGGCGGGTGAGCGGGCGCGGGGCCGGGGGCGGCGGGGCTGGGAGCGGGAGCGGGCGGGCGGCGCGGCTCAGCTCAGCCCGGCCATGTCCGTCCGCAGCCGCCGCGGTCGTGCGAGGACTACTGGGGGGAGTGGAAGCATTGCCGTGGGCTGCGCCACGCCTTCCACCACTACTACGCGCACGGGGAGCTGCCGGATTGCGGCCGCTGGCGGGAGGACTACGAGGCCTGCCGCGCCTGGGAGAGGGACCGCGCCGCCGCCGCGCAGGTACCGGCCCCGCTCCTGGTCTGTCCGGGGCTCTGTCGGCCGAGGCTGCTGGGACAGAAACCCCGCGGCCGCGGGGGTTGGGGAGGGTATGGCAAAGCAGGCGCCGGCTCGGAGCGGAGGTGGGTAGGGTTGTCTTAAAACCTAGTAAAGGATCCAGGGAATATTTTCAGTTTTCAGCTGTAAAAGCTCTTGATTTCTGTTACTGTGACATTTCCTTCCTAATAAGAAAAGCCGCCACGTTACAGGCAAAAGTCATTCCTGGGGTGTCCAGAAATGCCGCTGGCTACAGCCCCGCGGACACTGGAGGACACGAGCCCTGCGGCACAGGCTACAGCGGAACTCCTCCCTCCAGCCAGCCAGGACAGCTGCTGGCAGAGACGGTTCCGCAGGAGTGGTAGTTTCCTTCATAACGTAGGAGCCAGGGGCAAAATATAAATATGAGTAAGTTAAAAACTTGTATCCTGGCTTAGATAGATAGCATTTAGCACTTCTGCTTAAGCATGATAAATTTCTATTTCTCCTTTTATCTCAACTATTCACAGCAAGAAATCAGCTCTGTATGACTGGAACATCCAACACTACTATGGTAATATTTTTTTCCTGTATTTCAGGAAGCTTTGTGCAAGAGTGAAAGAGCTCGAGTTATGGAAAAACAGAAATATGCTCCAGTGTGGAAACTCAGGAAGAGCCCACCACCTGACTGGTATCTACCACTTGACCATGACAAATCAAATTAACAAGACTGTTACCTGTGTTGGTCAATAACATAATACACAATTCAGAATTATGCTGGCTTTTTTTTTTCCTTCCACATCATCTTGAAGTTATACAACTGTAGCTCTGCCCTGCAATACTTTAGCATTCACTCAAAAATAATGAAATTTTATTTAAACATGGAGTATATTTAAAGGGAGATATGAGGTGCTTAATTTGATTGTGGTCTTTTACTGCTATCTTACACTTCAGGATTTCATCTCAGCAGGCAACTTCCAAATTAATGCACACATGATCTAGCTCTGAGGACGTCTTGCCCTACCAGCTGGCACTGAGGCTTTTGGAACGAGGTACTGACCCCAGGCATGCCAGATGGGGAAAAAAAACCAAGCTGGGACTCTCCCCTGCCAGCTCAGGACAATCCCAAACACTGGCATTTAAAAGACATTTCCCAGAATCAGGATTGTGGTGGTTCAAGAGCTTCTCACCTGGGGAGAAGGTGCTGCACACCCTGAAACTGCCCCTTTGTGGAACTGCTCGAGTGGTGGTGTGTGTTGTGGCAATATTCAACACTACTGAAAAATAAAGGTTTAAATGAATGTAGAGAGAGATCTGGTTTGTTTTAGGGTAAACCCATGGAAACTTAGTTACAACAGTTACATGGCAATATAAGAAGATAAAAAAAATTGGCTTTGCCACTGTGTAAGGTCATGTAGCTTTGCTAGGCGTGTTGTTACCTGCATAGTCATTAAAAAACCCCAAACACAGAGATACTTCATTTATTTTTTTTACAGTCACATCCTGCAGTGTTGTAACCTGCAGGAAAAATGTTTATTCTTATTCCAATCTTTCTTCCTTCAGTCAGCTGAGCACCTCCTGGCAGCTGAAGCAGGACCTCCTCCATCACTGTGTGTACACCTTGGTAATGTCAAGGCACTTTCCTTCGGGGGGATCATAGCCAGGAAGGGGAGGGGTGTAACTGGGTCCGTCCCTCTCGAAGGGGAAAAGCCCCTCATCCCTTCGGATTGCTGCCTGGTACAGCTCCTCAGATTCCAGGCGCAGTTCCTTCAGTGCCTCTTGCTGAGATTCTACAAGGGCCTTAATTGCTTTCTTTTCTGCCTCATCTTGTTTCTGTTTAAACAAACACCACTTCTTCAAAAGTAAAACTCTTCTTTCAGACTCTTCAGGAGAAAGAGCGGGAAGACTTCTCACCCTGACGAAGAGAAGGATAACTTGGGTAATAGAGGAATAGCCTGACTCCAAAGACCAAACTAAGAAAAACAAAATGCTGAAACCAAAAATCCCACCACCAAGCAAAAAAAAAATCCCCAGCAAACCCAGAGAATACATTGAATTCACTAATAATTTAGTCAGTCTGTGAGGTCTTCCAGTCAATCTAACAGGAACTGCACATTACTGTTTTTTCATTACTTTTAGCAAGAACAAATAATATTTCCTTTCCACATTTTTGTCCTGATGGAAGTGGGTACGGTTTTGTGCTAAGGTCGGCACTATGTTCCAGTTGTGCAGAGAAAGAAATTCACTGTGAGTGCAGGTGCATGGTGAAAGACCTACTGACCTGTTGCTGTCTGAGTACTTAAGTGGTGTTATAAAATCCTCAATTGGAATCAGTTCTGGGGCAGCTTTTTCCAACTTTTTAATCCTTTTCTTCATACGCTCCTTTTGTGCTTGCTCTTTCTTCACATCCACTTTCTTCTTCTTCTTTGGTTGTGCTCTACAAGGGAAATGGTAAATGAAAGAAGATATTTTGTCCTTTAATTCAACACCAACAACTTTCACTTTCCTTTCCCATGCTTAATTTGGTCCCTGACACACGTTCCAGCCATTAGCTTTATTCAGGTAGTGTAATTTCCAGGAGTCAGTGATATGTCTGCTGAGATTTTCTGCAGAGAGAACTGTAACTGCCTGGGAAAAGCAATTCTGTGCTGAACGTCAGAATGACCTGAAGAAGTTCCACAAAAATTGGATTGGAATTGTTTTCACTGGCTCAGAGTGCAGCATAGCAGGTTTATCATACAGTGGCTTGTGTTGGAAAGGACCTTAAACCTCATGTGGTTCTAACCCCCTGCCATGGGCAGGGAAACCTTTCCCTAGACCAGGTTGCTCTAAGCCCCATCCAACCTGGCCTTGAACAAATATTCCTGTTATTTCACATTAAAGAATGCAAGTGGTTTTACACATGCTTCTAAAATTTCTGCATTTGGAGCCCAGTTGGGCTGTAGATGTTACTTCTCCATGCAGATCCAAGGTATCATTGCACACTCCACAAACACAAACTGACCCTCATTCCTGCCTTGCAGACTGAACAAACAACCTTTGCGGTGTGAAACAGTCCCTCTCCAATAGTACTTAAGAGCTACCTGGGTATTTTAAATCCAGCTGCATCAAAACAAAAACACAGACACTGAAATGTGGCACAGAAATACACGTGGGCTGCCTCTGCCTTCACAGCAAAGCATTTCTGGTTCAGCTGGGCTTTCATTGGTGTTGTCCAGCAGGGAATTCTGAAGCACTGCATAAATCCCAACATTTCCAGCTGCCTTCCGTGGTTGTGCTACCCACAAACACAAAGCGGTAATTGTATCACCTCTGAACTCTCCACAAGAGGTCAACAGTTCCTAACTGCTTTAGCATATAGCGACTTAAAAAGGTATACTTCAAGGTTAAATTTGGACTTGGGAAAATTTGTGCTCTCCCAGTGGATGAGAACACTTCTATGTAACTCCAAAAAAGCTGCACTCACCTGACAGGGAGGGATGTCCTGAACTCCAGCAATGAGCTCTGCCAGTGACTCCCTCGGAGCGGGACCCTCTGGGGCAGCCAGGAGCTGCAGGAGGAACAGGAACATAAAGCATAAGGAGACAGTGACTCTGGTGTCACTGATTCTGCACAAGAGCTATTTGTTATTCATATATTACAGTGATGAGTTTTGAACCATCTTCGGCCACTTCATTCACGGCAGGATACAGCGTTTGCCCAGAGATGCCCTCAAGAGCTTGAGCAAGGTAACTGCTCCCAAATATGGACTGGTCGGTGTGAGCCCACAGGGTACCGAAGGGTGAAACAGATACAGTGTTTGGATAGGTTATAGCGGTTCTATTTTTAAGCTCTGACAAAGACCCCTTTGAGGAGCTGGTATGGGAGAGGTCAAACCACCGTCGTTCAGATTAGGAGAGCGACGCCCACGCTCATATCTCCGTGGGTGCCACGGGAGATCGAACCGGCCCGGGTGTCAGGATACCCGACTTGTCCAGGTGCGGGAGCCCAGCGCAGGCCCAGCCCGCCGCGGGAGCCCGGGCGGGGGACCAGCTCCAGGAATGGGCGTGCGCGGGCTGGGCAGGCATCGCGGCTAAAGGGCGCTTCCCGGGCTCTCTCCCCGCGCTCCTGGGGCAGGGCGGCCGCAGGCCCGGTCCCGGAGCGCGGCCCCAGCCCTACCTGAGCCGGGTCCCGCGGAGCCCCCGCGCCGCCGCCGCCCACATGGCTCCACTCTGCGCCGCGCCCCCGCCGGCCGCGCTCCGGCCCCGCGTTCCCCGTTCCGGCGCACAAACGTTCCGCCGGGCGCCCTACGCGGAGCTCCCGCCCCGCCGGCCCCGTCCCGCTCCGCCCGGCAGGGGGCGTCCGCCCGGGCTGTAGTGGGGGGCGGTGCCTGGCGGGGGAACGGCGGGGTCGGGGGCGCTGTTTCCCGCCGGGCCGGTTAGGCGGTTGCCAGGCGCCGAGTTCCGGCGGTGCCGGATCGCCGGCGGCGCCGGGCGGGGGATGCGGCGGGGCGGCGGCGGCACCGGGACATGGAGCGGCGCTGAGGCGGCTCGGGCCGGCCGGGGGCGCGGGCACTGCGGCGCCGGGCGCGGGCCCATGGTGGCCGGCGGCCGCTGAGCGCCGCGGCCGCGGAGGCAGCCCGGGCGGAGCCGCCCTGGGGTCCCGAGGGCGGAGGCCGGCGGGGGCCCCGGGCGGGGAACAATGAAGCTGCTGAAGCCGACCTGGGTCAACCACAATGGTGAGGGCCGGGCGGGCAGCAGGTGCCGCGGGTCGGGCGGGCAGCAGGTGCCGCGGGCCGGGCGGGCAGGTGCGGCGGGGGAGCGGCGGGGGAACGGGCGGGCGGCACTCGCAGGGGGCGCGGGGCGGGCGGAGCCTTGGGCCGCTGCCGAGCGCTCCCCGGGCGGCCGCGGGTGCCGGAGCCCCGCCGCCCCGGGAACGGCGGGTGCGGGCGGGGGCAGCGGCAGCAACAAGTCTGCACCCCCGCTGTCCTGGCGGACGGGAACGGAGCCCGGTCCCTGGAGCTGGCCGGGTTCCCAAAGGCCGTGCGCGGAGAGCTCGTCCCCAGGAGGTGGCTGGAGGGGGCCGTAGCGCCGCAGCCCCTGGGACCCGTCTCGCCTGGCACAGCGTGTTCGCTGGGCACAGCCGCGCCCGGGCTCTGCAGGGAGGGCTGCAGAGTCTGAGTGAACGCTGAGCTGCTTCCGCCGGCCAGGCACGGCCCCTGGGCCGCTTCGTGCTTGAGAAAGTGCGGAGGGATAGTTTGAATGGAGTATAGCCCGTGCAGGAGAGAGAAGGGAGTTTTGTGGAGAGGTCGAGGTGCCCCTCGGGATGAGTGTCGAGGGATGAGTGTCCAGGTGCCCCTCGGGATGAGTGGGTGTCCAGTGCACTGCACTGACCACACGGGTCTCACGTTGCTGAGGCAAGTACAGTATTAAGTCCCCAAATGCACTAAGCTGTGTTATCATTCTCCGTGAAGGGAAAAGTTTCTTCCAATAGTTCTCTCAAAACAACGCCCTGAGTTTATATATTATCCCACCTGTCAGTCCTCTGGTGATGTTGAGGAGATGTGTGAGCTAAAACAGTTTAGAGTGAAGAAGAAGGCTCTGTACTTTCCTTGTGTGGCAAATACAGGACAGCATCAGTGTTTATGTAGTATTTACACTACTTAGGATGAATTTCCAGATTAATACCTGTACTGTTCCTGGTGAAACAGTGAGAAGAAATCTAATATGAAGATCTCACTTCTGTTTATGCAAGTTTTGCCCTCAGATTCATGGGTAGAGCTTTATTTCAACTGCAAATTTTATACTCTGTCAATGTATAAATGTCATTAGCTGGGCTCGTGTAGCTGATTGGTATCTAGAATAAAACGAAGCTGGAGACCAGCTTATTCAAGCTGGAAAAGTGTGCTTTGAGTTAAAACCCCCAGGTACAACTTTACAGCTGCCTTTCTGCATGTGTTGTATTCTTTGTGTTCATGCTGCAGATTTTGACAACAGTAACTTAAGCCTCGAGTTGCCATTCGTGTGTGTGTTTACTTGGCCTGCTCTCCAGGGACTCTATAGGCAGCAGGTGCTTAACCTTGTAACCAGAGGTTGTAGTGAACTGAAGAAATGTGGAAGTGCTTTATTTGAGATGTTTTTTACATTTCTGCTTGGTTACTCTAAACAAATGTAGCATTTACATCTTAATCTCTGTGGTCAGACTGTCCTGTGCCTCTGTGTATCTTCAGTGGGAGCACAGGAGCAGCTGAATAAAAACTTTCAGCCCAAGTCCTTGCAGATCACAAGAGATTAGATCTGTAACTTCTTTCCTTATTTCTTTAATGGGTGCACCTTTTGATATGGGTATGCATTTGAAATCTGTAGCAATTTAGAACACATCCAACCACTGCAGAACACAGGCTTCAGCCAAGCAGGGCTTCATTTATAGAGCACTGTGATACTTTGCCTGGTGGATAATGCACTATGCAGGACCTTGATAGTCCTGAATTTTACTCCCATTTCTGCCACTGACCTTTCGGGATGAGTTTGGCCAAGACACTTAGTCACAATTTCTCCACCTGTAGACGTTCACCACCAGCTCCCTTTGTGAGATGCTGTCAGGGCTGCAGAGGTGTGCAGGACTGTGTGACAGTCACACATTCCTGTCCGTGGGGCAGGGAGTGCAGGATAAAAACCGGTGAGTTTAGTCAGCCTCTTCTAACGTACCCAGGTTCCGGATCCTCCAGGCATCGCTGCATGTGAGGAGTCTCTGTCACTCCCAATGGGCCTCCCTCTTGGCTCTGAAACCTCTCCAGAAACAGGGTGAAGAGAATTTACACTGTGTGCTGGATACTCTGATAGTTCTTATTCCTTTGATTTCTGCACGGGCACAGGGGGCTGCCTCACTGTTCTTATTTGTGAGTGAGTCCTGATAGCAGGGCTGGCTCTTCCACACACCAGATCCAGGGCTGTCATTGCAGTCTTTTCCTCTTCCCACTCAGTTTTGGGATTTTTGTTTTACTGAGTGGACTAGAATGATGCTTACAGTCATTCAGGAGATAATAGACACTAGAAGTTAGTGTTGTTGCCAGGTAATCCAGCACACCTGGGAATTGCATGCTGCACAGCCAAGATGCTGCATGCTTACAGTAAAAGCACTTCAGCACATTTTGGCTCTACAGGTTTTTGCCTTGGAGTTCTTAACGTCACTTTTTCTGAGTGCTTATTGGAATTATCTCTTGCTCAGATGCATTTTCTATAAGCTTTTCATGCACTTAATGTGGGTTTATTAGATTTTGAATGAAATTATCATTATTGTTGTGTTCTTCTCTTCCACGTGTCTTTGACTTAGAGCAAGGAAGAATATTTAAAAGTGCAATCTAATGGTGGTCTAATGACTGTAAGAAACAAGTGATGTGATTGGCTTCTCCTTCCCAGTGTTTCATTCAGTACCTCTATACAGATGCATCATGATCCAGCTGTTGCCTGTACATATTCAGCACACAGGGTTTTGAGAGCCCAGGTGCTTAAAGACAACTCATGCAGGCAAACACTGATCCCTGTGGGAAAGGAAGTCCCTTGCTGTTCCAAGAAACCCTTGCAAGCCCCAAGGTGCTGTTCATGTATAACAGCTTGTGGAAACTGGAGCCTGCTGTTGTTTAAATATAGGTATGGAGTTTATCTCTCCAAGCTGTAATGGTGGAATGTAAATATTTGAATTGATTTGTGAGTCACATTGAATGTTACATATTAGATGGGCTGGAAGCAAATTCAGTAGAAACTCATTCATTTTGAGGTAGAAATTCACCTGAAACTGTTTTTATATTTCATTGATTATTGTATAAACAACAAACAAAAATGGTGCAATATTTAAAATTACTTTTATTCTTCGCTGGTGGATTTTTTTTAAAGATGGGACCTTCTCCTTGAGTTTCAATTATCTTACTTGGATCTTTTTGTTCCAAGCTTATTTCATTATCAGTATTTCTTTAAGGACATTATGTGTATTTGGGTACTTTAAACAAATGAGCCCACAGGACATCTGGTATATCATAAGGTGTTCTGTTTTTAATGAACCTGGTCTGCCTCCTCCTGCAATGTGATGCTGGGAGCTTCAATAATTTAAGCTTATCTTTTTTTAGAAATTATTGGAAGAGGTCAGAATGTCTTAAAACACACTGTGTTAGATTTTAGTGTTACTGCTTAAATATCACATTTTGTTTTGATGCATCATTACTGTTAGAAAACTCAACACATCTCCAATTAGGAGCAGGGGAAAGCTTCAGTCACTTTGAAGCAGGGACCTTGTGCCTTTTGGCTTGTTTCAACAGGCTCTAACAACATAATCTGATAAAGACATGAACTCGGGGAAGAAGGAGATTGCTATCAAATAATGGCTTCTTCATTATTTTGAGAAATTGAAGGAAGTGAAGAAAAATCCAGTATCTGTACTCAATTTATAAACCACAAGTAGTATGGAACAAGTCTTATAGCTTTAACCTGTTACAGTTATCCAACACTGTAAATGGCATTCTCTTGATAATGGTACCCTGGAGGAAAGAGCAGCCTGGCAATGACTTTGTCATGCTGAGTTTCTGTCCTGTGATCACCTCATCTGTTCTTTTCTTTTCTTTTCTTTTTTTTTTAGTAATTGGACATTGCGTACTGGGTAGATCATTGTGTATGATTAGTTACCTGTGGAATCAGATCCCTTCCTGGATCACAGTTGAGCCGTGTAGGAAACTTTGTTTTCCAGGGCTTCATTTATTACTGCTGCCTTTCCTGGGTGCAAAGTCCATACCTTCTTTAAACTTCACATCTAAAATAATGCCCTGTGACCTGACAACTTCCACTGAGGTTTGAGTTTTTAGGATTATAATAATTTATGAAAGTATCTGCTCAGTGCTTATTTGATTGAACCCCAAATTTATGCTAGGAAAAACCTAACAATAAAATGTTATCGTGCTGTGTAAATATATGGATAGTTTGTGTTTGAACACATGGTCTTCAATGCCAGTTCCCATTTATGCTGTAAAATAGAGGAGAACTGAAAGTGGTTTGGAGTGACCAGAATGATCAGAAGTGTGAGACAGCTTTTGTACAAGGAACAGCTGAGTAGACTAGGACTCTTTGGGCAAAGGAGTGGGATCGTTGGGCTGAACACAGTTGTGAGAGGCAGAAGAGGGATGAGTGTTGAGTGATTTTCATTCACTGCCCTTCTGTACAAGAATAAATTGCTTTAAAGTAACAAACAGCTGGTGCAGATCCATGGAGTAGGAGGTTTCTCAGAGTCCATGGCTGAGCAGTGGATCTGTTTGTGTAGGGGCTGTTGACGGTAATTATGGATCTGAGAAATGGCTGCTTGAATTTGTAGAAGAAAGTCCATTGAGGGCCCCTCATTCAAGAAGTCAGAATTGTAATTTCTTTGGAGTTGGAAGAAGCATTGTGTGCTTACCATTGTACAGATCCCTAGGGGCTTATCTAGTGCTGATTTCTGAACACACAGTACTGGGCTTGGTGGACATTTTCCTTGGTGTGGCTAATTTTAAGCTTTTATGATGAATTTCTAGCTAAGTTACCTCTGGCTTTCTAAGCAAAGTAATTTGCTGAGTTTCTTCAATCCCACATGTGGATTTGTGAAAAATCTTTGCCCAGGAGAAGGGAGAGAGCTGATGTTACTGCTCCTGTAGAGTTGTGCTCTTAAGATAAGGCAGCAATTGAAGAGGCTGTGGTAGTTTTAAACATGTAGTAAAGGAAATGAAAATTATATCATGTCAGTAATTTCTGCAAAGCAATGGGTGCAATGACAATTTTTTTGAATGTGTAGCATATCTGCTTTGCCTGAATAGTAATGGTAGACGTTGCTAGGTTGCTGTTCTTTCTGATTTGCTGGGAAAGTTTTCTCTTGGTGTGAATGATACAGAGGCAAAATGAGCCAGGTTATTAGAATTTAAAGGTCTTTGACAGCTGGTTTCCTTCTCTCCCCTACACATTCTAATGGCAAATACCAGAGTATATGAGCTCTTCTTGCCCAAGACTTCATGCAGATTGAAAAGGTCACCTCTTCCACCTCTAAGGTCCCCAGAACAGCCTTTTCAGTAAGTGTCAGTGGGCTCAACTACTTCAAATGATGCTCTGGTTTAATTTAAGGGAACTTTCACATTTTGAAAAGGGTAAAGTAAATGTTTGTTTCTTGCTTGTGCTTTTCTAAATATTCAGCTTAGCCCTGAATGTTGCATTTGAGTTGTTAGAATAGAGAGAATCAGGCACAATAAGCTGAAGAAAAGCCACAGCTCATGTGTGTCTCAGCTCATGTGTTCTGTGCGGTCTGAAGGACTTGGAAGGAATGTACGTTGAGTGCCATCTTTCTGTGCTTAAGGTCTTTGCTTGGCTGCTTGCAAAAATTTTAAGGGAAATCACATGTCAGAGTTGCAATATAAATCCAAATAAAACAAACCTTAAAACAAGTCAACATAAAGGATACAAAAGTCAAAATTAAGCTGAATGTATATCCCTCAAAAAGTAAGAAATAGTGGGTATTTGGATGAGGATTTTATTAGAAGTTTAGTGTCAAGGATTTCAGTTGCTACAGTTGGACATAAAACTTGCTGTTGGATAAAATCCCCAGGTTTTATAATTTATGTCTTAACATTTCATGAAGATACAGTGCAAGATTGACACACATGGGAAATTTATCAACTAATCTTGGTGTGTGGGTACTGGTACTTTTGGCTGTTTGATAAATTGCCTTATTTTATATATGGCATGTATGTGATCTTGCAGAGGCACTCCAGTTTGAAAGGGTTGGAAGTGCTGCCAGAAATTCTTTGGATGTGGAAATCGCATGCGTGTTCTTTCAGATAATCCTTAGTGGTAGCTCTTTGAGCATCATTGAAAGGCAGGAAGCTTATTGCTCCCCTCTTCCTTTTCCTCCTGCAAAGGTTAAAACAACTGTGAACATATAGAGAGCGTATATGAGCCAGTGGTTGGAGCAGAACAGGTTGGAAGTGAGGGATTTTTGGTTTCCAAAGCTGTTCCTCAACTATGTTAGTTATTTGTTACAGAGTTTACATTCTAGTAAAGTTATTAACTTTCTTCTGAAAGATGTAGCATGTGGAGAATTGAAGGATTTAAGAGTAATTCCATTGTTGGTTAGTCCTCCTCTTTCTATATGGAAGCCATAAAATTGAAGCTAAAAATATTTGGGTAGAAGAGTTTCATTATCAGAATTTAAATTTGAGACGGGTAATTGTGGGACCAACAGATGCAGCCTGAGACTTGGGGAGGGTTTTAAAAAAACAAAAACAGAAACCAAAAGAAGACTTGCTTCAGGTTGTCAGCTAATGAACTGGAGAAACCTGGAAGAAATTCCATACTCAAATACAGTTTTGCCTTGTTGGTTCTTGCTTTGTGGTATTACTTTGCTTTGAGGTATTTGGCATATCCTGCTGGATTAAGTGTCCTCGGTTATCGCTGGTTTTAGTGGCATGATAACTTCCATATAGGCTTTTAATAGGCTGCCATTTCTGTCAGCAAGCTGCTCTCAACCCTTGTAGTCAGCTGTAATTCTTACAACTCGAGCCTTTAGAAGAAGAAAGTCACTTGCCAGCCAAGGTTGTGGCATTTACTGCATTCTCTTGACTGTAAAACAATTCACTGTATGGCTGCTTGTTCTCTAATTCCAGGAAAGCCAATATTTTCAGTGGACATTCACCCAGATGGGACCAAGTTTGCAACAGGAGGACAAGGTAAGTCTGTGTACTGATAGAAGGCAGAATTTTGGGCTATAATTATAATAATTATTATTTTAATTATTATTATATTGTGCCTTCACGGCACTTGAATTGACCCTTTTAAAAAGACATCACTTTTATCTCTAAGAAACAGTTAATTGTGTAAGCTATTAAAATATACTACGAAGTGCTGCTGTTCCTGCAGAAGGCAGGGTTATGTGTTCTGATGTCCTCATCCTCTTGGACGTCATTGAAATAGTTGCTGCTATCAGGGATTGAGTCGTGGTCATATGGGCCAAATTTCTTTTTAATTTGAAGAGGAACTGGATGTGCAGTTGGGCTTTTTCAATTGCTAAATAGTACAGCTATTGGGACAGAAAAATCCAATTATACAAATAGAATAGCTTAAGAAATATATGCAAAAATATTATTTGGTTCACAATAGTGAATAATTTTATGTTGGCTACAGTAATTGCAATTTAGTATTTGAATATATCTTTTCTCTTTTAAAATATATTTTTATTACAAGTAGTTGTCCTTGTAGTTGGTATCAGTTATGTACAGTACGACTTTTGAACAAGGCTGTATAAAATTGTTTTTAATAGCTTCAAGAAAAATAAAGCACTTCTGAATTGGTATAATTATATCAAAGCAGCATCTGTATTCAAATGTTTCCAAAGTCCCTGCTGCCTGCATTTTCACATCTGTTCTGGAACTGAGATTAATTTGAAAAACGTTTTTGCATTTATTTAGAAGGGGGGGCTTTTTGTTCTCTTACAGGTCAGGATTCTGGCAAAGTTGTGATCTGGAATATGGCTCCTGTCCTGAAAGAGGAAGATGAAAAGAATGAAAATATTCCCAAGATGCTTTGTCAGATGGACAATCATTTAGGTAACAAAGTTGGCTGGTTGGGTTTTTTTGGTACTGACTATTGGTAATTTGCCAAAGCTTAAGACTTACATCTCTGTAATTGTAAAAATCATGCCTGTCCAGTGGTGAAGAATCAATAAAATACAGCAGAGTAGTCTCATACTTTGGCTGTACACTTTTCAAGACATCCAGCAGAAAATGTTGTTAAAATGTGAGGAAATGTGCAGAGGGCTATAGATACTTCTGGAAATCTCCTCCCTATAAACTTTTTTCAGCTGTGGCCATAATGTATTTGATAATACACATTCAGAGAAACTGGAGAGCTCTGAAGGAAAGGACAGGAGAAGAAATAAGTGTAAAAGATACATCATATGAAGTATATTGGTTATAGTTATAAATTACTACACTTATTACATTATAAATCATTACATTTGGAATTAATATGGTCACCTGACAAGTTGTCCCTTCTTTCTTCAAAATATACCTTTCCTTCTTTGCCCTCTTAATCCCACTTTATTTACCAGAATAAGTTTCCTTCATTAGAGGAATATTAATCTTTCTTCCTTCAAGCCTCTTTTGGTGAAGCTTTTTTAGATAAGGAATAGGGTTTTTTAAGTAAGAAATTCCTCAACTGCTACTGAAAGATAAGTACCAATTCATTTATCTAAAGCAGACAGAGTAACTGCTTTGAGTGGAAAAAGCCCACTTAAATCCTAAATATCTCCTGTCAAGTTTTGCTTATTTCTATTATAAATCCTGTCTGCAGTCCAGAATGACTTACTCACATATTTCATCTTACAGACTTTCTTTTCTACATTTCAGCTTGTGTGAACTGTGTGCGATGGTCAAACAATGGAGTTTACTTGGCTTCAGGGGGAGATGACAAGTTGATTATGGTGTGGAAACGAGCTGCGTAAGCATGTTTCTTCCTTCAGCTTTATATTTCATTTCAAGTAGGTTTCTCTGTGACATCTTAATGCTTCCTCCCTGTCCTGGCCTTTGGTAAGCTCAGTGCTCCACCTGGTGTGTAAGGAGCCAGAAGCTGTGACACCAAAGCACTGGTGGTGGTGATGTGGCCTCCTGTCCTTTGGGCTGGAGTGTGTCTGCCTGGGCAGTGTCTCTCCTCTGGAAGAGCTGAGACATTTTCTTCTGTCCTTGAAGAAAGCTTCCTGGTGAGATTTGAAGAGTCACCTTAAATGTTACCATTTTATGCTATCTATAGAAATTGTACATTTTATTGAAGTGAATTTTTTAATAACAGGAATTACTCTCTCTAAAAAACCGCATTTTTTTTCTTCTGTATTGTAGGAATAACTGACCATAAAATATAAGTGTACTGTGCAGCTGATTTTCTTTGCAAAGAAAGTGAAGAGCTTGTGGTGATTCTTTTTATAACTGTTTATATTTTAATTAGGTACATTGGACCTAGCACTGTGTTTGGTTCTAGTAGCAAACTTACTAATGTTGAGCAGTGGAGGTGTGTGTCGATTCTCAGAAGCCATTCAGGGGGTAAGTTTAAAGGTGTTGAATGAACATAATTTGCATGTATTTGGAAAAAAAATGCTTTTAGGTATCATGTTTTCTTGTTTGAAATACATATATTTGGTGGCAAGTCAGTAATTAATATTAAGAGCAACAATGAAAATTTAAAAATATATAATTTTTAATGAAATACAATTTTCATACAAGTAACTTCTGGCAAGTATGTAGGAGAAAAATTAACAACTAAGGAACTTATATTTTGCTATTTTCTAGCTTAAAAATGAATCTGAATGAAGGAAGTTAAACTGTATTTTTGATTAAATAAATGTTCACACTAGCAGTGAATAGTCTGATTGGCAAAAGACCAAGTTTTTGTAAACTAAAGAATATAAATGTTGATTTAGAAGAAAAATAACTAAAGAGGAATACAAAAGTTGAATAAACAAGTAATTTCAAATGCATTTTGTGTCTGCTGACATGAGCTATGATTAAAATCAAGATGGAAATCACTTTGATCACTCCACGTGTGTTGGAACAAAGTGAGTGCACTGTAATAGTTTCTGTTACTTTTTCATTCTAAACAAGGCAAAGTTCTTTGTGCAGCTGTTAGTACTTCCTACAATCACTAAACATTGCATTCTTTCCCTTTGGGTTATTTCTTTGATCCTCATTGAACATTGGAAGTTGCGGAGTCTCACTCCCAATGAATGTTGCTATGTTCTTTCTTACCTTCCACTTTAGTGAGGTGATAATAATTTCTCTGTGATAGCAAAATATTGCCACACAAGTTCTTTGTAAAAAGACCTTTTGACTTTCTGATTACCATCAATCTCTTAAATGGAAACTGCTTCTTCCCAAACAGATGTGATGGATGTAGCGTGGTCTCCACATGATGCCTGGCTGGCATCCTGTAGTGTTGATAACACTGTTGTCATCTGGAATGCTGTCAAATTCCCAGGTGAGAGCTTTTAAGATGTGCCAGTATGTAAAGCTTTGTGACAAACTCTTCCCTCCTTGGGTGTATTTCACTGACTCTTCAAATCTCTAGGTGGGAATGGGTTGTCTGTCTTTTGAGACACCTGCAGTCTGGCGGGTCAGTCTTCCTTTCAGGTTTGGGTGGCAATGAGCAGTGGATTCCACACTGCTGCAGACAGCAGCTGCATTCGGGTTGTGCTGCTGCTTTTATGTGAAAGTCACGAATGCATGTGTTTTATTTACATGCCATTTATTTTAAGCCTGCTTCCAATACTTACACCAGAGTTTTTAGACTTTGAAGCTAATTGTGCACCCTCTCAGCCTCCCCTCCCACAGTCTGATAAGCAAGAGTGTGACTGAAAGTAGGTTACCAGGTCTGCCAACCTTGTGTGTCTGTTGAGTCACAACTTTGACTTGGTTCACACTTGCTGCACAAAGCTGAATTAGTTGTGATAATCTTTGGGTGTGGAGGAAAGGGTGAATGTTTAACTGAAATTCCAGTTCAAGTGCTGCTTTTCACAGCTTCAAAGTGCTACTCTGAAGTGCTGGGACTCTGCTGCTCTTCCTGCTCTGATCTATGTCTTCTAAAGAGTTTTGCACTCCTTAATCTGGCCAGAGTTCTCTTTACCACTTTTTTATATCAGTTTTTTCTTAAGTACAGGTTCCAATTTGGTTGATATGTTGTTTCTACAGTAAAGGAGGTTATACTTAATATACTGTTTCAAAAAGATCGTCAATTTTCTCAACACTCTGTCCTAAAGGAGACAGCAGTAACTACTCTCTGTTCTCAATTTTTGTGTGCACAGAAATTCTTGCCACTTTGAAGGGTCATTCAGGCTTGGTGAAAGGGCTGACCTGGGATCCAGTTGGAAAATACATTGCCTCTCAGGCTGATGATCGAAGTTTAAAGGTGTGGCGGACCATGGACTGGCAGTTGGAAACCAGCATCACAAAACCATTTGATGAGGTACTTCAGAAAGTCTGACTATTCAAAGTGAATTCCCTTAGAATGAGTGAAAACTAGAAGAGTAACTCTGATTCTGTGCAAACATTAATTAATTGAACAGTTCTGAATCAAATTAAGCTTTCAGATAGCAGCTTCAAAAGAGGGGAAAAAAGGAATTACTTTCTCATACAAAATGTCATTGACTAGAGACTCTTACTGCTGTTGGTTATTGTGGTTGCCTAAGGTTTACATGTGTTATGTAAACAATTAAGTAAACTGGAAAATGTAGGGGTTATCCTGGGGAAGTATTGGCACACTGATTACAATAGTCTGGCATTCTTCCCTACGGATCTTCTATTGGCCACTGTCAGAAATGAGGTAAGAACTTAGGAGGGATCTTCGGTCTGGCATCATAGGGCTGTTATGTGATGACTTTGATCAAGAGATCAAGCTTCTGGGGACAGAAGCTGGTGCTTGGTGACTATGGTATTGTGATTAGTGCAATTACTCTTTGTAGTAGACCTGATCTGCTTCAATTCACATGTGAGCTGGTGTTGCAGCCCTGTCACTATGACTGTGATAAATACTGAGGAAACAGTATCCAAAAGATGTAACATTTGTGTTTCTTTTCAAAAAGTTCTCTGAGTTCCATTTCCCCACCTCTTAATACGGCTTCTTAAGTTACACTACATCACCTGTGTAAATATGACCAAGTGCTGAGAGTTGTGAGGTCATTCTTTTATATTCACAAGAAACTTACTTTGTAATCATATTCTCTAAATCTGAAATTTCAATAGTTTGCATTTAAAACCCTTTGTTTGCCAAACACTTTTAAAGCTCCAGTATGTTTCTTTTGTCAGTGTGGAGGGACAACTCATGTGTTGCGCCTTAGCTGGTCGCCTGATGGTCATTATCTCGTTTCTGCTCATGCCATGAATAATTCTGGACCCACTGCTCAGATCATTGAGAGGGATGGATGGAAAACCAACATGGATTTTGTAGGGCATCGGAAGGCAGTTACAGTAGTGGTGAGTGAGTGATAGTAATTTATCCCTGAAGTTAAAACTTGCATGTGCTTTGCGATAATTTTATGTATAAATGGGACAAGAGGTGAAGATGGGTGTCAAGATTAGTAAAGCAAATGCATAGTGGTGATTTAAAAATTTCAACTTTACATGTTGGAAGCAATCAGGTTGCTCTTGTGATAAGAGAGCTGCGTGTAGATGAACAAGACAAGGGAGAATACAGGAGCATGTTAGGAATGTCAAACATCAGCTTTGTTGGCTGTTCAGTGACTTGATTAAAATGATTTAGGTTTCTAGTGGATTTCTGATCCCTAGTAAAATTAATATTGTTTGCCTTTCCTGTTAAGGCATTCAGAAAGCCCCTTAAGAAAACCTCTGCAGCTTTTGTCAGTGCTCTTATAGAGTCTGGTTCGGGACTTTATTTCTGTGAAATGTTGCTTTTTCACTCTTAAGTGGAAAATTTGCTTTTAAAGCAGATCTCCTGCTAAAATGTAATTACTGTGATAAAATTTGAGCATCTCATTTGTTCAGAAATTCAATCCAAAAATCTTCAAAAAGAAACAAAAGAATGGGAGCTCCACCAAGTCAAGTTGTCCCTACTGCTGTTGTGCTGTTGGTAGTAAAGATCGATCTCTTTCTGTCTGGGTAAGTGGTTTCTTTCCTGCCTTTGAACTAATGTGGTCATTGGATAGCTTGGGGGTTTAGCACAAAGGTCACGTGTACAGCATTAGGTCTTACATTTAGTTTTATGTTTAGGTTTTTTTTGGCTCTGTTGTTACAGGTTTAGCTGGGGGGGAAGGAAGTGGACTGGTATTAGTTCAGTCTCTAAAGGCAAGAGCAGTTAGAACCCAGTGGCAGAGTGTCTGCCCTGATAGTGGGGAGAAGCTGTTACAGGATAAAACATGTTACCACAGTTAATAAATGCAACCTTATTTTCTTCCTTTTACTTGTCTTTTGTCTTTGTAAAGGAAAGGGATATGAAAATGAATGAGCTTTTTAAGTATTCTTTCAAATTTTTGATATCTAGTTTGGGTTTTACTTTAAAATCTACACTAAAATTTTTATTCTGGCTAGAGAATATTCTGGCTACTAGAGAGGAGTAGCTATTTTCACATTTTTAAATGCAACTGGAAAATACAGGGAATCAATTTAACTGATTTGTAAAGCTTTGTGATGAGAACTTGTGCTAGAACACACCAGTTGCTAACTGTAATCTACTATTTATAGATTCCAGTGTGATATTTATCCATCAATCTCTGGATGCATAACTAAATCTGTTTCTGGTAATGGCTACCAGTGCATACCCATATCAAAGTATCACTCAGTATGTTTTACTTTCTATTTATACTAAGAAGATTTCATTTGGAGTGGCTGTTAAGGTTACAGAAGGTAGTACAGAGATGCAAAGTTATAGGTTGCCTTTGCCCTGAGGAGCTTAATAAACACATATAGAGCACAGGCCTATGGAACCATAAATAACTACTGAAGGTGACAGTGACACTGCATCTGTGAGCATAAAACTTCCTTGACCGTATCAACTTCTGCTTCCTTTCAGTTGTACTATATACTAGAGATACTAAATCCGTTGGTTTGACATTAAAGAGCTTAGAATGTCTGATTTAGAGCAGATTATTGGGAGTTTTCATATTCAGCTCTTTATTACTAAGCTGATTCTTAAGTGCAGAGGAATTCTCTTTAAGAGTAATTGTGAGTCAAATTCCCTTTGCTCTTGATATGTTTCACTTTCTTAGACAAGTAGTCCGAGTGAGGACATGGAAACCTAATCTATTTTCTGTCTTCATGTGCTGGCAGTTTGCAACATCCTTATCTCAGTACAGCTTAGAATAGAAGCTGTCTTTTGCATCTGTGGAATTGCTTTTGGAGCAGCAGAGAGTGTTTTATGACTGTAGTGTAAAGGCAAAGTTGATTAAGAAATTCAGTCTGTGTTTCAGAACAGAGAGTTGAATGTCAGCTATTCTTCTCCAGAGCTTTTCTGTCCCAGCAGTGGAACGGGTGACTTGGTGCCTCAGATGCACCACCAGACATGCAGCTGTTTCCTGGCCAGATCTTGTTTGGTGCATATTGTGAGGCTCTGGGAGAGTGTTAATGTGATACTATCCATGGTAGTGTAAAACTTCTACATTTCTGAGTGTTGTTTCTTGTTTTCTTAAGCTCACATGTCTGAAACGACCCTTAGTTGTCATACATGAACTGTTTGACAAGTCAATCATGGACATCTCCTGGTAAGTTGATTTCTGCTGTTTGTTATGGAAGCCAAAGCATTGCTATCAGCTTTAGGTGTACATATTAGCTGGAAATGCCTCAAAACAGTACAAATTGTGGCTGTTGGAACACAAGTAATTGGTTGCTGAAGGTTTTGTTTCTACTGCAACATCTTTGGTGTAATATTACCAACTAGCACATGGTCACTTGAGATTATTAACTGAACAAAAAGTAATGTATTTAGAGCATGATACAGTAAAATAGCTGTGGAATGAGTTCCTACTTATGTTAGAATTATCATTCTCTGACATTTTTTCATAGAGCGTGTGTTTTGTAACATGACTTGGTGAACTTGGTTAACTTGTTGAGTTTCGTGTGTGTTACATCTAATGAAAAGCTGGTTAGACAATCCACTTTCTCAGCAGTCTACTGTCCCTAGTCTTGTTTTCCTCTTTCTGCAGTGAGTGGTACTCTATTCTCCTGCTTTCTTCCTAAGGCCTGGTCACAAAAATGCAGAAGTTAAAAATAGTTTTAAATTAACTGCAAGACTTGACTAATAAGAGAAAAATAACTGTGATACCACTCACCAAATGGTATAAAAAATTGTCTTCATCTATACATCAGGTGATTCAGAGACTTAAGGGTTATGTACAAGAAAAAGATCAGTATTTTTTATATGTTAGGCACACAGTTATTACATAGGTTGTCTTAATTCTATCGCTTCCTCACTTCTGAAATTCTCCCTTAATAGTTACAACAAAATCTTGGTGTATTTATACTGTGAATTTTCAAGCTTACAATTGTGTAACTTCCGGGTTTCTATGTGCCATGTGGATTTTGCCATGAAGCTCAGTGAACCACAATAAAAAGTTTTCCAAACCAAAACATTTTTCTTCCATCAACAGATTCAGGCTAGAAAGCCAGCAAGTGGAATATTTAATGAGAAGTACTGCTATTGTTATAATACAATAGCTTTGAATTATTTTGTTTTCCTCTAGTGTTTTTTATTTCTCCATCTGCAATTTGCACATTTTTCATGGCATGAAGTCATTTGGAGTAATAGCTGGTTAACATTTTGCAGTTTCTGAGGAAATGGTCTTGTGGGATACTTGAAAGACAAAGGATCATCAGGCAGCTTGATATTTTATATCCTGTTTACAAATTGAAACGGATGGCTAAAATGTCTATAATATGGAGTGTTCCCAGAAACGTGCTCCATTCTGAAAACAGACTGAGTAAATTCAGAGAAACCTAGTACTATTATATTGTTATATCTGTATAATTTCTGGTTTAGAATTTTAGACTTGGATCCATCAACATAATATCTGCGAATGATTATGCTTTTATGGAACAATTGCTTGGATTCAGAGGTCAATAGGAGCTCAGCAATTTTCGCTGCTAACCAAGCAGAAAACTCTCAACATGATTTTACTGTTCTGTAACTTGGAGTACTGTTGGTGTACCTTATGGTGCACCTTCATGGTGCTGAGGCTGATTTCTCTGGATGTGATGCTATCAGGGCACCAGCCGCCACAAAAATAGGGCTTTCCAAATGCCTATAGCCATGGTACATGTAATAGTTTTTTAATAACTTGGTTAGGACTTTGGAATTCTGCCAGCTTTCCTTTCCTCTTCCCTTCTGTGTAACAATTAAATTGTAAGCCACTGTGTTGCTGTCTCTGTGAGCTCTGTACTTGGAAGTGTCTGGGATTCAGTGTCAAAATTCATCAAGTATTTTTTCAAATGTGCAACAATAGGTTATATATGCAAGATTGTAATTCTATTAAGACTAGAATGTATAGTTTCTCCTCTCTTGTCTTTGCTAAGGAAACCTTTTGAGACCTCCAGAAGAGGGTTACTACATATCCTCATATGTAATCACATGTGCAGTTTGCTTAAAAACCCAAATAATGAACAATAACAAAAGCAAACCTATGTTCTTGCCTAGTACCAAGATTTTTGGACTGCTTGTCAACTGAGGGCCCCTTTCTTCACCCACTTCCATCAGCACAAAAATTTTGTTCATCTGTTGAAGGAAATACATTTATAATTTTCTCTCACTGTTCACTGTGAACACTATTCTGGTTTACCCCTTCAGGAAAGTTTTCATGGTGCTGCTCATGCCATGGGCAAGTGTATTGTCCCAATGCCACTGTCCTTGTGCAGTCTGCAAAGGAGCATTGGCACAGGGACTCTGCTGCTGTCATCCTGTCTCCTCACTGTCCCACTTCTTTGGTTCCATCAGTTATTGCTGTGATAATAAATCTTAAACTGAGATTTTTATTGAACAATCCATCGTATTGCTACTTTGCATGAATGAGAGAGATTAAAAACAAAGTTGGACCTTTACTTCCTTCAGGACCCTTAATGGACTTGGTATCCTGGTGTGTTCCATGGATGGATCAGTGGCATTTTTGGACTTTTCCCAGGATGAACTTGGGGATCCACTCAGTGAGGAGGAAAAGGTACAGTAAGCACTCAGGGAACCTGTGATCATATTTCAGGGATGTATTGATTCAATTAAAGTATTGGCCTATTTATAGAAGTATATAGTAACTGATTTCCATATTACAGAAAATGTGGTCTTGTCTGCTTTACAAATCATTAAAAAAGAGTAGTCAAGAAATGAATTTGTGGTATTAGTTTCTGTTCTGGGAAGAAAGAATTTGGAAAACATCCACTTGCTTACACATCATTATACATGTGAAGTAATTATTTGGCCAAGGCAACAAGAAGTGGGTGCTTCAAAACACTATAAAATTACTCTTTCACTTGCCTATATGCAAGTCTTTTAAAACTAATTGCTCTTGGCTGTTTTTCCTCATTGCTATTAGCAACTAGAGCTTTGAATTTCATTTATTTTACATATTGATTTAGTGTTAGTTGAAAAAAAATCTGGTGTATACATGATACACCAGAGGGCAGCTGCATTTTATGGATTCCATTAGATTTTTGTGATTCCATTGTATTCTAATCAGTGATGTCATGGTAGCACTGGTGGTCACTCACATCTTTAACACCCACAGAGCAACATTCACCAGTCCACCTATGGCAAAAGCCTGGCTATCATGACTGAAGCTCAGTTGTCCACCACCATTATTGAGAATCCAGAGATGCTCAAGTACCAACAGAGACAGCAGCAGCAGGCGGATCAGAAGAACGCATCAATTTGGGAAGGCTCTGGGAATGCCACAGCTCCCAAAGTGGCAAGCATGGTTAATGGGGAGAGCCTGGAGGACATTAGAAAGGTAGGTGCTCTTGGGCACTGTCAAGTACTGAGCCAATAAATATCAAACTGTTAGGAAAGAACCAACTTCTGTGCCCTTATTTACATTGAGTGGCACTTTTCAGCCTGTGTATGACCCATATGACCAACTTAGTGGGTCATTTACTGGGTCTTGTTGAAAAGTTAAATGCTTTTAAGCAGAAGTAAGGCTACATGGAAACAGGCTTGTGGATGTTTCTGTGATGGGTGCAAAATTCTTGGTGTGCAGAAAGGAAACCAAGAGAAGCTAATGGAAGAGAAGCTGTAGAACTCTGCTTCAGTTTCTCAATGACAGAGGTTGGAAGCATTTTTAAATTCTCTTCTAAACATAGTACACAACTTCTAATTAAAGATTTGATATGCACAATGTTTTAGACTTGATTCTGAAGTGGAGAGCAGATGACATTCTCCACAAATGCCTTTTCTACAGATGGATAGATTGAAAATTGGAAATATGTGTGTTTATGGGAAAAAGTCTTTGCTAACAGATTTTCAATTGAAGCACTTTTTCAAATATACTTATTCTTATCAGTTTGAGGAAAAAAATAGCGTTTTCCATTTGTCAGAAATTATGATAAAATGTATTTCCCAACAGAATCTCTTAAAAAAACAAGTTGAAACACGAACAGCAGATGGTCGGAGAAGGATCACACCTCTCTGCATAGCTCAACTGGACACTGGGTATGTTTGAAAGCAATCTTTAAAATCCTTCTTTACCTTCTTATCTTTTTTTGTTGTTGTTTTTTTCCTGTTCCAAACTTGACTTTTTGTCTTAGAGCATTGCAAAGCACTTATTGGAAATAAGTGTGTATTCTTATGAAATAGAGTTTCAACCTGTGTTCTTTGGCCATAAGGTCTCACTTCTAATAGATCAGGCTAATACTAGTTATTTGCTGTTATAGATGAACAATGCTGTAATGTACTGTTGATTCATATCTATATTAGTACCGGCTTTAATATCCTTTGAAGATGAGAAATTACTCTGGGAAGGTACTGGGGATTTATTTAGGTTGTACATGAGTATCCACATGGGGAAAAAGGAAGAATGGAATAAAAATTCTAGCTAAAAATACTATTTTTCAATTACTTTTAAAGTGTTTTTAAGAAATATATTTGTTGTTCGTCTCTTTGTTTAGGGATTTTTCTACAGCATTTTTCAATAGCATCCCAATATCTGGAACTCTGTCTGGCTCAATGATGTCTTCTCAAAGTAACCAGCAGCTCATGTCACTAGATTCTAACACAGCAAATTCCCTTAATACTTCAAAGCCTTCTGTAGAGCCAACAGCAGCCAGTATAAAACCAACAGATGATGCAGCCAATAAAGATGGGTCAGTATTTGCTGTTTTGTTTTTTACTTACATGAGTCTGTTTAGTTTTTAGTTCTTGTTTATAGTTTTGTAATGAAGAAAATATTAAAGTGGTTTCCTTACTGCAAAACCCCAAGAATCTAACCTTCCTGAAAACATTGAGATTTTATTAGTATTTGGTTGCTTTAAATAGTGATAAGTCAGGAATGAATAAATCCATATGTATAGTTCTGGCAGTAAACTTCAGTGCAATGAAGTACACAGCTGATTACTAATGCTTTAACAAAATCACTTACTTATAGGTTGGTGGGTTGCTATTAGTAAACAATAGAAGGTTTTTCCAGTAGTGTAAGTAATGAAATCTATTTTACAGCGAATTATGACCTGTGTCCTCTCTTCAAACATGGTAATCCTTCTTTCCTGTATAACAACCCCATCAGAGCACAGTAACATTGGCTTGTCAGTGCACATGTGCTGATTGGCCAGTGTGTCTTTCAAATTAATTACAGAACAACTGAACTTTACTTGCTTTTCGCTCAGTGGTAGCACTGACCTGACTTCTTGTCAGTATGTTTTTATAGCATTTGTAACAGCATCGTGTCATTGAAACCTCTACTTCTCTGTCAAATTTGGTTAAAATTGGCCACAGATTAAAAAGTGAGCAGGTGGACTATGAGAAATGATTGACAGATGAAACTATTAAGTATCCTTTTCTTTGTAAATTGTACTTTTAGCAGCTTTTTAGTACAAGCATCAGTTATTTTAGAGCTGTTCATTCTCTGAATTCATTCTGCGAATGAATTGAAAAATCTCTAAAGTAAACAGCTATTGAAATAACAGATCCCCGGAATGCTTTAGTGTGGGGAAAACACATTCCTTTGCCCTAGAGTTACGCTTGGAAAGGCCTAATAATAAGTTTGGATTTTTCAACAACAAAATCTAAACCTGGCACAAATTGTTTCATCCCAAATTGTTTGATTGATAAACAGTAAAATATAATATTGAAATGGAAATATTTGGTAACCTGAACAAGGGGTAAAAGCAGGAATCCCTGTGATCTTTTTAAAAAGTAGTCCTTTCCCTTTGCCTATGTAAGTACCAGCTGAAAGTATAATTTCCTTCCTGAATTTAAAATACATAATAAATGAATTAGGGTCTTTTAATCCAGATATGCAGCCACATGAAGCTCTGAGCTTTGAGGTGTATCACAGCTTTTGAGAGTAGCAAAGCTTGCAAAACACTGATGCATGAAAGAGTGGAAAAAGAATATCATAATTGACGATGTACTCGAGTGGAAGGCTTTCAGCATGGTTTCCAGCCAGTAGCATGAGTGCTAGTTGTTATGAGCAACGCAGGTTACCAGTACTAAATTTCTTTCAATCCTTTTTTGCTGTCTCTTTTCATGACAGTGTAAATGCTACCTCTGCCTCAGCTGCTCCTTCTGCATCGTCTTCCTCTGTGTTGACAACTCCATCCAAGATTGAACCTATGAAAGCATTTGATTCCAGATTCACAGAACGATCCAAAGCCACCTCAGGGACTGCTGTTGTAACAAACACAAATCAGACTGTTGTGGACAGGTAAGACATAGCCTGGGAGGGAGGAAGATAATAATGCGGAGTTGAAACACTAATTCTCTGTGCTGTAGATGTCACAGTGCTGACACTCTAGAAGCTGTCTTGGGTTTCTTCCACTATTGGAGGGAAGGGGACGGCTATAAATAGGTACATTCTGTGCTGGTGTTATCCCTTTGTACATTTGTCCCTGGCATTTTGATGTCAAGCAGATTCTTCAAGATATTCCAAGTTAAAACTATTGTTGTAAGAGGCTGTGTGTACGTATGCCTGTGTGACTGAGTGCAGCTGGGCTCCTTAGAAGACAAAACCAGCCAAAAATAGCTAGCCTGCATCTCTGTACAAGAAAGATTTACTTCAAGATAAATCACCATACATGTCAGCAGACAACCTCTCATCATCATAGCTGTAGTTGTATTTCAGTTTTATGCCTTGAAGGCATGTAGAGAAGATTCTCTGATTCTAAAGGGTTTTGGCTCTGGATCCACATGATTAAAAAAAAAAAGAAAGCATTTTGGTTTGTGACATAGTGTTATGGCATAAGTATTCCTGTTTCACCAAAACAAATGATAAAAAAATAGCGAACTTGAGAAAGAAGTATGTCGTTCCCTAGTTATTTTCAATAAAACATACTTTTATACATCAATATTTTTATGTCAAAGAGCTTAACCATGTGATGCAGAAGCAAGATATGTTAAATTACTCTCATAATTGCTTCTGATGTGTCAGTGAAATATGGATAAAAGTATATTGTTTGGCATAATTTAGATGCCAGAGAAGAGAGGTTTGGGTTATGTAAGGTATTTCTCTGAAGCCAAGTAGTTAAGGAATAAAGGCAAAACAGTGTGAATTAATAACCAGTTATTGGAGGAAAGGAGAAGAGTATGATTAAATGACCTATTTTAGTGTCTAATGGTTAACAAGAGAGTTCACAGGGGTTGTGCTTTGTATTGGTTATATTATATTTAGTTATATAGGGACATGGATCTGTTGGACCCAAGTCCAGAGGAGGCCACAAAGATGAGAGGGCTGCAGCACCTCTGCTGTGAAGACAGGCTGAGAGCTGGGGCTGTACAGCCTGGCAAAGAGAAGGCTCCAGGATGACCTTATTGCAGCCTTCCAGTGCCTAAAGGGGCTACAAAAGAGCTGGAGAGGGACTTCTCACAGGGACATGTAGTGATGGGACAAGGGGGAGTGGCTTCAAACTGAAAGAGGGCAGGTTTAGATGAGGTATTAGTAAAAAATCCCTTACTGTGAGGGTGGTAGACACTGGAACAGGTTGCCCAGAGAAGATGTTGATGTCTCATTCCTGGAAGTGTTCAAGGCCAGGTGGGATGGGGCTTGGAGCAACCTGGCCTAGTGAAAGGTGTCCCTGCCCATGGCACAGGGTTGGAATAAGATGGTCTTTAAGGTCTCTTCCAACCCAAACCATTCTGTGGTTCCATAGTTATGTTTCCTGAAATGGAAGCTGTAGCAGTGAAGTCATTTGTATGGTTCACAGATACACATTTTGCAGTAGTCAGAACTGGGCAGAACTTCTGGGGATAGACAACAGAATGACAGAAGTTCTACATGAATAAGCAGAAAGTCTAATGTCTGCTGAAGGGGAAAAGATGAACTGCTCTGGCATCTTAGAGTGCCGAATTATTTGTATCAGCTCAGGGAAAGAGATCTGATTGCAATTGGAACTGAATGCTAAAATAAAGTTGCTATTTCCAGCTTTATCCAGTGGCTAACTCTGGTTTGATTAATTGTTTTTAAAGGGGAGAATATGTCTGATTGGTTCACATATATATTGCACATTGTACTTTTGGAAAGGGTTTGCCATACCTCTTCATCTTCCTCCTCCTGCCTTTGTGCATTTTGAAATACACTCGAAGAGGGCTAAGAAATGTCACTTTACCTGCAAGAGGGCAATGTGTAGGATACATGGCAACTTTTGGAATCAGCTTTTTTTTTACAGACTTTTTTTTTACAGACTGAAGGATCAGAATTTAATTAAAGACAATAAGCCCAAGGATATTCTGGAGAGCAGCAGTGACAGTGAAGAGAAGATTCCAGCTGTTAAACCACTCAGTGTACCCAAACGGAAACTGGAACTCGAGGGAGAAACAGTAGAAAAGAAGAAAAAAGGAAGGCCTCGGAAAGACTCCAGACTTGTACCAGTAACTTTAACTGTTCAGGTAAAATAAATAAGATTCGTTGTGGCTTTCAAAGTTCATTTTATTAAGTCAGTCCCATGTTGACTTGTTCATCGACTCAGGGAAACACAAGTAGTATCAGTCCCTCAGAATTTTTAGCCATCCCTCTTCCATGCCTTTAAACTTACTGATTTTAGAATTTAAGCTTAAAAAAAGCAGGTGCACATGGTGTGGCAAATGTGTTTATTTTTTACATAGATACGTAGCTACTTACTAAAGGTCCCAGCATGCTAAGTAATGATAGCCTGCCAAAGGACTGTATAGAATACAATGAAATGCCATCAGTTTTTGGTGGTGTATGATGGAGAGTGGTTCAAGAACAAGAAACTTGACTTGGATATGATGACTTAAATGGTTATGAATTTCCTCAGAACCCTAAAGTAGTTGTATTAGAGTTTCCATCATTTTAGGGTCATTTATCTATCATATAGATACCTGTGTTTTCAGTATCTAGAGCTTAGATTTTCCATGTAATATACCAGATTTTTCATGAATTAGTTGCAGCTGAAAATAGGGTTGTTTTCAAAAAAAAAAAAAAAAGAGACCACTTCAAGTTTGTTTTGTTTTTCTTTAATTCTTAGAAGCTATATTAAAAAACTTGTATTCATACATTTGCAATTGGCATTACTTGGAATTTTAAGAAAATTCTTTCAAATCAATCTGTTTGGTAGAATATATTTGGTTTTAACATTTTTAATAGAAAAATTTAACTATTTCTGCTATTTTTTTCCAGGCCCCAGCTACATTGGCCTCTGAGAAGGATGCTGCTTGCATCTCTGCACCAGCATTAGCACTTAAACTGCCAACCCCAATCCCACAGAAATCGTTTACTTTGCAAGTAAGTGGGCTATAAGGAAAAATACTTTAAAAACAAACAAAAAATCCTGCTTTCTTTTAAATATTCTAAGGTTATGCACATCCTTGGATAAGTTAACATTTGAATGCATGCGTTTGTTGAAGTAAGCAAGATGGTGGCACTTCAGCTTCTAAGAATATGTCTGTATGAATAAAGATAATGGCAAACCAGCTAAAAATAGGACACTTCTGACCCAGCTAAACTTCAAGGAGGAGTGAGTAGCTCTGGTTCATGAGTCCCTCCTCCTGGTTAGCCCAAGTTGTGTGGTGGAGGTAAGAGGCTCTGGTGGGAGTAGCTGCTGCACTGTTACTGCAGTGGTGTTGGGAGTACACCACTGAAGAATAAAAACAAGGCTTTTCTGAGAGCTCTCCGGAGGTGCTCTGTATCTGAACAGGCTGGCAAATAGTAGTGCTTTAGGTATTTGTGAAATAGTTTTTATGTGTGTTTAGGCTGTGGTAGTCTGGTTCCAACTGCAAGACTGTGGGGAGGCTGGGCACATACAGACTTGATCTGGTGCCCACAATTAGGAAGCAGAGACAGACTAGCACAACCTTTCCTTATGTTTGTGCTTCAAATACAAAGAAGTTATTTGTGTTCTAGCCAAGGCCAATTTTCAGAGGTCTGCTCTTTTGAAGTGCCATGGTATATTTTGAAGCCACGTTAAACAGAGAATGCCGTACTTAAATCTGTTCTTAAAGACATTGGTTTGGATCTAATAGTAGTTGTTGCTTTTTGGAGTAGTTTTTTTTCCTCTTCCAAAAATTATTTTATTTTTTGTATTTCAGATAAGTTCAGATCCATCAATGTACCTTGAAGTGGAGAATGAAATGACCACAGTGGGAGGTTCAAAGTTGAGCAGGTTAAAGTGTAATCGAGAAGGAAAGGAATGGGAGACAGTCCTCACCAGTCGAATCCTCGCTGCAGCAGGAAGCTGGTAAGAGAGTATCTTTTGGAGGAAGAGGGTCCTGAAGGCCAGAAGACATTTTTAGGTGTACAAAAGTACAGTCTACAGTTATTTTTCATAATAAATGTTTATGGATAAAAGTGTGCACCTCTCTTAGTCTCAGGTTTTGCTTTAAGTATTAACTCTATGCAGTCTTAAAACATCACAAATTCTCATTAGTGAGTTACAACTATTTTCCTGTAAGTTTACATTTCTCCTTTAAATTTCTTCATTAAAGTTGACTAAATCATAAGTCACAGGTTTTCAAGTGCTAGCTACTAAAGAACCAAAAATTTGAAATGGCCTGTTTTTGTCATGTCAAAGTATTTTCCTGAGTCTTTTGCTATTTTTTTCCTTAATTTTTCTCAATTTTGCCTAGTTTCAACTTCAGAGTTTGAAAGTGTATTTCTGAAGCCTGAGCCCTGAAAAAGAAGCAGCAGATTTTAAAGTTAAATACAAGTATAGGCTTGAAGGAGAGCTTGTGTATAACCAAAAGCTTTGCTGGTATTTCCAGCTATGCCCCTTGGTCTGTTTAGTTTATAACTTTTCCTCTTGGTATTGAAAATTTTTTCTTAAAGCTGCAATAGTTACTTTTTGGGGAATTTACCCAAGCTATAGGACAGCTTAAGAATTCAGCCTGTTTTTATGCTACTTGCATTTGACAACATGCAAATGTTTCTTCTTTGTTTTGTTTTGGTTTTTTTTTCAGTGAGATTGTGACTGTGGCCTGTGAGAAACGAACATTATCAGTATTTTCAGCTTGTGGTCGTCGCCTTCTTCCTCCTATAATATTGAACACACCCATTTCCACCCTGCACTGCACAGGTTCTTGCATCATGGCTCTCACCACTGCTGCTACGCTCTCTGTTTGGTAAGGGCCACGTTTGGCTGCAGCAGCTGCCTCAGGCCATGTTCATAGGTACCTTCAGTTGTGTCACTGCACTGCTGTTGAAACTGGAGCTTAAACCACATCAGGTCTGAACACAAGTCCACTTTTGAATAGAATATGTAGAGTTAACTGGGCAGGACTGTTTCTGTTTCAGCAGAATCCTGTTTCTGTTCTAGGACAGTCCATAATACTGAACTTCATTCTAGAACAAAGATAAAGAATCAGCTAGAAGTCACTAGTTTAAGTGTTTGTGATGCATGTGGAATGGCATGGGGGGGAGGGGAAAGAGAAGCAAGGATACTTCCATCTTCCATCATTTTTAACCAATAAAGTACACAAGTTTTAGAGTTAAACTACTCCAGCCATTTTCAAGATGCCAAGATAAAAACAGTGGTAATTTATTTACAGTTGTTGAATTCAATCTAATGTCTCAGGCAAGTCAGAGCTCCTAAAGGAGTTATTTGGATCCTCGGTGTTTGCTTTGCTGTAATGAGGTTTCCTGATAAAGAGCCATAAAAATTGTTTTCTGCTATTAACTTCTGTCTTACCATAAGGGGTTTGATTCTGCCAAAGTAATTTTGTCTAAGCAATGAAGAGAGTGTCAAAACAAAAAAAACAAATAAAAAACCCCAAACAAACAAACTGCCTAATCCCCTGCTTTGTCATGAATAATGAAAAAGTGCATTTGTTAAAAGATTTTGGAGTTTTCAGTTGTTTGTTGACTGCAGACTTGTCCTTTTGTCTTTTTCAGGGATGTTCACAAGCAGACAGCCATTGTTAGAGATGAGTCTTTGCAAACAATATTTTCAGGTAATAAAAAAGTCCTTTAATTACCAACCTTTGAGCCCACCTGTACTATTTAGTGCCATTTATGAATATGCTGAAATTTTATGAAACCTGGAAAGCCTAAACAAATAATTTCCCTCCATTATTGTCTAATAAAGGGAAGTTCTTGAAATAACAGTGATGACAATATCAGTGAGCAGCAAACCTGTGTGAGATTCTGTAGCTTATAGTCTGCCTTGCTTCTGAATGTAGAAATTCAGTGTTGTGAAGATCACGAAATAAATATTTAATATAAATCTGCTATTACAGCAATTTCTCTGTGTAATTTGCATGTTTATTGTCTCAATGATGAACAACAACTGATTATCTTCTGATTCATTACTTTAAAATCTTCAGTTTCAATCTGGCACAACACAAATCATCAAAAAAGCAGTGTCTTAGAGTACATTAGCTTCTGTTTTAGTACAGTACTGATCCAAACTAGCTAGAGAAGCAGTTGTATTACCAGTTTGCAAATGTCATCATTAGAAGTTACATGCAGAAACCCTGGGCTTGGAATATGCTGGGAAATGAGACTCCAGCTGTCCCACTTATACTGTGCTCTTAGCATGCTTTTCTAAATATGCTGGGGTTTATAATTTTAACTTAATGGGAAAAAGAAAGCTACAGGTTTCTTGGGTTACAAAAGACATAGCAGAATTGCTGAAGATTTTCCCTAGGTAAGGGGAATGTTCCTCATTAAGCCCATGTTCTGTATAAATTGCAGCATCAAGATCGATAATGTATTTTGCAAAATTGATGTTAATGCTACTGCATTGAGCCTGGTGCTTGCCATCATTAACTTGTGTCTTGACTTTCCTATCAGTACTTGAGAACAACATTGAACCTTTTTCTGTTGGTTGCTGTAACTGATAATTAATGGTGGATACAATTTCTGACCGTTATGAGTCTTAGGCAAGACTCCAAAAGAAACACTTCGGTTTGATTTGACTTGTAGGAAGTGATGCAACTGTCTCTCAGATCTTGCTGACTCAGCATGGAATTCCTGTCATGAGCATGTCTGATGGGAAGGCATACTGCTTTAATCCTTCTCTTTCTACATGGTAAGTCATGTACTGTTTCCTGCTTTTGCAACTCAGAGGAACATGTGTTCTGATTTACTGGGAAGAAATCATTCTACCTCAGAGTCATGGAAGAGTTACTACTAAACACAAGAAAAGGTTACACAGGAGTCTGTGTCTTGTTGGGGATCAGATAGGCTTTCCCCATGGAAAGGCATAAGTTCCTATAAAAAAATTCCATGGTTAAATTATTTACAGTGTCTTTCCAAAACAGGTTCTTTGTTGTCCTCCTAAGAGGAAAAAAAACATGTTGTAGTCCTAATATAATTGTTGTAATTAGTGTAATGAGCCTGCTTGATGAAAGGGCTTATTTTAACTCCTCCTCAGAATAATTGTTGTTATTCAACTACTTGAGGCGAATCCTCTGGAAAAGGAAAAACACCTTATTTGTTCTTTATGTCAAGGGAGTAAGGAGCAGAGGATGGGCTCTCAGCCATAATTCTGAATTTGCTGCCATTTCTTAGTTTGTACCACAGTTTGGCAAATATTTGAAAGAGCAATGCCTTTAATCATCATACAGATTTAAACATGATAAAGAAGCAAAGGGTATTTCAAATATTTGTACCGTTTTACCCCTGTGCTGTCTGAAGCCTAAACTTAGCATTGGTTTGAGCCACTCTCTTTCTTCTGGCATCTCAAGCAGGTGAAGGTGATATCCTTAATTAGGTGTGGGAATGTAATGTCAGCTCCCTCCATATGAAGGGATAGCTGTAATTATAGAAAAGATTGTCAATGTGTGTGTCTGGTGGTGGGGGGACACCTGACAAGGTAAAATCAAGTTCCTAATGAGAAAGTCATTACCTGTGTTCACTCCGGGCATCATTCTGGGTCATGGCTTCTTATTAGAATGTAAAATGGCAAGTAGAAAATTAATTTCTTTCCAAACTAATGGTAAATTACATTATACAATTAATATTTTCAACTTTGGAGGTAGGAGGGACATGGCACAAGCAGAATTTGGACACACAGTGGGAATAATCAGGGTGCCTGGGATTCCTGAGCACTTCAGTGATATTTTTTTTGGTCATCTCTGAAAACACAAATCAGGCTTTGAGGCAGAACAGAGCTGGATCCACTGACGTTGCTGTTTGCAATCCTCAGACTTCTTTTTTCGTTGTTTGCTTTTTTCAGGAATCTTGTTTCTGACAAACAGGACTCTCTAGCACAATGTGCAGACTTCAGGACTAGTTTGCCATCCCAAGAAGCCATGCTGTGTTCTGGGCCCTTGGCTGTAATACAGGGACGGACATCAAAGTACGCACCCGCTGCCTTCCTGTCATCAGCACGTTTGTCTGGGTTTTGTCATGTCATTTATTCACGTGCCTGGATCACTGAGTTAGTTCCTGAAATGCCAATGGCTCTGAAATAATCAGTCGTTCATACAGTGGTTTTTTAAACCTTTGCATGTTTATAGTCTGTATCTTAATGTTGTTATGAGATTGTCTGGGGGGCAGGAAAGCACGCTCTACATGCAATCATTTTAAAGCTCCTCTTTATTGGATGGGTAAGGTATTGGACAACTTTGTGTATGTCATACTTTTATTACCTAAAACAAATTATTTACATTTTGCATTTTAATTTTTAGTTTACAAGCTTTCTGGAGTAGGCCTACAATTTTTGAGCAGTTCAGTTGGCCTCAAAGAATCTATTTAATGAAGTCTTTGAGAAAGTCGAGATATTAGTCATCTAGTGAGTATTTTTAACATGTGAAAATATCACCAAGGAATTGTGTGAGCCAGAGCAGATTCCTGTAGGTAGTTTAACAGCCCATCCTCACTTGGATTTGAATTAGATTTCCCAGGCAGATTTCTTTGCTATTTCTGCCCTTCACATCCAAGTTTAATTTTTTTCTGGAGAGAAACTGTATAGAGCTGTATGATTTTATTGCTCTTCTCTTGAGGAGAAGGGGAATTAATTGTGAAAAGCATTTGAAATACAAACAAACAACACTCTCTTTTTGAGAGAGACAATAACAGAATGAAAAATTCCATTTGAAAAAAATTCTAATAACTGGTTACTTTTTTCAAATTAGCTTTCTTATGACAATACATTTATATGCAAGAAATCCTTTAAATGCCTTATATCTTGTGTGCCTCTGAAAGATCAGTGCAGTATAGCTAGTGCTACAAAAAGATATATTCCTTAAACTTGTATCTGATTTTATGGCACGTTAATCTTTTTGGTTTTGCAGTTCAGGAAGGCAAGCTGCAAGATTGTTCTCCATGCCTCATTTAGTGCAACAAGAAACAACACTTGCATACCTGGAGAACCAGATAGCAGCAGCACTTATGTTACAATCCAGTCACGAATATCACCACTGGCTCCTTATCTATGCACGGTACCTAGTTAATGAAGGTGAGACCTGCCAGCCTCTGGTACTTCTCTGCAGTTCTGATGGGCTTTTAAGAAACACTGTTCATGTCATGTATATGTATGATTGCCCTTAACATCCTCCTTTTAGCACTTGGCTTCTGGACTCAGAGTTTGCTTAAAACAAATTGGATTTGCTTCTGCAGTGCTCAGTTCTCAGGAATCCTGTTTTGACCCAGTGACTGGGAACAGACCATAGTCTGGGGAAGCAGTGCCATCTGCAGACTCCAATAATGGCAATTGCATTGTAAAAAAGCCCAGTGGTCTGTGAGGCACATCCTGAGTGTTGTCTTGTAGCAGCTACAGATGTTTCAGGAAAACCAGCAGCACCTTGCAAAATACCTAATGTTCCTCAGCCAGCTGGCAATTGCTGTCTGATGTGAAATGGAGGGGTTGCTCAGTCTCTGACACTTTGTACCAGAGCCCATAAAACTGCAGAGAATTTGCTTGTATTGCTTGCACTTTATTCTTTTACATTCTAAAATTTCAACTGCCTGTACTGGTGAATTCCATGTGTTAAATTCTGTGAGGAAAGAAACACACAAGAAAGGTTCTGTGTGTCTATTTTATATTTGAATACATTTTATCTCTGTGCTATTATGTTAAATAAGGTTAACCATCTGACTTTACACTTTTTGGATTATGAAGATCTCTCTTGTATCTCTGCCTGTCCACATTCATAATTTAGTAGTTCCCATTGTATTAATTCAGCCTTACTCCTCACCTTCCATAATCATTCTGCACCGAGGGAAATGAAATGGTTCATGTTAGGCCACCTAATAGGTGTTGCCAGAATTAAAATCAAACTCATTAATTCTTGCCTTTTGACCCTTACCTTATTTAACAGGAGAGCTTACTGAACTGCATGTGGTTCTCTCTGTCCTTCCCCAGCTGAAATTAAAATATTCATCTTGGGTCATATGTTAAAGAGATGGTTGTACTTTTAAAAGCCTTCAGTAATTGAGAACCTCTGCTGGGTTCCTCTGGCACCTCCAAATGTTGCTGCCATGGATGGATGGATGGATGGGTGTCACAAAAACTGTGCTTTGCCAGATGTGTATTGCTGCTTCACTAGTTTTCTAGAGCTGCTGAATTTTGAAAATTGCATATTCTATTATTGACCCTTTATTCTTATGATTATTTCAATGTCCACTGAATTCTAATCCATTAAAATACTCCATCTGTTATATGTTGATTGACAAGTTACTCTTGCATAGGCTTTGCTTCTTGCAAGGGAATTCCCCCCTCTGATTTTTGGGTGAATAAAGGTGGCCTGGAAGCTGTGTGGTTTTATTAAATGTGTTTTGGTTTTTTAACAGCTGGTATGTTTTTTGCGGGCAGGATGGGGGGGCAGTGGGAGAGAGGTTGAGATCAGGGCAGCTCTTAAAACAAGCTGGAGTAATTACTTCAGACTTCAGTTTTTCTCCCTGTTGTAGATCATCTTTAGTAGTGGTTTTGGTTTTGAGAACCTTAAATAAGACCCTTCAGAGCTCTAAAAATCATCTTGTATTTCCAAAGATTTTCTGTAAGAATAGTAATATGACTTTCCAGAACTCAGTATTTTGGGCTTTATTTTATTATTTTATTTATTATAATTCTTTCCTGAATGTTGTCTGCTGCATTGTGGAGTGGTTATATGTAGTGAAATGCTTATGAATGTGATTTTATTTCTGATTATCTCCAGGGTTTGAATATCGTTTGCGAGAATTATGCAAGGATTTACTGGGTCCAGTTCATTACTCAGCTGGAAGTCAGTGGGAATCAACAGTTATGGTAAGTCCTGATAGTAGTTTAATGAAGAACAAGGAAGAGTTTCCCATAAAAACTACAGGGTATTACCTTTTCCATACTCTGCTCTGATCACATAAGCAGGCTTTATCCCATGGCATTGAGATTTATTCCATGTGAAACCACAGGCAAATGCTTGTTGACCCAGAGTCAGCTCTGGTGCTGTCTTGAGTATCACACAGATGAAGGAAAGTTGCATGTTCAGCTCTCAGCATTGTTCAAACAGCAGCTTTGAAACAGGGACATGCCAAAGACAGGTCTTCCCTCTCAGAACACAGCTTGGAGTCTGGAACTGCAGAGACTGCTCCAGCTTCATGAGTGTGCAAATGTAAAGACAGTTTGTATTCTGGGATTCATGGAAGCTGAGTGAGAACATAAAACAGCTCTCTCTAGGCAGGAGAAAGGGCATGAATCTTAGAGAGCTCTATGAAACATGTTAATGATAACATAGATTCTGAGGATGCTTTTCTGTTTTCTGTGCAGGGTTTACAAAAGAGAGAACTATTGAAAGAGCTTCTTCCTGTTATTGGACAGAACCTCCGCTTCCAGAGGCTTTTCACAGAGTATCAAGAGCAGCTAGACATCTTGAGAGACAAGTAGCATGTCCCCAGATTTTCCCTGTGAGGCCTGGTCCGAGAGAAACTTCTGAACAGCATTAACCAGAGACAGAAGAGGAGCGAGAGCCCGGTCAGTGGGGACACTCCTGAAGAAGGGCTGTGCCGCAGAGGTCCCAGCGGATTCCTGAAAACGATGAGTGGAGGAGCTAGACAGTTTCCCAAGTGAAGCTTGACCATTGAAGCTGTTTCCTCTGAAGCTGAGGCCTCTGTTTCTATGGAAAGTCATGGATATGTACTTCAGGGGGATCCTTTTGGATCTGGATCTCATTTAATATTAAAACGAGCTGAGAACTGTTTGTGCGGTTTCTTGGATGTCCTGTGAAAAGCACAGTACTTCAGAGTACACTGAACAGCATATTTAACCCTGTTTAGGGTTTTTTGCCTGAGGATTTATTGAGGCTCAACACTATATTAAATTAGATGAATGAGCCACGTAAAAAGAAATTTCATAAATATTAAGGTATTATGCAGCCAATAGACTCTTTCCTGTGAATATAATAATAAGAGGCTGTTCTAACACATGGACTATTTTTGTACGAGAATTTGCTAACTTGTAATATGGAATTTTATTTGGCCAATAATCAGGCTATCACTACAAAGTCATCTTGTAGGAATTTAATTACAAAGGCTATGTTTCAAAGTAATTCTACCAAATTAACATGTCATCATCAGGTTTTTAATTTTTCAATGTTTGTAAAAGGCATTTTGGGGGGAGGGGGAGGGATACAATGGGGTGGCTCTTTTTGTAAGTACAAAATAAAAGAACATTGCATTGGTTTAAAAAAACAAAAAGCAAAAACATGGTCTTGAATTATTACAAAGGGCACAGGCATCTCCAGAAATGTCAACACAGGCTGAATCACGTTAATGTGTCTGGAAATAAATAATTCTGTCTGGATGATCTTTCCTCTGAAAGCGTGATCAGGCAAGTGCTGGTGATGTCTGTGGACAGCTACAGTGTTTGCCTCTGGAGCCCCATCTTGGCCGAGGGAGCAGGAGCTGTGTGGGAGTGCTCATCATCTCAGCCAGAGCCAAACAGGCTCCCCTCACCACTGACCAGAGTGGGAAGGAGCTTCATGCAGTTCTGGCCATGTTCCTTGTGGAATGCTCTTGGAATTCCACTGAAAACAAATCAAGTTGTTTTCTTTTCCCAGACTGCGCTTGGTGGTGGGAAAGGAGCAAGTGAAGGTGTTGGTTCTTTGCAGGCCCTGCTGTTTGGGTGTGCCTCAGTTTATGCCTTGCTTTGAAATGTTTTTGAGTAAGAGATTTGAAATTAGTAAGTGTATTTAAACCCTTGTAAAAGGGTAGTTTCTCCCCTAAACCTCTAAAAAACAATATCCTTCACCCTCAGCCAGGACAAGGAGTAGCTGTGGTGCTGTGGCCAAAGAGTCTGATAGTGAGAACCAGTTGTAATGTTGTAAATAATTCATATGCTGTTGCCAATTAGACTACACTCATGGGAACAACTATTCTATTCTTCAGAGGAGAACCGTAGCAACATAGAATCATGGAATATTTGGGTTGGAAGAGATTTTGAGAAGTCCTTTAGTCTAACTCCCTGCAAGCAAAGCAGGTTGTGCTCACCCTTGTGCTCATGGATGCAGCCAAGGACCAACTGATGGGATTAAAACAGCAGCTGAACACCATCTTCTGGGGAGAAGGGGAGTCTGGTCCAAAGCCTGGTGCAGTCAGTGGGAGTCTGGCTATCCACTTTCATGGATTTCACTCCAGTGGCTTTGTGTAGACAGCTGCCAGGTTGATGGTTTAACAAGGAAAGAACAAAGCAGGAATGGATTCGGAGGTGTTTGTTAAGTGGAAGCTCCAGGACACCTGGCTGTTTCTTCCTGGTAAAGACAAGGTATCCGGACTCTGTCCTCTGTACAGCCTTGTGCTGTTCATACCAGTCTTGTAATGAAGGCTCTTTAATGGGATTTAAAGGTAATTAGCTAAGAGACAGTAAATTTTTTGTCGTTAAGTCTTTGAAGAGACACTGAAATACTTTTTGTGAAGAGCTGTATCCGTATTAAGACACCAAGTAGGTTTTTCTACCCAATTTTTCTTGGGAGGTTCTGTCACTGCCCAACAGAGCAGGAATACAATGATTTTAAATTCCATGCAAGAAAACATATTTTAGTGAAACAGAAGCCCTGGAAGGCTGCTCTGAGGCCCCACCAACCTTCTCCAGGCTGAACATCCCCGGCTTTCCCAGCCTGTCCCCCCCGGCCCGGCGCGGCCCCGGAACGCGTCTGCCGCCGCCGGTGTTTCCGCGCCGCGGCCGTTCCCCGCCGCACCCGGCGGAAGGCGCGGGCGGGCCCGAGGCGCGGCCCGGGCAGCGCAGGCCGAGCAGGCCGAGCCGCCGCCATGGGCAAGCGGCAGCACCAGAAGGACAAGATGTGAGCGGGGGGCGCGGGGGGGCCGAGCTGTGCGGGGCCGTGTCTGTGCTGTGCCTCAGTGACCCCTCTGTCTCGCAGGTACATCACGTGCGCCGAGTACACGCAGTTCTACGGCGGCAAGAAAGCAGGTAAGGGGGGACGGGCCGCTCCCTCAGGTCCCCGGGACAGCGGGTGCTGAGCTCCGACCCCCGGCCTGCGGCCCGAGCTCACGGTGCTGCTCGGAAATGCCGCGTTTGTGGCCAGATGAGCGTCCCCGCCCTCCGCCGGGTCTGTGCCCGCTGGTGGGGCAGGGCCTGAGCGTTGATCATCAGATTTAAATTCAGCGCTGTCGGTCTGTCAGAGCTCTGTTGTGACCTTTTTCCGGCAGTGTAATTTCAGTTCAGAAATTTTAGTTACAGTTTTGCAAGCTTCATGTGTTTATCCTTGTCATCAGTAAATTGCCACGGTTTATGTAGCAAAATGTAACTTTAGTGTTTCTTTGTTACCTAGAATACCATGTATTTATTAAAACCGTTGGGTGGGTTTTCTTTTTCCATAAACAGACCTTCCACGGACCAATTTTAGACGTTTATCATTTGATCACTGCAGGTAAGACAACAAATTTACATTATCATTATAAAATGACACATCTAGTTATCAGGCTGGTGACACTGAACTAAAGCCATCTTCTTCTGAGGCAATTACTTTCATTGACTTGTGCCTGCTGGGGCAGTAGCATGGCAAGAACAAGTTGAATAAGAACTGAAACAAAGTCTGTGTGACCCATGATCAGTGTCTGCAGAGGTTGGAGGTGATGGCTGAAAGAATACACAAGTGATAAAATAATGCAGAACAATTACTGTGTACATCCCACTCTTTCAAATCTGTGTAATCAGGGTTCAAGTCTACTTGTCCCTGCTCAGAATGTGCTTGGTCAGTCTCTCATCTTGCTGAGATAGTGATAAAGGTAGCTTGAAAAATATTTCTGCTACTTTTTTCTGTTTAGAGTTTACTGCTTGAAGTGCAGGAGTGAAGGAAGAGAGTTGGTAGAAGTGGGTTAGAAATCCTTGTTACTTGGGTAGTTACTTGGGTAGTTCAGGAAGTTGCCTTCCATACAGAGGAGCTAACAGCTGCCAGGATTATGGAAGCATCCCTAACAAGGGATGCTGAATGTGATTGCCAATTACATCGTGATTTCCAGCTGATTTTGCTAACAAGAGTGTGTTCTCTTTTTTCCAGTTTGTCTCTGCAGCCATTTGAATACCCAGTGTGCACACCAGATGGGACAGTCTTTGACATCCTGTAAGTTCCTGTCTGTACTTAGCTTCATTTTCCTGTTGTTGAACTGCTTACAGCTGTGTAACCATCATTTGGTCTTTGCAAGTTAGCAAAAACAATCGTGGCCATCAGTAGAGGTTTCTGATGGTGCTTGTCACAAATTACTTTATCCCTTCTCTTTTCAGGAGCATTGTTCCTTGGATAAAGAAATATGGAACCAATCCAATCACAGGAGAAGTAAGTAGTGATGGGTGTATTCATATCATGTCTTTGCTTTCTTTATGCTCAGTTTTTAATTTAATGTTTTGGAGAAACAAAAATGCCTTAGTGAAAGCAAAAGAGATTGAATGGGAGCACAGTTTTGAAGGTGTGTGAAAGAAAGGAGAGCATTACATCTATTTATTTTTTGTAATTGGATTGTAAATAGGGCAGAGGTGAGTGGTTCATTTATATGAACTCCCAGGGTATCTTGCCTGCCTTCCAGCTGTGGCATAATGAGCATCTGTATAGATGGAAATACAAACTGTTGTTATGCTGGTGCTGCCCAGAAAGCCTAACTGCTCATTGATGGAAAAGACTCTACTGCTGCCTCATATAAGCAGAATTCTGGTCTCTACAGGGCAAGGGGCTGGCACCTCTCCATCTGGGTTTAAACTTGCAGTAATGTTTCTTAACCCAAAGGATATTTGGCATCATGCAGTTGAGGAGATTAATAGATGATATTATGAATGGAAAGCTTACACTACAGAATCTTTTGAGTTATCATGACAGTATATTTCAGAAAGCTTCTGCCATCATGGTTCACTGTGAGAGAAACTTTTGTGGGTCTCTCCCCCCTTTTTCTGCGTAAATGACAATTATGAAGGGATTGCTTTCTGTAATAGCATGAAGTTGTAAAACGCTGAATAAACAGGAAGTAGAGGAAATATTTCCCTGTTGGAATTAATTTTTTTTTTCTGATGTGTTAAAGTGCATTGTTTATGAGGGCATAGGGGAAAATTTTAAGCAGAAACTGTTGCTTGAGCAGCTGAGATTTGTCTTTTCCTTCAGTGTGTGCAGTTACTTTTCCAGGCACTGGGTGGCAGCCATTGCCCAGGATTGCCGATGGCTCTGGGCTGTGAGCTGCCTTCTGAAACATCTTGTGTTTGATTAAAGATCTTCCCGTCGGACAGATACGAGGAAAAGCTTACAGGTGCAACATTCCAAACTCTAAACACGAACAGCCTGTCTGAGACTTAATATCTTCCTGCAGGTGTGTTTGTGCAATGGTGAGATGATTGAAGGTGTTTCTTCACACGTGAAGAGGCCAGTGTGTTGTTGAGAAGAAATGAAATTACAGCTATTTCATTTGTTTTCGCCAGCCTCTCACCAACCTTGCTGCTCTCTGCATTGGTTGGGAGTTTTGGGGTGTTACCAGATCATTTTTTTTCACTCAGAGCAGCTCATTGCAGACTGTGAACCATGATGTGGTTTAAAATTGCTTCAAGTAAATGCTAAGCAAGAAGTGTAACGTGCCTGATTGTGTTGTGCAATGGAGAGAGAGGGAGACTGTGCAGAATATAGTTGGTGAACCATAAATGTTTAAATGAATTCAGGCCTTGACACCTGTTAGTTTACCAGACTTTTGCCTCTGTAGTTGATCTGCAGTGCACTTCCAGCTCTCCTCAGTGTGCATCCACCCCTTTTCCTCTGTATCACTGTCTGGGGAGCCCTTTCTTCCCCCTTTTGTTCTGTGGTGGACTGGTGCTTGTACAGCTCTCTCCTCCACAGGACCAAGGTGTTCCAGATCAATTGGAAGAAAGAGGAGACACTTGTTCTCCAGAATAGCACACAGCCCTGCTGAATCCAGCCCTGTGGAGCTCTAAGTTGAAGAGTGGGGTTGAAAGAAGGATTGTATTTAGATTTTATTTTTCAGAGGGATAGCTCAGGTTTTTGGAAGGGGAGGATGGCATTGGACAGGAATGGGATAGGAGTGCTGGGATAAGGCAGGGTAGGTGGCAGAGGAAGTCAGTGAATTGAGCTTGTGCATCTCTGGACTGCTCTGTCCTCTGTTGAATCTGTCACTGTGCGTGCACCCTCTGTTCCCTGTGCAGCTTGTTCATGGAAACCACAAAGTATCTTTCATAATGAATTGATGACTTAGAGAAACTCAGGACTCTCTTTATTTAGAGAGGTATTGAGCCAGATTAGCTGCAATGCCATGTTGTGTACAGTAACTTATGAAGTTACTTTGCACAGGTTGGTGATGAAGCTCTGGAGAATTTTTCTGTTTATTTGTCTTGAAGTAAAAAATAGTAATGAAACCCTTTGTGGCTTGTACTTCTCTGGTTGTGGTTTGCTACAGGACAGATACTTTAGAGAAGTCAATAGACTATTTGAAAATGGGGTGTTAATGGTGCACTCTTGGCACTCACTGGTTCTGTCTAGCTGTCTTATTTCTGAAGTGGACCCCTCAGTGGAGAACTGGAGAGCCTTGCAGTCATTAATATATTTTGCTGTGCTCCAGGGGGTAGGACTGTGCTAGTCTTTTATTAATTGGTTGTTTGTGAACTGATCTACGAGGGATTTCTCTGATTCTTCTGAATCCTAAACTATTGGACTAGCCTTTGTTTTTAAAGAAATGCTGCAGTGCAAATCACCATTGACCTTTGTCTAGAATTTACCATGAGCTATTCTAGAAAGTAACTTTAGATTTATCCCCCCCCACACTTTTTAAGAATGCATTGGTGTAAAAAATGCTTGTTTTACTGCTACACTAATAATTTTGGAGGAAGCAGTGCATTGCTTGCAGCTGAACTACAGTCTGTCAGTTGGCATTGGCTCACTTTTTTTGTCAGCTTTGTCAGGACACTGCCCTGGCTTATCCTTACGCTAAAATTGCATAGAATAAAGAGGAAAGTGATAGTTAGCTCATTCCTTTTTACTGACAACAGCACTTTGGCATCTTGGGCTTGCAGAGTGTTGCAGGCTTGCCAGAATGTTTCATGTAGTGACGTTCTGACAGCCTGACCAGTGTGCCCAGAGGAGGCAGCCAGCTGGGATCAGGATACCTGTTTCAAGTAGTGAGATTGGCCAGAGCATGTCTGGTTGATTGGAATCTCAAATATGAACAGATTAGTGTGCCTTTTGACAGGAATTTCAAGGAAATTGTTCTTCTTTGTTGCGTGGATATGTTACATGTGGGCTGAGCTATTTTTCCTCCTGTGCATTGTAATGTGTCTGATGTCAATACCTATTTTTTCCACTCTGGTTCAGTGACATTGTCACTGTGTGTGGGCAGACCAGATTGTTGTGGCTGTACTTTCAGCCCCTATCAAGGCTCTGTAACCTTGGGCAAATATCTCTGTTCCCTTGTCTCAGAAATAGCTACTGTCTTTGTCCCTTGTTCCCCCTTTTCTTTGGGAATTTAATTCTTTTGGACACTGGAAAGCCAGTTAATTCGATTCAGTCCAGTTAATTTAGCCTGGCCTAAGAGTTAGCTTAGGAGACCTGAAGATGCTGTGTGGTGGATTTATGAGACTGAGAGTCACATTTCTGGTCTGAATGAGGCAGAACAGAATTTGTGCTTTGCCCCATCTCATGCAAGGTTAAGATCCAGACCTGCAGGCCAGAGAGGGTGTTCTCTTAAGCATCACAAGGTTTTAGCTTCTCACTAGGTTAAGGAGGAAACTTTTTATAAATTCTGAGGGTTTTTTACAGGTTAGAAAAGCCTTTTGCTTAGGCTGCCTCTGAAGATAACCATAAAGAGGAGTCTGGTGCATATGAAGAAATAATAGAAGGCAGAGCCACTGACATGGAAAATGAGAACCAACTTTGGAGTCAGAAGGCTAAAAACCCCTGACTTTTCCCAGTGAGACAACTGCCTTTTAAAAAGAGAGAGCTGGACACAAAGCTTTGCTCTGTGTACAATATAAATATTTGCTATTTTTCTCCCACACTCTTTAATCCTGTATTTACCAAATAAAGCTGACTTGAGGTGAAGTTCTGACTAAAATGATGAAATAATTGTGGCAGTACAGGTGCCTGGCTCCTGCAGTAAGCCTGTCTGATCTGGGCTTTGGAAGCACCAGAGAGCTTGTACCTGCAATACCCTGCAGCAATGGCAGCCTGCAGTGGACACCTCCTCCCTCCAGCACTGCTCATGAGGAATGTAAACAGTGCCCTTTTTATCAATCATTTGTTTGAAGTAAGGTTGGTAAGATGATGCTTGCCATAATAATTATAGGCACTTTCAAAACCTGTAACTTCTTACCCTCAAAAGAAAAAATTGCAACTAAATCTGTTATTTCAAAACTTGGAAAATCATTCTCAAATACATTCCTTAAATATATTGATCTTCCAAATGCTGGCAGCTATTGTTACTTCATTTTATTGTTGAAATCATGATTTCTTTTCAATTTGGTCAACTAGATTTCAGTGAGTCTCATAAATCCCACAGAAATCAGTTGCTGGTTTTGCAGTGTAGCTTGCTGACGTGGTTTAATGAAGAGGATATGAAGAAGATTACTTCTTTTACTGCTAATTTGTTAATCTCATTTAAAAAAGGAACAAACAACCTTACAACACTTTTTTTTTAATGCACTAAAAAAGTCTTTGGCTATCTAAATAAGGGAAATCCTGTCTGAAGAGGATGCAGAAATAGGGGCAAAGGTGAAACTTCCTTAAACATAAAAGTGTTTTTACCATGTTTGTATTTTGAGAGCATAGAGATAGAAATAGAAAACATTGATAATTGTTTTTTCACCCAGGGAGTGAACATAATGAGAAGGAGGGCTTAGGTATTTTTTTCTGCTTTTTCAATATTCCGAATAAAGAAACTGCAGTGTGTGAGCAATGCGGGAAATATCAAGTACTGTAGGAACAGGTGTTAAAGCACAGTTCAAGTTCCAACCAGGACTTTATGGTTCACTACAAATTGCTTTCCATCTCTGTCACATAATCAGTGCAGGATCCCTGTGTTTCAGGAATGGATTCCTGAAAGTGGGTTAGATGAGCTTCACACATTACTGAGTCAGAGGTGTTGAGATCACAGTCACAGACAAAACTCATCCAACCCTGAGTCAAGTGGAACAAATCTTGGGCCTGAACTGGGAAGAGGACAAGTTCAAATTTCATGTGACCCTTACTGGCTAAATCAACAGTGACGATGGCTTTTAACTCAGTTCTATGGTCTGTGAGGTAATTTACTGCAGGTTGCTGCTTTAATTGTGTTATTCCAGGTGTGTTTCTAGATAATGAGCAGCAAATAATGGATGTCATCGGACAAAAACCTGTGGTTTGAAGGTGACCCCGTTCAGGCCAGTGTAGCAGTGTACATTGTCAAGAAAATGCAATAGCTGTAGATAATGTTCAGTGGGAGGCATTTTCAGAGTGTTTGTTGAGGCCTTTCTGTAACCTGGTAGTAATGTTACCTTAGCATTCTGATGATCATCTAAAACTGGCACGTTGAAGCTGGAGTCAGATTTTCCTTGTGCTTTTTCATGTCTTTGTCTTGAAAAGTTTTCTGCACTTACTGTTCCCAAAGAGATTGTGCTTACTTTGAGCATTTTCATCTTCTGTCTAGATACAAAATACTGGCAGGAAAATGCTGTGGAGACTTCCACAGGCAGGCTATGTCCACATCAGTTTTCCATATCTATAGTGCTGGGACTGTCTAATTAAGAGCTAAATAGGTTGACCAGTTGAGATAATTTTCATTATGTGGAATTCAGGGTGAGTCATATCCCTCTCACATTGTTTTTTTCCTCAGCATCAGAGCACAGCACCTGAAATCCAAGTAGTCTGCTGTGTTTTCTCCTTGGGGCTTTGGAAATGAGTGATCATTTAGGTGGATCAGTAACTTCAGGTCTCATTTGGATGTAATATGAGTGATGTATAACTGAGAATTTTAATTTTTCTCTAGAGAACTCCTTTCACATACATGTCAGAAGAAGTCAGCACATCTTCAGCTTTGAAATTCAAAGTGTATTTCTTAATTTGTCTGATGCAACTCAGGCCTTCAGATATTGCATAAGTTTAAATGTCAATTGCCCCCTTTTTCCCCCTTTTGTTAAACTTACCATATTTTTCCTGTATATTTGAAGTGAGGTTTTTTTCCTGTTTATTTGTAAGAAAAGTTTCAGTGTGGGGTGGGAATACAGTTTTTTTCTGGGTGAGTAACAGCTTATTACAGAGCAGAGAACAAAGCTTACAGAAATAAAGCCAAGGGAAGCTTTGTTGTTGAAAAATGATTCAGACAAATCGAGCTTGGTTTTCATGTGTTGCAGTAAGAGGAGTGAAATGATCAGGAGCAGAAAACTGGAAGACTGTCTGAGGTCTTCAGCTGTCTCAGTCTGCTTTGCAAACTGCATGCTCTGTCTTGAACCAGTGTTTGCTTTCTGCCTGCTATGGCTGCTGAGAGCTTCTGCTGATGGTTTTTCATCTGATACATATCTTCTGTAAATTTTGGGTTTGACCAGCTTAGTCTTGTTTGTATTTGTGCCAAAATTGTGCTTCTCTCTGTTAGTGTTTACAGCTGTGTATTTGGCATGAAGGAATTTAATGCTTTCTTGACATTTTGTTGTTGAGACTTGTATTTTCCTCTCAGATGTTCTTCATACCTTTAAGTTCTCCATACCCTACATGGTCAGAGTTCTCCTCCACATCTCTTAAATTTGAATATATCTTCTTTGAACAGAGTTAATCTTAATTATACACAGTAAATGCTGTGTGCCTGCTACAGTGGTGGGAATATTTTCTAATCTCTTCCTGAAATACTTTGATAATACTTTGATAATACACATGATAGTGTAAAACCAAAAACCATTTCAGTGTATGTGAGAGGAAAGGTGCTTTGAGAAAATGGCAATTAATTGCATTTTCTTTTGGTAGGCTGGGTAATTTCAGAAGCAGGTATTTATTTATAAGTAGCCAGGATGAGCAGTAGTTCCTCTTTTTCTCTTTTTTTTGTTGTTTCCAGTTGGATGTTGCTGCCTGTATTTCTGTGGGTAGTAGCAGCCTTTCAGACACGGGTGGTTACAGCTGTCGTCGTCAAGCATCTCTCTCCAGGTGCATTTTTGTCTGGAGCAGCAGACACAGGCTGCTGCTCCAATGCCCAGAATCCACTTTGAACGAGATGAACTCTTCAATATGCAGCAACTGAGCCGTGTCGTCTTACCTCATTGGCCTCAGAAATTATTAGCTTTTACTCAACAGTCTAAATGCATTAATAATTGACTAGTGACCATAAATTTTCAAGGCCCCTGGATAGAAACATATGAGGACATGATTCCTGCCCTGAGGAATGATCAGGAAGTCATGTGTCGTAACTGGAAATGGTCATAAAACACAGGGGTGATCAAGGGGATGAAAATCCCACTGAGTCATATCCTGACAGATAACTCCTTTTTGGAGTTTTCTGAAAATTTCCCATTCTCCTTTGTTGCTGACAAACATGGATAGCTGGTTCTTTCTTTACCAGAGTTGTTTGTGTGTTTTACAGCAGTGTACCCAGCACTACTAATAGTTAGCCTTTATCTGTCCTAAAAAGGGGATTTATTTTTCAATTCCCTGTATCTTTGGGAAACAGCGAGGGTGAAGAAGATGAGATTTGCCTCTACTTTCTGCTCAAGTGCTTTATCAAAAAAAGACATATAAAACCTTCCAGTGTCATGAGTCACTGGTCAAGCTGCTGTTCCTCCTTCACACCTTGCTGACTGTGCTGGTGGTGGGCAGTGTTTGATCCAGTAACCCGCCTCTGGACACGGCAGATAAACATGTCTACCATTATTTCTAATGCATTATGTCCCTTACAGCAAAAAGGTATTTACATCTAGGTTTTACAGACTGAACAGATGGTCTCTTCTTTTCCTTTTCTGTGTTTTGGTGTAAGTGTGCACATTGGATGGGATTTTGTGACTGTGACACTTGAAAAACTAGCAGCTGTGAAGCGCTCTAGCCTTAAATGAGATGCAGCATGAGGTTTACCACAGATCTTTACTTGCCTGTTTTTCACTAAAATTGGAGACTAGATTTTTGGTGCTTCTGCAAAGCTTTATTTTCTTTGAACTGTATTTGGCTGTGGGTCTCTGGATTGGTAGACTTCTGACTGCATTAAGACTGCAGGTTTGATCTTGCAATGCAGCCACACATCTTTTTCTCATGGTAATTTCTGTTAATGTGCTCTTTGATAGAGCAGCATTATTGCTGGTATCTGTGAGCCGTGTGTGTTATCAACCATATCTTTATGGTTCTCTGGACAAGGCTTTGGTGACCATATGGTGTCAGTTTAATTAACTTTTAAATATGTAAATACAGTGGTCTGGAAGTGTGTAATGAAGGATCTTCTGTGTCCATTTCCATTCTAGCCCAGCAGTACATGAAAACTGCAGTTAAACAGCAGCTTCATCCAAGAATGTGAATTGAGGGTATCTTTTTAGCATTAGGTAGGCAGCTGTGATAAATATGGAGCATTTTTGTTGTTGAATCGAACGTAGAAATAATACCTTGAATTGTGAGGCTGTTCTGGCCTCGTGGCTGCTGAGCCCAAATTTTTCATGCAGTGTTAAACTACACATAGATGGCTTATCTTGTTAAAACAGTGCTGCTGTTTCCAATTGTAAACCCTAATGTGTAGACCTGAGGATTTCCAATGCCCTTTATCATCATTAAATCCGTTCACAGGATCTGAAATAAATAACATTATACGTGGAATTATTCCAGTACTATTCATTGAATTCATGTCCCCATTTCTTGTGAAGATTTTGTAGCAAGGAAAATTGTAAGAGGGCTTCTTAAAATGGGAAGTTGTATGCAAAGTTATACGTAACAGGTCTCATCTCTAAAGAAACCAAAGCATGTAATACAAAATTCGTTTGCTGTTGTTAAGCTAAGCTTGGTACTTGGTAGCAGCACTGCGTTTCAATATTAGTGCTTGTTCTGGCTTTCTCTTCTGCTTGAGGTAACTCTGTGTTTCTTGTTTTGGTGGGATGAAAAACCATCAAATGGCCATGCCAGCTCTGAATGATTTTTGACCTCCTGTTATGAACCAGTTCAGATGTGACACATTAATTTTTCCTCATGTAGTGTGTTGGCCCTGGCTGGACCCCAGGCACTGCCAAAGCCCCTCTCTCCCTGGTCCTCCACAACTGGACAGGGGAGAGAAAATGTCACTGGGGGTTCATGGGTTGAGATAAGGGTAAGAAGAGATTTTCTTCTTAGATAAGTTATCCCAGAGGCCTTACCACCGTTTCTGATTGTCCCAGCCTTGGCCAGCAGCATGTCCATCCTGGAGCCAGCTGGACACAGCAGAAGCTTCCAGCAGCTTCTCACAGAAGCCTTGTAGCCTCCTGCTACAAAAACCTGGCCACACAACCCCAATACTAGCTTCCCTGGATTTTTGTGTGTTCCTGACAGAGGCCATTCAGTGTGTCCGATCAGGGGGTCCAATCCCCAAGTGCTGAACATTTGAACACTTACTCAGTTACTGTTGGTAGGATGGGAAAGTCTGTCTTTACTAAATGCAGTACTTGCTGCCCGTCACCAGCTCTGCCCATGTGTGGGTAGAGAATCAGTGGAGCCCTTTTTGATTGCTTTTCAGGCTGGTGCATATCCAACAGGGTCAGAGCCTCATTAACAAGAAGAACGTGCAGCCAGAGACCAAAGAGATTCAGCGAGTGTAACTAATTGATGTGTGGGGATTGTAGGTCATATCTGCATGAGCCACCCAGCGATGACAGAGAGTGATTTAATTCGAAACAATTGGCGTGTTCCATCCGCAAGCTGCCACAGTGCCCCACTAACCTCCGTGGCGTCATCACCTCTGCCTGGGTATCAATAAAGGATGCTGCCCTTTGGGATCCCGCAGGAGCCACTGCTGTCAGCTGACAGATGAGAGCGTGCGGGGCGCTGGGGCTTCTTGCTGCCGCAGGAAAGTAGGTCATGGCCAAAAGTAGCCTTGGCTGCCTTTGTGGAAGTGTGCCTGTGAGAGAGGAGTCAGCTGAGAAAAGAGCTCGCACGGTTTTGCATTTGTTTTTTTTTTAGCCCTTCCTTGCTGTGGAGCAGCTGGCACTACGTGCCATGAAATGCGTCTGCTTTCCAGTATTTCTGCATAAAATATTTTTAGAAGGGAATATGCGGCTCTTATTTCTGCTTAAGGGAAGTGGCAGATGCTTGTGGCCTTTTCATTTTCATTAGGAATTTAGAATTTAATTAGATCAAGTGTTTTTAATAAACACTTTTTTTCCTCTTGCTTTCTTAACTGGAGCGTGGCTGAAACTGGATGGTGGGTGTGTGTCAGGGAAACTCAGGTTGAAAATAGTTTTGAACTTGAGCTATGTATGCAACATTTGTTCTCTTTTAAGCCTTATTAATAATAAAAAATACATGAAAACAAGTGCTTTAACTCATTTTAGGATTCATTCACTCCTGCTGTCTCTTCCCATGAAGATCGGCACCCGTTTGTGGCATAACAGTCGTTTCCATGGCAACAAACTGTGTGATGGTACTTGGAAAGCTTTGACTTTTGATGGAGAATAAATAAAAGGAGATTCACCCACATGCAAGATAATCCTGGTTTTGTGTGAAATGAGAGGAAAAAAATGATATTATACAGGTGGCCTATATCATGTCCTTTTACACTTTCCTGGGTAATGTGTAGGTGTTTCAAAACTGGACCTTCTGGAAGTCCTGGTGTGTGGACTCCCTCCTTTGTGGCTGCTCTGTGTGCAGTTGCCAGATCCTGTAGCCTGGTCCTGGGCACAGAGCAATCCTTTGCAGCAGATCATCACCTGGTTTTGCTGTTCTGAGGCTCCAGAGATTTCCTTTGACTAAACACTAAATCTCCCTCTTGCCTTGCCACGCAAGCCAAAGCACAGGGCTACTCCAAAGCTGACGTGTCAAGGTCACTTCTTCAAGAGAAGCCTGATAGAAGGCCAGCCTGTGGCAATAAAAGTTTGTAATATTCGTACAGCACTTCACTACAGGGTTCTCACTCCTGGCAGTATTTCAACTCCTGTATGACAATCATTGTTTTTTATTTACTGTTGACATAAGACTGTGTAAGTGCTGGTCTCTGTGGGGAGCAGATCCAGCACAAGCAGCTGATGCACCATGAGTAACTGATGCTGAAAAATAACCTTTTTCCATATTATGGAAAGGTATGACCTGAAATACCATACTATTTCCCTGGGTGTGGAGTGAGAGTCCGAGGACTTGGCAGCTCTTCTAACAATACATCATACGGTGACAGATGAAACAGTGCACTGCAGCTTTTGCTACCTTTAAAGTCTGCACAGCAGTTTAGTCTGTCTTTTCTACTAAATTTCTGTCAAGGTATAAATCTGAATCTTTAATCATGCTAAACTGTTTCTTAGGGAACTGTTTTCATTTTTCTTTAAAGGTGCTCATATGTTTTGGGCATACCTCAGGTCTGCCAGGAGGATAATTTAAGGACCTTTCTTGAAATTATCAATGTTTCCAGTGGTTGTATTTCTAAAGAAGCTTTCTCTGAAACATAATTTTTGGGCTGTTGCACAACATGTGCACAGATGGATGCTGCTTTGTGTTAACAGTTGTTTAGGTTGAACGTATCTGTCCAGGATCAGATGATAATTTTGGCAACTCTGCAGTTCCCCTACTACTTCTTTGATAATTTTTTCTTGTAAGAAGACAAATAAATAAATAAATCTCTGCATTCACTTAGTCATTTCAGAAGCTGCCATTGCCTTTGCTGTCCTTTGTACCCCAACAGTGGGCAGATATTGGAGTGTTGTGGGTGGTTTTTTTGAGAATCTACTTAAGAAAAAGCAGCGGTACTGGTCTTCCATCACATAACTAAATATAACCGAACCTGGCCTTTTTTTTCCATTCCCACCTTATTCCTACTAGCTCTCATTGCTCTTCCTGCTAATAAATTAGAGAGATTGTTACCTTTCTGGCAGCAAATTAGCCTGCCAGTTGGTTGAGAGCAATTTGAGAAGCGCCTTCTATAAACGAATGAGTCCAGCTGTCATAACATGTACTCTGTAAACCAAGAATATGAATTTTGATTAGGCACAGAAAGCCCACTAACTTAGTTTTACACGATTTCTTCATTGCTCTTTGCCATAATGATTGAAGTAGCAGTGTCGGCACCGGGGCTGGCAGATCTCCACTCGTAGCTGTTTATTAAGAGCTGTCTGGGTTATAAAAACCTCCCTAATCTCTTCAGGTGTGTGTTTTGAGAAGAGAACCGATTGTTTCTTTTAAAAGGCCTGTGCTGTGTGTGCTTTTAAGGATCCATTTGGCAGTGAAACTGTCTCTGACAGCTGATACAATCAAAGGGTTTGTTTTTTTATAAGTCTCAGATCCTGACTCAGCCCTGCAGCTCGTTGGGCTGGACTTTTCGTCTCCAGCTGGGTGCCCCAGTCGAGCACTACCAGACCATCCCAGCAGGCTGTGCTGGTGGGATCACCCAGGCTGTGATGTGCCCTCTCTTGCCTGTGATGTACCCAAATCACATACTGACCCCATGGAATGACTGGCATACGTGGGCCTGTCATGTTACTGAAGGTTCACTGTTATTTTGGGTGTGTTTGCAGCTTCCATGTCTTAGGGAAGGCTGCAGGACAGGAGCAGCCTGATTGTCCAGAAATGTTTGCCAGCCCAACAGCTCTTCTTTTCCCATGTCAGAAAACCCTTCCAGAGAGAGGGCAGCAGAAAAATGCCATAGACATCCTTCTGATGAAGCATGGGAGAGCAGGAGTAGCTCAGTTTGCAGTGTCCTCTCTAGAGCTGGAGAACATTATCCCAACCTTGGCTGTCATCTCAGTTCCCTGTTCAGTGGAATTGTTACCTGGGGATTAAGTGGCTGAAAATCCCTCCTGGGACTCCCTTTGTGACCCCAAGTGCCTCTCCAGAGAACCTGTGCCTCCGTTTCTCTTTATTATTGCTGGCTGTCATGTGGGCTCCACTGCACATTTCCTGAGTAAAAGGAAAATTACAGTTATTTCAGAAAAGGCATTGAGCTTGATTGCCAAAATGGTTTGCTGGCTTTATGACTTTCATCAGAGGTCCCTGCTGAATTGCCCTTTCTTATCAGCAGTGATGATCTTTGCCTCTTAGCTTTTCATGCAAACTCCCTTTTCAGTCTGTGCTAAGAGTTGTGCAACTCCTTGAGCTGATTCCCCATGGTTAGCACTGTACTGTGTCAAATACAGCCCTGTAAACAAATGTATCCCAGTTCTCAGGCTCCCTGAGCCTTGTTTTTGTGGGCTGTCTGTGACTTGAATTCCCAGGGTTCTGATGATTCAGACGACTTGCAATATATTATTAATAAATTATGTACTATTAAAGTCCTAACAGTGATGTTACAGTTTCCTCTTATTTCCATGGTTACATTCTGTTGTGATTAATCTTTTTAATGCTTTATTTTCTTTAGAAACTGGATGCCAAATCACTTATAAAACTGAATTTTGCTAAAAACAGTGAAGGTAAGTGCAGTCATTTTCTGTGGTGGTGTTTTGTTGGTTTTTTTTCCTTAATGAGTTCTTCAATAAATTCTGGTTTGCCTTACCTCATGGTGAACTTCAGTAGTTTGTGTTCTCTATCATGGTTTTTATTTTTTGAGTAGAGTAATTGCTTCTTGTGAGTGATATGTTTACCTTCAAAGTTCCATTTCTCTTTTTCTTTACACTGGGGAGCTGTAAATTATTCAGCAATTTCACTTTACTATAGCTGCTACTGCACTAAGGTACTATTTACTTTAAGGAAAGAATCAGAAAGAGTGAAATTTCTGTAATGTTATCTTATTTCTAACTTGCCTGTGGCAATATTTGCTGTTCACTTGGTTTTGAACAGCTTTTTGTTTATAAAAGGGATTAGACTTAAATGAACACGTGGGATTTTATGAATAGAAGCACACAAGACAGTTGCCTCGAGTTTTATTTCTGCAAGATATAAAATCTGCTTCCTAAGAGAGCATGGTAGGAACAAAAGAGAAGAGTGGAGATGAATTCATCTTCTACAAAGCAGATAATGATTTCTTTGAAATGAGAATGGCAAAGATTAGGTGGGAATAAAATTCTGGAGTGTCTGTCTCCTTATTTTACCAAAATCTGTGGATTACAAGCTCTTTTCTGTAGCTGATAGATTTCTTCTGCACCTTGTGTTCCATCTGTCTCAAGAGCAGGGTGTTAAAAATTGATCAACAGTCAGTGTGGCCAAAGCTTTTGAAAGATACCATGACACTGTGCTTTCCCTGAAGAAGTCCAGTTCATAGTGCTGGGGTGGAATGACAACAGCCATACAGTCTTAGAAGCCTTTTCCTTTAAAAGGTGCATTCTGTGTCATTAACCAATCACGGGAAAACGCAACGAAAGACAAAAATTAAATGTTGCATTTCTGTCTATCAGCGAACTTTTCTTTAAATTGTAAGATGTGGAATGGTTGCTACATATGTAGGATCTTCTCTGTTCACACAGAAATATGATGCAAAAGGTCTTTGGACATTGCAGTTTCTCACATTTAGTGATCACTTATGAGTTGAGTACCTTCTATCCCGATCAACATGTGTGTGCCCTCAGTAGTTTTGCTTGTCCTAGAACTGAGAATATGGTGACTTGCTCTTTTTTATGAAGCTGGAACAAGGCCTCACATTTTACCAGAGTGTTTCTGTATCCATCAGTTGGGCCATACCCTGATGCCGCTTCCAAAAATCCCTTTCTAAACTTCTTGAGTTTCAGTCCCTTGTGGCAATGGCTTTCCTTCAGCCCTGGTGGCATTAACAGAAGTGTCCTCAGCTTTGACTTAGGCAGGGAGGCAGAGCTGCCTCTGATGGCACAGTGAGCACAGTCTCTAAGTGTTTGCCTCCCCTGTCCTCACAGGTGCTGGGAGCAGCCTGTTCTGGCCTCCCTGCTGGTTTTGATTTTCAAATGGTAATTTGAAAAACAAGAACCAAATAGGCCCAACTTTGATTTTCAAATGGTAACTAGGAAAAAAAGAGCCAAATAGGCTCAACTTATTTTAAAAATCTCACTCGAACCCCCAGGTCTAGCAAACTGATCAAGTATTAATAACCTTCTTCTAATTGCTTTCTGCTGAGATTATCCAGACATTTTTCTTTTTCCTCCTACATTGCCTCCCATCAGTTTGCTTGCTGTTGACTTGCTTAATATTTGTGCTGACCCTCCTGGGAAAATTCACAGCTTGATTTGAGCAGAAGCTGGGTACCTTATTGAGTAACGTGTTCAGATTTAATGGCATTCTGCTTGCCACATTTGAATACAAAATGCTCCCCCTGCTTAAAGCACAACAGCTGTAGGCTGTAAGCTAAACTTTTATTCCTGGGAACAAGAGTGATACAGAGCACTGGACTCGTTACAAGGTACAGGCTCATGTTATCAATAGATCTTTGATTACAGCAGTAGCAATTGTACTGTGGTATTTCATAAGTATCAAGCAAGCTGGACAAAGTTTCGTGTTGGGGGATTGAAGGCAACAGATTTCAGAACTGCATTTTCCTTGCTTGTTTTATAGTTCTCTTAACTGTTACTTTTTCTAGCACCTTTTCTGTCATTGGAGAATCAAAACGTTGTTAAAACACCATTGAATACACACTGAAGTTACACTTTATATTAAAAATTAATGTAAATATCATCCACAGAGATCAGAGAAATTAGCTGTTTCAAAACAGTTACAGGTCTTCGTGTGAAATTTAAACTTTTTTCCCTCTATCAGGCAAGTATCACTGTCCAGTGCTGTTTACTGTATTTACCAATAACTCCCATATTGTGGCCATCAAGACTACTGGAAATGTGTTTGCCTATGAGGTAGGTTCTCTGTTGCATTCCATTACTACTATTTTATACTTGGTGCATTTCAGTAAAGATCACAAAATGGTTTAGAAATACAGGTAAATTTTATTCTTGTTTTACAGCCAGGGAAATTAAAGGACAGGGAGATGAACTAACTTCACAAATTGTTGTCCAACTTTAGCCTTCAAAATAGGAACAACTTCAGAATATGAATTAAATAATATTTCTAAAACCTTAAGTTAATCTGCATGTACTGAATCTTGTATTTCAAAATAAGTAGCTCTTACATGCTCCTCAGTTGAAATAATAGCCAAATTTTCTGTTGTCTTCTTTTTGATACAGTGTCATCACAAAAACACAAATTGCCTCATTTCTATCCATATCAGTGAATGAAAAAGAGCATTTTAGCTGGAGCTGGGGGAATAGGAGAAAAAATGCCTTAATGGACACTTAAACTGCATTTTTATTCATGTTTTGTGAACATTTATGTGAACCCAAGTGGAATTTTAATCGTGACTTCTTTGTATAATCCTTACTGTAAAAGCAGGTTTATTTATTTTTTCAGTAGCAAAGAAATCCTTCAATTAATGAATCCATATCCAGTGTTGTTTTCTTTATGATGTGTACTTCAAGATTTTATTGATATCACATATTTACTTGTAACATTTACACACGAGAATCTGATTTTTGCTGTCTGTGTCCTTTGCCTGGCTGTTAGGCAGTTGAGCAGCTGAACATAAAACCGAAGAGCTACAAGGATCTCCTGACAGATGAGCCTTTCACTCGGCAAGACATCGTCACACTGCAGGTAAACTTTTCTTTCTCTTACACCTCACACCATACAGCTTTTTTTTTGCAGAGGGTGAAATGCTATGTACACTGTTCTGGTAGGAAACTAGAGTCACTGAACAGAAAAACTTTGCTGTATTTTCTTTGTTATCCAGATGAGTCACAAAGATGCCATATAACAATCTGGAAGAGTAGTAAGTTGCCCCACGTGGCCTGTGGTATCAAAAGAAACAATGTTTAGAATGTAAAGTATTTAAACTTTTAGGAACTTGACATGTTACATTAAGACTGAAGTGGATTGTCTGTCTTACTCTTTCAATGATGTATAAAAGAGTCAAAGCTTCAGAAAAGTGTTTTCCATGGAATGTTTCTCTAAATGTAGAATCAAACAAGCAGCAAACCAGAGGATTTTCTCTAATTACTTGTTTGGAATGTTTTTCTTCTTAATAGATACCAATGTTGGTTCTTTGCTGATTTTAAGAAAATTAAAACCTAAATTAAAAGAGCATTGTAAATTTTACAGTGTAAAAGATAGTTATTTACAGATAAAGTTTCATATCAAAAGATCTAAAACTTTTGTTTAAAAATAGGTACTTTTAAGCTTGCATGGTTTCAAAACAGGGGGAAAAATATTCTAGGATCATTATTATTGAAATCATGAGTTAGTATGCATCTCATGAACTCTTAATTGCCACTAGCCAAGACTAATACAGTCTAATTCAAATAGAAAAATATTTTTCATTTATGTCTAAATTTAAATAAAGCGTAGCCCTTCTTCCCTACTCCCAGTGCTTAACAGCATGTTTTTAAATATTTTTCCTCTGTTCCTTTGGGCTTGTTGCTGTTCAAGCTAAAGCAACAAAGTAAAATGTTTTTATTCCAATGGATGCAAAAAATACAGCTTTTTTTTCAGATTGAAAGCTCCCAACAGAATGTTATTTCTGTGTAACTGCATGGTTGCTAATGGATTTGGAAAAGTAAAAAAAGACAAGTGTCTAAAAATGTGTCTGTGTACCCGTATGGAAAACCAAGTTATTTTGGACAAATAATTGAAATGTGCAGTTGCTAAAAAAATATTTTGGTATGTTTTGTAGGGTTGGAATTGAATGTATGTATAAAGAGTGTCTTCCTGTTACTTGCCTAGCTTTGATTTTTCACAGCTGCTCTAGTCCGCTAAATCTCAAAGTGCAACATCTAAAAATTTAGTCATTCCCTATGTGAGTTTTTATCAACATTTTTCATCTTCCCTCTTGACATGTTGGGCTTCTGTTTTGTTTGGAGGAATATGTCTAATATGAGACTAAGTAGATTCTGGTAGTTGTGCAGTCCAAGGTCACAGTCACACATTGCCTGCACCTCTCCCACCTCCATTTAGGGTGGTGTTCATAATGTGTGAGTAGATTTGATCCTCTTAAGTAAACAGTTCATTATGGATTGGTGTTAACTTCTGCAGTGTACAGTCTTGTGCTACACTCTTCTTAAATAAGTTTAGAAATAGCAAAGACACCCCCATCTTGGGATTGGACTGCAAGAGATTTGACCATCTGAATGCTGTCGACCAGGTAAAATTTGACCTTTTACCAGATCGGGTTTTAAACATGTTTTTCAGAGTTATTTTTAACAAACAGTCTAAAATGGCTTCAGGCTGTTGAAGGAGAAGTGAGAGCCATTTACTGCACTGCCCAACAGCCACTGCAAACTTGCACATGTAACTTGATTTTTTCCTATTCAAATGCTGCCCTACCCTGACTTGCTCTGTTGAGGCCAGGATTCAACCTGAAGTGGCATGACTAGCATGGATATTAGAATTGCTTAAGTATATGTGGTAGAGAAATGTGTTGTTATTTTCTCACAGTGTTTTCTTCATATAAATTATTGAAAGACAGACTGATGTCTCCTCTACAAGCTCTCTTGTTGACAGCACTGCAGGCAGCGTGGTGGCTTCAGGCTTCACACTGCCAAGCTCCACCACCTGTGGCTCTGTTTCTTAGCCAGAGTTCACGACTGCAATCTGTTGTGTTTCAGAGCTCTACCCCAATTCCTCCTTCTCTTAAAAACCTTTCAGTTCTGTGTTGAAATTTATCACTTTGCTGTTTTCTCATTCCCCCATGTAAATTGTGTGCTGTGGTATCCAAGAGAGCTGGAATTGAGAGTGAGTTGGTATCACTGACCCTGCTGTTTGGCAAAAAAGTAGATATAAAGGAAGTTGCTATTAAAAACATTCTTTACTTTGCAAAGAACAGCTGAATAGGGCTGTCTGTAATAGCTGTGTTTAGCAATAGAAAATAGCATTTCCAGAGGCTGACTCTGAATGTCCTAGGAAACAGATGGGGTACCTGTGTTTGGTAGTGAAATACAACATGGTAAGTGGAAAATAGGAATGATGTATCTTTACAGATTATTTGTATGATCACATTTTTCCTTATTGATACATAAAGGACAATCCTACATCTGCTTGGATTTTACCAGAATAGCAATTGACCTCAAACTTGGCTTCTCTCTCCTAATATATATAATTAAAAACAAAACAAAAAAGATTTGCTCTTTTCAGAAGAGACAGAATTGCATAATGTGCTTTTCCTGTTCTTGGTGCTAAACATTATTCAAACACAAGTCATAATCCACCCTGTTATCTTTTCTGCTAAGCACCATCTCATCTGGTCGCTTTGAATTTAGTAGCAGTTATTTATGTGCTATTTACTTGTTAAAAAGGACAACTTTTTTTTTTTTAATTTGAAACTAAAAAAAGCAGAATCACAGCTTTAGTTGTTAATAATACCGTCTTAGGTCTAAGATGTGTTTCTCTTTGTAAAGGAATCCGCAGTGCTTCCTACGTGTAGTCCATATACAGAAATTGCTTTTTCCCCTGTTGAAATGCAAATATCCTGGGGTGGAGCATGGCAGTTTTTCATCAGCATATGGCCATATTATCCAGCCAGTCAGGGCAGGAGGTAAAGAGTAATACCATGTCCTGGTGTGCAAGATACATTACCAGTACTGGAATGGAGTTGTTGAGGCGGAAGAAGTCACGGATTCTAGTTTAGCATCTTGCTGATGATGACAGAAATGCACATGACATTATTCCATATGATACCCTTCCTAGATACAGCACTCCCAGTATGACTGGGTTTTTTAGACTGTAGCTCTTTACACTAAAATTTAAATTTCCTTTTCTTAGCTTTGTGATCTTGCTACAAACTTAAGTCAGGTTTTCCATCTTCTGCAGTGCAGGTCTTATATTTTTCCAAGTTTCTCTCTCCTTGCAGTTTATCATTATTTCAGATAATTTTTCTCCCAACTGTACTGGTTCATATCTCTTTTAAATGGAATATGCTGTATGTATGTTGTCTGTGTTTCTCAGAACTTTAAACCCACTTATATTCTTTACCTTGAAAGATGATCAGCTCAGCCTAACGCAACATCCCTTGAAAATGTCAGGAATGTGTTCCCAGCTGACAGACAACTCTAGTACTGTAAGATTAATTAGTTACACTTAATGGGTAAGGCAGGATGTAAAGCACTTGGAGATCTGTGGGGACAGGGTGTCTGTAATGGAAAAGCTGATATTGTTAACACTTGTTTGCAGTGTTCTTACCTCCCTCTTCTGCTTGCCATTCTGGTTCATTGATGTTCATCATTTCACTTTGCAATTGGTTTCAAGGTAGGATTGAGCACAGCTTTTGAAATAATATTACATTAGACCTCAGTGCAGAACTAGGTGATTCTTCCAGTCCTATATTTTACTGGTTTTAAGCTAGTATTCAGTTTAAATGTTTAACCTAATTTGAAATTATCTTCCAAGTTAAATTTTTGAGGGATTGAGTGCTAGATTTCAATATCTGCTGTCAAATCTTTATGACAAAATCTGGTCAACAGTCTGGTAGAAATTATTATTAATTTGTGTGAATGTAAATTGCATTGTGTTTCAATCCTATATCATGCAAATTATTCTTTGTGTAATGATGTGGAACTTAATGGCAAGCACATAAATACCTGTCATCTGAATTCCCCCATATAACACCAGGCAGGCTGAAGCAAGTGTCTGCCCCAGCTCAGTGTGGAGAGAGGAACAGGGTCAGGTAGTGCTTTGCTGGACACGTTGGTGGACTTCCCATCCCAGCAAGTGTGAGAGGTCCTGAGGAGAGCAAAGTAAGAATGCTGAAATACCCAGCTTTCACATCCCATTTGGTAGGAAGTGTTCAGAGGAGTGAAGAACAATTTCCCCTTTAGCACCCTGTCAATTTGTCATCCTCCACTGTGGCTCTGTTCACAAACAAGAAACAAACTTAAGTTTGTGAGGATACAGCAGAAATTATTCCTGCTCTGGAAACTCTTCGAAGCTATTGCTGAGCTGTGTGCTGGCAGGGGATTTAATGACAAGTGTGGCTGTACTCAGTGGCAGTGCTGCAGGTGAGGCAGAGGCACACGTGGGAGATTCCTCCTTGCTGAATGAATTGCAATGAAGCCCCTGCCCTGCTGTGCCAGGGGTAACAGGCACAGTGCTCTGGTGGCAGCCTGCAGAGAGCCTTCCCTGGTAGATGCAGGCTAACAAATGCATCTTCTTTGTACTGCAGAAATGGGGGGAGGAAGAGAAGGAAACACCAAGTCTGGGTAAATGCTAACAGGTTTGCTGCTGTTATAGGGGAAAAAAGCCGTATACTGTTATGTGCTTCCTTATGTCAGTTTTATTGTTTCTATATAACCTAATCAGCTGTGGACAAGACATGGCTCCCAACAAGCTGTTAAACACCACTGACATTTGTGGCAGGAAGCACGTAATGAGCAGAGCTGGAGGTAGCTGAGCTGCACAGTGTTAATTGATATTTCACTCCTCAGCTATTCCTCGTTTGCTCTTTGTGTGACAGAAGGTCAGAGCAGATTTCCTCACGGCTGTGGGTGAGGTCTCTGTGAGGGAGAATCCTGCACCAATGGATGTGCAGAGTAGCAGGTAAGGAAGTGGGACATGGTCGGCATATGCGGGTGACAGTCCTGAGGATAATTAGGGATGCAGCATGGCCAGCCAAATGGTAAGAGAGAAATCAGGGCTAAAAGAAATCACACAGTGTAAACCTGTTGGTTTTAACCTGCTTTTTGGGGGGTTGTATGTGGCGCTTAAGATTAGCAGAGTTCAAGCTGTTTCCCTAAGTAGGTAAAACCAGAAAATTACTGGGAAAAAACGAGTGGAATAAAATTTGAGATTGTTTTCAGACCTCAGCTTTCAGGAAAACATTAAATAGGAGATTTTTAACAGTGATGATAGTTAGCAACCCTTTGAAGTCTATATCTGTGCTAGTAATTTGCTAAACTAAAGTTTATGGTTCGTAACCTTAGTAAGAAAAACCCTGAGACTGCCAACCATGGTGTTCTGAATACGTATTTTTAAACATGCTAAGGCAAACAAAAGTAGGCCATGGTTCATCTTCCTTTCTGGTTTCTGGGCACTTACACAGAAATTATTTCTTTAGGTCTTTGGGCCCCAGGCCTTAATCTTAACAGGATTGGGAACATCCCCATGAGTCCAGCCTTTCTCTGACCAGGAGAGGCAAGTAATTGATGAGAGCTTGAGGCTTTGACAATGTGAGTATGTCTGTCTGCCCATCCCTGTGGCATCTTGTTTGGACTGCTCTGATTTTGTGCCCAGTAACTGTCATGGATGCAATGAGAGGAGCTTGGCAGGCTAGTTATTAGTGTTTAGACAGTTTTCTTCCTGAAGTGATATGTCTAAAGACTGTGCAAAATTACAAAATTTTCATAGTCTTACCTTTAAAAAATGTGTCTCTTGTGTTGTAGGACTTGGTTAGGAAATGGTTTGTGTCTTCTGTAGCACAGGTTGGACTGGTCAGAGGTGTTTGTGCTCTTGGGGTCAGGTAGAAGCAACTGGTGTTCTGTGTTTGACTTAATATTCACTGCAGTTCTTTCACAGTATGCTAATTCAAATTCACACTAATTCTAATCAAACTAATTCTGATTGAACTTCTCTTAGTATATCAAGATGCTGTATTTTAGAGGGAGGAATAAACATGTCCTAGGTGTCCTGTACAAGATGATACTCAAATTTCAATTTGAGGAACCATTTTTGAGGGGCTCTTCCACTGCCAGAGGGAAATCTCTTTTGGGGTAGGAGTGTGGGTTGTCCCCCTTCTGGATGTGTGGTGAGACTCTTGCTTTGCAGAACCAGGAATACAAGGGACAACACTGTAAACCAAACCTTTGTCAAGGCTTCTATTGGAACAGATGGCCCACGTGAATGTGATGGGAGGACCTTGTACAGAGGACCTGGGTCACAGTTCTGGGGTTTGGAGTTCAGATCTCCCAGAGGGCAGATGGACAGCTGGTCTGCAAGGAGCAGGAGCCTTTGGCCTCTGCTGTCCTTCATACGGTAATGGATGCATTGCCAAAGCAGGGGCTGGTGGTGATTTGGAGAGCCCTGAGAAACCCCTTGCAAGGAAAGAGACTGTAAACATTTTGCTGGAGGTGCTCGATGCCTGTGATTCGGCTGGTTAAGCCACACAGATGTTTGAATGAACTGTGCCTGTGAAACTGTGTGGACTAATCTGATTTGTGGTACCCTGAGCACAGGGTTTTGTAAGACACTGGCAGTTGTGATGTCCTTTATTTATTTTTAAACAATCAATAAATCAATAAATGAAGAAGCTTTATTTAGAAGAACATCATGAAGGTGTTTTCCGTTTCATTTTTACTGCTGCCTTTCCTCCTGTCCATGAAAAATTGGTTTCAGGAGTCAGTCTTGCCCTTCAGTTTTGCCATGAACTGCAGACATGGATTGCTATAAATCCATTTATCTCTATTAATATTAATACACAGATATTTTTTCCCTTTCCTGAAAGGGTAAGCAGTGCTTCCTTCCTTCACCTTTTGAGGTAGTACATTTATGTGCAGGGCAATGATTGCTGTCTTGGAAAGCTGCAGCTCATGATTGCTGCGGAGTATTTGGGAGTGAAAATGTCTTGTGAAAACACACTGAGTTCTTTCTCCAATCTTTCTCCATGCATCTTGTTGACTGTCAGAAAGCAAGAGTCAAAATCATCTCTATTCACACATATATAAATATGTATGTAAAGTAATAAATAATAAATACACCTGAGTGCTGGTGTCAGAGGAAAGAAAAATGGCTAAAAAATAGATCCAAATTTCCTGTTTCTTAGTAGTTTTATTTAAAGATTGTTTCTAAAGCAAGATTTTAAAGATGTAATTTTTGGGCGGGTTTTTTTGTCTTGATGAAGATCTATTGGAGTGGTACAGTGGGACAGGAAACAATAGAAAATTATTATCTGGTGGTTAGGAAAGGGGACAGCAGAAAGCCAGGAGGTCACACTAAGGTGGAGAATCACACAGCTTGATTTCATAAATGTGTTTTGGTTTTACTACCAGCAATAAAACTAAAAATGTACTCTCTGGTGGAAGCATACCATTTCAGGGATGAATGAAAGGCATAATTAGATCATTTTATAAATTATGGAGCTAGCAGCTCAGCTTGTATTAAGCATTACTTCTGGCAGAGATTAAATTCTCAAACTTTTTATCAACTGTGGTAGTCTGAGAAGCTTTGTTAAATTTTTTAGGATAATATATATAATACTATTCATGTTAGGACACAGTTCTTTGCATAGTATGTTGCATTGAACTAGAAACTATTGCATATTATTTTGTTACTTTGCTATTTGAAAGTTTGAATTGTTTTCTGTAAGACAGACTTTCCATAAGTGACTGGGTGTCCTGGACTGATGTTTTGACCTTTCTGTGCTGCAGAGGAGCTTGAGGAGAAAACCTTGAAGTCATTGTAAAGAGAGGATTAAAGACTGTTTAATAATAGTATAAAGTAACCTAGATCACCAGTAGGCATTCCTTGTCTCATTCTCTCTAACAAAAGGTCAAAGTTCTGCAGAAAGTTGCCTAGAGATAGCATAAAGAATCACAGTTAATGGACTGTGTGTTTCTGCTGTTTTCCTCCAGTGGTCACTAAATTGAATTTTCATAATAGCATTTTTTTTCCCATTATTTTTAAACATAGTTCTGTAAGCACTAGTGAAAAAAACAACTGTCAAAACAGTTCTTACTGCAGAGACTTGCTCTGAGGTTTTATTTGTATTTTGAAATGCATTGCAAAAGTTCACAGAGCATGTGCAAATCAGGCCCAGGGTTATAAATAGCAGGAGATAGCTTATGTGCATTTGCATAGATCTTAAACCAAAGCTCAGAACAAAGGAAAGAACCAGGGAATTGCATTGTTCTTGCTCCTCACTAGGATAGGGTAGACTCAGCTGAGCTCTGGTGGTAACTTCTGTGGGTGATATATGTGTAATATTATGTTTGGAACTGAATTCCAGATCCCTAAGGAGTCTGCTGTGAACAGACTCATTGCTGATGTTGGTTGGGGTTGATTGCTTTATATTTTTTCCATCTTTCTGTGGTTTGGGGAGTATGAAAATTATTCTGTCTCTCCCTGTTTGTTTATTTATTATGGTGGTGTCTGCCCTTTGGACTAGTCTGTTGCTTGGAATAGGTGCCTACCAAGGTCTCTGATACTAGGTTTTTTAATTATTTTCAGGATCCAACAAACCTGGATAAGTTCAATGTCTCAAACTTCTTTCATGTTAAGAACAACATAAAAGTAATTGATCCAGGTAAGGATGAATTGAAGGTAGGCTGAGAAAACACCAACCCAAATATGCAAAATCTGAAGATGATGTTATGGAATTGACTCTGTTTTCTGGAAGGACGTCTCTCAGTGGTTAGCTTACTATGCTCATATCTGATTTTGGGGTTTTTTTAATCTTGTGCAAGCAAGCATTTCTTTCTATTCACCTGGTCAAAGTAAGGGATTTTTGCATCACAGGCCTGGCCATTCAGTGCGGAGATGAAGGACAGAAGTTTATATTGTACCCAACTGTAGTTTGTCTTTATTGTTCTATAAAAATTTTACAAGACTTGAATGGACTTAGATAATTTCTAGTGGTTTCAAATAAATTTTCATGATAGTTGGTTTGATTTTTTTTTCTTGTACATTATATATTTATTGTGCTGTATTTTGGGTTACACTGTCATTAGTGTTATGCACTGCTATTTGTCACTGTGTCTGTAGGAATAAATACAGTTGCTAGACCTTTATATTTAAAAAAAAAAGTTGAATTAAAAAAAAATTGTGTAATTAGATATGTAATAAGCTGAAGGAGAACAAAATACAGTTTTTCTTTTAATTCTGAGTGATTTAACTTTGTCTTACCTAGATGAAGAAAAAGCAAAATTAGACCCATCTTACTATTTGAAAAATACAAATACAGAGACCCGAGAGACTTTACTGGAGCTTTATAAGGAATTCAAAGGCGATGATATTTTAGCAGCTACTATGAAGGCTCCTGAAAAGAAGAAAGTGGATAAGCTGAATGCAGTAAGTTGACTCAATTTGTAGTTTGGTACTGGTTGACTTCTTCAAGAATGGTAATAGTTGTTTTTCTTCTTAGAGGCCGTATTGCAGTATAAACAAACACTGCTCCTTCTGTTTTCTCTCACACAGAAATTTGTCATAGATGAAAATATGAGAATCATATCAGGATTCCTTAGACATGCATAGTATATGTCAGTGAGTTTCTATTTGTTAAATCATTTCAAATCAACCTAAACATTTGAGAAGTGGAGCACAGTAAGAAGGAAGAATCCTTATGATGTGGTTATGCATGTGTTGGCAGAACCTTTTTCCCAGGTTGTAATCTCTCACTCTGAGTTTGTTTATCATTGCTTCCTGCATTTATTGGCAGAGAGAGCACACTGTAAGGGTAGTGCAAGTGAATAATTTCTAGTGTGGGCAAATACATAAATCATCCACAGCTGCTCCTCCATTTTTTTTCCACTGGAATGCAGGGGTTTAGTGGAATATTTTAAAGGATGTTCTTCCAGGTGCATGCTCATGGTTGTCAAGAGAAACAATTCATCTGCATCTAGATTTCCTACATCAAAGGCTGTTTGAAACGGGCAAGAGAGAGTATTCTTCTGTCCTTTAATAATTCTGGAATGTGTGTGCCTACTGGCTTTGTTTACCCTTACATGAAAACTAATAGCAGTGCACCATACAGCTTTTAATGAGAGGGCTTAGGGACAGATTAGGGAATGTATGTGACCAAGGGGTAGGATCACAAATGCCCCCTTTTTTGAGACATTGTAGTGTTACAATAAAAAAAAATGAGTAAGGAGGAGAAAAAAGAGGGCAGAGGCAAGGCTGTGCTCTACACATGTTGGGGAATTGGGATTGTCAGCTTATGATGTGGATGGGCATAGCTGTAAACTTGCTTAGGATGCAGGGAAACCTTATGGAATGAGCATTGACCTGGCCTGGACTCCTTACAGGCATTTCCCTGGAACTGCTAAACTTGTCTCTGGGTTTATTAGCTCTTTGTAATTTACTCCAAAATCCATGTGTGACATTAACATCTCCCATCTGCAGAATTACAGAGCTCAAAATAGACCTTGGGAACCAGGGGACGGTGCCTTTACATGCAGTAGGGCCGGCTGTGGGAGGGGGCTGGTTTGCTCTCCCCCACAGCATCTCTGTGGTTCACTGGATTTTCCTTCCACTCACTCAGCAGCACTGGAGGCTTCTACAGATGTCTTGGCAGAAGTACTCCTTGCCTATCTCCACCCATGGACACACAAATAAATTCTGATAGTAGAATCTTTGCATAGTGATATATTAAACTGTAGTGGAAGCACTAAGCCCCTTTGGCTCAGTGCATGAGCAGCCTTTACTACAGTTTCATCAGAGCAAATCTAGGCAACAGATGGAGAATTATCACTGTGCTGGGTATTTGTTTCTTTCAGTAGGAGCTAGAGCAGAAAGTCTGCCTTCAGAAGGATGACATTGTTTCTAATGCTTGTATAGTATCTTTGGTAGACAAATTCTGAGATCTAATGTCTTTTTCTCTTGCTTTTTCCTCTGCAAACAGGCTCACTATTCCACTGGAGCTGTAAGTGCTTCCTTCACCTCCACTGCAATGGTGCCTGAAACTACCCATGAAGCAGGTACCAGAACTACCTACCTACCAGCTGTTTATTTACTTCCCAGTTTTAAAGTGTGCTCCTTAGCACCCATACATTTATGAGGACTGAAGGAATGCATTGGTAATTGGTCAGTACTGATGCCATGGAAATGTGTTCCCAGACCAGATATATCCTTACTTTCCAGTGAGCTTATTCTGAAAATAATGGAGCAATTATGATCTAGCTTTGGCTTTGAATGACAGGTACTTCTTTTGAACGGAAATTAATGAGATATTTCTATGCCCAGGGATGACAAAGTGACATATCCCCTTTTCTAAGTTAGGAATGAAATATCTCTCCTCAAATACCATACAAAATCTTGCCCACCTTTTTGGCCTACCCTGCTATTGGTTAGAACAACAGCAAATTTTGTGGTGGTAACTTTTAGTTTACTGCTTTTCAAGGTTACACAAAAATGCATTTTAATGCAATAAAGTTTTCCTTTTATTCTCCAGCCTAATCACAAATGTGTAAGATTTGCTTAGTTTGGATATTGGTTAAATAACTGAGTCATTAGTATTTCCAGTTGACAAAATTGGGCACTAAAATTTAGATGTCACATACTTAATCAAAGATTGAACGCATTGCTAAAACTGCGTTTACCAAATTCAGTTCCTTTACTTAAGTTTACTTAAGTTACAGTGATCTGCAGGTGACTGAGTATAGAAAATATCTGTCTAACTGGACATTTTGACAAAATGGGAATGGAAACACCATCGATTGATCCTTTGGTTTGACTTACCAGTAATGTCTCCAGTAACAGCTTCAGTTGTTTTCAGAACTGGGTAGGTCTCTGTATGTCAGCAGTTTGTGGTTGACTGATGATTACCTGCTTGGCTTCCAGCACAAGAAGCAATTTGATTTCAAAGTTTGTGGTTGATAGATGTTGCTTGAAAATTATAGTTTGTAATACTGAATGCTTCTGGGATTTAAAATATAGATTATTTGGTTGGTTCTCAAAGAGTTGGTGGTTTACTATAATGGCAAGTGTTTTGCACAGAGATTAATGCGAGGATATCGTAGATGAATTGCAGAGTAGGATCCCTCAAGACCCAGTACCCCAGGAGAAGGGGTCAGACAGTAGAATCTATGAGTTGTTTACTGATGATTTCTAAAGATCAATGAATAAGCTTACAGAGAGCTAATTACTGTCTTTTGCTTTGATATAGCTGCTATTGAAGAAGATGTTGTGAGATATCAGTATGTGAAGAAGAAGGGATATGTGCGACTTCACACTAATAAAGGAGACCTAAACTTGGAGCTGCACTGTGATATGGTACCGTGCCCCATACTATGAATCTCTGTAGATAACCACCAGAATTGGAGCTGACAGTGGAAATGTCCAAAGAAAGGAATAATGTGTAGTTGCAGTAGATACAGATAGATAACTAGCTTCTAGTTCTTTTGGTGTATTTTCATACATACACAAAACTATGTTGTTAAACCTCTATTTAATTTTATTTATAATACTATATATAAAAATTTATTTATACATATATATATATATAAATGAATTAACTATATATATTTACACTATATGTGTAAGTGTTCTCTGTAAGTAGTCCCATCATTTTAGTGGACTACCTACAATATGCCAAAGTACATGTTTAGAGCTTCAAAGGGTCAGGATTAATGACCCAAACAATGACAAGGAAGGAAGAGAGAAAAGAGAAGGCAGAGCACAGTGAGACAGTGAGGAGGGAATAATCCAAGGTTACACAGCAGCTTATTGACAGAACCTCACTGAAACCAAGAGCAGTCTGTCAGTCTGCATCCATGTAGTTAAGATCCTCAGAAATATTTAAATTTACTTCTAAAGCCTGAGCTTTATAGAACAAACCTAAATGAAAACCTTAGAATATGTTTTTACTTCCTCTTGTCCCAGTTCTTAAAAGTTCAAGTTTTCAAACACCTTCCCTTTGCCATTAAGAGAAGTTCATTTTAAAAAACAACAGACTGGAGTTTTTTATAGTATATACAGTCTGATTCTGGGGGAACTCAGTGGCTCTTAAAATAATAAACATGGCAAGACTTCTGATAGATGAATGAGTTGTGGTGACAGTGATGTCTCAGACGTCACTGCTTGGGTAGTGTGTTTGCTTATTTATTTGTACAGCCACTTCTATAAAAGGAAAAACGTTTTCAAACCTTCGATTGTTTACTGAGATTTTTGTCTCAGGATATTATAGGCCTGAAAGTTGATATTTTAAAAAGTTGAAGGATGTGAATAGGGGTTTAAATGGTAAAACTTCTGTTTCTTGTGAGCCTCACAAAGTTTAAGGGCAGTGATGCTGGGTAGGAGCTGGGGTGCCTGGTGTGAAATCCAGATGTACTGGGAGAATGCATTCATTGTTGTGTGCAAGAAAGAAAAAGGAGCAAACTGCATAAGCCTTCTGGCTTTTCCTTCTGTTCCCTTCTCTCACATGAGTAAGAAGCAAGATAAGTGTAAACATCTCAAGCTGATCTATGCAAACAGCAAGAGAATCTCCACAGCAGCATATCACATTAGTAATTCTGTAGGTCTCTGTCATCCCTACAGGTGTTTTCCGTGCTCTTAAATAGTAACACTGTAATAAGGCAAAAAGCAGAGGATGTTAGTACAGCAATATTTAGGGGAAGCGGCAGAACGAGCAGATTGCATTGAATCATTTGTTTTGCCATATGTTCTCAAACTGGCTCCTGGCTAAAGCAGGCTGACTGCAGCTATTCTTACCAGCGTGGGCTTTTTGGCCACATGTGTGACCAGTGTCGCTCAGTCCTCAGGACCCAGCCTCAATTGCTCATTATAAACTTCCTGTATGATATCCATTGTGTTTCCTTTTTTTCCAGATGAATTCCTATTTATCTACCTTTCACACACAAAGCTTCTTCATGTACACACTGGAAGTGCATGCTGTTTTACACAACCAGACATTCTCAAACACTGGCCTCCAGCCATCTGTTCCTTTGTGTCAATTAAATCTGTGTGAATTAAGCAGACCTTTGGCACTGCAGAGGGGAAAAAGATATATATTTAGAATAAATAGGAAAAACTTGCTGCTTTAGGGAGGTGTTCACAAGATCCACCTTCGGTCATCATCCTAGGTCTTTGAAATCAGTTCTTTCTGGGAGGCACTTGTTTTTCTCCCTTTACTAAATAAGGAGTTTGTGCTTTCTAACTTTGGTTTTCCTGAATCACACTGAGGTTAGCTCAGTGCAGACAGAGCAAACATCTTACAAACATATAGCACATGCAGAGGTCACAAACATATACACAGATCAGCTACAATGAGACTGAAAAACAAAGAAATTGGGGAAGTGCCAAAATTTAAACATTGTTAAACACTTCCAGTTCACCCTGCTTGTGAATATGCATGGCAATAGTCTTAATTAATCATATGCCAAGTTTTTATCAACTTTTCTGCCTTATCCAGTGCACAGGCTGGACCAGTCGTAGGAGCTAATTGGAACTGGTTTATGTACAGAATTTGGTTTTCCTGTCAAAGCGTAGAATGTGGGTAAGGTCCTTGAATGCCGTCAGGGGGAACAGGACTGTACCATAATGCTCACTCAAAGTGCACAGGGGTTTTTTTTAATTGCTCAGGGATATCCTGTGCTCTGGTTGTTATGGAAGCCACCCTGGCAGTGATCATATTTTCCCAGTACTGGAAGTATATGATTGTGAAATGCTTAAGGAAGCTTGAGGATGATGTTGCTGTATAAATATGACAGATAAATACCTGTGTCCAGAGGTAGGACTTGCAACATTTAAATTACATTTCAAAATAGTCTTACGTTTAGGTTTCAATACATGCTTTGAGGTGAAGTCTCTTCACTGAAATAGAGAGCAGCAAGTGACATACTCGCTATCTTAAATGGTGTGTGTACTGAATTTTCAGTTGGATTTTCATGCCTCTTGTCTGTGTTTAAGCAAAATATTTTTGCAGTTGTGCTGTCAACACTCTGCACTGCTTCTGAAATCTGCCCAGTATCTGTTGCCTTCAATATTCTCCTTGGGTGCTCATTCCCTGTCCCTTCACAGCTCTGTTGTCTCCTTTCTTTCCCATTTTTTATGAGCTGTTTGGCAGTATAAATTGTCTGTAGCTCAGTCTATATGTGCATGTGGAAACCTTTGTTTAAAAATAAATACAGTGTTCTTCATATACTAGTACTTTAAGGTGCCAGTCAATAAGATTGATAGTGATGAAGTTCATCCTAGCACCAAAAACCTAATCAAGAAATGTTTTGTATTGATCTAGGGCAGGAAATCAGTGTTGCAGTGTGATTGAAGTCATCAGTTACTTTGTGACAGGATTCAGAAAGAGCATGAAATAGGACTAGAATCCAGATATTTTCAGTGTTTGAAATCACTTGTTCAGAGCACCAGAAACTTCACTTAGGTTCCAGAAGGATGATGTGTGGTTTAAATCATTGACCTGAAAAAAGGCAATAAAAAGACTTTGGAAGATAAGCTGGATTTTTTCCCACCCTTTTGAATTTGTGCCTCAGATGAGCAAAGGTACAGTACCCTTCTCTCTTGGGATCATTGCAATGTGCCTACTGCTTTTTTTTGGTCATTTGTTTTTCTTCCAATCCTCCTATTCAGATACAGTATGTTCCTCCTAATGGGAACTAATCAGATGGCCATTGGTAGGGATGTTTTCCAGGAAGCTGAGATCAGCTGTGCATAAGCAACATTTGTTGTGTATACTAATTGGATAAAAATTTACAAAAATTCTACTTGCCAGAAGTAATTCTGGGAACTACAGAAGATGTAACAACATCCAACAAGTGTTATTCTTTCAGTTTTAGTCTTATGCATGTCAAACACGTAAATTCTGAAGAAATAACTGATGAAAGGCAATTAATATAATTTCTTGTATTTTATTTACTGTGATTTTTGTAGTCTCCTCAAGTTCTTTTAGCTGCTTTAATCAGGGTGTTGCTGGGAACAGCTGCGTATTATCCATGTGTATTCTACTGTATTAGTCACTATAGTGATGGAGTTATACCTTGTAGGTGGTGGAGCAGCCATTTTTAAAAATATATATCTACATATGAATAAATATGTAAATATAATGCTCCCAAAGATCCTGTCAAAATGATGAACACGTGGTTTGATATTCTATCTCACTTCTCTACTGCGTGGGTCCTCTGCATACAAGTGGTCACTGGGGTGATGATCTGGTGATTCAGCACATGCCAAGAGCTGTAATCAAATACTTATCTGTAGCTGCCATGGCAGGTTTTATAAATTCACTTGTCTCCCTCAGGTTTAATACTTTAAGGTTTAAGGGCAAGATGGCAAAACAAAGAAGAATGTGAGACGGATTTCAAAGCTCCATCTGACACTCCACAAATGCTTTTTGATGTTTTAGGGCCTGGCAAACTCTGCTTAATAAAGATGTCTTGGCATAGCTTTCCAAAGAAGCTGTTACTCTACAAACATTGATGTTTTAATCTTTTTAGGCCTTCTGACCTGTTAAATATGCCTGTGATCTCTAAATGTGTAATCCAGCCCCTGTTCTTTGAAATCATCTCTCCTTTTGTGTGAGGGACTGTTCTGAAGATCAGAATCCTGTAAACTTCTTATCCATTTCCAGTGCCAAAGAAGTGAGTTGCTGAAAAAATCCTTTGACCTCCTGGCATGATGAGGTTCTCCAGTCTTCCCAAATCTCTCATTTTCTTTCTGATTTAAACCTCCATTCTACTTGCTTTCTGTCAACATGATAATGGCACTGTCTGGGAAATAACTGGCTGATGTTTCACCAGTATCTGTTCACTCGATAATAGGATCAGAGGGATGAAATACAGTGGTCTTGGCATGGTTGTAATGGCTTTTTTAATATTTTTTCATCAAAATAGGCAATTATAGGAAGAGCTGCAACTCTCAACTTTGAGAGTTCTTGTCAGCAGAAGCTAAGAACAAAGCTGTGATCTTCCAGTAGAAGAAGAGCTGGATAAAAATTGTTAGAGAGGATGTTGTTACTTCTTGGTGTGCTTTTTCGTCAAAGTGGTACAATAGCAGGCAGATCTATTGCTCTTTGGGGCTGAGAGTAGGATGGCTCTATGCAGCCATCTTGATGAACAGGTCAACTTCTAGGTTGTTCTAAGTGATTGGAAGCTGATACTTTAATAGTTTTAACTTTGGGGGCATAACACTCTATCCTGGTTTAACTCCAGTCAGCAACTAAGCCTCACACAGCCACTCACTCCCCAACCAGTGGGATGGGGGAGAGGATCAGAAAAGGGGAAAACTTGTGGGCTGAGGTAATGGCAGTTTAACAAGTAAAGCAAAAGCTGCACACACAAGCAGAGCAAAATAAGGAATTAATTCATCATTTCCCAAGGGCAGGCTGGTGTTCAGCCATCCCCAGGAAAGCTGGGCTCCATCACCATAATGTTTACTTGGGAAGACAAACATCATCCTTTTGAATGTCCCACCTTCCTCCTTATTCCCGTGGCTTTACATGCTGAGCCACCTCCCCATGAACCTGTCCCTGCTGCCCCAGGCTGTCTGTGTCTTTTCCTGGCAGCCTTTGGCACTGAGTAATTGGTGGAAAGGCATTTTGCACATTTGGACCCTTTCTGCCTCCCCAGCTGCCCTGGCGAGCTGGTTCTGGGAAGGGAATTGATTGTTATTGGATCATGCCCCTTGATTTTTGACATTTGCAGACATGAGGTGCAGACATGAGGTGCAGACATCCCATACCAGCTGTGTCTGCCACTTAGTGATCCCAAACCCCGAGCATGAGGTGGATGGTTTGGAGTTACACAGCTGCTGCTCTTCATCTTTCTCTGACGTGTTTCTTGTTTGTACCTTGGCTGCTCTGATGAGAGTGTGGTGACCTTGGGAGGTTGACAGCTTCTCTGTCTACTGTGGAAGTTGTTACAAGTTACATCTTCTGAAAAGGTGGAATTTATGTGCAGGCAGTTGCAGATTGATGAAGTGCCAGGGAGCTGCCATGGGACCTGCATTACTCCAAGTTTTAAGCTGCTGGAGGTTGCTTGAGTGCATCCTCATTTAGACTGTACCTACTTGTGCTGTCCTGCTTACCAGTCCATCCTTATCAGCACCCAGCCCTGCACTGTGCCCTCTGACAAGCTCCTTAACCCTTGGGTGACGACAAATTTGGATGGGTCAGTGGCGTGGGGAGAGGATTGTTTTCTTTTCTACCACTGCAGTAAATGTAAATACAAGCTAGAGGAAAAGTAGTAACTGTGGCTGACTCTGCCTCTGGAGAACTAGTAGTTAACATTGACAAATTAGATGAGTGAACTAGATGCCTTGTTTAATTTGAGTTGTGCTCAGCTAAACTGATTGATTGTCCCTGTGTTTGCAAAAATGTGAGAAGTAAAACTGAAGTGTGTCATCTTTTTACTGGCATCTTGTCTAAGCTGAGCATCTTGCTTAGACTTCAAAAAAGTTTTCAGTAGCATCATGAACGTCAGTATTGTGGAATTAGATGCCTTTTAAAAGTGAAATTTAGCTATCTGCTGAAGTCTTTGCTAAATAGCTGATTAAATTACAGTGAGTTTCTGCGTAATGAGAATGCATTAATTCTGCTCTTTGTTCTAAGTGAACTTGGAGGCTTTGAGGTAGCAAAATAGGCAAATATTTACTATCAAGTCAACAATCTATTACCCAAGGCATAGTTAGCTTGTTCTGATTCTTTTTTATTATCAGTAGGAGTCTGGCTGAGTGTTTTACCCCACAGTGCCCCAATGCTTTCATGTTTCCCAGTGCTCATTCTCTGGAACTGTGCTCTTCTGATCACAGATCACAAATTGCCCGAATGCGTTTGCTCGTGGTATAACCAGACTGAGAATTGTGTGCCTTAGATGAACTGTGGCTTTCTTGAACTGAACCACCATAGGCAGCTGTTACTTGCCACCATCACCTGTCACTGGCTCAGACCCTCTCACACCCTGGGGAGCTGTTAGCAGGAAAGTGGAGCTGGCAGGGAGTGGTGTTTAGGTCTGGAGTAAACGTTTCTTCTCTAGGAAATGTCATGGGCTTCCCACAGTGAAATTCTTCCTATGCTCTTGCAGTGGGCTTTGTGGAGTTTTGGGTTTTCTTGTCCCTCTTGCTGTGAAACAAATGGAATGTGCTCATAGTTCATTGGTGCAAAGTGAAATGGGGTAGTTTAACTGGCCTTGCAGAACAGTGTTGGAAACTGAAACATTTATATGTCCAGTTTCTTTCCATGGCTTGGAGGAGGGGACAGACACTTGCACCTGATAGATGGTGATTCCTGAAATAGTACCATTACAGTTAGCTCTGACTAAGCCCCAAATAAAGCCAAGCTTTTATTGCTGAGTTCTCGTCTGTGTGATGGGTGGGCTGAGTACTACAGATTGAAAGGTAGGGGGAAACTGAGTTTAAACCTTACCAAATCACCTCTTCATGGGCTCACGCTGAATGAACAATTACAAGATTGAAAATGCTCTATGTGAAAGTACGTAAATGGATTAAAGCAAAACAAAATCCACCTTGCATTTTAAAGGAGATCTGTGTTAAGAAAATGGAAGGCTTTGTTTGAAGCTTTAGAAATTTCCATCACTTGTTCATGCCTCTTAGTAGCAGGATTCTGGCATTTGTGTGATAAGATAAAGGCTGTAGAATGCAATTTTAATTTGAGAGGAATGAGCTTTTCATTATTTCCTGCTTTGAAACATAGGGTTAATGAGCATATAGCAAGGCTCTGTAGTTTAGTCCCACTACTACAGTTCATCCAATTTAGAGAGAAAAAAAGAAATAAAAGGGAAGTGGAATTAGCACAAGAAAATTATACAGATGTGCGAATGACAGCTTCTGAATGCTTAGTGTGAAATTTCCCTTCAAGGTTCATGCACATCCTCAAGGGATGGAGCATTTTGAAATGATTAGCTCTTCACATAGTAAAGCCTTTTTCCTCGCAGTCATGGCAACAACTCAGGAGCTCTCCCCTCTTTTCCCATCTCCTGCACCTTGGCAACAGGAGTGCTGCAGGTTTTTCATCTCCTCCTGTCTGGTTCTTCGCTGCCCAGTACAGATTCTGAGTTAAGGTAACTTTTACAAATGTAACGACCCATTGTAACTAATGAGAAAGGACAGCTGCAGACTGGTTGGTCCCACCCTACAGGTCTCGGGATAAAGCAGGAGAGATGAATTTTACCTGGCTTGGAGCCACCCTTGCTGGCAAAATGGAAACTGAAATTGGCTCGGATAAAAGCTGCATTTATCCTAGAAGTTTGTAGTAAGCAGTTAGGGGTTTTTTTCTGTTTTGCTTTGGTTTTCTAAATTGTATATTCCTTTCTTCAATGTTCACCCAGTATTGTGATTTCACAGTCTTCTGTCACTGCTATTTTTGCAGGGTCATTCTTTGTAGCAATCTCTTTAACTCTGAAATTTGTCTGGGCACAGTAACTGGTAGAGTGCTGGTGTTTCCATGCAGAGTTACCTACTAAGTGTGTTAGCTAAATGGAGACTTAAACCTACTTAGAAAACCATTGGGCTGTGGCCCCATTAAATATATATATCTGTGAGCCAAGCAAAGCATTTGTGGCATCTTCTGGGATAAGTACTCTTCTGGATTCCTGTCTCAAAGCATTTATTAAAATTTTACTGCTTGTCTTGGGTGTGAATTTTCAGCAGTTGAAAGACAGTTATCTGGCATCTACAAAATAAATAGGGAGTGCACAGTTGGAGCAGGTGACTCATTTTTGGTATAAATAAGATTCTTTTCTTACGATTTGTCATTTGGAAAGAGAAGTGTCTTTAAGCTGAAGGACATCATAGAGACACTGCATTCACTTACATGGTCCCAACTTGACCTAAGAAAAGGAGGATTTCTCAGGGCTGTCCTGCCACACTCTTTAGTCAGAAACCTTCCACAATTTTAAAATTTTCCTTTTTAGGACTATCACTGCATCATTCTGAGAAGATATTGCAGTAGGTTTAAAGCAATGTTTTCTGTTGGTGGGTTTCAGATCAGGTTAACACGGTGGCATTTTTCCCTCAACTTCCTTGCATATAGGTCTAAGACATAGTCAGCAGAATAAAATAATTTAAGTCATTTCTGCATAATGTAAAAGGGATAAAGAGGGAAAAGTTAGCTGTTGCTGTTGAGGCCAGTTTAAGACAAAACCAGCCAGAACTAAACAGAGAGCCTGAAGCACAGAGTCAGTGGTGAGACAACAAGAAACCGGCGTTACCTCCTGCATTTCCAGGTGCCTTGACCATCCCCTCCTCCTTCAGAAATGGTATGAGGCAAGTGGTGTGCAGGAAGTTTCTGAAGAAGGAGACAGCTTTGCATTCAGAGACTGGGAGTCTAACATCTGCCACAAGATCTTACACCAAGTAACAAAGTCAGGTTTGTGTATGAGTATTTGTCATCAGTGTTTGTAGCTGGAACAAAGACTTCAAAGACTGGCCTTGTTTGTATGGTCAGTGCAGAGCACAACTTCATTACTGAGGATCTGCACCTTCCCCATAAACCTCAAGCCTTTTTCTCCTGCTTTGGACAGAATGCTCCTTTTAAAAAATCCCTGAAATGTGCTTGGCAGTGTGAGATTTGGCAAGAACATTAACTGCTTTGAATAAATCAGATAATCTGAGCCAGATATTCTAGACCTACTGCATGACTGAAACTGGGGTTTATTACTGATTAAATGCAAATCTTCTTATTTGTGTCTACTAAAAAGCACTGTAAAAGGTAGTGGTAATGTTGCTAAGGAACTGTTTACCTGCCAAATGTATCTCTGTGATGCATGAGGTGACCATGGGAACCAATTTGGTGGCAATTATTTAAAGAAAACCTTGCAGTGGAATGATTATTGCATGTATACTGAATATTTCTGAAGTTGCATTTGAAAAGCTTATTTCTGGGAAAGGGTATAATAGCTAGAAATCCATTTAGAGAGAAGGGTCAGCACAGGTCCTGCATAAAAAATACATTACTAGAGCCAGGTTTTTTGATGTATATTTTATAATCATGTTTTGAAAATAAATAGGAAATCTGTATTGGGTTATCAACTTTGTGCAAATTTAAAATGGTTTGGTGTCTATTCCTAGGGGACTCAGTCTTTTGCCTGGTTTCATTTTTTGTAAAAAAATAATTACAGGTTGCTATATTCCCCCTCGAGAACTTATTAACTATGTCTCTCTCTCCAAAGAGTGCTTGGCTCTCATGAGATAAAGTGCCTTAGGCTAAAAGCTGCTGATTCCATTTCTGATTCATAAAGAAATTTTTTTAACTTATTTTTATCCTTACTGACATTTTTCACATTTTCATTTTCACTAATAGCAAAACACTAGGATCAAGGCTGTTATGATATTGTCTTACAAAGGAAGCATGTGCTGCACAAGTGATTCTGCAGGAGTTGAATTTTACTAGAGAGGTTAAGTACAAAGATTATTTTAAAGCATATATGTTGAATTCAAAGGAAAAGAATTCACATTGACTATAAACATTGAAGAAGTAGGAAAACCTCCTGTTGCTTGATACAATTTTAATGGAATATAGTTATTTATGAGTTGCCCTCAGGATGCCACCAAAATACGTGTCTTGGTGACATTCTACCATAAAGCCATTATGGTACCACTACCATTTAGCTCAGTAATGAATTCTGTAGGAAATCTGAAATAATGGCTGGTGTAAGATTAGAATTTGCTAATTTTTTCACTTATGGCCCAGCTGACAACTGTCATCTGAGTAGAGTAATTAAGAAGGAATCAATATAGAGAATTTGTAATGATGGGTACAGTTTGTTTGGAAAATTAAGAGACATTTCAGTGTAAATAAAGCGGGATGAGAATGATTGTGTTTCAGATGAGAAAATACAGAAACTGAAGTTCTGTCGGGTTCGACATGAATACTTGTATGGACTGGCTTTTCAAGACATAGAGATTATTTCATCCTTAAATTATTATAATCAGGCTGGCCTTGGATTTTTTGCTTTTAAGTCACATCAGGTTGCATGGCTTAGTCTCTGTCTCTCAGCAGCTCCCAGACCAAGAGTGATGTCACACCAGTGCAAAGTGAATCAGTGCCTTTCACAAAAACAAGTCTTGTGTGTCTTCACTTACAGCCATTGCAGCTCATACTGGGGCTTTACTTGCCAGCACATACAACAATAAGGATATTTTTAAGGCCTGTAAGAACTCAGTTAGATGTATTCTTTTGTAAAACTGGAATAGATTTATGCACATAATCCACAGTGGGGCTGGAAAACATGTCCAAGTATAGAAAACAGGCTGTTTCTGGACTTGTGTTTGTATGTCTGAAGGTATTTTAGTATTGCAGGGAAGAAAATCCATACAATTACAGTGGAAGGATGATTAGGTGGACAGTAAAGTTTTTCAGAAGGTACTGTTTGAATATCATGGCTCATAAATTCACTAAATAACTTTAATTTGCACTGTAAAAGTGAATTAGAAGTTGGCAGTATATTTAGCATCTTTTTTTTTTATTTAGAGTTTTGAAAATGATTTGGTTTTTTTTATTTTTCCTGTGTTCCAGTGACTTGGGTCAGTCCCATTGTTACTTCCAAGTGGTGAAGAGGACTGAATGCTTCTCTTCCAGTTAGTTTCAATGTGCTCACTTTGAAATAGTGGAGCAGAGAAGTCAGGTTTTTTCTCACTCTGTAAATCAACATTTTTCAGTGCTAGAAACCCGTTTGGAACAGGATTGTGACGCACTGCTGGAACTAAGTTACTTGCAAGTCTTTGAGCTTACCTGTGTTCACCATCATGATGTCAGCTGGGAACTCCCGTTACCTGAGCTAATGTTCAACACTTCTTTGTGCTAATTGGAACATCTGAGTTTAATTTATTTAACACAGTGTGTGTCTCTCTAGTGTACCTTAAAAGAACATATATTACAGGCTGTTTTCTGTAGACAGAGCCTCCGTCCTCCTTGAGTCCTCCATGTTTGTTTCTTTGTAAGGCACAAATGAAAAGTGATTCTTGTAACCACTGTCATGATTGTTTAAAAGTTGTGCTTAATTAAAACTTCCTGTTGTCTTTCAGACACCCCGAACATGTGAAAACTTTATCAAATTGTGCAAGAAGAACTATTATGATGGAACAATTTTTCACCGATCAATTCGGAATTTTGTGGTGAGTGTTAAAAAACTCCTGTGTAATGCACAATATGTGATGTACTCAAAATATCAGATACATTTAATTTACCTCAGGTTTAGGTTTTTCCATGCATGACAACTTGCACTAGATGTATATTAAATATACCTTCAGAATTAGGGTTGTCATAACCTATGCCATGTGTCCTTACTGGTCTTACTAACAATTGTCTCTGACTAATGTTGTCACTCAGAACATCACTGCATTCAGCACTGCATTTGCTGGTGTTCCAGACAAAGCCTTGAAGAGTCATTGCCTTGGCTCTTGTTATCTTCCCCAAGATGTGGGTGGGTGGTTAATGAACAGAAGGAGAGAGAGGGAAATGCTAATTTGGATAAGTAATTCTGTGGCCTGTTGAAATCCCATTCAGATGAAACTTAAGCAAGCATCTGAATTTCTATTTCCTTTCCTAGTGTGCTCCAGCACTGGGTGCCCAGGCTTTCTTGTGAAGGATTTAAAGAACACCTTGTGTTCCTGAATGTGTCTTTGGTAGTCAAAGATCTTTATTTACAGAGTTACAGTCCAGGCAGCTTAGGATATTGTAGCTGCCCTGTAACTTCCTTTCAGAAGAATTAACAACCTGATCCTGAAGACAGAGCACATCTCACAGAGAACATCACTGGATGTTACATTCCATCCTGTCATCCTACAAAAACCTTTCTTTCTTTTGACGGCCCTGTATATCTCAGTTCATAGTTAAATTCACAACTAAAATTGTCCTTCTGTGCTATTACTTTGAAACTGGTTGTGTCACTCTCCCTCCACTGGCATTAGAGTATTGAATATTATTTCTGTAGGTCCTGCATGTACAGCGATTAATACACGTAATTAATTTTGTTACTGAAATATTGGTTTCACATGAGGATTTTTCCTACTGAAGATAGTGAGTGGAATACAGATTCAGATACAAAAAATATTCCATATTCCCTCTTTTCTTGCCTTCCCATCTTGTGGAGGGTTGGTAGCAAAACGTAAAGCCTTTTCAGTTCCAAAAGCAGTGCATCATCAGTTTAAAAGCAGGTTCTGATTTAGCACATAATAAAAAGGATGATCTGGTTAACTCATTTGAGACTGGTTATTTTCCCTATTTACCCATAAAAGACCTATTACTTTTATAAAACTGCCATTCTGCTTATGGATAAGCAATGCAGGGGATGACAACCAGCTGATAAAGGCAGCTCCAAATAAGTAGTAATGGTTTCCTTGTTGCTGACTTGTCAACATGACACAGTATAGAAGGCAGAAAATTGAGCAGAATTGGCTTTTATGGTTTGTATTTGATGTCTTTCACACAGACACATATGTAAAATCGATTTCATTTTAATTCTGCAGATCCAAGGAGGTGATCCGACTGGAACAGGAACAGGTGAGGTTAAGTTTGAGTCAAGTAAACTGTTCTCACTTCATGGGCTCGGTTGTTAGATTTACTTCCAGACAATTTTAATTTAAAATTCTCTAAATTATGATATGTGGTACATTGTGTTTACTTTAAAACAGAGGTTTCATTAATATATTTTTATGAGTATGTTGACTATGTTCAAAATTTCATCTGTATATTCTCAGTCTAAAGCTTGGGCACTCTTCCATGCAGAATTCTTGCAGTTCTTGCTTCCTTATTCTTTCAGAAAATAAATAAATGAAAACTGTAATGGTTTTACAGCTGATCTTCCAGGGCAAAAAACAAAGGAAGAAACACATTCATGCAAAGTTGCTTTCAAATTCAGTGTTAATGAAATACTCGAGACCTGCCTTGGAATTGGTGATTGGCCAGACACCATCTGTTCTCCCAGCTAGTTGCCTTGTAAAGCCCATGCTGCTCTTTTTCTAACTTTTAGGGATCCCTGTTACAAAATTCTTCCACCTGTTCTTTCTCCCTTAGTTGGAGATCTGGTAACAGTCATATCAGGAATGGTCAGGAGGCAGAGCAGTTGAAGGGTGTCAGAGCATTGCCCACCACAGGAGATGTGTCATGTAATACCTCTGGTCACTGCTGTAAATTTGCTCATTTTCCACTTGCACCTTGTATCTGCCCACTTGAGGCTGTCACCAGCATACCCAGCTCCTCACCTGCTTAAATACTTTAGCTCTATTTGCTTTGTAAATAATGTTAGTGTGAGTTGCTCAACAGCTTTTCTTGTAGTGTATGTGATAATCAGCAGTTGCAGGATTTGAGACTAGTTGAAGGCTCAGTGCTTCGATGGCAAAAACCCATTAACAAGAATTGTTACCATCTATGCTTGGACTGTCAAATGCAATTTGATTTTTTTTATAAGGAAAGTTTTGGTTCAAATCCCAAAAGACATAATTAGGAACATCTTTTGAAATGAGAAATTAAAGAGGTGTCAGGAGACAGGAGTGATTTAATGGGTTGACTCAGACACCTCTCACCCTTGCAGGGTGGAGTTCAGATCCTGCTGTGGAATGAAAATTAACTTGCTGGTGTCATTCCTGTTTCTGTTTGTGCAAACAGCAGAATTGCTGTAAGACAGCAGAGTTAACAGGGGCAGAGGACTGGCATCACTGCTGCACTGAAAGGCAAGACTCAGCTCCACTGGCTTTGCCAGTAGGAAGTGAAATGCTAATAAGCACATAGGATGAAAATCCTCCTATGTATATTCTTTCACTTAAAAAAGGGAGTCTAATGACCTCTAGTATTTTCCATCTTGTTTTCCTCCTTGTCATTCTTAATTAAATATGAATATATCGCAGGCAAGATGTCTCGCAAACATCTGTCAGGACTATTAAAGTTCTAATAAAATGAACAGTGTGCACTCAAATAGACATGAGTCTTGCAGACTTTTAGAGACTGGCTGCAATTAGTGTAGAGTCCAAATGGTGCAAATGTCTTCTTTGCATCTGAATGGTTTTTATTTTTTGAAGACAGTTGAATTTTATATGTCCTTACCTAATTGCTTGTTGAATATGATAATATCACAAGAAAACCTAGATGGAGAGCCTGGTGGGCTGCTAGATTGCTCTTGAACTGTCATGTCTTTGTATTTAATACTTCAATGAAGCTGCTTAGACAGTTCACAGAGTGCAAGTAGTCTGTCAGGATTTGTTCCTGACTACCAGAAAAATCCAGGGCACTTGACTGTGAGGCAGAAATTCCACTTGTGTGTCTCAAGGTAAGAAGATGGCCAGAAGGTGTAAGAAGGTGGCCAGATCTGAGCCTTGATGTTCTGTTGGCAGCAGGGCAGCCAGAGGAGGGTTCAGCTCGGCAGCACTGCTTGAGCAGGGCAGATGGACTGATGCTTTCTTGGGCTCCCATGCTGTAAAAATCTTGCTCCATTGGTTTATGAATTATTAATGTGATTGCAGGCATTCACTTTAGGAAAGCTCTGCAGTGAAGCACTGGGATTCAGTACTTTGTACCTTTTTTGCCTGTGGCCTGTTTGTAATTTGCAGGATAAATTCCCCTTTTTTATTTCTTCTGCTGGAAGGGATTTCAGTATTTCTTTGACTCACTGCTTCTTAGAAGGGGAAAAAAAAAGATGCACCTTTGAAAGCTAAAAAAGTCTGTAAGATTAAATGGGCTTTAGAAGTAAATAACTTGACTTCTGTAATATCAGAGAAGCATATGAGAACAGAACGGGGCTTTCTTCCCAGATACTTCAATTGGCAGTAGGGAGGACTATTTAGAGGTTACCCTTTAAATGTCAATATTATAAACTGTTTCTATTAGAGCCTGTTGTAGGAAGACTTCAGAACAAAAAGAGCATATTTTGTTTCCTCATCCACACAGAACCTTCTGCTTTAACTGATGGTTTCTAGCTAAGATATTTGGCCCTTTTATTTGTTTTTTTGGAAAAAAACCCCAAAAAACAAACTTTTCCAAATCTATACATGGAAGATGCATTAAGCCTGTATACATTTTTCTTCTATTTATTTAATTATTTCTGTTCATTACTTCAGGAAGTAGAACAGACTGGTTCGAATATTTTCCCACCATTTGGTTTCTGTCATCTGACATTCATCCCATGTGTCAGGGTGTCAGGTTTATGGTTGCAGCCCCCAGATGCTGAGATGATCACCCACTCCATTGCTAACTAAGCCCAGGACTGTTCATCTTCTGGGTGGATTTGGGCACAATTAGTACAACATGACATAAAGTTACTTGTCACACGTACACAGACTGCAACTGTGCTCTTGGCTCACCTGGATTAAGTGTGCTTGTGTTTTGGAAACAGTTCACAGAGGTAAATGTCAAGCTGGTTGTCACTGACCATCCTCTCCCATGGCTACTCTAGCTGAACTGTCCTCTTTGTAAGCAGTACTGACCCTTACTTTGTTGTTTGTTATTCAGCTCCCCAATATGTCCTTTTTGAGTCTCTTTTGGACTGTCATAAAAGTAAATGTGACCCAGCAGGCACGTGAAGGACAACTAATTCCTGGTACTCAGCAGTTAACCTTGGAATGGAGCAGAGCGGAAATTAGCATTATGGCATCTGGGAGCTGAGATACCACCCTGGGAAAAGAGTGGGGAATAGAGTTTTACCTTAGCAGAGCTGTCAGACCTGCACTGCCAGAGCAGTCAGATACACAGTCCTGCAAGGCTGACACTGGTTTGGAGGACCAGACTCATTTTCCTACAGCCTTCAACTTAATGTTTCACAGGACTACTGGGAGAAATTTTATTGCAGTGCAGCAGCTTATTTATTTTCTAACAAAATAACCACCCATAGAGGCAGTATTCAGAGCAATAAGCTGAGTCATGGTCATTCTTTGTAATGATTAATTATTTGAAAATGAATTTTAGATTTGTGTTGTATCTCTTTTCCTGCTGTTCATAACAAGTAAGTGGTTGAATGTTGTGAGTAATTCTAACTCATGGTCGTGCAAGTGGAGCAGCTGCTCTGTATTTTCAGTGTTCCAAATAATAGAAGAAAATTTGCATGTAGAAAAAATAGGTTTAATGTCCTAACCCTTTTGTATGAAAAAGGGAAAACTGTATGCAAACCGTCACATTTTCAAAGCAGCACAGGCATTTTTCAGCTACTCTTTCTTGCAGCCTGTTGGAAGGTCTCATGAATCAGCCTGTGATTTATGAATCCAGAAGGGCACAAAGGAGGCACATTATAGCTGTAAAAGTCCAGGATGAAATACCTCTGGTAGATGGGAATTGCATTTTGGTTGGCAGCAAGAAGAGCTCCTCTGAAATGTCAATAGCAAAGGACTCTGGACAAACTTGATCAATGCAATGTGATTTCCTAAGATTGCAAGTTCCTAAACTGTACCAGTTTGAGAGTCCCTTTTCTTGCATGATTGAAGCTCAGCAAAAGGACAAGAGCAAGACCTTTTAATCCAGAATATACTGCTTTTAATCTGCAGCCCCTCTGCAAATCCACTCTCGGGTTTGTGGAGTTGAGTACCATGTCCTGTTATCTGAGAGAGAGAAGCACTTACTGCCTGAGCTAAGGCTTTCATATTTGCAAAATGATACCAGAATCTCACTTGGAAAGCTCTACAGAAGTGTCAGATGTTATTATGTACCTCGTTGTTCCAAATGACAAGATGAAAATTACAGAAAGTAAGCCATCATTTTTGTGAATCAGAGCCCTCCCACTTCCTTACCACTGCTTAGCAATTTTTAAGCCAGAAAAAGGAAGGATTTATTTAAAATCACAACTGTCATGAATGATGATTCCCAGCCCACACCTGGCTTTTGGAATGCTACATTTCTGAAGCTTTAGATGCATCTCTCAGCTCTTTGCAAGAAAGTTGTACCAATTCTGTGATTGTACCTCAAAAAAATTTTAAATGCTCTTAGTAGGAACAAAGACTACCAAAGAGTAATCTGGTTTGGTTCAAAAGACAATCTGAAAATGTGGCTTTTTTCTGTATAGTTGCTAATATGTGATTGCTTCAGATGTCAGTTTAGATCTGTTTACCTGTTTACCATCAGCACAGGGTGCAGATACAAGACCGAATAACTAACCATGCTTCAGTACAAGCTAAATATATCTTGCTGCTCTGGATAGCCACAGAAATTATTAATGTTCTTTTCTGAGAGCTGTGTGGTCTGTTTCATTTCATGTCTGTGTGAGAATGAGTTAAACACATCTTTAATTTAAGAGAATTTTTTTTTAATGGAGAATGTGTGGAATTGTCTCCCAGCTTCCTTCAGCTTTGAATCATGTGTATCTGAGTAGGCATGTGATTTTTATTTTACAGAATTGTACAAAAACTCTTTCTAGCTTCTGAAGGCTTTGACACTGTGCAGGTTAAATGCTGTTGAATGCCAGTGTATTTCTGTGGCCAATCCCAAGAACGTTTCCTTTTGCAAGCTTTGTGCAAGCAAAGCCCATGTGCCCATGTGCAGTCTCTAATTATTCCCAACACCAATCCAGCCAGTTGCAGTACATGCTGGGGCCATGGCTGCTGCCATGTGAACTGATTTTTAGCACAGAAGCCGACAGAATTTTTTTCCAGCACTTTTTGTAATAGGATCTGAGAAAGATTTGCAAGTCCAGTAGGCACACAGCTCCACTTGGACGGAAGATAAGCTGAGAGGGAGGTGAAGTGACAGGCAGTGCTGCCAGCCGTGAATCCAACACCCAGAGTCAATTCTTGTTTTCCGTGGGCTTTGCTTGTAGGCTGGTACATCAGCACTGGGGTGAGGGGTTTGCATCATCGTGACTCCAAATATAGCCAGCAGAGATCTGTGTGCACTCTGAGGAAGATTTGGGGAGTATAAGGAGGAGCTTCCTCTCTTTATGGCACATACAGGGAGTGAAATGTGAAAAGACTGGAGCCAGACACTGCCGTGCTCCCACCTCTTCTGTCTGCATCCATTCTGCTTTCAGAAAATGTACATCCACACCTCCCACCTGTGTTGAGAATAAACACAGTAAAATCTGCTAGGTACTTACAAACACCTCATAATTATTAGTAGGTTTGGAACCTGTGAGTGGTTTTCCCAAGTTTACATTGAGCTCTAATGTAGATAGTAAAATGTAAAAATGTAAAATCCCTGTTCCAGCTGAGCATTAGGCACTGCGCTGCCATGGCCCTAGACGGATGAGGGGTCTGTACTTAATCTTCACAGAGAAAGTCATGCTGGGTTTCAGTAATTAAAAAAATGTATAGATGTAACTTGCCATCTTCTGACTTGTTCTGTCTAGTCCTGCTTCAAGCAGATACTTGAAGCCTGGAATAATTCCAGAGGTTAGCAGGAGTTTGACAAAAAGCACATTCAGGCTATTTTTAACTTAAGGAAAGTACTTTGGGGTTTTCCTTGAAAAAAGAAAAAAAGTATTCCCTTAAATTATTAAAAAAAACCAAACCAAAACAACAACAAAAACCCCCAAGCTGTGCCTGCTCTGCTGTCTGAGTGCCTTTGCAGCGTCTCTACCGCCCTTTGCCAGTCTGTGCTGCTGGGTCTCCACAGACACCTCAGTTATGTCCTTCACAGGACATCTGGCCTTTTAGGCAAATGCTGCACAGGCCATTCCCTGTTCCTGCTGCAGCTCCCGGGCAGACAGAATTAGCCTTGGAAACAGCTGTATGGCAGACAGAGCAGGGGCTGTAACTATCTGCTAAAATATTAGCGCGTCTTTCCAGAGAATCAGAATGAGCCAAACTTAGCTTTCATACATATGAGATTAATTCTGACCTGCAGTGCATGATCCGAAATGAAATCATACAAAAATAAATATTCCAAAACCTAAAGATCATGGCTCATTGCTCCTGTCTGCAAGCTCTTGGGTCTGGTTGTTTGTGTGCCAGAAAGAGAGAGTCTCTCTGTCATTCACAATTTTTCTCTTTCCTTTTGAATTATTTTTCTGACCAGTGAAGGCTTCAGGCTTGATTCCACTCTCTTTCAGCAGCTTGACTGTAATTCCAGCATCACCTGGAAGCACATGAAGGGTGTAGCAGACTCATGGGTTTGGCCACTTGCTGCTGTGTCCCATCTCAGCAGACTGGGCTCATGTTCTGTATCCTCTGAAAACTTCAGACAGCACAAACTCCTCTAGAGCTGGCTGCAACTGTACCATATCCCTGTCACCCACTACTGGAAAAGATTGGCATTTGGGATCAAGCTGATGTAATTTAGCTGATCTTAAAACATTCAGTAGCCAGAGATTGCTGAAGTAACCACTGCTGTACTCCTGTACAGAAAATCCCTACAGGGTTTGTCCACTTTTGCCACCTCTTGTCAAACTGCAGAGCAGGCAACACTCAAGTCTATTAATAGGTCTTTTGAATATGATTAATTGGGTTTTTAAGTGGGTCAGCTTCTTCCAGAATTTCTCACTTAGTTGCAGTTGCAGCTGTCTACATGTGATGCTTTGTTTTCACAGTATTGTCTGGAACTCTTTCCTCATTTAATGCACTCTTGTGATTTTTTGGGTAAGGTTTTCAGTAGGAGCCTGATTCATTCCTTGGTTTTATTTGCTGCTTGTATGTGCAGCCATATCATCAAATTGCTTTCTGTGCTATGTGTGCACATGGCTGTGGAGCACCACAGATCCCTCCCTGACCTCCTGCTTCTCCAGTGATATACTTACTCTGAAGGGCTCTTGAGCCAGTTCTGCAGATGGACAAGTCTTGCTGCCTGTTTGGATACTTTTGTTTGTTTTATTTTTAATACTGTCCTAAGGTGAAATATTTTTTCATGGTTTGTCAAACAAGATTATGGATTTGACTGTAAAACTATGACTCATCTCAGCCTTCATTTTTCTTATTAAGAATGATCCTGGAGGAAAGTGCAAATGAAAATGTCAGATCTGTCATAAATAATGTAAAAATGACAGCCAGGAGGAGAGCTCTCACGGACCCTCTCTCTGTCCAGTTGCAGAAAAGAAATCAGTTTTGGAGGGCTGGGGCTGGGGTTCGTGCAATTTTTGTCATCCTTTTACCTTCACATTTAAGTGTTTACATCATCCAGGTATCTAGTCCAAATGTCTGATTTTTGCCTTTTATTTTGGGGCACCATATATTGTCATTCTTCATTGTTTAGTCCAGAATTAAGCATTTGAGCTTATAGCTCCTATTCTTAGTTGATTCTATGAATGTGTTTCATCTCCCTGATATTTTATTTCTGAAAACAGTGCTATATCCAGAGTGCAATTAAACTGGTAACTCTTTGCTCTGTTTTGCCATTAAGCCAGTTTTAAAGACTTAATGTCTCAAAAGAGAAAAATTATGGTGGACCAGCAGTAAAAAATTAAATCCTTGCCTGTTCTTCAGCACAGGATACATGAAGCTGTTGATGAAGTGTGGTCTGTTGCAGCTGATGGTGTGAGGGCACAGAAATGTGTTGCCAGTTGCAAACATCAGATTTCAAGGTCATGCTCAAATACTGGCCTATTGATAGGGGTGAGGTAACAATGTATTAACACATTGGGACTGGAAGTGCTGGAAACCTTGAATTTAATGTCAGTGCCTGCTACAAAACACAGTGGGAAACTAATGAAAACAAACATTATTCTTCTCTCATTTTTTTCTCTTTTAAGGAGGAGAATCTTACTGGGGAAAACCTTTCAAAGATGAATTCAAGCCAAATTTGTCCCACACAGGACGTGGTGTTCTTAGCATGGCAAATTCGGGACCCAACACAAACAAATCACAGTTGTAAGTAGTCACTTGCTTTTTTGTGCTTTACTGTTTCCCTCTGGACATTGTGTCTCACTCTGTTAAGAAGAAAAATGACATTTTATGAGGTACTCTTTAAAGTTCAGTCAAGTGAAATGTTCTGTCAAGTGCTGCATGTTGCAATCAGGGCTGCAGCTGCTCTTAGCGAATCTAAGAGCAAAGTGAAGCACAGCAAGAAAACCTGTAGGTTTATTATATCAGCAATAATTTGTCTTTTTGGTTGTTATGATTTGAAGTTTTTGTTGGTTTTTGTCAGTGTCCCTCCCCAGTGTAACCCCTATAAGATCATTCATCACATCTCTTCAGTCTGTTTAAATTTAGCCCCATATTGAGCTTTTTGACGGAATGAAATGAAACATAAACTCTATGGGAATATTACTTCTTTTTAGTCACCTGATTTTAAATAAATGGGAACAGTTCTGCTCTGTTGAAATGTGTAGACCTAGACGTGGCAGAGTGTACAATCTGGGATTGAGAATAACTTGTTTTCCAATGTACAAAAGCAGAATGAGGACTAAAATGAGGAAAAATTTAAAGATACTGAAGTTATAATGGCCTTGTTCATGTGTAACATTAATATGGGTGTTTGCCTGCAGTCCTTTAAAAATGTTCTGTGTCACTTTGAGCCAACTATTTATTGGTTGCTCTGTAAGTACTGCAATATAAAAATGTTGTTCTTTTATTGGGAGCCCCAGGAAAGGGTAAGAGAGTGTGTGTGTGTGCAGTACCGTGTCTTGGCACTGAGGAGGGAGGGAGGGATGGGGTCTTGGTGTTCATGATGCTGTGTTATGATGGCTTGTAAACTCTGCAGCAGTGTGCTTTGCTTTAATTAAACACAAGTGCTTGTCTCAGGGCCCCACATTCTTAGGCTTACTCGCAATCTTAAGCCTAAGCACGTGTGGGGCAGTTTGCTGGATCAAGTTGCTATACAACTTATTTTGGATTTGAATGTTACTGCCAGCTCTCACATGCTAAATTAGGGGAGAGTAGAGACTTCTTTCCTCTTTTTTTTTTTTTTTTTGTTATAAAAAGGGGATTCTAATAACAGAAGTTACAGAGACCATAAGTGATGTGCCATTTTGAGTCACATCATCTGCTGCTGTAAATGTGATTGTATGTTCTCCTAAAATTTGCAAATTAAATACAAAATTCCTTTATATGTAAGTCCTTAAGAGAGTCCAGCTGCCCATATTTGTAAAGGCTCCTAGGCAGCACTTAGACACATCTAGCAACTGCTCTAGCCTTAGGAACTCTGTGAATAGCTCTCCCCATAGGTGACAGGCAATGCAGGGCAGAGGGAGCTGGGTCCCCTCTGCAAGGTGATGTTTGAATAATGCTCAGGACTTTTCTGGGACCATCCTGAGTTATGTTAATTCTGTTGTCCTTAATTTTATTTTGACTGCAGTGACAGATGAGAAGCTTTCCCTGTATATTTGCTACTTCTCAGGGGTTTTTTATCACAGTGCTACATAACTGACCATGTGTTGGTCTTAAGTACTGGACATCCAGGAATAAAGTGGTACCCTATGTAGGAGTTTGCAATCTGCACAGCATCCCAATGCTTTCCTAGGGCAAGCTACATCTTAGCAGACTGTCTGGCACATTGCAGCTGCTCCTATTTCAAATCATATAACTTCCTGAGGCAGTTGCTTATATGGAAAAGTGCTTTTGGAATGCTTATATATTTTTAGCTGTCTCCTATGTAGTGTAACAGATGGAAACAGGGAGGAGAGCCAGCACTGCATGTCCAGCCAAGACAGGCCATTGTGGTCTGCAGACCAGTGTGGAAACCTTTGTCTCATACATTTGTAGTCCAAGACTTCCAAAGAAGCATCAAGCTTTAGAGAAAAGCTTTAGTAGTAAAGGTTGCTTTGGATTAGTGTTTTAGTTCCCGTGTTTAAGTTTAAAAGTACAGCCCTCAAAATTAAAAGCCCAGTTAGTTACTTTTGACACTTGGAAGTATTCTTCTGGGATCTGAAGCACGAGTGTGCTCTGTCCAGAGGAGAAATGGATCACCAACAGGCCAGTTTAAGGGAAGAGAAATGCAAAAAGTAAATATCCAGAAAATAGAAGTTTACACTGGCAGAGACTGTTGTGTCATGTAACTTTGTTTGCTGGATACAAGCTGCCTATCGTGCACAAGAAATGTTCTTCCCAAGCAGGATGCACGTCTGCCTGCCCTGCATGAGCTTCCCAGGGCCTGCATGGCAAGGAGGCAGATGCTCAGATTAATTTTGAACTTGCTGCAAGGTCCCCCTCTTGGAGTACTGTTTAAGAATGTGAGTACGGTGAAAAGTGAGAAGTCAAAACTGCAGGAATCCAGGGTGGAACTCACAAAACTGAGGAGTTAAAGGACATTTGGTCCACAGGCCTTCCAGAGAGGCAGAGGGGCTTGGCTTCTCTCCAAAAGCTTTTGCAGACACTTTGTGTTTTTAAGCATTACTGGCTGTTGTTGAGGGTCAGTGGGACAATGTGGTAACTGTTATGTCTTTATTCTTCCTAGCTTCATCACATTCCGCTCCTGTGCATATCTGGACAAGAAGCATACAGTTTTTGGAAGGTAAGTGAAGGATATTTTGGGCAGCAGCATAGCAGACGTTCTCCCCTGTATGTCTGAAGCATAAAGAGAAGAATCTAGTGACTCTTGTAATTGAACTGGAGCAAAATCCTAGCTCACAATCCAGTTCTCCTGGTCATCAGTAGGTGGGCAACATTGCACCAGTGCCAGTCAGCAGACCCTACCTTGTTTTCCTCCTTCCATCACTGTAAGTTGCCTCATTTCCCTTCTGTGGGTGGCCCTCCAGGAGTCATGAACAAAGTAATCATCATCATGTAATGAACCATGTTAATATTTGTGCATGTTAATTGCTGGGACACAAGAGATTAGCTCTTCAATACTGCTTTCATCCTCTTATGAGCCATCAACTGAAAAATTAGTCATGACAGGACTGCTCTTCATCTCTTCATCATGGCATAGACCTTCTGCATAGATGAGGTCTTTTGGCCCTTCTTATTCTTTTTTATTTTATTATTCTTTTGGTTTACTCCTGACAATTATCACTGGTATGAAATCTGTATATTTATGTGCATGTGTGTGTGTACATACATACATGCTTATGCACACATATATAAAGATACTACCAATGCCCAGACAGTGAGAGAACTTCATTCCTTATAAAGAAGTCTCTTCTGAAAGTCTTTTCCAGTGGTCTTCACATGATAAAGATTAAGGTATTTATTGCAGAAGAAGGTACAAAGTCTTTGTTATGGTTTGTTCTTTGCTTCCTGTGCTGCAGGTACTTGGTATTTAGCAAGTCAAGCAGAGCTGTTCTCAAACACCCATCGTGCAGGGCAGGAGGGGGAAATGCTACTAGCCTGCTGCATTGGTAGTTCCTGAGAATCTTACAATCTTTTTTACTTGTAGTTTTGGGGTTTTATTCTTTTCGTAGTTTTATTCATTTGGAAGTCGGCAATGGAAAATAAAACCATGTGCTGTTTACTTTGATTGAATGTCATGCAATTGTGCTGTACAGTGAAAGTGATATATTTAATCCATCTTCCCTGCCTGCAAGTTCTTGAGGCAGAAACTGCTTCATTTTAATGGCACTTTATTTTAGTGCTGTTAGTTCCAATACTGATTCTTCAATAAATGCACTCTTGGAAATGTATTTTTTTCTTTCTCAGGTTTGTCCTAGAAAAATTCAAAGTTCCCTTGTCCTTTAGTGAAAGGAGATAATACAGCAAATTCTAATACTAAAAGCTGAGAATTGGTATATTCTTGGAGGACTTACCTTATCCAGATCTTAGGACTATTTCACTTAAGCTACACTTGAGTCCACCTTGCAAAAACCCTTTCAAATCCCCTACAGTAATGCTGTTAACCTGAGCTGGCCAGCTCATCAAATTATGTCTGTGTTAGGACAGCTCAGCTGAAAATGTGCCTGTTCTTCAGTTCTGGATGCAGCCTGGCCTCAGTGAGCATCCTGTGTAGTCCTCCAGTGTCTGTGCTGGAGTGCACTCTAGTTTTACCAGAATTCACCAGGACAGAATTTGGAGAGAAGCTGAGCTTTCTGTGGTGCAGGGAGTGTGCTCCCCAAAGCCTTTGCACTGTGCTGAGTGTCTCAAGTACCTTGTGAGCAAAATAGCTCAGATGATGTTTCACACTGTATGTTGCCCTTTAGAGAGGAATTACTTCCAGGTAAATCTGGGTAAGTGTATACAGCAGAGATTTTTGCAGTTTGCAATGACTGTCTTAATTTGTGAACTGTCTTTGCTGCTACTGAAATCTGAGCTTAGGTGCCAGAGTGAAGAAGTGGTGCTGCTTATATTTTTAGCTGAAATACAATGGAAAAACTTTATAAAAAGTGTTGGTTTAGAATCATATTTGGCTTCCTGCATGAAAACTGAGTGACATCTTCATATGAACATAGAGCAGGGAAATTTTACTCTGATCTGTCTTGCATGTAAATGAAGATCAATTCAAAGAAGGTAAAAATGAAGATGCTGGAATATATGTATCCCAGTCAGTCTGTATTAATCTACAAATGGAATTATTGAGTAATTTAATTTACCTACAAATTTAATAATAAAAGGTTGATGTGTGTAGCTCTTAAGATCTATATTTTGTTATCAAAATCCTTCAGCTGTTTTTACCTGCATTGTTTTTAAAAGTCAGATAAGCCAGAAGATGCCAGAGATTGTACCTCTAGTAAAATTCCAACTTCAGTTTGCTATTTTAGATCCTGGGTGGTTCCAGGATTTGGTGACTATATCTGAGCTGATTATAGCACAATAATATCTGGGAAGCATATCTAGGAATAATATCTAGGCTTGAGAGCAGAATGAACCCATGATATCAGGATTCTTTGTTTCCATCAATGTTTAATTGTATTGTTAACTGGATGCTTACTGGCCTGTTGTGACTTTCATATAGATTTGAGGATTACTTATTTCAGTTAATATAAAAACCTAAATACTCTGATCTGAACTGTACTCTCAGCTACTCATCTGTGACTCTGGTTCATGTTAGTGTCACACAGTTATCTTGGAGAGCACAATTTGACCTGTTTGTAATTTGTATAGAACTTTTCAGCAGGCTTTCCATAGTTTAGAGAACAAAAAAAAGAGTGAAAAGGCAACCATTCCCTACTGTTTTCTTTGTTTCTTTGGTCATGTGTAGGATGCAACATTGAAAAGATCCTTCTCTGGAAATCCACCTTATGCATGTCCTCACTGGTTCGAAACACATTTTTTTACATAGGAGAATCTATTAATGCCCACACCTGGGCAGTGGGACTGTGAAGAGGTGACATGTGTCTGCCTTAGGCACTGGAATTTTCAAGTCTCAGGAGAAAGGTGTGGCTGGAGGACAGGGAAGGGCTCATCATGGTTGTGCTGCCTACCATGGCAGTGATGAGGATGCAGGTATTGAAAAGAAAGGAGATAATCTGGCATGGCTGGGGAGCAAAAAGAGAGAGTGAGAGAAGAATGCCTTCCCTTGGAGGTGTGTTCCAGGCTGCATGGATTTCCTGCTCCAACAGAGCTGCCTAGATTAAATTAGTAATTACCATTTCTAGTAATTACTATTTCTTCTGACTTAGAGAATGATGTAATTAACACGAAAACCAACTGGTGGCTTTTGTGGGCTTTTAGCTTGCTGGGGAGAGGTTTAATATAGAAACTGAGATAATGTAAACCAACTGACATGCATTTGCTCTGCACCGAGGGGATGAAAAACATTTGCAGGGGGCTGCTGCCTGGGGAGGGTTCTGCCTGCTGCTGCCCTGGGCTGTGCCTGGGATCTCCCTCCTACCCGTGCTCCAAGCAGGGCCTCGGCTGTGCTGTGACCTGCAGGAGCTACAGGAACACTACAGCCAAAACAGCAGATAGGCTCAGGTTCCTGCTTGGTGTGCTTTATGAAATTTAGATGCAATCCATGCTGTTATTATGTTTTCTGTTGCAATGGTTCACAGCTCCTGTGGACCGGAGACCTGGTACATTTGCCCTTCATAAGCAGAAATAGAAACATAATCTCTGTCCCTGAGAGCTGTGTAAGTAGAAAAGAGATTGCATATAGATACAGGGAAGTTGTGACAGGGACCCATTTCAACCTACCTTCCACCACCTTTGGGAAAAGAAAGCCCCAGGAAAAAAGGAAATTGCTTCATTGATATTTTTTGGCAACCTGTTCCAAAGCTAAAGGCACACATTAAAAAGTGCATGTGTAAAACAGAAGGAGAGAAATGCTTTCAGAATTTTGGGTGAGATTTAAGACAAGCAGAGCATGGTGGGCTTGAAAATGAGGGCATGTTGCAGGTATGTGATGTGATAAAATGAAGGGCAATAAAGGGAGCAGAGAGAAAAGTGTTGTGGTCAGAGTGGCAAAGCTGGAAATTATCTGTGCAGCAGTTCTGTGTGTTTATTAGAGCATCACTTGTGTTTGTCAAGAGCTGAGAAAAGAAAGTGGCAACGAGACAGGAGATGAGTGTGTCAAGGACAGTTTTCTCATTTGTATGAGGCTGCACATATCTGCTTACATGCATAACTTTTACTGTCTCTTGAGGTTTCTGCTGCTCATTCTTCAACTCTCTTGTTCCCAGAAATAATGAACAAGGTGGTTTGGGAAACCTCAGACTTGGTCAGATTGGAGGCATCAGTCAGTAGCTGACATGCACTCAGCTTATTCTTCTCTTTTTTTCCCTTCTCCCCTTGCCAGATGCTTTTGTGGAAGAGAGTTCTTCCCTTGGATCAGTATCACTCTGTATTAAGTATTCCTTAACCTGTTTAAAGCTTTCTACTGCAATTCTGTAGACTGGGGCAATGAAAGTAACTCTCATCCTCTAAAGTAATTAGCAACATAAAGCAACTACCAGGCATTATTCAGCTACCCAGGTACTGTTAAATAACACAGTGTATGTTTCCACTTGTCACATTCCCTGTATGATTTGAATCAGTGAATCCCAGTTGCTTCTAAACTGGAAAACTCATGTTCTTATGGCTCTTCTGCTTTAGTACATTTGAAGATCAGAGAAATTGTGTGACAGCAGAAGAGCTAATTCTTTGTAGGGAGAGTGACCTAATTTTGCACTGCAGAGTCTGCTCCCCAGACACCAGGATAGGAGCAAAGAGCAAGGTGGGAAAATGAGCCAGGCCTTCCTGTGGAGGCCAGGGCTTTGGTGTCCTGCAGCACATGAGCACTGGGCTGTTGGAGCTGCATGAGGGCTGCTGTCGTTTCCAAAACGGTTGTATGATCTCTGAAGAGGGACCTGTGCCAAGGCAGGGAAGTCCTTTCGTGCCAGGTTCATCTGTTGAGTCTAGTTTCAATAAGCTTTTTTCCAAGTTGTTTTAGTTTTTCAGCACCTTTTATTACCATGTCTCGCCTGCTAGATTAAGCCCTTATCTAGCAGAGAGATGGAGATGTTTCAGCTGCATCCTTGTTGCACACTGGAATTGCTCACTCCATTGCAGATTGGGTGTATGCATAGAAAACATTTTGTCCTGAGTGTACGTGTTTGTGCACGTATGTGTTCTCTCTGTATATATAAATGTATGTTTTTATAAAAATAACCTTCGGGGCAGAATGTGTTTACAAAAGAGCAATTTTTCTTTCTGGTTTCTGTTTGTAGTTTAAAGCTTTTCTTAAAAAAAAAGTCCAGACATTGTTCTTGTATCATCTTCTGACCAGGAAACTCTATCATGTTGGCCCACTGCCATCCCCAGCATTGCATAAGGCTTAATTCCTATAATTCTTCCAAACAAAAGTAAGAGAAATAGGTTCATGTGTGAATGTCTCTGAGACTGCAGGGGAGGAGCAGTTTTTCTTTGGGGGCAGCACTAACTAATGTACAGTGAGACCTTCACCGGCATGTTGCAAATGGTTAAAGCCTGCTCCGGGTACTTCACTTCTGCATCATGCAAAGGCATAGGCAGTGGTTATGAAGCAAGGTTACTAGTTTACATAAAGGAGCCTTAACAGGAAGTGAGATTTTAATAACACATCTAAATGTGAAATGCAAAGATTTCCAGTGCTAACTTACCCAGCTCTCAAGAAAACAGAATTGCACAAGTAAGGGCACATTTTTGTTTTCATTCCTATGCCAACAGAAAAAAATACCCTAAATATACCTGCCTTGTCGCTCATGCTTAAATGTAATGCAACATTTATCAAGCTCCTCTAAAAATACAGGCTATCTCAGGGATGCTGAGCTAAATATATAGTTGAGATCATCATTTCTCTGTTCGACATCTACTGGAAGCACACAGCAAATCCTTGGTTTCACTGGTTGTTCTATTGTGAATGGTGTCTTGAAAGTGTCACCCTTTTCAGTGTTGGATGTCACCTGAACGTCTTCTTAAACCTCGGTCAATTTAGGACAAAGCATGTGTGACACCTTATAAAAGGAATAGAGCCAGAAACAGTGGAAAAGGTTAATCTTGTTTATCCCTTCTCCCTTCCCTTCCCTGCTGGCTCCCAACTTGGCACAAGTGGCATTACATGGGACCAGCCAACCCAGTGTGAACGGTCACTGTCTGTGTCACGCGTTTAGCACGTGTGCAGAGTATAAAGGGATGTTCGTCTGAATTTCTACAGTCTGCATTTGCTTCTACTGAAAATTATGTACAGATTTCCTTGAATATTATAATAATACTAAGTAGTGGCTCACTCTTTAGAGGATCTTTTTTTACTGTTTTAATGTAGCGATCTGATGGACTTTTCTACATATAATTTGTATGGGCTTTTTTCTTGGCCCAAAATATGTGTTGTTGGACAGCCAAAGAATCCCAAAAACTTCTCTGGTATGTTGGTTTCCATATTCTGTGAGGAGCAGTTGCTGTAACGGATGCCAGTGCATGGTCTTTTACACATTATATCTCATCAGGCTGATTTTAGTGATGCAATGTAACATCATGAGATTTGACAATAACAAACACGTAACATTTCAAGGGCCTGCATGTACCTTGTCTCTCTCAGATCAGAGGAAAGCTGGTAAAAGCCTTTACAGTTTAGAATATTCAAATTTTTTTGCATCCAGCTCTGACTGCCAGGTTAGCATGTAGTTCCATTTTTACTGCATGGGTGATGTTTGGAATTAGATTTTATCCTTTTTGGATGTTAATTTTTAGTGGTGAGATACCAGCCTCAGCCAGGCCTGACCCTGACAGAGCTCCCAAAGCTCCCTGAACAAAAGTGACTCATAGATTATTATTTCCTGTCCCTCTGGTCAGAGCTCTTGCCTCTGAGCTGGTGCTTTGTATTCAAATTAGTTTTTATTTTTTATCAGTGTTGCAGCACTGTCCTTATAAAGACAAAAACATATATTGAGACCTGACAGTGTAATACACAGAGAGACTCTGTGCAAAATGTTGGAGGGTGCAAGGGAGAAAAAAGGAAGCAATTTTCCATTTGAGAGACAAGGAGTGAAGAAGAAAAGAGAATGACATGCTCTGCAGGCATAACAACTTTGTCTTCTTCCCCCTTAGCCCTTTACAATCATGTCAAAATAGACTCTTTAGGTCATTTGCTGATGACCTGTGAATGCCATGTCTATCATAGCCTTTCAAAATGTACAAGTGACAAAATATTACCAATAAAGTTAAATTAGCAGAGCAACTGAAGAGCTGGTAACCATCAGTAAAATGCATTAGGGCTAATATTGTGGGAGGTCTAGCTATGGGCTAGGGGATTACTCAGATGAGATTGCCAGTGCACAGCTGATCTGGCCATTTCAAATTATTAGAAACCTAATTAAATGAAAACACACAATCAGATAATGAGTGATCTGTTGGCTAGAAAATCCTCTGATATTAAATCAGAAGTTTCCTTTGGGGCAGTTAAAATACAGTGAATATATCTTGGGTTGGCTGTTAATCACCAGTATTATAAGTGAGTCTGATACTGGCCTGAAGAGAGATTTTAAAATTGAATTTTTGTTACAAACTTTCCAAAGTTCATACAGGGTCTTCAAGCCCTGTGCAGCCTCCCCCAGTCTGCTCCCTCCAGTCACAAATGACTGAGGCTGTTCTAGCCTGCGTCCATGGGTTTTAATTGCACCCAGAAGTCACAGCCTGATTACAGAATAGCAGCAGGCCCTTGGGGAATAAAGTTTGGAGCAGCACTGACACATGAGCAAGCACAGCTGTGCTGGGGCAGGTGCTGAGAACACCCTCTCTGTCTCAGTTCCTTCTCTGTGATGGGGTCTGTCCTTCTGGTTGTGGTTACAGCCTGCCCCAGCCCATGGGGTGGCAGTGAGGGCACTGGGGAGTGGTGTAGAAGGTGTATTTCTCCATTGGATCAGCTGAGACCATGGCAGGTGAGCATCAGAGGCCTCTTCTGGTGCTGGCCAGGCAGACACTGCCATGGTGGGACTGACAGATGCCTTTGAGATGGAAATACCCTGGTATGAGTGTATAAAATGTATAAATATGACTGTGATACCATGAGTGTTTTGGTTGAGGCACTGCTTATTTCTTTTATATGAAAGCAGAGTTAGGTGATAAAATGCTCCACATATTCCACCAGTTTGCTATCTTTTTTCCGCACCAGTTTCATTTAATTTGATTTTCCCCCATTTCATCTGCCCATCCCTTGGCAGCCTACTCGTGCTGGTGCTGTTGTCCCAGTAACAATCAGGCTTCAAAACAGTTTTTCCCCTGTGAAAGCTGGGGGATTGCTGGCTCTCAGCTAGCCCTGTCCCATGGGCAGCCCTGGACTCCTCAGTGGCCTGTTCCTGCCCTTGCTGCTGATCTCCTGGCCCCAAACTCCCCTGGCTCCTGGAGCAGTGTTTTTGAGAACTACGGCTGCTTCTCATTGTCCCATAGCCATTAATATGGGCTGTATTTTTGGTTCCTGGCCATGTGGCTTGGCTCTATTAAAACAGATATTGTCCAGCTACAGCCTGCTTTGGTAATAGATTTAGATCACTCGGCATCAACAGCCTGTCTTCCTCTTTATTTACTGCTCTTCTAAGAATAGCTGTTTTCAAATTTAATTGTGGATGATGATGTGCATAAAAGTGTTAAATACCCTGGGACCAAGAGCTGCTCCCAGCAGGACCCCTCTGAAAACACACTGACTCAGTGGTTCCTGTTTAAAATTAGATTTTGACACCTGTCAACCAATTTTTTATTTAATGTGTGCTGTATTCACTTTATATCATTCTGGTTCCTCAATCAAAATATCTGCCGCCTTCCAGAAGTCTGTTCCATGGACACTGTTATCCCTGTTAACCACATCTGTTGTCTCAAAGATAGAAGGTTGTTTGACAGACACTGTTTTCCACAAAACCTTGTTGATTGCTGTTACCTATTTCCTTTCTTTCTTAATCATGTCCTGTCTCCGCTATTCCATTATTTTGTTGGGACAGATGACAGGATGACAGGATTATAATTATCTGGGTTTCCCCATTTATCCTTTCTAAATACGCTTTTCTAGAATGTTCCCATTGTTCCACACTTTTTTGGAAAATAAACATGCAACAGTCCAGAAAGCCTTCAGCCTTAAACATTTTCAAGCAAGTGTTTGGATATGTTGACTTGAAAAGTGAGAACCCAGGGATCTAAGGCCCTCCTAGGTGAAAACTGCTTTGAGAACTGTCCTGGCCTTACCCTGTGGCTGTGACTTGATGTTCTGCTGCCTTTGCAGTGCCCTCACAAGCTCAGTCATGATGTTCTTCTGGAGGAATCCTGTGCTTTCTGTGTTACTGGTGTTAGTGCAGACAGCTCTGCCTGTACTGCTGTAGTTACCATTCTCTTCCCGATATATCACTCTTAGGTTTCATATACAGTTTAAAAACAAAGGAAAGAAAAGACTTGTTCTTCATCTGGCTGGTTTGTGTGGCTCCCAGGTTTTGGGCTTTGCTTTGCCTTTGTTTGACTTTTCCATGTTCTGTTTAATTTTAAATTCAAACCCCATATTTGAGGAAAAAATTTTTATCTTCCACACTGAATGGCATTATCTTAGGTCTTCCTAACACAGTTACTGATTCCCCTCTCCCCAGACATGATGATTTTAAAATCTGCTAGAGTAATGGGCATAAATCAGATATATTTAAGGTAAGGGTGTGGGAATATTTTGAGTATGTTGTGACAACTGCATAACATGACCTTCCTCTTCTAGGGTGGTTGGTGGCTTTGAGACTCTGACTGCTATGGAGAACGTGGAAAGTGACCCAAAAACAGATCGTCCCAAGGTACACATGAAGCACTGGGGGCAATGGCCTCACATGGCAGTGCTGATCACTCTGCTGACACTTCTTGAAACAAAAATAGGGGGAGATGGCACAACTTAATCAGCAGATGGAATTACTGTTCTTCTCTTCTGCTTCCAGGAGGAAATAAGAATTGAGACAACAACTGTTTTTGTTGATCCCTATGAAGAGGCAGATGCACAGGTGAGGTTGATTGGTTGGTTGGTTGAGGCTTTTTTTGAAAGGCCAGAGCTCTTCTGTAAAGAACTTTGCCACTTAATGCCTGTTCTTTGCACATGGGCAGCCTCCTGGCCCATCTGGTTGCCAGCTAAGATTAAGCAGCTGCCATTCAACATTGTCTTTCTGCCAGGATCCCAGTTGCTCTTTCAGTGGAGAGTTACTCTTGTAAACTGAGTCTAGCACAGCTCCCAGTCCATCACACTTCTGATGGTTTCCTTTCAAATGCTCCCAGTAGCTGTGGGTAGCTGCAGGTGAGAAGAAAGGAGTCTTGCTGTAATGGCTGCAGACAGCCTGTTTGTAGTGGCCCTTGAGGGCTGTCTCATAAAGCCTGCCCTATAATCTCAGCAGTGCTGATTGCTGGTTTAGAGTGCTTTAAAGCTTCAAAGAATCACAGACATTTTCTCCTTATTCTGCACTATCTCTTGCAACAGATTGCACCCTTTGCTTCCCACAGGTTGCTGCTGAAAGAGAGAAGTTCCAGGAGGAAGAAGAAGCAGCCAAAATAAAGGCTGAGGTAGTCCCACCAAAGAAAGAGGTTCAGACTCCTAAAACTTACCGGCAGGGGATTGGAAAATACATCAACATGGCTGCAGCGTGAGTTCTCTGTCTATCTGATTTTTGCTGAATATTTTAGGTGCCTTTCCTGCTGGATGCTGGCCCTGTCCAGTGCCATTGCTCAGATGTTTGGTTTGGGCTAGCAAAGACACCCTCATGCAGTCCTAACAGTCAAGAGTTTACTTTACTCCTGTTGTTTTTCAAGGTCACATGTTAACTGAGCTTCTCTTTTAGCCCTTGAACATGACCAAGTTGGTCTTTAAAAGTGTTTGCTGACTTCAGAACTGTAGATACATTTCCAGAACTCAGAAGTCTTTGAGGAACTGTACTGTGTCACTTCCTAGACCATCTTTTATCGTCTTCCTTTTCTGCAGCTATTTCTGAAGGCCATGGTCCCACAGATGTTTCTCTTTTAGCAACTTCTGCCCTGCACAAAGTAGCTGCCCCAGGCCCCTGTCAGTTTGCTGCTCTGCTTCCCTGTTCAGCCACACAAACAGCTGTACCAGCACAGCTGAAATGGCTGGAAAGGGGAGCAGGTTCCCAGGCTTGCTGTGGGAGCACAGGGCAGCTGGGTAGCTCCAGGGTACCTGGCTGGTTGGACTGCCTTATCCTAAAGCACCCTCTCCCAGACACCCTTTGTACCGTTGTCAGGATAGGCAGCACTGCTTTCTTTCCTAAGGATGGCACAGAATCCTGTCTGAGCAGCAGCTTAGCATGTGTTTTGGAAAAATTAAAATAAATGCCTTCCACTTGATTTTTAGCAGACTTCTCTAAAAGCATTTGCAAAAATGCTGTTGTCTGTCTGCTACATAAAGGCCTGTATTTATGTATACACAGATCTGGGCAGCCATTCAATCAGCTTGTGTGTGCCTCTGTGACTTACAGGCATTGGCATAAGTGTGAGAACAGAAATATGTTAGCTCAGATAGGTCAGTTTAGTGTGTCAGTAAAATTTTTCAGTTGCAGAATATTGCTTGTCCCTTAAAATACATAAATACATACAGCTTAAAACTGCTGACACGTTGCACTCTTATTTACAGAGGAAATCCAGCAGTTTGTGGCTCTGTGGAAAAGACCAGGTAGTAGAGAAAGGACCTTCAGTCACTGCAGCCTGCTCTGGCAGCTTTAGGGTTCTGTGTTCTCCCTATCAGCTACTGATATCTGACAATAAAACCACAGCACGTGAGCTGGCTGCACAGCGTTCCCTGGGGTTGCAAGCTCTGCTCAAGAGAGACTGATAATAGCAGCAGCAACTGCAACAGGCTGGGCTCAAGAAACAGGAAAGGATCTGAAAAGCTCTCCCAGCTGCTTTATACCTAATTCCCCATAAATTCTTTTTCTGCCACAAGTGCAGGTGAGAAGGTGTGCAGAGAACTCATGGCTCATGTTTTCGTGACCATGCTAAAAAGGTACAGCTGTTAAATCTTCAGCTCTGGCCTGGAGAACTTACTGTGCTTTGAACACATTCCTGGGAGTGTTCAAAGCCTGGCCCAAACCATCCCCATGGACTCATTCTCCCTATTTTTGGGCATGCCAAAGGCCCCTATCCCCAACCCCTGCAGTCCCCATGCTGGCATGGAGCTTGCACTCCTGTCTAGTTGACAAGGGATGGGCTGGCTCTAGTACAGCTGGTGCTGGGAGAGAAGAGGCAGAACAGGCACCCAAGCTGCCCTGGTCCCACTGGCAGTAAAGACTCCCTGAGAGTTGTTTTCATTCTGGCTGCAGGAAGCGCAGCGTGGAGGATGACGGGCCCTCAACCAGCACAGCTGTGAAGAAAGAGAAGAAGAGCACGGGCTTCGGGGACTTCAGCTCCTGGTAGCAGCATGGGGAGCCCAGCACTGGGGCAGCACAGCACAAATAGGAGCCTCCCACGTGGTCCCAGAGAGCCCAAAAGACAGTCTGTCCTGGGGAGGGAAGGCACCGGCCTGCCCTTCCACTGGCAGAGAAGACTGCTGCTTTGTTGAGGCTGGTTAATGTGGCTTTGTTTTCTAGAGAGCGCATTGCCCCACTGCATCTTCCTCGAAGGCTGTTTTGTTGTTGTTTTGCAAAGCAGGGAGCAGGCAGCCCAGCTCCCTGGGGATCAGCTGGAGCCTTCTCTGTGTGCCTGGCAGCAGACCAGGCAGAGCCCAGCTTTGCAGGACACTGCTGCAGTGAACAGCTACAGTGGTGAAAGAGCTCCTTTTACAGGTAATCATTTCCAGACCAGCCAAGTGTGCCAAGCCAGGGAATGAATTAATGTGCTGGGAAGCGCCTGTGCTGCTGGAGAGCTCTGTGGAGGGGCTCCAGCCTGTCCTGCCCCTACCTTCCAGCTGCCTCCTGCTGGTTCTCAACAAGGACCAATTTTGTCTCCTCTTTGCCAGGATCCTGTCTGGACTCACTGCTGTCAGTCTCTGAAGGGTCTCACTCACTCCAAAACGAGCCCTCTCTGTACCTGTTAAAGCCTCCCAACAGCCTGGGAAGCTGTGAGTCTGCATGGGGTGCCTGGGGCAGCTGCACCACTTACTCCTCCCAGTGGCTGCCCTTCCCTGAGCCACTGGGTGCAAGGATGCACCAGTTCACACCTGCCCTCAGGTCCCAGAAACTACAGCCTTGAGCAACTGAGCAGGAATAGAAACAACTCTCTTGTTTGTTTTTTTAATACCCATCCCTAAAGCCTGGTCCTTGCAGGGTAAAACATGCAGTCAGGCTTCCCATCATTAGGAAAAACCACATAATACAGCTGACAGGCATCCCAGATATTTCCATTACATACCCACAAATTATTAGGAATCTTAATAAAGGCCTTATGGGGTAAAGATATATCAGCCTGTGAAGTTTTAATTCCAAAGCATCTGTGTGGTACCGTCACTTAGACATAGCAGGCTAGATCCTGAATATCACTTTTCAGCTCATCTTAGGTGTTTTCAGATAAGAGAAATGCCCTCCCTACCTCCTGTGCGGCTGAGGAGAAAGTTTTGTAATCCCCTTTGGAACAATATATTTGTATCGGTGGTTTCATTCTTTAAGAAAATACTCCATTTATAGGAAATTGCTGTAAAAACTTTTGGAAAATATTTTGCATTAAATGCTGTTATTTTCTTTCGAGTGCTTGACTTTGACTGTTTGACTGTTATTTCCAAGATCACAGCATTGCAAAGTTGATTGTTGTACAAGGAAATGATTAATTCCTGCTTTTTAAGATGCCCATATGGAATTCTGGGATCTCTGCGGATATGATTACATCTTTGCTAAATCATAGGAAGTTTAAACTAATTTGAAAGTAGAATAGGGGGAGTTTGTTTTGCAGACGTCCAAGTTTGAAATAACATGTTTGATTACTGGAACGGGGGATTTAATGGTACTTTCCTAAAGCTGAGTTTCTTCTGTCTTATTGGAACCTCTTGTTTCTCCTGTGCTGGCCCTTTCGTGACAGGTTGTTATTGATCCCCTTTACCTAACTCGTACTTCAGCACACTTTTGAGTAGTCAAGTTCACAGCATTGCTAGAGCTGGGATAGGTAATTTTATGAATCCATAAGGATAAAATGCTGGTTTTGTACTAGATTAAAATGGAGACTATTATGAAAGAAAGGAGCTTTTGATTACAAGGAAGGCAGCAGAGGTGTGGCAAGGGCTCCCATTTCAGCAAGTCCTTGCTGCAGATTGATCTGAGGGGCACTTTCCTGTTGTGGCAGCAGGCTCTAGAGATAACTGCCCACTTTCCCTTTCCGTTCCAGCTTTTTGGCAGAGCTCACTGCAGTCCCTGAAGGACCACTGCTGTGCACAGTGCAGGGGGACTGCTGCCCTTCCAAGCACTGTCTTTGCACCCCTTTCCTCACCATTTCTCACCATAACATCGGAGACAAAAGCGAGAACAATTTCCTGGCTTCTAGGAAGGGCTGAGCATGACCCTTTCAGTTTTGCTCCAAGCAGGGGTGAAGCTCTCCAGCCATGGTTCACCTCTGGACCTGGATCCAGCTCTCTGCCCTGCTGGTGCTCCCAGGCTGGGGGACGCTGGTTCTGGCCCATGCCCAGGGTCCTGCACTGGCCCAGGGGTTTGGCCAGTGCCCAGTGCTGAGTCAGCAGCCAGACTGGGCTTCGCAAGAGCTCTGCAGGGCCAACACTGTCACTGTTCCACCACAGCCAGACCCTACAGTGGAGTTTTGTCCTGCAGAGCCCCGCCTCTGCTCTCTCCCACACTTACAATTCTGTGTATTCAAGTCAATTTCCTTTTAATTTCACCTTCCCTTCTGGTCATTGGAATCCACAGGGCCAGCGTGACACAAGCTCTTCTCTGAAAGATGGCAGTGGCACAGACAGCGAGCCAGTGTGCTATAGCCCTCATTTTTCCAAAACCTGGCTCTTCACAGGGTGACTTGCAGTTTCCACTATCTGAGCCAGGAAAGGGCAAGAAGGAGGCTGTACTGAAACCTTTTTCCCCCCTTTTATCACTTGGTTCTCCAGCAAAGATGGTATGTTAAGGGAATACCCGACCAGCTCCTGCTATGGCCAGAGGGATCAGCAGAAACTGTGCAGCCTTACTACAGGAACTCACTCCTGGGAACCATTGTGCTGTTTGTAAGCACATTTTTACGTTATTTCACACTTTTCCAGCAAATGTGCTTAGAGAGAAAAAGTAGGATTTTAACCAGGGGCTGAAGAAGCTTTTGTTTGGCCTTGACTAGAATAACACCAGCCCTCTCGTACTTTGCACTGCTCCATACCTGAGTTGCTCTGCTGAAAGGCACGGGGTGACCAGTGAATTCATTGTTTCCTGAGATCTGGCACCATTGCAGAGAGCAAAAGCACAAAACACCCTTGAGAAGGCAGTGGTGTGTGGTGGGGCTGGCAGGCAGGGCCAATTGTTTCCATACACAAAGAGGGGGCTTATGGGGGACTCAGCTCTTCACCTCTGCTTTTTCTGGCATGAATTCAGCCTGGCCCCTCAAGGAGCAAAGTATTGTCTGTGTGGGAAACAGAGCAGATTAAACGGTTTTTCAAGCCATGTAGCTGCAACTCTGTTACCATATTTACCAAGAGAAAAAGCCAAAAATACTATTGTTCAGTTTAATTTTGCCTGTTTCCTGCTGGTTTGAATGGCTGCAGCCCAGGAGTTCAGGCTACCAGTTGCTCTGCTTCAGCATCACGTTTGATCATGGTGGTACCCATCTCACGTGGGGCCACGAACTGTGAGAAGTCAAACTGTGTTCGAAGGGCTCCAAGAAAATCCTGCTTTTCCCTCGAGCCCCCTTCAAGACACAGCTGAGCCCAGCATGGGCTGTGAGTCCCCTCGGCTGTTGGTAGTCACAGACATGGCCATGGCCACCGTGCAGGTGGAGGGAGCAGCTGCCGGATAAACCTCTGGGTTCTAAGTATCAAATATTTCTGGGATCCCCCTGCCATCCATCGCCAGCAACGTTTGGAAGGAACAGGATGTCGGAAACCTGGCATAGGAAGCATCTTTTATAAGCAAGAGGAGGGGATTTGCCAAAACACCCCCCAAGTTTCCACACACTGTTTGCTTTGGAGGAGGCAAACAAACGCCCTTAGACTGCACAGGAAGACGCGGCAGCGCCGGGCCCGGCCGGGGAGCTCTCACTTCCTCTCTTTCTTTGGGGAGTGTATTTGTTATCCCAGCCTTGTGGAGGATTTAACCAGCCTGTGCTGGGACTGTGGGGAAGGGGCCAGAGCCATGGCTCCGGGAGGGACGTTCCCACTGAAGGCGCACGCAGCTGTTTGGGACAGAGCTGGTGGAGGGGGGCCGATGGCGGGAGAGCTGAGGCCAGGGGTGAAGCCGTGTGGGGCTGGTGGCCTCACGCCATTTTGCTTCAAAGCCTGACGCCCTGAGGCACCGACCATGAGGGGCTGCTGTGGAGGGGCGGCTGCGCACGGAGCCTCGGCAGGGCCGGCACTGACTCAGCCTCCAGGGAGCTCAGGCACTGCAGCCCGGTGACTTCATCCTCTGGAAATAGCAACCGAGGAGGAACCATCTCTGTCACCACCGTACCCGTACAGACACACAGGCACTGGCTGCTCCCTGCGCTGCTGCCTGCACCCGGCCCAGCACGGTAGCTGGGTGAGCTCCAGGGCAGGAGCAGCCCCTCCGTTCTTGCCCACAGCACGGACACGGCTGGAGCTGCTCCACACAGAACACCGTAGGATCGGGCTCCGTGGCAGCCCCACGAGGGACAGCGCACGATGCTGCTGCAGGAGTCGGTGAAGTCAAAGTGTGTGTCAAGGCCAGCCAAGTCACAACTGTATCACCCCGCTGCTCATACAGCAAAGACAATACAATTTGCACTCAACCAATAATGGCTCCTTGCCTAAAATGTGTATTCCCGAAAAGGCACCTGATTCCCTACAAAGGCTTCAAGGGAAAACGACTCCTGCAGTTGCCCTGGCTGCAAGTAAATCAAAGCCATGGCAGCAGCTGGCAGTGGCTGTCTCAGGTTACAGGGGTCCTCACTCATCACTGGTGAGCTGAGTCTTCCTCAGGTTTGTGCTGGGCAACAAAGAACAACCCCTGAACGTCCTAACTATGGCTCTGCCGCAATGGCCAGGGATGTTGGAGCTCCCATGGAGGCACCCTGCGGGTGTCCAGTCTGGAGTTTTCCAGGGGAACAGTGCAGGGACAGGACTTGTGGCACGGGGGCCAGTGTGAACGGCTGGTGGGGGCACAAGGCAGGTGTCCCACAGGCACCAGTCCCTGCATCCACCTGTCTCATCAGTCATGGCAGCCCTGTGCTGGCCACTGCAGCACATGCTGGCAGGAGCTGCTGCTGCCACCAGCACGATGCCTCAATAGTGGTGAGAAAAACCCTCCCCAGCCCCACATCCCCAGGCTGGGGCAAGCCCATGGCACAGGCCAGCACCTGCCCCCTTCAGCATTGCTGTGGAGCTTTCAGGGATTAAAGCATCTCTCCAGGCTGGTTTGAAGAAGGGCTGTCGGACTTTACTGGATTGTGAGGGGCAGAGAAGGCACAGAGGGCTCCAGGAGGGGCTGGGATTGATCAAGCTGCCCAAGAGAGGAGGAAACGGAGTGGGGATCAGGGCAGTTTCCTAGGTCCCTCTACCATTCCTGACGTCACAAAGAGGCCAAATCTTCCCTTTTATACAGAAAAAAAGGCTCATCAGCAATCACCGCAGGCTGAGTTTGACAGCTCATAATTTAATGGCTTTTAAAAAATAGCCACAGCCTGTTTTAAACGCTGGTCAAGGTCTCCTCTGCCCTTCCCCTGGAAAGCCTTCCCAGCTCTCACTTCTTTGATATTAGATACTTTCCCTAATCTTTGGCCTTCATTTATTAATGGCTAATTATATCTATTTGCTTTAGTGCCAGCATTGTCCTTTAGCCTGAATAGCTTTTTTGCCTCCCTAATGTTTGCTTCCCAGTGCTATTTATAGGCAGCAATTGTATCTCCATGCAGCCAGTGTTGTGTTTGGCTACTCGGGCTCGGAGCCTTTGGCCTCCTCAAGCAGCCCTCCTGCCTCCCTCAGTGTCCCCTTCACAAGTGGAGGGGGTCAGATGGACCCCCAGCCAGTGCCTGGCTCTGGGGGAAACCAGTTGGGTGTCAGCACTGGCCGTGATGCTTTTGGGGCAGGAACCTGGGGGCAGAGCCGTGTGTCCCCAGGGAGTCCTGTGGGGTTCTTTTTTTTTAGGCAAAGGCAGGAATCACTCCAGGCTCCTGTTTGCCTTCCCTGTTCCTCCTTCCACATTTCTGTGGGGGGAGAGGAGCGCCCGGCAGCACGGCCCACCAAGGCAGCGAGGGAAGGCGTGTGATTCCTCGCTGCACTTTCATCCCGGGATGAAAGGGATGATAGAAAACATTTGTTTTTGTGATAAAAGCAATTGACCCGGGAGGAATCTGCTTCCCCAGGGTGGCCTGCAGCAAATTGCAGAGATAAGGCACAACAGGCAGCAAACACCAAGTGCTTCCAAGCCTTGGAGCAGCTGCAGAGCAAATCCCTCCCTACGTGGAAGGAAACCCACACTGGGCTTCCACAGCTGCTCCCAAGCCCAGACAACACAGCCAGGGTTGGTTTTAGTGGATTTTGTTGGGAACAGGAAGGTCTGCAGAGAAGGACACTGTTCTGTTTTTTTTTTTTTTAATGAATGGCCAGATTTTTTTATTGGAGACATCTTCACCACACATCTCAGCCGAGCTTTTAATAGATGGGTTCCTCGCCAGCAGCAATTGCAAATTGATTGCAGCAGAAATGGCAAGTGAAGACAAATATAGTGCAGGCTGCCTGCAGGGAGAGTGCGCGGAGGAAACTTGGGATGCTATTTTTGGTGTTTTGTCTCCACTACTTACAGTATTTCTAATCTTTTGTTTTCCTTAAAAAACTGTTTGGGGTTAGGATTTTTTTTTTTTTTTTTTTAAGTTTTGAGAGGTTAAAAAAAGTTCCATTCTCTGGAGAAAGTGTTGGGTGCCATGTCCATGCCCAGCTCTGTGGAGCTGCCAGGTGCTGTGGCCCTGGTTGGTCTGGCAGGAGGGTGAACTGGCACTGCTGCTGCTGCCTCCATCCCCTCCGCTGGGACCAGAACCGGGCCTGTCTCACTCCCAGGCACTGTGCGAGGGCTGACATGGAGCCAAACCCTGATTTCACCCCGATCCATGGGAACCTCGTGGGGGGTGCAGGAAAGTACAGCACTCTGGCTCATAAAGAAAGGAAATTCTCCCATGCTGCTGAGCCATGGCTGCACCACAGGGGCTGGCAGCAGCAGCCCCAGCACTGCAGTGATCTGCACTGCTCAGCACCAATGCACTGAGTTGCCCTTGGTCCCAGACAGCTCCAGGAGCTGCAGCAGCCAGAGGCTCCTGAAACACCGGGAGACCCAGGAGGGTGCTGCAGGTGAAGCACTTGACCTGGAGGGTGTCAGCTGAGGACTGCAAAATCATAAATCCATGTGTGACCAAGGGTGTGTGTGCTGGGTCCAACTGCAGGGAGACCAGGAGGAGGGCGCTGGGAGTCACTCAGGTTACTTGGCAGAGCAGGAATACACTCCAAGTTATTGCTGGGCTTGGGGAGACACAGCTGGGTGACACTGGAGTGATGTTAAAGGCTGATAGCCTGACCTTCTCAGAGCCAAGGGATGGTCAGGACATGGTGGCAGATTGAGGCACAGTCCGAAAAACAGAGGTTTCTCATGGACACGTTGTGTCCATGGATGTGAGAGATAAGGCTGTGGTTAGAAATAAAGCAGCAGAAATGCTCATAAAAGTGATAAGCAAGAACAGGGAAAATCTGGGTTTAACTACAGAATAGTGAAATAAAAGCAGCTCACAGCAGGGCTGGCTGTGACCACATGGCCAGTGTCCACCTGGCAGTCTGGGATGTTTGCAGCAGCAGCTCAGGGGAGACCATCAGCATCTGGCAGCATTTTGGACCATGGGATAGGATTTATTTGCTGCATAGGAGGCTTTCTGGTATGAGAAGCCCCAGATGTTCTTCTGCCATCTTTTTAAACATTCCTATTTGTGCAGACCCTGTTTTGCCTCAGTTTGATCAAGCTGCAGTCTGGCATTCACTAAAAATCCCCCTATTTCCCATGCTTGCCTTTAAACAATGTAAAAGGCCCCTCTCCACCAGCATGCTGGATGATGCTGGCATTGGAATAGAGACAGCAAAAACGGGAAAAAGAACTTGTTCATCAGTGGCTCAGTGAGCCCTTTAGCAGAGGGCACCTGTGGCCCTGTCACACCCAGCTGGGCTGAGGTTGCATGTCCAGCACAGCTCAAGGTTTGTACCCAGATGCTCAGCATTGCCCACCATGGGCCAGGGTGGGCTGTGGCTGCTGACCACCCCTGGGAAGAAAAAAATAAAAATTTTAAAAACGTTAAAAAAAATTTTAAGGCAGTCACTATCATCCACCTCTGATAACTCTGTACCAGCCACCCAGCCTGCAGTGCTGCACCCTCAGCCCTGCTGCAGGCAGGATCAGGATCCCAGTGCCCCACAGTGCTGCCTGTCGTGCCCCGCTGGGCACCTCTGGCAGAATGGGCTGTGTGCCAGAGCAGGCACCAACCCCACCTCTGCCTGGGGTTTCCCAGCTGGGAAGATTTTCAGCTGGCCTTGCTAGGGCTGGAATGTGCAGATGTACCAGAAGTGCAGCAGTGCTTGGGAGCAGTCCAGGGTAAATGTATTTGATGCCATACACATCTGCCCAGCTCCACCACTGGCACAGGCACTGGCACTGGAACTGCATCACTGCAGGGTGAGGCTGTGGACCAGACAAACCCCTTTTTGGGGCTGCAAACGTCTCAGGGGCAGCACACACCAGCTCAGCCTCCCCAGGAGGTTATTTCACAAGAGAAGGCAGCTCGTGGAGGAGGTTTTCGTGGCTGGGGATCAAAGTCCCTGGCAGCCACCCAGATTCCCAGTATTTAGCTGTTTCACAGCTGGGTTTGTGTGCCAGGCCGCGGCAGGAGGCGGCAGGGAAGCAGAGCCCAGGGCTTGCAGGGGGAGGAGGGCTCGGCTATCCCAGTGCTGGGATGCTGGGGTCAGGTCTCTTGCCTCTTCCCTGGAAACATGGAAATGGTGGTCAAGCCCCATGGCCACCCCTGGGAAGGGCAGGTGGGAGGCAGGGATGCTTGGGAAAGGGGCTGACAGTGAACAGGATTCCCAGTCTCCAACAGTCACAGGGAAGCAGCTTTTCTTTGTCCAGCAATGGAGGCATCATGTCCAGGTCCTGCAGCATTCCAGCTAGTGGGAGCATTGCTGGACTTTCCCTGTCCTGATTTGGGCAATGCCAGCCTCACCCCAGGCAATAATCCTGCTTTCTCCATCGTGCTCTGTATCTGTCAGTCCTGGGCTGTCTCCCGGTCCCCAGTGCTCCCAGGGTCTCAGCTGAATAAACACATTTTTCATCATGTTTGTGGCTGCAGACCTTGTGGAGCTCTGAGAGGAGGCAGGCAGGGACACAAGGAAGACGTCAACTGACTTTTACAGCTTTGATTAGTTAAGAGCATATATTTACATAGTGAATAACCTGGAAGGTCACATTTTAAGACACTGATGTATTTCCCCCTCCCAGGCAAACAGCGTGCTTATCCTAGCCAGGTCTGTGGGGTGGGACTCAGAGCTCGGCTCTCTTGCCAGCCCCACTCCCAGTGCAGACAAGGAAACCGTAACACCACACACCCCACCTTGCCAGGACTAAGTAAATATTCCTGGTTTCTCCTCTGCCCATCACAGTGAGGCTTTTCCCAGGTCTGGTCTTGCAGGGGCGTAGTCGGCGCTCCCTCCCTTGTCTGTCTCTGTTGGTTTTCCGTTTCATCTGGTCGTATTTCCATGGCCAGCTATTTGAGGTGGGGGGGGCGTCAGCTGTCACCTCCCAGTGACTGTAAGTGGCAGCAAAGGGCTGAATGTCACCCACCATTTCCATCGCAATCCGGGGCTGAGGGAGCATGGCTCGCCCACACTATCGCTGATCCCGCCTGCGTTGCTGCTGGACACTGTCAGCAGACACTGGGCTGGCAAGAAACCAGGCTGGCACTTGCCACAAAAAAGGGTAGAAAACTGTCAAGTTTGGGGCCAGGAGCTGTTCCTGCTGTATTATTATTGGCAACTTCTGTTATAAGGAAAAACAACAAAATTAAGAATAGATGTAAAGAGCAATGTGGTGTTTTCTCTGTCCAGCTGAGCTGTCAAGAATAAATCACTGGGTATTTTTGCAAACACTTGGCGAGGCTGGGGAAATCTGCTGGGAGCCAGAGTGCTCAGGTCAGGGCTGTCCTGCCAAGAGATGATTACAGCCTGTCCTGGGGACAGAGGAGCGGGGAACAGGGCCAAGAGGTGTCTCAAGTCCAGCAGTAAGATTACCGGCTGCGGGGTCAGCAAAACCATCCCGTGCTCGGGGCGGCACCTGAACCCTTTCCAGAAAGGAAACCACCCGGTGCACTGCTGGGCCTGGCAAAGGGCCTTCGGTGGGGGGCAGGGGGCCTCCAGCAGCCCTGCTAGGAGATGGCAGATACTCAGGGGAGAATGAATCAGTCCGTACGTGGTATTTCTGCCCAGCATTGAGATGAAGGGTCTTGGCTCCTGACGTCACACGTCTCTGGGGGGTAGGGTGCTCTCCAGGCCCACACCAGGCTGTGTCCCACAACCCTGGGGTTGGAGTGCTTAGAAGTGGACCCCGTGCTCCAGACCCCCTGCCTGGAGTTGCACAGAGGCAAGGTGAACATCTTTGCAGACTGTGACCTCCCCGTCAAAGCACAGATGAAATTTGTAATGTTCCTGTCTTTAAAAGAAGAGCGGCAAGAGTAGGTTAAACATCCAGCTCTGCACAGTGTGCCTGGAGTCTATTGGAGCAGTTAATCTGTAACAAAATAAGTTACATGTTGCTAGAGCTTGGCCTGTTTTTTTAGCATCCTTGTGTTTTTTCCAAGGGAGAAGGTTTGCACACACCCCGCTCGCAGGGCACGGCTGCTCTGTCGAGGGATTGGTGCCAGCCTGAGCTTCATTCAGCCCAGGGCCCAGCTCTGCCGCCTCCACACCCCTGCCACACTTTCAACTTCCCTTAAAATCAATCCCACAGAGCAACAAGGCCACAGGGAGCAACAGCAGAGCCAAACCAGAGCCACTCAGCGCTCGTACCAAGGGGATACCACTGGAGGGTGGTGCAGGGGTGGTGGCAGAGTGCTGAGGGATGGGGAGCAGGGGGACAGTCCTCTGGCCCCCATCCCTGCCCATCCAGTAAGTGCAGCATCCATCCCATAACCTCCTTTCATACAGGCAGGTCCCTCCCAGCACCCCACATCCCAACAGGCTGCAGTACTTCCAGGCACAGGCATTTCCCACCAGGTTTAGGCAGTGGTGGAGCTGGCGGTGCTGACCATAGGGAGACTTCCCTGGGAGAACAGCAACAACTTTCACTTCTCTATCCAGTGTCTGAGGGAATCAAAGATTTGTGTAGGTCAGCTTCACGTAAACGTGGGAAAAAGAGAGGAAATGGGGGAAAATGCGGAAGAGTAACTACGATCTCTACTGATATTGCTGCTGGTGCCCAGGGCAGATCTCACTGATCCGTGATGGGAGGAGGTCCTCGCACAGCCCAGCTGCTGCCCTTGCCTCTCGGACAGAATTCAAGTGTGGGACCTGCTGCCTGGCTCGGAGGAGATGAGCTTGGTTTTCAGAGCTGACATGCAGAAACCAGAGAAGTTTCCATGAAGCCCTTCACACTGACAGCATTGGGTGAAGCCCTGGCTCTTGTTACAACTACTGGGATTTTGGAGTAGCAAAAGCATGGCATGTTAATGCTCACAAACAGGAGCCAGAACAACAGCTTGTGTGGGCAGAGGGCTCGGATGTTGCATCTTGAACCAGCCAGGCTCCCTCCCAGGCACCAGCACCAATCCTGCCCCCAGGAAGGAATTACGTCCCAGCCAGCATAGTCAGGCCATGGTATTGCTGGACATGAGCAGCTCAAAAAGCCAGTAACTGCTCCTGGCTGTCAGGCTTTGTCTGATTGTGGCACAGCAGAAAGGAAGAGCCAAGGAGATGAGAGGAAAGGAGAAAAGAAGGAAAAAAGAGAAAAAGAAAAGACAGAGAAGAGGGGGAAAAAAAGGACAAAGAGAAAAGCCAAAAGATGCAAAAGAAATCAATGGCAAGGGGCAGCACTGCTGCATGATCAGGAAAAGGCTGGAAAAAGTCTTGGGGGGCTCCCACCCTCTGAGAAGGACAGTTGGGCATGCTGCCCATGTCCCATTGCTGCAGCTGCATCTCAAATTATGTTCATTGCACTGAAATAATTTTTCCTTTCAATGCCACAAGCCTGAGCATCGAACAGGCCTAGCGCAGTGCTCAGCAGTGCATGTCCCTGGGTTGGGGCTGGTTTCCAGCAGGAGCTCCCGACTCCATCGCCTGCTGCCCTGGGCAATGCCTGGCAGCCAAGGAGCTCAGCAGCCATGGAGCTGTGCCCAGGCACTGCTGGTCACAGGCAAGGCAACCCCTGGGCTCCAGCAGCTGGACACAGCTCCAACACCCCACCTGTATGTACAGGCTGTGTCCCACTGCACCATTTCAAAAGGCTGTTTTGCATCCATAGTGCAAATGGGAAAAGCAGAGATTAAAAACACTCCCCCCACCCTCTGGCATAGCTGCAAATGCTTCGTCATGCAAACCTCTGCGTAATGGTCACTGCTGTGCTGATTTAACCAGCCCTGTGGGCTGGGTGTCTGCTTGCCAGGCCAGCTGCTGGATTTCTAGGAAACCAAGGGATGAGACAGGTACTTTTAATGCAGGTTTGTGGGCTGATGTGATCAGATGCAGAGCAGCAGAGCAGGACCATGAGTGCTTGGTCACCATCCTGTGCTGTGCTGGGCAGGAGCAAAAGCCCTTGAGCAGGAGAAGCTGCTGCTGCCAAGGCCAGACGTGAGCAAGACATCCACACCCAGAGTCCCGAGTGGCAAAATGAGTCACTGCCCTGTGCCGGCAGCATCCAGCACCGGGACGCACTGGCTCCACACCCCCATGGGCCTGCTCAGTCCAGGATGGGTGGCTAAGCAAGGTGGGGGCTCTTCTCTTGGCTACACTGCTCAGGATTTCAGCCAGCAGGACCCATGATGTGGGGTGAATCATGATGCCAGCCCCACGTCTGCTCTGCTCACTTGCCTTTGGGTAACAAGCCCTGGGGCACAGAAAGCACTGCCTACCAGCCTGAGCTCCCCACTGCCTACCTGCCCCTCGGCATCCTCTCCCAGCTGAGCAGGGACACTGAGCTGCCTGACACGGTCCTATGGACCAGGAACCATCAAGGCAAATCCCCGGGTGGGGCTCAGCCGCAGCATCCCCTCCATGAGCAGTCAAGACACTGCTGAGTATCAGGTCAGCCCCCACCGACCCCACAGCATACTCCAGCCGAGCCCCTGTGGGAACTGGATCACACCAGCCAGCGCCTCAGTGTCTAAATATCACCGTGGGCCGCAGGGAGCCTCTAGAGCTCCTGTGGCAAGAGGAGATTTAGCAGCCCATTGCCTCGGTAACAGCCCCTGCCTGCAGCCTCAGCCGTGCCCGGGGTGCTGCAGGACTTTGTGAGCGATGAAAGGTTTGCATTTGTACAGCGCCTTTTGCCAGAGGGATCTCCGTAAATGCTGCAAATGTCGCACACCCGTGTGGAGGCTGCACACATCAGTCACATCACCCCACCTCCGCAACACATCAGGTCCTCCGCGATGGAGTCACCCGGGGAATGGTGGAGAAGAGGCACATGCAATTACCCCGGCTGGAGTTTAGTCAATATGTGGGCAAAACCGCTGCTCTTCTGAAGTTACCCAGGAAGTTTTGACTGTCACACATCTTCAGTACATTCCTTTCTGATCTGAAAGCAATCAGACAGGACCAGGTATTGTATTTGTCTCCAGAAAAGCAGAGATTACTCTTAAGTCTTCAGAAATTACCAAATTTGAGCTGACGTTGGGATGTATTTCTATGCAGATGAGCCTTTGGTAAGTCCAGCACTCACAAGTAAGGTGCAGCCAGGTCTTGGCATCAACCACTGTCACAGATCTGTCAAAATACATGCAGCTATTCCTGCCCAGACAAACCTGACAATCAGTCCCCTGACCAGTAAATGCTGTGACCAAGAGGGGTTTTTAATAAAGGCCTGGGGATCACAGCCTGTACAGTACGGACAGCTTTGCTGGATTAGAAGCCTGATTAATGGCCTCAGGGGAGATTAGAAATGGCTATTTTGAGAGGGGGTTTTCATAGCAGGCTCTGTGTAATCGCCAGCGGGACAGCCTTATCCTGGCTGTTCCTGGGGGAGCCGACACTTCTGGGAGCCGTGGGAGGCCAGGCCAGGCCAGGGAGAAACATTTGTCTCTGCTAATAGCTGTGTTTATGTTTGCTGCAGAGCTCATCGCTGGCTGACCACAGCAATTACACGGGGGAGGCATATTTACATGTTTTAACTCTGAAACATTGAGCAAACAAGGCAAGATAATCATTAACTTTGGGAGCTGTTAACCTTCAGCGTGAGTTTTGGCCAGTTAAGGACAGATCTGCCAGAGCAAGGTCTCTATTTTAGTAAACATTGAAAGAATGATATGAGAAAGCTTTTGGTTTTATATATTATGAGTAGGTAATTAAAGAGCATTAATTTGTGTCTCCAGCCTCGATGCTGTGAGAAACTTTTCATTGCAGAAGAGAGAGATAAAGGAGAGAAAAAAGCACTGTTAAAAAAAAAAAAATCCATTTGCTTCATCAGCTTGGAAGCGGGAGGAGTAGGGGCAGTAAAGCACAGCATTGCTGGGTCTGCAGCTCATACGTGCTCATTTGCTGTTGATTATCACGCCGAAGAAATTGTATTTAGACCTAAAACTTGCTGCAGGAGCTTAATCAGTAAAGCAGTGATAGTTTAGGAGCAAAGAGCAGCACCTTGTCCTCTGCCCTTGACGTTCAGGTACTGGCCATGCTGGCTCCCAGCACAGGGCTGCACACCCAGCCAGGCAGGGTGGGAGCACAGTGGCTCCCTCGGGTTGGTTCGGCGCTGCATCAAACACCGTGAAATACCCGTCTCATGCCTGAGCACAAATCGTTATTGCTGCCCCTTGGGTAACACATTCTGTGGGGGAAAGAAGAGGAACAACAAAAAAGCAAAATTCTGCAGACTTTGGACTGTTATGGGTATCATAAAAAAGTGGAGAATTGAGGAAGGAGGAAGATAAAAGAGGAAGAAAGGAAGGGAAGATAATATAAGTGGACAAACAGAAGCAGATTTTCAATCTTATCAGTTATACTTGGTAACAAAGTGGAGCATGCGAGCCAGTCAATAGTGCTTGTTTGACCATCAGTGGGAAACAGATGACGAATTCATCTGTAAGGAGATTATGGCCAGAAACAGCCTCTTGCCCCAAAGAGCAGCTGCTGGGAGCTGCGGGTTGCCAGCCCAGCCTGACCTCAGGCAGTGCACAGGAGGCTTTGCTCGCTGCCCAGCACAGGCTGTTCGGGCAGGGGCACATCCTTCTCCGCAGGGCACACAAAAAGCAGTGTCATTTGCCATTTAACTCAAGGCATGGAGAGGGAGAGTTTTGGGAGGGGCCTGAAGTGTCACAAGATGTCACCTTTTCCCACGGATTTACACTTGTGCTCGGTCTGAAGGGCAGGCTGTCAGAGCCTTAGCGATTCAGCTCTTTCCCAGGCAGAGCCGCCCTCGCAGCACTCAGCGGTCGATCCTCACCCTCCTGTCCCAGTGCCCCACATGCCTTTCACACACGGGCTTTATGGCACTCAGCACGTGCCCCTCTAGGTGGTTTCACGGTGTTCAGCAGTTCCAGTTTAACAGAATGAAGGTTCACTGTGATAACATCAGCAGGTTTCCCCTGCGCATGGCAGAGAATCTGTTCATATTTGTTTAGGAAATACATTTGTTTAGGAAAGCCCCCCCCGGTCCTCAAAGGCACGTGTTTTCAGCTTCAACCCAGCCCCAAGATGCAGCAATTTCCCCAGGGCCCAATTGCAAAACAAGCTGCTCTGGCCCTTGGCAGCCCTGCTCCCTGTCACAAGGTTCCGGACTTCTAGTGGGCTTTTAAAGAAAGTTTTGGAAAAAAGTTTGTTTGCACAGGCAATGCACAGAGCTCCTGCAGTTGGGGTTTGGCTTTTTTTTTCTTTTAGTGTTGCACCTCTGTGGGAGTGGTTTTATATGATCCCGTACTGAAACATTTTGAATAATCTTTTCTGCAGAATAAAGCTTATTTGATTTTGCTTTTAAATGGACAAATACCTCGACTCACAATTCAAACACAGCTATTAATGCCACTCAACTAACAGCTAAAAATATCCCAAAACTTCTACCATAATCAGGCAGTTTAATCCACTGGAGTTTTAACTCTACATTTGAAACATAAGAAAAACATTTCAGATGCCCAATACAGCACTGCTGCTCTGTCATCAGCTCCAGGTCCCAAACTGGAAGATTTCGCTCATGTTGTAAAACTAATTTAACTTCCAAACAAAGCAGATGATCATAGCTAATCATGTCAAAAAGATGTTCTGAAAATTAAATAACATTCACAATCCTTCCTGCAGGTACAGGATGAGCCATGATATTCCATGCCATAATGGACTTTGCACACACGTACATGTTTTAATGTCAGGATGCAAACTCCATTTTGAATAAAGGGCTAGTTTGGCCCTGCCATTGTTTTTGCTTGAGCTAGATAGAAATCACTGAAGTCTATTTGGGCAAGGAAGAAAGTTAATATATGCTTACTATTAAAATACAGAAATCAGACCATGAAAAATCTACTCATTAATTCATTGAACAATGAAAAACTTGTACTGTCTGCTTTCCAGAGTGATCTTTACTAAGTAAAATCTTCAGGCAATCAGGTTAGCATAGATTAAACTGCTACCAGGATCACAGAGCCCCTCAGCTCCTCAGCTCAAATCTTATTCAGCAATACTATAGAAATGAATGAGTCAAACCCTGAGAACAGCTCAGCCTCTGCTAGAGGAGAAACAGTTAATGCTCATCAGTGCCATGGCTCAGCAGAGCTGCTTCACAGCCAGGAACTACTTTGTCCACCCTCAGTTAATCCACAGCTGCTGTGCCTGCTGGAGGTGAGTGCCAGCAGCAGCGCAGGTGCTTGGTCCCTGCTCAGACCCATCTGGGGCAGAGCCAAGGGCAGGGAGCAGAGGCAGAGATAGAAGTGGAAAGAACCTCACATGCGCAGTGGCCCAAGTGGAGCCCTGTGCAGAGGATAAGCTCAGCTCTAGCTGTGGCTGTTTCCTGGTTCAGGCTGCCTGGACTGTGGCAGTACCAACCTACTGCTGTCCCCCAGTCACAGCCACAGCGCTTCAGGTGAGGGGAGAACCCTAAACTACACCACTGCCCAGTTATTTAAATTTAACAGGGGCAAAAAGACATCTAATGGAAGACTCTCAGGCTTTACATGAGGCACCTGCCCATCCTTGTCTATCTGGAAGTCAGAGATCCTGGTGTTTTCCAGCTGGTAAGACAGAGCACTGGAGTTCACATTTCCAAAGGTACTCTGGTAACCCAGTTGCTGGCAGTTGGTGTTTTTATAGTCCCTCCAATACAGCAAAATGTAATTGGATGTTACTATGAACATCTCAAATCTGAAAGATACTTGTTACTTGAATCTTTATTACTTCAATTATATCCTGTCAGAAGTTAAATTTTTATACAATGAAGACCATACACCTCACATAAAATGCCATTTTATCCTTAGGGTTTGGGGTTTTTTTCAGATCTGGAAAGATCCTTATTTCATGCCCCTAAGACAGCACTTGAATAAGAGAAAGGGTAGCTGGCTATCTTCTATTTTCTCAAGATGGAAATAATATGTTTGATCTTGCATGAAGAGCATCCCTATCCCTTTGTGAGATGAAATGATGGATTATTGAAGATGCTGGGTAAGTGTGCACTGAATGACTTCATTCTGAGCCTCAGGCAGTCCAGAGGGATCATATCAATGACAAGACCAATAATCTGATGAGAGGAGCTACAGGAGTTCCTCCCAGCCAAAGCAGAATGAACAGACGGAGTGCTGTGCTCACAGTGCTCCTCAGGTCTACAGCTGACAACAAAAAGTACACCCACACTTCTTCAATTCCTCTCAAAATTAGTTTGGGGGGGTTTGCAGACTGACTCTCACTGTGCAGAGGTCCCACAATTGGCTCAAAATAGGCAAAAGGCCTAACAGTACCATCACAAATGTCTGTATTTTGGAAAGATTTGTGAAAGGAAAAAACCTCAAATACTTTGTGGCAGTCCTAAAGCCACATAAAAAAATCAGATTCAACCCATTCACAAGTTTTTAAGAGCAACTAAGAGCACTGTCTTCTCTCTCTGGCCCTACCAGAGGATAAAGCCTGAGAACTCAATTAGCAAGAAAAGATAGCACAAAACCAACAGGTAACCCAACAAAACAATTGAAAGCTTTTATTGTGATACCTCGAATAGATACAATATAGTGAAACAACAAATGATGTACAGTATTGCTAGGACAAAACAGCAACACAGCCATGTCACCTGTAAAAGAAAGCGTTTTAAAGAGTTTAAGAAACGAGGCACAACTCAACTGCCATTTATGACTCATGCTTTAGACCTTAAACCACGCGTAACAGTCCTTTTAAAAGAAACCTCCGAAGCATCTGTTTCTTTTCCATTAAGTGTTTATACTGCTGGTTGGCTTAACATGAGTCTCAGTGAAGTCCAATAAAGTGTCCAAGAAGTTTAACAATAATTTGACAGCTTCTTCCTCTCATGGCCAATATCCAAGGCTGGAGATGACTGAAGTTTGGTCTGTGAGACTGGAGGTCACTGCTGCTGCAATCTGGCTGCTGAGATGAGCGGGCAGGAGGAGCCCTACGAGCGTCACTCAGAGGGAAGTGCATGGCCACCAAACCTGGTACCGCCTTGGGGAACTCTTGCACTGATCCACCAGTGGGAAATACAGATGACCTTTGGTTATGGGCGCAGTGGGGACTTGTTCAGCACCTCTGAGGTCAGTTTTTAACTCAAAGAAATATCATAACCCATATTCCCCCTCCTCTCCCATGGACTGCAAGCACACAGGCACAGCACCCACACAGGTCATTATGCTGGGCCTTGCTACTGAGGCATTAAGATGGAGCCATAACAACCTTCCTTCACACAGTTTGCCATTGTACAGCTTACAATCAACAAGGGAAATTCATATCCTGGCCCTTTTAACTGGCAGATAAAATTAAGATTATCAGGCTGCTAAAAGCATACAGCAGGAGTGGTTAGGTTGAGGAATCAGCAATCCCTCACCAAATTCTGCAGCTGATTTCACAGCAAGTTTGCAGTGTGACAGAATTTTTATACATGGCAGCATTGCCTTTTAGTAATCAAAAAGGTACTTAAAGTAACCAGCCAAAGACCTCTAGGGTTTGGAGGCAGACTCAGTCCTGAAAAACCATTGTTTACAACCATTATTTTGGACCTAGACAGAGAATGTGTGGTCAGATTACTAAAGTCACACCAAATTATGACCAATTACTTTAGGACAGGCATGGCTTTAGAGGTTCAGTGGAAAAAAAAACTTTCAATACATGTACATTTTTGCTAGCAAATTCCTATGCATCCCAATGAACATTTCTTCTAAGCCAGCTCATAGTCAGTTCATTTGGTCCAAGAAAGAGCCAGCAAGAAACAAAGGTTCACAAAAGCTTTTTGTTACAGTTTATAAAAAACAAAATACAAAATAAATGTTAAGACCAACAATAAAAATAACCAGTACAAGTAACAAAAGTGCTCAAGTTGGAGGGGAAGTAAACTTGCCCAGAGCAAACACATACAAACTTTAAATATAATCTTCAATATATTACAAAAATTGGTTAGAGGGAAAACGCTTTAGTAAAATTTTTTTTCAAGTAAGTTTATTTTTCTTTCAAATGACTCCTGGAAGGTTCAGTGACCAGACTGACCTCTTCACATCAGCCAGCAGTCATTGCTATCTGGATTCAACTTTCACCAAAACCAGTAACAAGAAGTCTCTATATCTTTATGAGGGGAGAAAGTAATCATTGATGCTGCCAAACAACATGGTAAGAAAATTCACATATTCCCTCAATAGAATAAGCCTCAAGAATTGTTACATGGCAGCATAAAATAGTGATTCTGTACTAGTTCTACTCTTTACTCCTTCTAAGCATCCATTCTCAATAAAAGACCAAAAAGAATATTGCTTTGTTTGGTTCTCTTAAAAGCCATAAACATCACATATAGGTCATTAACTCTTTATGCCAGTAGTCTGAAGCTCTATGTGCTAAGCACTTGAAGTCCCAACCTTTGGCATCAAAGTTAATTAAGGTTTTGGTGAAAATGTCCAGTTTGAAATATAAATAATGCACTGAAGAAAGAGGTTGAATTTCTAAGAATCAGACTGTATTATAGACAGCATTAGCTTACTAACAAGAGCTAGCCAAAGCCCCAATTTTGGAGAGAAAAATCTTTTAATACTTTGCATATTTTCTTTAATTTCAACTCTCTCTGGAAAAGCAGCCATTACTTTTGCCTTCAGTCCAGTGTACTGCCTCAGCAAGTCTGTAGCCAGGAAATAAGAAAAGCCCAAAGATACACAAACCTCACACAAGCTGTTCACAAGTATCAACATTGCAACGAGACTTAGAAGCCAACACAAACTTTTTGCTGATAGAAGTTTTAGTGCCTTCCTTGTTGGCAACATACATTGCAATGGTGGAAAACAAAATCCCAGGAATTCCAGGTCAAAAAAAGCACAAGACAGGCAACACCCAAGCCCATCTTACATCAACAATATTGTTAAAAATGAGACCTGATGTGAACACGAAGTAGCAACGTGTAAGCCACAAAATCCAGGTTGAACATGACTGTACCACCTCAGGCCTCTGGACTAAAACCCAACAGCTTGAACTACTTCTCTTACATTTTTAATTCATGGGTATCAGTCATGACAACATCTAGCAGGCAGTTCAGCCAGCCTGCATCACAAAGAATGTGTACACCTGGGAGGATGCTCTTCTCACTCCTCTCCACAAAAACACTGGAAAGCTGGTTTTAAAGATTTGTATTGCCCCTACCCATTGGCATAATTTTTCATGTCTGACAATTTCTAAAGTGCAGCAGAGTTCAGAAAGCCTATGAGAGATTCCCAAAAATGGAACAGCAGCAGCAGCAGCACCTGTGACTAATTTCACAGGTGCCATATTAGAATTGTTACTGAGAGAAAGGGATTTCATATTGCAAGGCTTACTTATGTAGTGTTAAAGGGGTTTTTTTCCAAACATTTTGTCCTCGAGCATTAAAAGGATTAACATACAAAAAGTCTATAGAGACAGTTTAATTTGAGAATTAAGTTAGCAAATTTGTGTAGAGCGTTTCTTTCACAGTTGCTCAGTTTGCATACACAGATACCAACAGCTCATATTGTGCATACACTTTCCAGAAGTTTCTCTCATTAACTGATTCCATTAAAGAAACAGCATGAGAACAAAAGAGAAGGTGAGTTTCATATAAATTTTTATTATAAAAAGATACTTGGGGATGATTTAGCCAGCAAACCAGGAAACCCTTTCCCCACCCCCAAATTTTAAAAACTATCTTGCTATTTTATTTTATGAAAAAACAAGTCAAACTTCCCTTCCCCCTTTTTACTCCTCCTTTTCCTACAGGTACTATATTAATTTTCATGTCATAGGCTCTGGCCATTTCTCACAAAAATAAATATTTTTGTTCAAATGTAGCAGAAGACTTCAACAAGTTTCCTTGACATCAACCTCTTTGTCCAGTGCATTAGGACTATACAGTTACATGGAACCAGCCATAAAACTTTACTGATGCACAAGTCCCTGTTACTGACAAAGGTACAGTACCAAAACTTTGTTTTTTCCTAATATACCAACTAATTTTTTTTTTCCAAAATAGAAGATGCATATATTTTTCTGTCTTTTTAATCTTTCAAGCTATAGTTTTATAAATTTTTTATCCAGCAAACTCCTTAGGGAATATGTTGGTTTTAAAGAAACATATTCTATAGCATTATTGATTTTAAATCTTTCTATGTTATTCCTTTAAGACACCAAACCTCTGGCATAACCTTTCCTAACAACTTGAGACCTACTAACTTCAGTCAGTGCAATTGAAGTAATTTTTTGAAGTGAGCACTGTACCTTTAACCAATTCACCTACAAGATGTACATAGGTTGTGGTACACTCAAATTTAAAAAAGAAATTAATAACTACAATACTGCATCCTCTTCACTGCCAAACACATCAGAAATTGCTACATATAAAAAAGCACCCCATCCCATACATTCTTTTAGACTGCTCAGGTACAGAACTTCTACAGGACTGGAGTGTAGGTGTTTAGGCAAGAAGCATGCACAGCAGAAGTAGCATTAAAGGCATAGGTCAGAGAGAGATGCTAACCAGTAAAATCCGTCTTCAATTAGTGAACTGTTTCTCTAGACTGAGAGAGTTTAGAAAAAGGTCATCCAAAATGTTCCAAAACAACTGTTCACACAATAATACACGTACAAAAAGAGGGAACTTACACAAGGAGAAAAGGCAAACATGGCCTGAAATAGCCACTTACACTACACTACTCATTTGTGAGGTTTCAGAGTTCAGTGATATTCTCAGGGCCACTCTAGCCAAGCTCTTCCTTTACTTTGCATTAGTCTTTGTAAAGCCTGCTCCACAGAATATAGTCCAAAGAGAAGGAAAAACGTTGTGGTTCACTCCCAGCCATTGTCTTTTATCATGTGGGCAAGTTCAATGATAAATTTTCCTTCTTTGTATTTCTGACTGCTCTCAAAAGCATGTTCCTGAAAAGGAAGAAAAAAAAAAAAAAAAAAAAAAATCAAGACAACACTGCATTAAGCTTGGGAAATTAAGTATTTTAAACATCACACTCGCCTTAAAAATACAAACCAGGAGCTATTACAGTTAACAATCCATATTGGTTACACCAAGTAAGGGGAGGGAGGGAAGAAAGAGAGGTTGGAAAGCACTGAGAAGGAAACAGAAGCAACTTCTCCTAAGTGGAATCACCAGATCTACTGTACAGATCTTGCTGTGGAACTGTCCATGTTCTCTCTCTGCTTAGGGAATTTTAATGCTTTTTTTAAGTGAAGGTTAGGAAATGTTATGTGTGTTATTTCCTTATTCTCAGAAGTAATGAAAAGAGGGAGTGCAAACCTCTTCAAAACCTCTATATTCATCATGGGAATGCATTAGGAAAACTTCTAAGATCTGAAGCTACACTGAAGCAGTGAAAATCCTACATGCAACACCAAAAATCTAATATTTTCAAAACATCAAACTTGCAACACATTTGCAAGTGCACAGGTAAATTTTCAAACAACAGAACTGAGTCCACATTATTTGTAAACAGTGTAATATGCTCAGTACCATTTATTGTAATCAATATTTTTTCTGTATAACCAACTTTTGCAATCTAAGACATTACAGACTCACTTTGACAATTTCCCCCACCTGGTTTAGTGCATGTGTGCTTGGTAGTCTTGCAAAAAGATTACCAAATAAAGAAATATTAAATAGCTGTAATAGCACCTATAGCTCATGCTTGATTTGCAGTCCAGAATAAAGTTACTATCTGCTACAGTATTTCTGCAGATGCAAGGAAGCAAGACTATATTAGAGCCTGATATATACAAAAGCACCAGAGCTAACTCACCTAAACTATCAGGAAAGGTGCTACTCAATGGCCAACTCAAACATCTGTGCTTCAACATACAAACATTTCTTGAGGATTTAAGTCTATTACTTACATATTTCCATCCAAGAGTGGTTTTACAGTTTTCACAATAGATATCTGCTACAGCATGTAAACCTGTCAGAAGAACTCTCTCCTCTGCTGGACCACAGCCCACATTTACCCTGAAAAAAAGGGAGAAATTATATTAACAGCATGAGTGTGTTTCTTTTCTTACCGTTCCCTGCCTTTTGTCCAGCAGACAAAAAACAGTTAAAAAAAAAGCCTAACTTATTCAATGCTGCAAAAGTAACTTCCTCTGTTACACTGAGCAGAGGGACAGAAAGAAAAAAGGAGGTTGTTTTTTGTTTTTAAATGGCTGTGCTGTCACTGTTGGTGATACCACTTACTCCCAGCAACAAAGACAAAGGAAGTTTAAATAGTTAAGCTTCCAGAGAACAGAACACTACACAGTAACTGGACACTTCTACAGTTTCAGGCTTTTCTTCAAAAACAATTTGAGACCTCTGTAATGGAAGTCTGTACCAGTGAATCAGCACCAACAGCTGAATTTAGAACCAGCTCCAAAATAGCAGCAAGGAAAAAGCCTCATAAATATTTCTTTGCTACAGATCAGCAGACTAAGCTCTGATGAACAAACAGCAATTTCAAAACAAAACACCCCATGAAGTACTGCATCAAGCCAGTTTTTCCACAAATGAGTCTATGCAGAAAACATGAGGCAAGACTAAACCAAGTTTTTAGACAGTTTTAAACAAGAGCAAAATTTTGCTATTTTTGCTGTTGTAGTACCAGATTCTTACTATAAGATTTATAGCAGAAATCCCAAGTCACCACTGAATGACTACATATTAAAAGAATTTCAAGGATCTACAATCAAATCCTTTGCAGTTACAGTTCCATTATCCTGGTCAAAAATAGACCAGGACACTCAACTGCATCTCTTTTTCAAAATGCTGCAACACAAAAAACTGCTGAAAAATAAAGACAAAAAAGCAATCCTGCATATTAAAAACTCAAAATACACCCATTAACAAATGCAAAGAGCCTTTCATCAAGGGAAGGACATGCCTAAGATGGCAAATATTAGGCTTGATAAGATCACAAAGATCTTTTCCCTCTAGCACATTTGCAATATTCAAGGTCATTTAAGATGTACCAGGTTTACTGAAACATTAACCTGCAAATGTATCCAACTATCAGACTGGGAAATTCTTTAGACCACACCAGAGTTGTCTAAAGAAAATTTACAGTCACTCAATATATTGTGACTTCTGGAGTATCTCAGAATGGCAGATCCCACTCAACACAGTTACCATTACATACACAAAAGGAATTTCACATTAAGACACTCCCCTAATCTTTCAGCTCTCAGCAGAATTACTTAAAGTACAAGATAAACTCATATATGTGCAAAGGAATGCTCCGGAATCAACCCAGTAGCTCTTTAATAACTATTGCTGGTGAGTAAAGCCAGCATTTAAAAGAACAGGGCAAAGTACAGCTACACTAATTCCTACTGTTTTCCACTTTGGAAGCATAAAGTTACACTCTGCAGGTGGTGTGCAGAACCATAACCACATACTTACACAGAATTGAAGAGGTAGGCTCGTCCCTGGCTTCCCTGGAAGGACTGCATTTAAAAAAAGAAAGAAATTGCACTTGTTAAACACAAAGTCCCTCCAAACAAAAAACCAAATAGTTCCAGAAGGGTATGTTAGTAAACATAAAATGATAATACAGATATAAACTATTTCAGGTCAATTACTTTATACCCGTTCTTTGTAGGAAAGTCTGGTCAGACAAGTTTTCACCTACATTAGATTTTTAGCAATGATTTAATTTTACTTTGTCAAGTGCTATTGCTCAAAATCAGACATCCATAATGCAAGCAAAACATAGTTTTTCCTACCCCTCTGCAAGATATCAATTCTCATTTTCCTAGACATCCTTCATGCTAATTGAAATAATCTGCTTTTAACTCAAAGGGAATTACTCCCATCTCCTGTCTTCCCCTGCTGCAGCCAAAAGATGATTTATTTCAATTTCATTGCATCATTTGATATAAGACCAGTGAAATTCTGGACCAAGCATAAAACCAGCATATTGCACTCAGGAAATGCATCTGATCAGTTTATAATTCACAGATAAGCTCAGCTTCATTTTAGTAAGACAACTGTTACCCTCAAATGCCTGACCCACAGGCATATGCTTTCAAATCTCTCACATTCCTGATGGATTATGGACAAATGATGACTGTTAGACTTTCTTGGCTGGATCTAAATTAATATTTTAGTTCAGAGCAGTAGCACAGTTGTGAATTAAAACCCCTAATCAGCCACACTTACTGGGGGCTGGTTTGGCTTGGGAAGCAGTTTCAGTGCCTGGAAACTGCACCCTTGATCCTTCTGAACCAACTAAACCAGCAGCTCTTGCATGCACTCAGCAATGTTAATGCAGACACAGACCTGAACCTGTGAGCAGGCTGTGAGATGTGGACATCCTGGGAGAACTTGTGAGCAGAGCAGAGCCAGCCACAGGTAAAACATTCAAAACAAAACAGACACATCACTGCTTTCATCTGGTTCCTTCTGCATTGAATTACCAAGTAATTTAGACACAGCCATTACTTCCCATTCAAACAGGATCACACTGGAACTGAGTTTTTCTTTTTTCTCTCTTCCATACTGAATTCCATTTTTAAAAAAAATCTGTAAACTGTCTTAATTTCTTTTTTCTTCCAGCCTTTCCATTCTCTAACCAACTTTCAAAGAAAATTAACTATTTTATCCATGATGCAGAGAAAGTACAATTGTTTTTAAGAATCCCTGTGGTTCTAGTGTTGAACATCACAGACCAACTTCTCAGAGGCCTGCATTAGATCAACATGGAAGGTTTTTGGAAGGAAAATATCAACCTGAATACTTTTGCATGGTTTTATCATCAGGCATAAAACCATAGGCAGAAGGTCCTTTCTGTAACAGATTCTTCTTCTGACATGTATTTAGTTACATCATTACAAGTCATTTGACACTAAAATAGGTATTTTGCTAGTCTACCAACTAGCAACACAACAGCAGTTAATTCTTGTCTTTTAATTACTCAGAACAGTTTGCCAAAAAAAAAAAAAACCAAACCAAACCTCGTAAAAGGAAAATGCATATAAATGAACCCTTTTTGATCAGTATTAACCAGATTATATACTGCAATAAAGAATGTTTAAAGAAATCCATGCCTCTGGACTACTCTAGGTAGCAATAGTGGCAGAGTAGTTACATCTAGCCCTTACGTACTTGCAAAATCTTGTATTAAGATGAGAAATTCTACTTAACAGTTTATGGCACTGCTATTTTATTATTTTAGCAACCATTTAAAAGAAGTATTGAGAGAACATATTACTGTTCTCCCCAACTACTTGAAGGGAGGTTGTAGCAAGATAGGGTCAGTCTCTTCTCTCACCTAACAAGTGACAAGACCAGAGGAAATGGCCTCAGGTTGCACCAGGGGAGGTTTAGGTTGGATACCAGGAAACATTTCTTCACCAAAAGGATTGTCAAGCATTGGAACAGGGCAGTGGTGGAGTCACCACAGACACAGATGTGGCACTTGGGAACATGGTTTGTGGTGGACTTGTCACTGTTGGGTTTGTGGTTGGACTTGATGACCTTACAAGTTTATTCCAACCTCAGTGCTTCTAAGGAGGTTCTAACTTTAGCAAAGACAAAAGAGAAAGTATTGTCTCCACCAGCCAGAACTGCAAGTCTTATTTTTCACCAGGCAAGGAAAACCAGATAGGCTGTGCAGGACAGTGAAAGCTGAAACTTCAGATGGGACTGACCCTGAAAAGGGGATACTTGGTTGAGGAGAGAGTCTGAACTGCTCTGCCAGAAAGTAATTTACCCTTACACCTGCCTTTAAAACAAACAAACAAAAACCCCACCAATAGTTCAGTTCTCCTGAGATACTTAAACACACATCACAAAACTGGCAGAATGGTGCAGACCTACAGTCTGCAGTCCCTACAGAATAACCAGGACTTTCTAGACTAGAGCCAGTAACAAACAGAGAATGCTTACTTGTGGGTGAAAACAAAAACTCTTCACATATATACTCTTAAAAACTGCCCACTAACAAATTAATAACTAGCCTGGGTAAAACATGCATTAATTTAGAGAAAACTACAGATGTGCAACTCCAAAATTTAAGAAAAAGCAAAGGAGACACTTTAAAAATCCTCTTAACTCAGTAAGAAGTAATCGTAAAACTAGAACTTCCTTGTTTCACATACCTGAAATTATTAAAAAGAACTTCCAAAGCTATGATGACCATGATATTTGCTTAAGCTATTGTAAAAATTCTTAAAATTAAAAAAGTGGCAGCCATTTCCCCTTGCTTTAAAAACTCCATGTTGTCAATTAGAATTCACAAATCCTTTTTCAAACTGCACCAAGAACTACTCTTTATTAATCATGTGCTAGTTTCTCTATTTATATGTAATTACACATGGCAATCATATACAAATTAATGTGGTGGGTAGGGTTTTTTTGTCTGGTCCTATATAATAATTTTTAAACTACTTATATGCCATACCTGAAGTTCCCCAGCAGGATGGGGAAGAAAAAAAGACTCCAGAACAAAATAAGAGTCAGGAGACCTTCTGAACAATCTTATGCAATTACTTCTGCCAAGTTTATGTTTAGTCTTGACTTAGTATCACCTAATAAAAGCTCTCCTTTGACCCTGCATTTTTCAAAATTAAGCAGAGGGCAGTAACAGGATGCCAAGAATAGCACAAAAAGCAGCTCTTCCCCTCTCTTCTTTCATAAGCTGAAAAAAAATTCAAGCCAAATGAAATAAAAACCACAGGTTGGAAAGCACTGCTTTAGTTGTTTTTCTTTTCCTAATATATTTTTAAAGATGACTTGACTTTTCTTGCACCCTTTGCTTTGTTGCTCTAGACATCTTGTACTCTCTTAGGTTTATTTTCCCACAGAAATAGCCATTACCTTCTAATCTTCAGGATTATCAAGGTAGAGTGGAGGGAGAAGCAACACAAAATCTTTTCCTGTGTCAGTGGCTCTAATAAGAAAGAGTGTTCACAAACATCTCACTGTAAAAAGCTCCTCCATTCCAGCCTTGCTTCTGTTCCCAGAGTATGACTGATTCATTTGATACCATCTTTTCTTACCTACACTCATGTTTAGAGGCTAAAGATTGTATTTACATGCCACAGAACACTTGTTTCCTTGCCCAGCTGCAAAGAGCAAGTTCCTCCATGTTTACATCACTCAGATAACTCAACAGGAACCTGCAGCAACTTGTGCAACTGCATTCTGGAACACAGAACACAGGTCCAGGCAACTCAGACTTCCCTTTAAAACCAGTGTCCAACCACACCATCTGTGTTTCACTGAGCACTGAATGGTCTGCAATCCAGCCATGCAGAACTCTTATACACCTACTGGAATAAAAGCACTGCAAAGATATCCATTTTTAAATTCCTATGCTTTTTAATTTTTATTATGAATCTCTTGTCAGCACTTGGCAGTCATAGCTTCTTATTCACATGAACAGCTGAGATTTTTTCCCCAAAAACTGTACTCAAACACCACAGAAAGGTATACATCTGGCACATATGCATTCTCCTAATCACAGAATATTAGTGTGTAGGGTTCCACCCACTAAAAGATGTAAGAAAGATTTTATTATCAGAGTTCTACTTTCTGATGCATCCTACTGCTAGAAATTAAAAGAGGACAACTCAGTTTGGCACTTGAGCTACTTGCTAAGCTTGTAACTTGGCTATAAACAGAATATTTTGCATAACCAGAAAAAAATTAATACTGAACATTTGTTTTTACCCACTAGGTTTCTCACACTCTGCACTGTATGATTCAGTTACACTGATATGAATTTTAAGAGACTGACAGGTTAAACGCCTTGTGTGTCAACTGCTCAAAGAAAATTAAAAAGTATTTTAAATGGCAGTGTCAAGGACTAACTGGCATAACTGTTCAAACCAGTCTCCAGACAAACTGCTCTTCAATAGAATAAACATCACCTATGCAAACACAAACTTTAACTTTGCAACATTCGTTCAGCACTCCCAAGATCACAAGCACTATACATAAATCAAAACTAAAGCACAATATTCTATTCAAACTGAGTCTTAAATATGTCTTACCCATTAGAGAGGAATTAGAACAGAATGGCAAGTGTGTTCATCAATAATGACTCACACCAACCAGGATTTTTTATTTAGAAGCTGGGCAATTTATCAGTTCAACTAATATCTGCAGTTGAACTTTAAACTTGCTATAAGGCTGATTTTTCATGGTCCTCAATTAATAATACTGGATTGATTTATGAGTTAACTTATTCCTTAGAAAATCCACATCTTACACCAGCTGCCCATTTATACAGAAGGATGTACAAGATCTATCATGTTTTCTTGTTTCAGCACAGCTGAAAGTATCTAGAATGTCTAACAGTTATCAGCAGTAATGTCCAACTGTGCTCACAAACTACAGTAAAGTCAACTGCAAGAATAGTTTGGAACTAGGATCTTTCCAAGTCATCTGACAGACCTCTGTCACCAGTGTATTACGTAGTAAATATATACATGCTTCACTTGCACGCTTGCACATACCTGCAGAATTAGGTATGATCTATGCTTGTAAATTAAACCCACCCTTACCTCTAGCGCCAGAATTAGCTGTTTGACCCAGGAGGAAAGGAAACAGCAGTCAAGCAGAACGTGTATTTACTGCCCTAAGGCACAGCTGAAGGCATGGGTGGGGGAAGGGATGCTACTGAAAAGCTTATGCCATCAATTATTCCCCACAGATGGGATTAGATTGCATGGCTAGAGATCATGCTCCACAGCAAATATCCCAGGAAACTGCCATCTTAGCATGTATTGGGGGCAAGCAGGGCTATTCTGAGCAAGTCACAGTGGCATTAACAGTGTCTGCAAGCTACTCAAAACACAGAAATAAAATATTAAAGAATGAAAATGAAAGAAGTCCATAGGTTTTTGTTCAGTTTCATTTCCTTGAGTTTCCTTTCATTTGCTGGAGTTCCCTTTACAAGCTAAGATAGATAAAGCTGAATCACTTCTCTGAACAAATAAGCACATTGGGGAAATACAGAAAATCGTATTTGTAGGGGCAGGATTCCTAAAGTAAACCAGAAACACAAGGGCTCTGATGTCTGAAATTATCTCCTCAGCAAGATGCATCACAGATTGTAAGGATATCCTCTCACTTCAAGACTTGCAACATAAATTCAGAAAACTGAATTCAACACAAGCTACAGACAAAAAAAATTATCGGGGGAAAAAAACCCCACATTTGTTCCATTTGGTATTTCCCTCACATCCAATTCCTTGATAATGCAGACCACCAGACATGCTGCTACTCAGCTGCTTCCTAGGCAAGTTCTAGAAGACTCCTTGATTTTTTTTTTTTAAGTTCACTTCCATTCACTTATTTACTGAATTGAATAAAGCATGTTAAAAAGTTTGATATGTAGAGAATAACCTTAAAAAATTCTACCCCAAAACCTGCATGCCTGCAAACCTGGCAAATGGTATTTCCTCAAAGTGAAGACTTTGTCAGGCAGGACAAGTTATCTTGACCCATGCAGCATCTTGAATAGATTTCACAAATAATTATATCAAAATACGCAGAGTAGAACACTTCCCTGGCACTTTCCAACTCCTTTAAGCTTTCAAATCTATTCTTGGATGTTTTCCAAAGATTACCTCTCTTTCAAAAAGTAGATTCTTCCCCCAGAAGAAAAAAATGAACCCAGAAAACTAGAAGCCTCCTGGGGAAAAAAATTATCACCAGAATATTTATGAAAATGAAAACGTCCTTCAAGCATACATAAAACAGGCCCAACTATGTTTCCAAATACTCATTGTATCATAAGCAAAGGAGGATTACAAATTGAACCAAGCTAAGCACAGCATATTTACTTAAAGACAATAAACCCTTTAAAAAATTCCTCTTGATCTCATCAGTTAAGCAGTGGGGGACAGAACCACAGATTGCTAAGCAAGGCTAAAAATGTTTTTGCATCTATTTAGACTGAAGACTCTTCCTTCTCATCAATAATAGAAGAATAATCATACTGAAAGCCTTGGAGAACTAAATTTAACCACCAAGATCATTCTTTCACCCACAAGTGAAAGAAGGGTGCAAGGATTTCCCAGTGCAGTCAATGACAGTTACATATATATATATATATATATGTGTGCGTGTGTGTATTTCTTTACATAGAACTCATTCTTGAAAATATTGACACATCTAGTCTTCTCTGTGACTTCACATGACTTTTTCCCCCTCTGGTCAGATATGCTTTGCAATGAATGAGACAGAAGAAAGTGACAGTATTTATACAGACATTTATACAAAATAATCCAAATTCTCTCCATTCCCAGAATTAAGGCACACTGTAAAATGTTTCAACAATCTTTCAAGCAGGTCAACCTTGAGTAACAAAACATTATCCTTTGCAGTATGTCCACTAGGTTCCAAGATTTCTATTAAGTATTTTGTACTTTTTTTGTAATTTGTTGGATCATACCTGAAGTTCTACGCAACTACTGGAACGTAGTAGGTACAAGCCATTCTCAAGTGCTTTGGGATTTATGCTCTTCAAGTAACATTTGTCTCCTATAAAATTAACTGCTCCTAATAATCACTGCACATTTCCTACTATTACATAACAAATCAAAAGAAAGCTCTTTCAGTTAGGCCTTTCACAAAACTTATTCCAGAATTGCTCCAAGAGCAGCAAATATGTAACATTTTATTCAGGCCACACAAGTGGCCACCTCCCCTTTACTTCAAGGAGTCTTGTAGAAGTTATCTCAAAATTAAATTATGTTTGGATTCTTTTAATTATTATTAACATAGACTGTTTATATATATATATATACACATATACATATTTATATATATACACACATATACTGTTTAATAGCACTTTTTATGTGCTATTTGAACATCTTAAATCCATGAAGTGCCTCCTATGGTATCAATTCTAAATCCACTAAGTGCTTCCTATGGCATCAGCTCCTTGCCTTACTCTTACATTAAGAGCTGTGGTTGTTTGCTCATAGTTTACTTCTCTTCTGTGCCTGCAGTCATGGTAGGGTATGATTCTAAAAATATTTGCCTCTTTAAAGAAATTTTTAAAAGCCATAGATTCTTCCCTGTCTTGTGAACATAGTCCAGTGTAGTGATGACTGGTTTATTCCTTCTCATAGCAAATAATATTTTAACATCCACTTTGAAGTCTTCACCAAAGAAAGAGAAAATCCAGCACTCACAGACCTGTTAGCAATGCATTCAGTCATGCCTAAGATGCACCTGACACCACTTCAAACTTACTTCAATTAAATGTCACCTAGTTTATTAGCTCTCTGACTGTGTATCCTTCAAATTAATGGTTTCCCCGAGATAACTTGGAGAGTTATAAATTTTTATGGCAAGTGTTCATATATGTGTGCATGTGTCCAGCTGTACAGACTAATGTTTGTCATTCTCTACTGCCAATGACCTCCCAGTTTGGGGCTCCTAATCTCAACCAGTCTTCTTCCCACACCTTCCCCAAGTTCCTTCCCAGCTGCAGAAAACACAAGGTTCTTACAGAGTGAAAACCTCTAGAAATGTATGTTTTAACCACTAATATCAAGTTGATTTCAACACTGGGCAACACACAGAGCCCTTTCACAGCTGCAGAGAAAACTAAAACCACAACTGAATTCACTTGAGCAGGTAACACATTTTTGTCCCGTCTCATTAATCTGCGTTCTTTCTTCTAAGCCATTGCCAAGACTCTTGGTTGCCATTTTATCACCAGCAAGGGCACAAGAAAAAGAGAGCTTTGTGATTCATTCCAGGGCGAGAAAGAGATCCTGCTGCTCAAACAGAACAGAAATAAAATGAAAAGGTGATTCGTGTATGCTGCCACCCTTGTCAGACAACTGACATCAACAGTTCTCAAAAGCAGAAGAATTGCAAATCTGTATTGAAGTCAGGTATTCTGAGGATCAGAATCAAAGGGATGATTGACAGACACATGCAGCACTTTTTGCTTTTCCATGACAGACCAACATTTAAGAGAAACACCACTCATTTCACAGTACAGCTTATCTTTTCAGCTTCAAGTCAAAAAACATTACAGTGTCAGGTGTAATAAATCCTTATACCACATTAGAAAGCCAGTTGGAGCTGCTTTAAATTAGAAGTGCACCATATATTTTGGTTCATTTTTCCTGACCCCACACAAGGAAGAAAATCACCATGTACACAGGAAAGATGGGGTGAGGGACAACCCCCAAAGGAAGCAGCTATAGCCAGGCATGAAATAAATACTGTTTGCCTTTATCTGCTGCAGAGGACCTGTGGCACTGGGGTTCTGGACTGAGATGGTACAGGAAGCATTTGGAAGAAAGCAATAATCTGCAACCAAAAATTGTATTTAGAGAATGTAACACAGAGCTTCAGCTTTGAACTAGGCCCTCAAAGTAAGGCAGCAGGGGGAAATCAGGTTGAACAGTCTAAGACTACTCCATCAATAAATCCAAACCAGCCCAGGAACCACACTGCTCTTAGTTAACTTTACATGGTTTAGAATCAACTTGCTACACTTCAGGTTGGTTTGTGCTTGTTTGGGGTTTTTTTCCTGCATTCTGAGTAGTTACAGTAACCAGGATTCTAGATATGTTAAAAAAACGGTATCTCTCACTGACCTAAGTTCATTGCACATAATGCGCCTCAATGAAGGCACTTCAAGAGTTCAGAAAAAAAACAATCAAACTGTATTTGCACTCCCCACCCTCCCCAGGGCCAGCTGTACTTATTTTTAATGATCCAAGTCTATCTATTGCTTTGCAGTTGTTTCCATCAGAAGAACTTCTCCAGTGTTGGATTGTGTAAAGCTTCAGCCTAAGGAGGATGGGTTTTCCAAAGCTATGTCCCAAATACAAGTACAATAGATGACAAATGTTCTTTTTATTTCAAAAAACATACAAAAAAATATATCTCACATTTAAATGCATTTCTCTTTTACCATACAGATTTAGACAATAAAATACGGTTAAGAAATCTTAAATTGACAAAATATGGATCAGCTGTCAAATAAGCATATGGTCAACCTGCAAGTACAAATACTTTTTTAACGTGTCTTCACCAAAAATTAAGGAAGCCAGAAATAAAGCAGACTCCACCTCTAACACCCTTCCCAACACCATCAGAAACAACTTAGAAGTAATTACTTGTATTCACTATAGATTTTTTGAAGAGTCCTCTAACAATCAAATTTTCAATTCAAAGAAAACATAAGGTTTGAAATTATTTATGAAGCTGTAAGATGAACATATGATTTGCTTAACATATTCAAAGTATTCTGTTGACCAAAGCTCCCAAACCCCTGGAGAAAACCGGCTATGTGGCAACTGTGGCAGCTTAGCTGACATGCAAAAAATCTAAGTCCACAAAAAGAAGAGCTTCCTATTAAGTATGTGTTGGATTGCATTTTCTCAATGAATTAATACATCTCGAGACACAGCAAAAAAATTTCTTTCTTCCTGTAGGTATCTACAACCTGAAGTTCTGGAAAGATGAACCCCTCCCAGTATTTTTTGGCCCAGAACACAAAGTGAATAATGTAACTATGAGTGCTTGCAATTTAGAATCCAGTGGTGCCAAAAAGGCCTCTTAGATTCTGAAATCAACATGGAAAAAAATTAAATTCAAGTAAAAGGAAAAAACTGTATGGGGAAAACCCATTATTTCCTGATAGCCCCTGGATAAACAAGCAGGTATACTTTCTCCTCACCCAAAGAAAACCTAAATTCAGAAGCAGCAGCATTCTCAACTCCTCCCATCTCTTCAGCACCAAAGAGCAGCATCACCTTAGTGCTGCTGAACACACAAATATACAGGAGCAACAGAGAGAACTTTTAGTGGCAAACCCTTTATAACTAACTTTATTTGACAAAGTACTTATATAGAGAACATTTTGTATTAAAAAGTTTGAAAAGCAACTGAAGTGTTTTCTCCAGGACAGTATAAAGAGTAATTTAATCAGGAGTTTGTTTGAAGCAAAGAATGAATCAGTCTGTCAAGTATTTATCCCAAACTTCAAGCTTTCCTACATATTTCATACATCACAAGTCTTGGTTTCTTCTAGCAACAGGGAAGAAGGGCAGGCCTAGCCTGTTTCAAGGTTCCACCTACTCTCTAAGCTTACACAGTCCAACTATTCTGAACATCTCTGGCTAATCATATTCCTCAGGAGCTGGTAGACAGCAAAAGTGTGTTTACAGATTCCATAACAGAAGCGGGACACTCTGGAAACAGACAGTTTTGTGACCTTCAGTCCAAGAGAGTCAAAAATAATCTGTCTGGAATAACCATAACCAGAATAATTTCCCTACCCAGTGATCCATGCTTTCGTCTGACAGTTTTCCTTAGCTGACTTTTCAGATACAACAGCTCACAAACAGTACCCACCTGACAGCAGACACAGGTTGTTAACATGGGGAATATATTAGATTAACCTTTATGTCACATTCGGAAGTTTCCAGAATATATCCAGTTCTCAGTACACAACATGTATGACCCGAGCGTGAACCCAGGAAAGATACTCTGAAGTACGCATCAATTTGCATCCCTTATCTACTGGGAGTGGTGTCACAGTGACAACCATTTTGGTTAAGAAATAATTCATGAGGTCTCTAAAGAAACCACTTGCCTTGGAGATCAATTCATCGTGATTGGCGAGATGGGCTCTGCAGTGGATACAGCTGTAGGTTCGATGGCAGTTTGGCAGGTAAGCCTGGAACGTTTTTGATTTTGTCATTTTTACCATCTCTGCTGGTGGCTCCTCACTCAGCTCAGGGCTGGCACTTGAAGAATTACAACTTTGCTGAACTCGCTGACAAAAGAAACACTGGAATATGCAAGCAAAAGCCGTTGTTGTTCTGGAGTGTGTGTGGCACTTTCCACACAAATGACAGAAGAGAAACAGTCACAACCTGTAGGTGAAAAGAGCAGAACAATTAGCAGCTTACAACAAGACCAGAGTTAACTTGTTATTCAGCAAGTCCAGCCATAAAGCAAAGCGTTATTTGGAGCAAATGCCTGGCTGCACTACAGGCCCCTTTTTCTAAGGGGCTGCGCAGTTCAAGTTCCATTCAACACAGCAAAAAGCAGTTCTGTTCCACTAATGGCTTCTACTCCATCACACTTCTAATGAGGGACGAGAGTCAAACAGTTCTCCATGAAACACAAGCACTTTCTACATTATACCAGGTGTACTCTTTAAGACATCCATGCAGAAAATCACACTAAAAATGTAGGGAATATGAGAAAGTTAATTGTTTTTTAAGTTCTAGTGGTCAGTTCCAATATAGCAAGCAACAAGGCATTGTGGAAAACACTTGCTCTGTCCAACAGCAAATATATTTTATAAATTTGCACTTCAGTTTTCAGCAAAAATCTTGCAGTATCACATCTGGCTTTGAGTCAAATACCAAGTAAAATGCTGCCACCCTATTCAGGGATCCGTGTCTACTCCTCTTTCAAGCTCTGCAGAATTATGCCTTCAGGCAAAGACCTTCTTGACTGGTGTCCTGATCAAAGCTAATTAGGTACTTCCTCACTGTACCTCAGAATAGCCTTAATAGAAGCTACCAAATCCACAATCTGATACTGAAGCTAAATTCTGCAGAGAGAACACCCAACTGCATCCTTAATCCTCAGAGTGCATTTCAGAGACATTACATGTCAGAGCATGCCAGACCCTCCTGCTATGCTGGAAAACAAACTTTTTTAGTTTGCCTGAAAACGAAACAGATTCTAAACACTGGTAACATCTACGGGTCTGTCAGAGGCCAGCAGTTCCCAGGCTATGCATGCACCGTGCTAATGAGCACTGCGAACACTGCACAGTCACTTATGTCCTCGGCTGTCAGGTGACTGCCAGAGTAGGTCAATAGCACAAACAGAAATGAGAGACAATATAAGGAATTTACAGTATGTTGATCCAGCTAAGAGCATGCAAATGACTTATCACAGTTGTAAACTGTGTGCAGGGCAGCACTAACCACTCTTCCAGCAGTAGGATAGTGGTAATACAGCTACAGCAGATAATGAAAGCCACATAAATTAAAGACCGTTTATAGGAAGCAGTCACTGTGCTTCAAAAGAAGCCTTGAGAAAGCAATCTGCACAGCAGGCCCAGCACATGAGACAACCAGAGCAAAACTTAAAGGGTTTCGGTTTAAATATATTTTTTTAATTCTAAGCAGAAGAAAACTCAAACTACTGAAGAACGTGCTATAAGAATTTCTTACACAAAGAATTGCAAGGGCAGAGATAAGCCACAAACAAAACACGTAACACAACACAGGCAATCCAAAAAAATAAACAATCAGAACAACCTGTCATCCAAAGCATGGGTCTACACATGAGACTGATTGGGAAAACATTTGATAAGGAATATATTTATATGTTTGAAGTATTAATCTATTTGGCATGAAGAGCAGGACTTAAATATTAATAGTAATTTAAACAAATATTATATACTTTGTGTCCCAAGATAATTTAATTACAACTGCACAAGGAAGAATAATTACATTATTTGCAGAAAATAGCTTGCTCTTGTAGAACAACTAGATACAAAGCCACATTTATTAGAAATAAGATATACAAGAAAAATAACCTAAGAACATGAGGTTCCCATTAAATTCCCTGTTTGAACTCGATGTTAGATACAGATCCTGTGTAGGTTCACAGAAACAGACAAACCCAGAAAAAAACAAGGTTTCAGAATGAAAGGCAGCACATGCTAAGGCATTTTAACTTTGGCTTAAATTAAACCCTTTCCACCAGTAATTGAAACACGAGTTCAATCCCTGCAAAAGTTCAGTAGGTGTAAATGTGGCACTTGGGGATGTGGGTTAGTGGTGGCCTTGGCAGTTCTGGGTTAATGGTTGAACTCGATGACCTTAGAGGTCTTTTCTAACCTTAACAATTCTGTGATCCTGAACGTAAAAGGAAAGTATTTTTCTTCAAGGCATTCCTAGAAGTGTTTTAAATTCACACTTCTAAAGGCAATCCGGACTCTTCCAGATTCAATGTACCAGGTTCTTCAACTACAGAAATTAAAGTAACTCCAAAGCTCATTTGGCAATACTGTATTTGATATTGCTCTCTTCAAAAAGACGACTGTTTGATATACACCATAGGAACCACGGACTTGTTGTGCCGTTAAAGGCGCAATTCAAAACAAACCATTTCCTAGCTCGCTCTAACAATGGTAAATAAATCCAGTCTCACTTCCCTCTCATAGTTACGAGCAGTTCCTCGGGCTGCTGCTCATTATTCCCCACAGAAGAGATTAAAAACCTGCACCAGCTATTTCTCTCATTCTTTCTCAAAGCCCGTGCTTTGGTCCTGCGCAGACACAGGTGTGTCTCCTGAAGCTCTACTTGTGTTCGCACCTACCAGTTCAGCGCCCAGGGGCTGTCCCGGCCGCCGGAGCCGGGCACGGCGATCTCCGCCCTCCTCGCCGGGGCTGCCCCGCCACGGCCGCCCCCGAGCTCCGAACTCCCCCCGGGGCGGGCGAGCAGCGGCCCCGTCCCCGCCGCCCGTGACGTCACCGGGGCGGGGCGCGGGGCGGCCAATGGGGCGGGGCAGCCCCGCCCCGCGCGGGTCCCGGATGTGTAAACAAACACCCCGATAAGCGTGGCGGGGGGCGGGGGGGAGGCGGCCCCGCACGGGCCCCGCGCCGCCGGCCGAGCAGCGGCTGCCTGCCGCGCGTGGGACGGCAGGGGACGTGTCAGGAACCGGCCTGCGGGGCTCCAAGGAAGGAGCGACACTGAAATACGCTTAAAGAGTCTTTGGGCAGCTGCACAAAGCCGGACACACAGCCTGTGCATGTATTGTCAGTAACCTGCGGTGAGCTTACTCCAGCAAGGAAAAAAATCTCCAAGTTAAAGACTAAGCCACAGGAGTCTCGTTTTCACCTTTGCATACTGGGAAATAACAGGAGAAAAGAAGCGCGGAGAAAGTTACCGACTGACACCCCGCTCCCCCGCCGGGAGGGAGCCGCTGGCCGTGCGCCTTTAAGCCGTTTCCTCTCTCACGCCGGAGCACGAAGCTGCCGCGGCGGGTGACGCCGCTGCCTTTTCTCTCCCCACCGCAGCGATGCCCGCAGGACAGTGGCTCGTTCCCCCCTCTACCCGCCGGTACGGCCGCGCGGCCACCCGAACACGGCCCCGCGCTGCTCCGGCCACCGGCCCCGCGCAGGGACCCACCGTGCCCGGCCCGCGCGGCGCGGGGGAGAGCGTGGGGGATCCCACCGGCCCCCGGCTCGCCGAGCCCTGCCTCGCCCCCCCTCAATTATGTAAATCGCCCTTACCCGCCCCGCACCGAGGAGGCTGCGGGCACACAGCGCTGCCGTCATTTCCAGGCGCTATAAATAGCGCCCAAGCCTCCTCCCGCCAGCAAAGTTGCCTCAGCGGCCCCGCGCACACGGGAGACCGCGGGCCCCCCCGGCCGGGGCGCAGCACGGGGCTCCTCTAGCAGCCACCTTCCGCCCATTCCCCCCCCCGCCCCGTTCCAAAAAAATAAATCCCAGTACACGGAAGAGGGGCCGCTTCTCGCCCGCTCGGTACTCACCGCTGCGCCGCGCCGACTCCGCTCCCAGCCCGGGCTGCCGAGCAGCCCCCGGGCCCGTCTCCCTTAGGGGGCACGGGTAGGAGGGGAGGCGGGACCCCCGGTCCTCGCGCGGCGGGCAGCGAGAGCTCCGCGCCGGGCCTTCACCGAAAAACAAAGAGGGGGGATCAGGGGAAGGGGGGGGGGAGGGGGGACACGACGGCTTCCCTCGCCTCGAAGGTACCGTCTCGGCAGCGGCCGCCGGGAGGTCATAGACGGGGGCCGGGCGCGCGTGTGCCGCGCTGAGGGCCGAGGAGCGGCCGAGGCATCGTGCCGTGCCCGTGCCGAGCGCTCCACCCGGGCTCCCGCTCCCGCCGCCGCCGCCGCCTTTGTTTTGCTTTGCCCCGGCCCGGCGGCGCAGCGCCCGTTAAACGCGCTCCCCCCGCCGCCGCCAGCCAATCCCCGCGCGCCCTCGCGCGCGCGCGTCCCCCGCGCCCGGCCCCGCCCCTCCCGGGGGGCGGGCAGAAGTGGCGCGCGCCCCTCCCCTCCTTTGCCCCCGGCTTTGTGGAGGCGGGAACGGGCTCGCGGCGGGGGGCGGGGCCAGCGGGCTCGCGAGGGGCGCGCCGGGGGCGTTGGCTCCGCCCCGCCTGGCTCCGCCCCCCGCCGGCCGCGGCGCGCGCGGCGGGGCGGGGTGAGCGCGCGTGCCGCTGGGCGCGTGCCGCGAGCGCCCCCTTCGCCTTCGTCCCCCACCCCCGGCGGGGTCGGGCGCGCGGCGGCGCGCGGCGGGAAACGGGCGGCGCGCGCCCACCGAGGGCTGAGGCGGGCCCGGCCCTGAGGGGGAGAAGCGGCGGGACGGGAGCGGGAACGGAACGAACGCGAGGTAATAAAGCCCCTGCCGAAGCAGCCGGCTCGGTTTACGGTTTCATCGCCGGGTGCGGTTTCCACGTGAAGGCGCTGCGGTCGGCAACGTCGGATTGCTCAGAGTTTGTTTTCACACCAGAAAGTATTTGTCCTCCGCGTTTCTGCAGGAACTAGTTAAAACCCTGGGAGGTGGCACTGGTCTGGTAAAACTTGAGTGCTGTAGAAAAAACATTGAGGAAAAGAAAGCCAGTTGGAGGCTGAAAGAGAAGTAGGGTCGGTTGGAGCACTTGATTCCAGAGAGTTTGGGAAAAGCTTATCCCTTATAAAGAAAAAATACCTAGGTTTTATGGTGCAAAAGAACAATTTTCAACACTAGGGTACCAAAACACAGCTCACATACAAGTAGTTTCCCAAGTATTTGAGGCCTGTTGGCAATGATCGTGTTTTTCTTTAAAAAGTCAATAAAAGCCAGCCCCTGGTTTATTTTGGCTGTACCCTTCTATTTCCACAGACGAAGAGTGCAGGGACACAAACTGCTGGAGCCTGTGATGAAGTTGTCATTTACACTGTGCCCCCAGGCAGGGCTCTGCTGCCATGCTATGAACACACACCATCAATAACATTTGTCGCTTCCTCTTCTTGTCAGTCCGGACATATTTTTCTTTTTTTCTAATCTTTATCAAGTGGTTTGTTTTCTTTACCCAAGGGGCTCTGGTACTTTGCAGAATACTTAGAGAGAGGGAATCCATTACAATACAGCTAGTGGCTATGATCAATAAACCATGTGCTAGTTGATTTTATTCTGCCTATCCATTTTTTAATATAATTCACATGTTTATGTGGGGGTTTTGTCATATCCTTCTTCCTTCTTAATGGCAAATTAACAGCCAGTCTTGAACAGTACAAGAAAGCCACGCTTGCACAGTAAAGAGGAAATATACTTTGTTGAAACAGCAGGAAACAAAAATCTGTGAGAGTATTTCCAGTAGGGCTTTTATTGCAATTTTCCCATCATCTCTCCAGCTCTGGTGCTGGTAGCTGTAGTCTTGTAAAAACAGGAGAAAGGTGATAATCCCTTGGATTTACTTAGCTACACTTCAGAGTGCACCAAATCCAGCTTCCTAATCCAGTTCCCAAAAGATGAGTTAGATGAGGCAAATGCTAAAGACAAACAAGATAATAATTGGAACAGAAAAAGAAGCAGGGATGTAGCATCGTTTGATAGAGAAATTACATTTAATCTGATACATTGCATATTCAGCAGTGAGGAGAAAGTCATGGTACAAAAAGTGTTGATCTCTGCATTGTCCTTCCAACCCTCGCAGGAAGGTGTCACTCCAGCTAAGCCATGACTGACACCTCTCGACTGACTAAAAGCAGAGGGGTGTCAGCCATGGCTTACATGGCCTGGCATCTCCCTGGTTCACTGGAACTGGTGGCAAAGCTCCCACACGACCCACAGCCCCTGGCCCTCCAAGGCTGCACAGGCTCCTGGTGCTGAAGTGCAGCAAATGCTGCCATACCCCTCATGCTCTCGGAAGTCCTGATGATGCTCTGATTCAGTACAAACTCAAAGTAGCACAGACCTGGCACTGTTAGTGTGGCTGTGTCTGCTTTTCTATGGGTATGAACATAACATCAGGGTTCTCTCTTCTGTTTACCTCAAGAGACCTGCTGTGATCTTGGTTTAGGTGTTAGGAATTGATAAGGTTACACAGAATTGGGAGTTAAAGTCTACGTGAGGAATAAAAAAATAACCAGCAGTCCAGTTGGAATGTAGAAATGACTCCTTTTCAGAGATAACAAGATGGACAAGAGGGAGAAAAAAGTGTCTGTCATTCAGCAAGGACAGCAAAGGATCCTGAGAGCTGAACAGTGTTTCCATTGTTTTAACACAAGCTCCACTTCTCTACTGAAAGATCCAAATGACAAGGACACTGAGGGTTTCTTTCTTTTCACTGTTTGTTTCCCTAGTAACAAATATACAAGCTGCACTGTTAGATATCATCCTTTTCTCTTTCTTTTTTCTTTTTTTTTTTCTTTTAAGATAAAGACATCTCAAGGATGTATTCAGTGCTTTCAATGGTAGCAGGTTAAGGTTGCGTGTACAAATGGACCTCTGATACAGCGTGATGTACTTGAGAGCACTGCATGTAGTCAGTGGCTGAGACAGTGAAATAACTTTAAAAACATGGAAGAAAAATGCTTGCATCTCAATGTCTGGATCATTACTTCCTTTGCTTCTTCAGGATCTGTTAAATCTCAAAGGTTTGGAGAATTTAACCAAATTTTTAAATCAATTGGTCGTAGAATTTCAACCTCTAGATTCTCTGTGTTAGCTGAAAGAAAATCACTGAAAGAAGGAAAACCTAATTTTTAAAAAACTAATTTAACTACTTTCCTATATGTTTGCCGTAAATGCAAGCTTAGTAATGAGAAACAAAATATCTGATCTTATCTTCTCAGTTACTCAGGTTTATAACGTTGTGTTTTCCAAAGTTCTCCAAGGAAAAGAAAAAGGCATCTTTTTTCTCAGGATATAGCAGCAACTGGTCTAAAGAGTGTAATGTAGAAATAACTGACAAAATTAATATCAAACTTCTGATCATATGATATGAAAATACAACATTATGCATTAATTGTAAACCAGCTTGTTGCTAGGTCATAAATTACACTGATATTTGTCGCCATGTATTTTAGTTGTTTGTCTGGAACTGCCTGTGTAGGGAGGTTTCAGGTGAACAAATAACTTAGGATCCTTTCGTTTGGGATGCTTTCTGAAATCAGTAGAAGTATTAAATTGTACCACTTATGCTGACATAAAACCTGCAAACCCCGAAAACATGTGCAGTGAAGCTGCATCTTCAGTGGATCAGGGAATATCAAGTGATGTGATCAGCTGTCCTGAGACATTTTGATGTTTCAAGCTATTCTCAAGTGGAGAATAGGCAGAGGAATTTGTTTGGGGGCTATGAATCAAACAAATCTGTATCATGATTTTTATGTGATGTAGACATCTGTTCATATACATATAAATGGATGTGATGTGGAAAAAATTCAGAATCACCCAGAGCTCCAGATACCTAATTTAGGAGAGTATATGTTCTCTCTATTAAAGGGGTGAAATATACACCACTGGAGGGCAATTTGTCATCTGCAAAATCTGAATTGCTCTGTTTATGCCCACCATCACTGTGGAAAATCTACTTTATCTCTTGTGTGACTTTTGAAATAGCAAACCCATATGTTAATTAAACTTTTCTAATATTCAGACTGACAGATATACAAGTGTCCTACCTAGAGCAGAGAAGTTTGCCAGGGAATGAGCCAGCACACATGCCCTTCAAGCCTCAGCATGCTTTAGTAGCTAGGTTAAATGTTATTATTTTTTTTCCTCTGAATTTGTTTTTTTAATAACTTAATATTCACTTTCAGTAGAAAATCTAGACCTTTCTCTACATGGTAACAGTAAGAGCTGAGTTTTGGTTTATACTTCTTTTTGGTCTTTAAACAAAAATATTAGGCCAACAAAAGAATCATCATGCTATAAGCACAGTAATGAAAATGGTGATCATAAGAACAAATGACAGCTGTATTTATTGTTGAAATTTGGTTTTTTGTACTAACCAAGCTGTGGAGAGATGAAGTTTTGTCTGTCCTCAAAAGCAGAGGCAACTGTGACCAGGTTGTGTAAGTGGGGAAACCTGCAACTGGTTGTGTCTGCTTCTCCTGATGGCTTTGGTTGTTGGCTTTGCAGAAAGTCTGTCAGGAGACTCAAGAGCAGAACAGACAATTGCAGTGTGTAAATACATGTGTGTATCTCTAAAACTTGCAACACTGTTTTTCTAATGTGCGACTTTGTTCCTTTTGTGCTCATATCTGGCACAATCGATTACAAGCCCTGGAACTGCAGGATTCACAGGTCAGGACCCAAAGGTGAGATACAGTAGAAATGAAGTCCTAAAAGTGGGTGAAGTCCAAACACAAGTGTTTTGACTCCTCTAATATGCTTTAGACTATTACAAGAGAAGATTTAGGACCAAAAAGCCGTGCTAAAAATATACATATACATATCTACATTTTTAATTAAAACTGTAGATATAAGCAATGATACGAGCTGTACATTATATCTCTGAGTTCTAACTCTCAAATTCCACACCTTAGTGTCTATGGGCAATTTACCTCAGGCATCTGTTTATGGGAAATAAGCATAAGCATTTTATGTATCAAATACAGACTCATTCTGATAGTTAACATTGTGAAAGGATACTAGAGATGGAAAACAGGATGAAAATGGTGGGCAGTCTTTACATTTGTCTGCAACCTGTTTCAGAATTCAGTATTTGGATTTAATTTCTGATGATGAAAGTGCACTGGTATAAATGACTGAACTGGACAAAATCTGTCAGCAAACTAGAGTCCTAGCCTGTTAGCTCTGTAACTTCCCCTTCATCTCTGAAAAAGAAGCAGTAGTTCTTTTAAGATATCTCAAGCTTCTTTGCAAGGGGTGATGTCTAGATCATCTCCAGAGACTGAAAAGACAGAATTGTTCTGAATCCCTCCCTGATAGTGGCTGTGTGGTTCTGAATGCAGAGATGGCTGGAGGGTGTGCCTCCAGCATGAAGCATTGAGATTGTAGACAAGGATCAGACTGCACTTTACTAGGAAACTGGAAACAGCATCATCAGTTTTCCAGCTGTTCACTCCTGGTAAGTAAATTACACAGTACAGTGGAATATTTAGCATGCAAACAGGAGTGGCAGCACAGTAAACGAGCACTACAACACGTAGAAACTAATTGCACTTGATGAGTACCATAGCATTTAAATCACAAAATCAGATGCTAGCAGGGATTGTCGGTATTTAGCAGAAGAGAAAGCAGATGTGTCTTTCTGAGGCAAAAGGAAAAGGTAGTAGAACAAAGAGAACTACTTAAGCTTTTCAATATATACATACATTTTTAAAACTCCACCTTAGTGTAGGATTGTCATCTATTTCATGCAGCTATCGACTCCTTGGCTGATTGTTGGCCAGCTGTTGCTTATCTGGGAAGTTAAACTTGTGTTTTGTGAGCCGCAGAAAAGCAGAGATTAAATTTCTGTTTATGTGTGTTTTGCAAAAACACATTCTGCTTATGCTTGCCTGTATATGCAAAACAGTTGGCTAGAGGCAGGGATTCAAGCTTTTTTGTGTTGGAATTGTTCAGTTTCCTTTTTTTTCCTTTCTTCTAAGAGATGTGTTTCTCATCTCAAAACCTAGACTTATATTCCATCTTCATTTTCTATCCTGCCCAGATTAGGGCATCCAGCACAAGCATATTCTGTAATTTCACAGATAAATAGAGACAGGGGATTACTGTAATCATGTGGTACAACTCACTGCAGGACAGAAGCCATGTGACTGGTGATATTACTTGTCATTTAAACCAGAACATCCCTTAGGGAAACATCCTAAAACATCCTGTCTCTACAAATTGTTAATTCCTCGTTCCAGTCATTAATTACTCTCATTGACAGATACATATATCTTATTTCTCCCTTTAATGTGTTTAATTTTACCTTTCCATTGCTGTTTCATCCATCTGTGTAAGATGAAGGAGACAATAGGACTCACTATAGATATAAGAGCATCCTTTTAAGTAATAGCGTTTTATAAAGCACATTTTTCAAGTTCTAAGTTGTTTCTCTATCTCTTCTTAGATCCTTTTCCAAGGTATCAAATGATTTCTTGAGCTGTGGATTCCAGCAGTGATTTTTGTCCCTGTCAAGCATGGGACTGTCCTTTTCCTATTTAGATAGTCAGATGATCTTATCTATCTGTTCAATTAATTGCCAGTTCAATTGATTCTTCACTGGGATCCCCGAAGGCATTTCAGAATTGCTGTTCCCACTTCAAAACTAGGAAATAATAAGGGGCAAGCAAACCCAAAGTTAGCTAATTGATGGTAAAAACATTTTCAGCTTGTTAGTGTTTTCTTGTGAATCAGGCAAGACATACCATACAAATTAAAAGCTTGGCCACATTCAGAAGGCACCTGTTATCAACAATGACCAGCAGGTCACCTGGAGTTTTTCATAGAAGGTGAATTTCATTTCAGAGGTGAATTACAGGTTTCCATAGCAAAGCAATACTCTAGGAAAAATTATATCAAAACAGATTTTGATTAGGATTGACTTCCTGTGGTAGCCAGCCCACTGTTTACAGAGCAAAATGCAACAGGGCATCAAATTATTCTCTGGAACTCTATGAAGATAGATATTATTAAAGAGCTGATTCCTTTTGCAAAGTTGAGATAAATATACAAAGTAAAGAGTAATGTTGGCCATGAAAATTTTCTGAGAAGGACAAAAATAAAAGCTTTTATTGTAATTAATATGAGTCTAGTGTAACTTTGAAACTGAGTGAGAAGGAGACAAGAGAAGAACAGTAATAAGAAAAAAACATAGATGTTCTGTGACTATGAGAGCACAGGGATGTACACTGTAACTTGACACTTGACGTATTCTTTTTAGTAACTTATCTAAAAAGTGTCTACAAAGATTGCTGGAAGGAGAACATACAAAGCAACCCCTGTCTTCCTATCCTTCACACTAGGACTTTTAAATTCACTGTAACAACTGCTAGAGCTGCCTCTGCTGATTTATTACTTGTATTGATGCACCTGATTCTGTAAGATTAACTCAAAGGCCTTATTTGCCACCCTGTAATTTTCTCCCTCCTCTTAATCTTTCCTTCTTTTTTTCCCTTAGGTCATTTAATTCCATAAACCCCTGGAGAATGCAACTGAGTCTAAAGACTAGTTTTATTTAGAGTCAAGAAAAAGCATCACTCATTTTTATTTTTTGTGGTCAGATTACCTGCATGTTTCATTTGTAGGTTGGAACAAGTTATGTATGAATTCTGTACCCTAAATACTAGATATTGCTGATTTTTGTTTTCTCCAAGGGATTTTTATTTTCTCCAAGGCTATCTTAGTAACTGAGAAGTGAACAATCCTATTAAAACTGCTGAAGGATTTAGAGACAAAACAGCCTAACACTTTGTTCCACTGGGAAGGTGTGCCTGATACTGTACTGGCTCCATCTTGTGGCTGAACCTGCACGGATTCTTTGTCACAGGTTGACCCTTCTTGCCATCATTCTTACGTAAATACTGATAAATAAGTATGTGAACATCCTTTATAATTATTAGGACAAATGGCTCCAATGTTTCTGGTAACAGAGAAATGGAGAGACAGGTTGAAGACAAGATTAGCCCAAGCAAGCATTGCCTTGTTTCCCTGTGTAGCACTATCACAATTTGGTTACATCCTCCTGGTTACTGTCAGAGGAGCCTCTGCCAGGCAGAGGGAGAACAGGCAAATACCAGCACTTTTTAACTCCAACCTGCACTAATGTTGCTGTTCATTATTAACTTGGTGTGGCCAGTAAAGCAATTCACCATTTACCTTCAAGAGCAGCCTCACGTTTCTACCAAAACATAAACACAGGTCAGTGTTGTTTATTTTGGCAGCATTCTTTTTCTCTTCTAAAACAAATATTTTTTCACGTAGTTGTAATTAAACAGTGCTAGCATTTGAATGGAAGACAAAAGCACAAACCTTTCAATTAACCTTTTCCTGCCATCCCTGAACTGTGTTCAGTAAGTGCCTCGACTTGACTGCTCAACCACCCAAACCATGAACTCAGCATAGGAAAGGACAAAACACACAGCAGGAATTACAGAAGGCTGCCAACACCCCAGCTCACTGACCACATGGCTCAGCTAGTGCCTGCTTCATATCCCAGTTATGTAAGTTCATATTTTGGTGTATAGCACAACTATATATTTTCTTCAGACTGCAAAGAAGTAAATGGTTCACTTTTAGCACTTTCAGTGTTGGCAGCAAGAAGGCAGTGAGCTGCCAGGGCATGCTGGATGTTCTGTTCTGTTGTGTATGAGCTTGAGTGTTACTGGATAGAGCTTCTAACAGGCACAGTAGAAACGGCATTCAGCTCTAAAAATATTGCCACAGTTGCAAGATTGCAGAGATCAAGAGAATACAAATTATGTTTGCAGAAACTGGTAGAGGGTTGGTTACTGGGTATGAAGCAGGATAAGGCTGGCTGCACCCATATTTTGGCAGTCTTAATATGAAAGACATATCCCCTGATCCATATGACGTGGAAACAAAGAAAGTGCCTGTTTCCAAGGAGTCACAGGCCTCGCAAAATATGTATGGCAAGAACAGTCTCTCTTGCTATGTCATACAGAGCATCCATGATATCCAACCGTGAGTGACAAAGCAGCTTTACCTTATTATGTAGGTGCCAAGCTGGAAAACATTGCATATCTAGAATTCCATTTTATATCTCCTGCAGACATGCTCAGAAATCTGAAAATAAATACAGGTTTGCAAGACTGCCACAGTGAGTTAATAGTGTCAAAGCCTCACTCTCTCTGCTGTACATAATACCCACTTCATAAAGCAAATTTGCTCAGAGCTGCACTACAGTTTTATGTGAAGAATTCCTTGCTAGATTTTGTACAAAGAAAAAAATCTTTGCATTCTGTCACTTGGTCAGGAAGCACTATGCACACAGTGCATACCTACTATGCTCTGTACTGTGCCACACAGCTGCTGAATGCTCCCTCTCTTCTGCTCTGGTACTGACATGTCTGTCAGAATGTTTTCTGATCCTGGCACAGGGACTGGTGCAGCTTGTGGCCCAGGGAGGCAGCACAGGAGAGGAACGGGGTGGCCAGGCTGCTGCAACCACAGCGTGATTAGTGTTTGAAATGACTGGAACAAGGGTGGGAGGAAGCTATAAAAGACTCTATTGCCTCTGCTCAAGACAGCAGCATCCACCACTACATATAAAAGTTACCAGGATGTGTCATAGAATGTAATAACAATTACTTAAAATAAAGACAGAGGTAATGCTGCTGCTTCATGTTCCGCAGTGTGCCAGGTTAGAAGGTTGTCTGGTAACAGAGGGGTGAAATGCAAATATTGCAATGCCATCTCAGCTGGTATCTAAGTTCTGGAGAGGCCGGCGCTCAGATGCATCTTGCCCACACCAGCTGGAGGCTACAGTCTTCAACGTCCTTCTCTGCATCCATATATTCTAGAAAAGTAGCACTGATGCTGGCATAACGTGCAAAGGAACTGTCACAGGTGCCTTTGTCTTTGCTTTTCTGAAGCCCATTTTGCATCCTAGGTTTTGCTTTTGTACTCCCCAGTATCCTTGAGAAGACCCTGTTCAGCCAGAAATATCCACATTCCAGTGCCTTTCTGGGGTATCTTAAACTTTTAGGTTCTAAAAAAAGTCACCTGAGACATCTGCATGGCTCAGGGGGCACAGGACACAACCAAACCAGCTGCTCTGGCAGGAACACACAAGCACAACTCAACATAACTCACATTTGATCAGAAAAATGATACCTGCTCTTGTGTGAGCTAAAGAATTACAGAGCAGAGCAGATAGCATAACTGTGAGCAGGGTGCGAAGCAGGGCATGGAAACTGTCAGAAAAGCTACTGTAACAGCAAAATCCCCTGAGCATCAGTATCCAGAAACTTCCTGCAAGATGCTTTGCTGCTGCTACAAACAAGATTCTGCAATCTCTTGGATATTGTTACAAGAGAGAAATAAGTATCATCTAAGATGGGGGTATAAAACACAGCAACAGGATAGTAAAGTTAATTTTTCATGTTACAAGCTATAATACTGTTCTCTCAGTACTCTATTGAATTGCTCTTTTGATACTTCTGCCAGTATGTATGGAATGGGTGGATGGGAACGGAGATGAGAAGAACAGATTGTACAAAGTTTGACAATCATAACTAGCATAATCATAATCATTAATATTCATATTTTAAAAGTTCCCAATGCCTCACCTTGCTTCTGTGCTTCATTCCCTAGCACGGTGGTGTGCTTTATTCATAGGTGGTTGGAATTGCTTGGACCCACACCAGAAACTGGGGGGAAAAAAGGAAGAATGATCACATCAGTCCCACGCAACAAAATTTTCTTTAAATTCTCATTTCTGCTGCCTTGACCAGTCACACTGTACACCCACTGTGAGACTCTGCTTTAAAAAACCACAACTACACAAATAACCAAACCCAAAACAAAAGAACCCCCAAACCTACCACATAGAAATTATTCACTTACAGTTTCAGAGGTGTGCTTGTGTTGTACCCTGTCACTAGGTTAGCCTTTTACAAACTCTGGAGCTATAAATCTAGAAGACTTATATGATATTTTTCTAGACAGTCTGGGTATTATTAGTATAAATTCTGCTTTATAATGATTGCGGTAGACTGTCGTCAGCAAGGTTTTTATTTGTATAACGCTGTTCATGGCAGCTTTCCCCCAGCAGATGGCACGAGCACAGCCCGTGATCATCCCGACAGCTCTGCAGGACCAGGCTAGGCAGGAGCGCTTTGCAGCACTGAGCTACGGTTATGCTTTCTCATTTCCTTTGAAAGCTTTTATTTGGATTTTAACAGAGGCAAGGTTTCTACTGTGAGGCTGAATAAAAAGTGTCATTACGTCATTTCTACGGTCAGTTTTATCTCTGTTCTTTTTGCTTTCTGAAGACTAGATTGCTGTTGCTGGAAAAACTTGACCCGCAGACAAAATGAATAGCAAACATTACACAAAATGGGGTTTGATCTGTAGAAAAAATGTGTAAAATCCAGTGCTTGAAACGTGCAAGGCGGCACAAGAACGAAAGCTCAGCCCAGGAGCAGGAACAACACAAACTCTGGTGGTGCCAGGCCAGGGAGGGCAGCCTGTGTAGCAAGGAGGGGCTCAGCCTTTGCAGCTCTGTGGTGGCTGAAGGCTCTGTAGAAACGGGAATCACATCCTTTGCTGCCAATGTCTTCCAGTCAAAAGAGAAAAAAGGATGTGAGGGGTAGCCTCACACCCAATGTGACTGAAGTAGGGGTGAAAGTGATTAAAGGATAAATTTCATGCCTAAATCTCTGTCTTGATCACTGTACTTCTTAAAAACTGCGAAGTTTAGCAGTATAAGGCATTAGCAAGTATGAACTAAAGATCTACTTTTCTGCTCCCTTGAGCAGGTCCTCTTCAGCCCCATGCAGCCCAGAGGTCTCTGGGTCACCACATCTGCACTGTCAGCAGGGTTGGGGCAGGTGACCTTCAGAGGTTCCTTCCAGTGGAATTTTCAATGGTTGCCTTCAGGAGCTTGGCTACATTTGACAACAGCTACTTCTAATTGCACTGAATTACAAAAAGTTCTTGAGATGGACTGCCTGTTATCCAAGAGGGCCAGGCATTCATCTGACCCCATCACAGCCTTTAAGTGTAAGAGACTAAAGAGAACAAGAAAATAACTGATTGCACAAGACAACAAATGGAAACAAAATCATTGCAAGAAGATACCAGGCAGGACACCTCTGGCTGAGCCCATTACTTCCTGAGGGAGACTGGGCACTGCATGAATCCAGTTCTGGGGCTGGTGCAAGAAAACTAACATGGCATTGGCAAAAACACCCAGTAGTATTGTAGCAGCTGCTAATTACCAAGCCCTGGAAGCTGACAGCCCGTGGTGTAGTCTCCAGCAGGGTACAGGAACTGTGCTTATAGTAAGAGAGCGTGAGCTGGGTTTACATTTTCTATTCCCCCCAAGCTTTTCAGGAATTGGTTAGCTGTTCACTGCCTGAGTAGGTGCAAAGGGTACACATATGTATTTACTATCCCTAAAGAGACCATCAAAAGTTTGTAATTTTTACTAGTTTACCTGAAGATAATTTTATTCCAGGGCATAGAAGGCTTCACTCCCCCTGCTCCAAAATCTAGCACAGTTAGAAAGCTGGAGCAAGACAGATCACTGAAAGGCAATCACGCTTCTTTTCACAGTGAAAATTACTAAATGTTGAAGTGATTCATAGATTCAAGTAAAACCAAAATATACACATGCAAAATTTCAGTAATTGAACACAAACATGTCATCATGAATCCATTCTCAGTGCAAGTAGATGCCAAGACAATTCCTGAATATTCTGAAATGAACACCTTAAGAGCTGAAATGGACTCTCCTGCTAAATTAATTGCTACCTTTGTTTGATGAGGAGCATGGCAATTTGCAGATAGAAATATTTATACAAGAAATGCCACAGGCTTCATTGTTGCTGCCCACCTCTCTACCCACCAAACCCACCTGGGTTATAATCACTACCTTCAGACAATCCCTGTTGCACACACAAATTTCATTCATTCAAGCACATTGATTTGGAGACATTTTTGGTTTATAGCCCCTTTTTTCCCCCCAGAGATTTAATTCAATAGCTATCATGGACATGGCATTTTATTCTGAAAAGGATTGCATTTGTATTTATTCTTTGAGCTAAGTGTTTAGTTTAATATGCTTGTTGTAAGTTAACTCTGTTACCCCTTGTGGTAAAAGGCCACAAGTTCCTGCTTTCAGAAACTTTGATCCATGTTAAGTGAAATTGTTTCCAGATAAATGTTTCCATGTGGTATTTGCCTCTTAATTCACTTAAATACCTTTGAAAGACTCAGGGTCCCAAAGACCATACGTAACAATTGCAGGGAAAGAAGTTTAAAGGGAAGAAATCCGTGAAGAATTACAAGAGCAGTTGAAAGTTGGGAAGCAGAAATATTGTCATCTCCAAAAAGTGAGTTTTCCCCTGCATACATGAGACAGCTGACTGTAGCCTCAGGTAGTTGGGAATTACAAGCTGCATCTCTCTTCAGCACTGCAGAAAATGCAGCCATTTGAATATTTCCTGAAAGTATTTCATATTCACTGCCCAAAGAAAAGGCACGAAACCCCTTAAATTTTATCTACTGCACTGCCCAATGACAGGTCTTCCACAACACATGGATACATGCATTCAAGAGGGCAAATTGTTCTGAAAAGCTTCACACCTGGCTGCTCATTCCATCTCCTCTGGACCAATTTCTAGGAGAGAGAGAGAGAGAGAGAGAGAGAGATCACTGCTCCTGAGCACATCTCCCCAGCTCCCAGCATTCCTGCTGTCCCTCTGCTCCAGCCCAGCCATGCAGTCTCTGCTGCTCCACTGCCAGCCTCGACACCCACAGAGAGTGCAGCAGAGCAGTGCATCTGGATTTTTAACTAAAACACAGCACTTTGTGTTCTCCACACAGGTCAGACCTCTGCCATTCTTTTCCACCCCTCTCTAACTTGGATAGGAAACACAGCAACAGGCTGCAAGGACACAACGCCCCAGCAACAGCTTCCTCATCAGCCTCCAACTGTAAATAATCCTGTGTTCTGTACTTGCTATACAAATGGTTAGTTATTTACATAAAACTGTATTATTACTCCACTGACAATCAGTCTGACAGAAGGGTTGATTTGCTGTCAGCTGGCAAATGATGTGGCAACATTCCTGCCTAGAAATAATTGCTGTCAGTGTTAGAGTTGCCTGGAACTTGTTAACAGGACCAGTTTGCTGTGCAGGCTGGTCAGCAAAAGGTTCTTCATACAAGGCACAGGCACAGGCTTTATAATCCCCAAGTGATCTTCCAGGGAAGTGCAGTGAGAATTGACAGCTAAGGCAGTGTCACACATGTACAGAGCAGCACCACAAATAACTTGACTGTGCGTTTACAGTAATTTTATTTACAAGTTACCACATGACACCTGTAGTACTACAGTTTTTATAACACCATTAGCAGTAAAATAAGTCACATCTAAGAAGAGTAGGAGGCAGCAGAGAAAAATGTGCACAGAGAATGCAGAAAAGCTATTTAGCTATAACTGAAAGTAGGTATTTTTCTACAGACTTAGAAAGCGAGAAGGAATATATGTTGAGAAGAGCAAGCTCTTCAGCCCTCTTATTTCTGCAGCATAAAATTTTTTGTACAGTGACAATTTAGTATAATGAGTACTACACTAGCAGTGAAACGCAAGTGATAGGGAGAAAACTGTCTTAATATCTTGCCCTTTTGAGCACGCAGAAATGAAACCCAAAGCTTCCCTTTGAAGTGAGTTATCCAGGGCTGGTTTACTTGCAGAGCCAGTAGTGCAGAAGTGCTACTGGGGGGCAGGAGGGAACAGACTAGAGAGTTCCCAAGCATTGCATATTGCCTGTGAGGTCTTATCTGGTCTTGAGTTAAGTAGTTGGTGAGCACAACCAGTTGCAGCATTCCACAAGTCTTTTTACAGTGCCACGCTCTAAAGCTGTGCACAGCTTAGCAGAATTCCAAAATCAAGCAGAGAAAAAAGCCCTTCTGCTCTCTTATAATCCTTGGCTCTAATGATGCTGGTGTTGAGCCTGGGCCTTTCTCAAGAGGAACAATGTGGAGGAGCAAATCTGGAGAAACACACTAGACCTAGATGAAGTCTGATGACAAGCCTCAGAAGAAAATAAGCTTAATGCAGCATCAGGTGCGACCCTTTTCTGCTTCAAAGTACAGCAGCAGCTTCCAGAAAGCAAACAAGTGTTATTCAGGACCGGGTTTTCTCCCCAGACATCTTTAACAGCCTGGAGTGACTGTCAGTGCACACGATCCATGGTAGGGGCTGCAAAGACAATGAAAATACAAGCTGCACAGTAATAATTATTTCCACTACTAACTACACACAGGATATATTGCTTTTGGTACAATGCCATTTATTGTCACAAGAAGAAAACCAGTGATTAAGTTGAGCACATGAATTATGCAGACCTTTGCCATGCTGGAACAACAGTGTATTTTACTTACAGAAATGTCACCAAGTCAGCTGGAAAAACAGCTTAACACAGTTCTTCCAAAATACCAAGCATACCCTCAAACCCAAGCTTGTATTACGTTTAGCTACAACAGAAAAATTAAGAAATGGTTTTGTTTTCAATCCCCACTTTTGTCTGGAGTGCTGCGCTTGTACCGCATGAAGGCAAACACAGGATCAAAACACGGAGCTACAGTGACAGCAACAACACCCACTGAAATACTTCTGAGTGGGCAAGCTGCCTGCAAGTTTGTGTCCCCTCCACACCTATGCAAACCTACTCAGAAAGCCTGCAAAGGTATGTATGTGTACAAAAACTAACAAGTTTTTTAAAAACACAGAATGCATTAAAAAGTCCAAAGTTTGAACTCTTGAGTCTGTGATGCCTCAACTATAAGTTAGAATATCTGTGAGTTTTAACACTTCTAGGAACAAAGAAAGGTTTTTTAGTCCAAATTTCCTTTTCAGTACTAGCTATCAAAATGAAAGGTGACCTAGGCTTGACTAAAAAACCTTCCAGCTCTCTGGTGGTATCATCAGAGAGTTTCAAGCCAAAATTCTGAATATTCAGCATTTTTGCATTTGCAGTTTTAAGGCAGAAAAAGATGTTCACAACAAGCCATTTAGTCTTGGATGTTACAAAAAACCCCCAAACAACAAACCAACAAAAACAAATAAACTAACAAAACCCCCTAAAAGGTGCATCTCAAGTCTTTTAGTAAAAGCAAATTTTACAAAATTCTATGGCATTCTCTTACAGCTTTGGCGTTTGTTTTTTTTTTTCCTAAAAAAGCCTGAATTTTCAGACACAGATCACACATCACTCAAGGTCAGAATTAAACTTGCAAGGTGGAATAAGAGATCCCTGCACTGCCAACGCCCTGGCTGATGCCATCCCAGGACTGACCTGGGACTGGAGCTGCTCTGCGCTACCCTGGTTTTCTCCCCAGGGCCAGTGGCTGAACCAGGGCTCCAGGGTCAGCTGCCTGTACCCAGGCCCAGCTCTGTGAAGCACAACTGTGTCCTTGGCTCAGCTGTACAGGGGTAAAAAATGAAAGAAGCAAATCAAAGCTGAGCTGTGAGACTGCTACAAGCGTGCAAGGTAAGGAAAAGTAAGAACAAAGCAGTGAAGTCGTTAAGTCAGAGCAGACAAGGGACTTTGGAGAAAGATCCCAACATGGAAAGTGAAAACCCCTGAGGAAGGGCAGTGTTGCTGGAAAAGGAACTCAGCAAGATCAAAGGTCAGCCCAGTGCAAGCAGCAAGGGAAGGAGACAGGGAGGAGCAGGAGTGCAGGCAGCAGCCAACAGCTGAGTGCACACAAACTCACAGACTGGGAAGAGAAATGGAAGTGGTTTTTTTACTGTCTTTTTAGGTGAGAAAACAGTGCAAACCCAAGACCCTGTTAAGGTATTTCTTGCTCTTTTCAGTAAAATCAGGAATGGAAGACTCCTCTCTTCAGCCTTCACACACAAACATAAGCTACCTCTGTACTAAGCCAGAAGGCTCACATGTTTCCCTACTGCACTAATGAATCAGCTGGAAAGAAAAGGAACTTCAGGAAAAATGGGCTCTGTGTGCGTGCATGTTGAGAGGAGAATGAGATGCAGCTTTAGGGAAGTTGCAGGAAGTTTTCAGTATCCACAAGGTATATCAGTTTAACTAACAGGACCAATAATCTGCTGTTTATCATCAGAAAGCTCACAAAACCTATAAAAGAAAGATTTTTTGTAACAACTGGAACTTGTTTAGACTCAGTTTAAACACAAAGTAAATTGTCAATAGCAAGATGTACTAAAAAAAAAGGCAGAATTCTGGAAAACACATGAAGGAAAGTTGTCAGTGTATTTATTAAGGGAACAGATGGAGGGGTTACAGAACAGTTCTCACACGCAACTCCCAAGATCAGGCTTCACACAAACAGCACGTGAGTGAGGCCACCTTTCTGATGGGGGATGCGAACACCTCTGACACCAGGCTGGTGTTCAGCAGACTGACCGGAGTTGCCTTTGGAAGCAGAGTTGAGGCTCTAGAACTCCTTCTGCAGCTACCTGGACTTGTGTGGTGAGAAGACACCTCAGAGCAAGGTAACCACCAACAGACATGGCATACATTGATGCGATGATGTTTGTAAGTCTTCTACATGCCCTTAATGTTTTTATTTTTTAAGCTTTTCAGTGTTACATATATCTAATTTAGTAGAAAGAATAACTGAAGATGAAACATCCACAACACAGAATCATCTTTGGTCTGCAAAGTCCTGGGTCAGAGCTCTACATAGCTTGATGCCATCAGACCTACATTAGTATCTCTTCCAATAAACAGGGCTTGTACTCAAAAGAGCTCCTTGCCAGCCTTCCTGAATATTTGAGTGCACCATCTACCCCAGCACCTGGGGTGCTCACTGGAACCACCAGCCCCACCCCGACCCACTCTGGCTCCAATAGCTCAGGAGTGGCCACTACACCTGGAGCTTACAGATTGAGAGGATCAGCAGCCAATTCTGGTGAAACACAGGAAATCTGTGTGGTATTTCAAACTAACCCGACTGAAACAAGGATCACAACAATGTTAAGTCAATCAGTTGCTTGTCAAAACCTTCCTGGAGCCAAATGGCTGTGCAGTTGTACCTTGAAGTCCCTCCCTGAAGTGCATGCTAGGCGAACACACCTTCTGCCAGAGGAACAGTCACAGCCAACAAAAATGTAAGAACACACATAAACCCACCTATGGCAAAAATGTATTATTCTTAGAGGAAAAATGTACTCTGCAGTGAAAGTCAAGGAGGGGAATGAGAGATGAGTTTTTACAAGCCAATTCTCAGAGCTGTTACAGACCTGTCAGTTATGGTTAAGCTTTCTTTAGTTTCAAGTCACATTTTGTGTGTTTTCATATTAATTAAAGTTTCTAGCTGCCATTATCCAGCTACACCTTTTAAGAGTTCAGTTCTTTGGCACAGTCTTCAGCACTTTAAGCGTAAAAAAAAAAAATTTAAAAAAAGAAGAAGAATTAAAAGTCCATGACAGTGATATGAGCTTACTTGCACAGCTCCCAGAAATCCCACATTTCAAATCCCTGGTTGGAGAAGAGCCTTTTTGTATTGAAACGAAAACATTTGGTCTCTAAGGATTACGCAAGTAATAATTTTCAAGATTTTGTGGGAACAGTGCAATATGAATATCCATAGAGTGTCAAAAAAGCCCATGAATCATCAGATACACAAATCGATTTGCATCACTCAAAAGGTCAAGATTTCATAATTTTCTCACACCAAAGATAAAACATTTCTGCCTGTCTATAAAGAAACCTCAGCTGTAGGTTTTTTTTTGGATAGTTTCCCTAATTTAATTCCAAGCTGGTACAATTATACAGGGGGATACACACCTTGAGCAGTTATAGCTGTTGTCTGCACGCTGCTCCCCGTGCAGTGTTCCAAGGAGGGGCAGTTTTGGATCAGCCAATGGACCAGCTCAGGGCAAAGCAAAGTCCCAGTCATTCTAGATATGCACGGAACTATGTTGGTTTGGTAATACAGGGACACAATTTAATGATTTTCTTTGCATTTGTTTTTACAAGATTCAGATGCCAAAAACAAAACAGAACATTAAGTTACCTGATTTAAAAAAGAAAATCACAAACGTTTACAACATCAAAAGAATAAGACGAAATATAAACCTTTGCTACTTACAATTGATCTATACAGATTAACCAAATCACAAATCTGTCACAATATAAATGTTTAATTGTTACAATGAATAAGAACATACAGAAAATGATTTATTTTTTATAAAATCTTCCTTTGCTTTTTTATTTTAAACTTACCATTAACTAAATTAGCTATGCAGGACTTGTGGGGTACATGACTAAGAAGGCACCAACAGTACAAAGCAAAGACAAAGCAGTTTGAGTATTTTAAGAGTGCTCTACACTGATACAACACGAGAAAAGGCAACAATAGTAAGTAAACCAGCTGCAACCTTTAGAAATTTGTTCTAGATTACACATGTAGTCCAACTTTTACATTTCCGCCAATGTGTCACTTGGTTTGATCACAGCACATGCTACAAAAACCACTGTAAGCTTCACTTTACTAATGTGCACTTTTCACTAATTTAGTGTCTTGATTTCAATTGTTAACTAAACCATTTTGAACCACAAATGTATTTAAAACTTAGTAAAAGGATTGTTTGGACTTTTTTGTTTAAACCACTGCATTTACAAAAATATTTCCCCTAAAATCTGGGATTGCTTGAAGACATTGCTGTACAAATATAAAAGTACTATGCAAGGGACCAAATTCATAAGTATATGGTGTGTATGTATAGATCTATATTTATACCATATCACTGTGCTGTAACAACACAATAAATTTATCAATAACCAAGGGCTATATAAACTACACTAACATAAGCAAATATATATTAATAAAGTTTAAATCTATAGTACAGTTGCTCAGCAAACAACTTCGACATGGTATAAATATATCGTAGCATATTACAGTGGGCAGCAACAACAGGTTTTTCTTTCTCTCATTCTGCAAGGAAAGCCTTGCTCAGCTCCTCAGGTTTTATTTGGCCACTGCCGAGTTCTGTCCCCACTGCCACTCCTGGAAGCTCCCGGCGTACACGGCCCAGCTCTGGTGTCACAGGGGTGAGGAAGAGTCTGGCCACAGGCAGGACAGCAGAGTCAGACGCTTGTTTGCCAAAGCATCCATGAGAATTTTGTGTTTGCATATTTTTCTTCAGCTGTAAGGTTGGAATGTTTTTGACAGTGAACTGTTTACATTCCTTATTCCCAAAGCATCTTTACCATGAAATATGCATGCTACTTCAATTAAGAGTTGCTGTTCTCCGCTCTAAAATATAAAAACTGCATAAAGAAAATAACCCAATGTAAAATGATGAAATAACTGACCTAACACAGTGTTGTTAGAGGCACCTTCTTTTAAACTATTTTCAAAATCTGACCAAAAAAAAAAAAACATGCTTCAGCATTTGACGCATCAACAAATTCAACCCAACAATGTTTACTGAATTCAGTAAAAGATTGATGAATATGGTTATGGATCCTGATGGATGCCTATTGGATTCAGCAAGAGTAGCTAAGGAAGAAAGCCCGAAAGCACCAGACATTAGGTAAAGCAAACCCTCGGCTTCTCATTTGGAGAGACAGGATGCAAGGGTAAGTCTGCACCTCCCCAAACATCCCAAATTAAAGAGAGTATTAAAAAAATAGAATTGGGAAAGAGAAGGGTGAAGTAAGCTGCCAAAGTTCTTCCTTAATAAATTAAAACTGAGGTGTTACAAACTAATTTCAGTAACAGTCATCTTTCCAACCGTGCCAAAAATGATTCCTGTTGTAATGATGATGATGCAAGTAGCAGAGATTCTAGAGATATTTCAACTTTTCAAAACTGAGTGAGAAAAGCATTTTGGTAAAGATGTGTAGAAAGGTTAAGAGAAATTTCTACACTGGTATCAACAGTCAAGTGCATATTTCTTCTATAGAAATGTTTTTAGCATAGGTTCCATACCACAATTCCATAATCACTTGTGCAGTGTCCTGACAATGCTCCGAATTTGTTCCCCACAACAGAGATTTATGTACCACAGGAACTTCCTAATAGAAAATGCCCTTTAATGATGAACCCTTGCTTATTAAAAATTAGTTTTGGCAGACTAACATTTAAACTATAGGAAAAAGAAAATTTTGAAATGGAATCTTGTAAGCACCCTTATCTACTGGAGTCTAAGTGAATGGCTTTCTAGTTTTCTCTGAAGAGCAGACTAAATGGTATGAGGAAGCCTGGAGTTATTAACTAGCCAGCATCCTTATATACTACAGTAGCAATTGAACCTGATTTCCATTCAAAGACATTACCCAAGAGGAAACCAAAAACTAATTCTTAATGTTAATGTGAAGATATAAGATTTAAATTTATTTCCAGGAATTACAAGTGCATTTTGTTCATATTAGCAAGCAGTCTTTATACAATCCATTCTTCACTGCTGCCAAAATAAAATGAGAAAAAGACAGCAGAGATATGAAAAGCTAAAAATAGAACTATTTTTCCTAAGTTATTTGTTGAATAGCATTTCAGTTGAACACAACTCAGAGGTAACAATAGATTATTTTTTTTTCTCAATCATAGGCATGTGGCACTTAGACAATCATCTTTGCACAGAAAGCTTTAACAGTCATGCGAGGGCACAGTAATTATTTTAAACAAGGCAAATTTCTCACCACAGAGAGCAGTGGGGAAAGAAAAGGAGGCACTGCACTGGAACATAACACCTAGTAAACTCCACATTATACAATTTCAGTAACAAATACTTGAAAAGATCATTAAAAGGTATACAATTTTAAACGTTATTTAGTGCTAGCTTTGTTTGGTTGTCCTAACTCAGCATTATCAGAAAAGTTTGATAGTACTTGACAACAGAACAGTACTTCATGTCACGAGCTCATGGAGGCTTGATTACAAATCACCATAGTGTAGGTTGCAAGAAATGAACTTGAGATGCTGACATGCTGTAGGAGCAAAAGTAAAATCAAACTTTCTCATTTGAAGATGCAGTGTTCCTCTCTGCAAGAATTCTGAATGTCAGTGATTAGATTCAAATGTCAAAACTATCAATCCTCATTTGAAGCATTTCATTGGTATGCAGGATGTAGACTGAGTTAATTAACATCGTATTTTGGTTTCTTGCTTGCCACCAGATACGGCTGCCTTGCCCAGGAAAAGCACTGGCCATGGGGTCATGGTGCCATCGTGGTCTGTGTTAAACCTTCCAGCATACGGGGAGCAAACAGCAGCTGCAGCTGCCACCTCGCCTTTGCACAGGCTGTACAAACACTACTGCATGGTAGGAACTTTGGAAGTACTATGCCTCCAACATGGGTAAACTTTAAATGATCTCTTTTAGAAAAACAGGGAGAAAAAGGTACATGTTTTGTCAATACATGGAATATGTTTCTTAGATGAATTCAGTTAAGTTGGGCTCCTATGTGGCTCTTACACTGGATAGAATACCTGTATGTACAGCACAGGACACCCAAACAAGTGCATAAGCAAGATTGACATGAACACGACTTATGCTGCAATCCATAGCATAATGGTACACACTCTGCTGGATGCTAACCAACCATTTCTATTTAAAAAGGACGTGCAAAAAAAATCTGGGATGTCACTGACTTAAAGTGCCCTGAATAGTAGCTTTTCTAAAAAAAAAAATGCCAGCGACTTCAGTAAAGTCAGAAAAACATAGTTCATGGTGTAAGTGTCTTACAGGTTAATGAATTATCTTCTTGGATATTGATCCAGGAGTGAAAGGAACCACTGCATCTTTCAAACCAGAAAGCAAGCAGTTAAAACACAGGCAGCAGTAGGTGCACGTACAGTACAGTACTGCAACAGGTCAACAATGGGCATTACGCATAGGAGTGTCAATTACAATTCTTCAGGCTTAAAAGATTCATTGAAAGCATGAAAAGCCAAAACTACCAGGAACCGCCCTCCTGAATGGCTCAAAGGAGTTAGTGGATAAGCTGAGAGAGGCCACAAGACATGACCAACAACAAAGAACTGGGAAGAGGAACAGCAACGTTTGAGCATGCCCAGTCCTTTAAGTCCTTGTCCTACAAAAGAGAGCAGAGACATATTTCAGTGAAGGAAGTTTTTAACATCACCTTTTAAAACAGGCCCTTTCCTATTTCTGTGTTCTGTGCACACTGTGTTTACCATGAGTCAGAGCCAGCAGGATCTACAGATGTTCAAAAAGGATTCAGAGACAATGGATATCGGGGCATTCCATTTTAAACTACTAAATCTTCAAAAGATTAGGAAGATTAAACATAGCTAATCAATGAAGCACATTCTTTGTCTGAACCAAAAATCTTTTATTTTCATATTACATCTCAATTCCAAAACCCACAGCCCAGGGGACACTGAATCTTGAGAAACAGCCCAGTGAGAAGAGCTGGCTGATAAAGCCCAGGGGGAGTGCAGGGGAACAGAAATGCACAGCAGGACACTGTTACTGTGCATTTAAAGCCAACTCCTGGGGACTGGCTCTCACTAGGATGTCAACCAGCTATGTTTAAACTGTTGTGCTGTGGCATAGCTGGCAATCCTAACCACAAACGACTCAGACAAATTACCAGCATCCTTATCAAGCTAATACAATATTTCAATTTCAGTATTGTGCTGGGCAAACCAACTCTGCATAGTAGCAATTCAAAGGTAACATTTTAAACAACCAGAAATTTCTGCTAGCAATGGATCACTGATATCTTTGTCCCTAATCCTTTTATCCCTTAATCCCTAAATACAACCTAGGTAAGTATGGTCTGGGCAAAGAGGCAAGCAAGAGATCACGAACTATGATTTACCACAGCAGTAACTACTTTGCTGTCCTTCCTTGAGACCACAGCCTATTAGGAACAGGATCCATCTTGTTCCTAAAAATTGATGTAATTTTCTTCCACAATGTGTACATGCACAGCTGTGCTCTAATACAGAATCAGCTTTAGAAAACATGGGTGGGACATTAACACCAGTCATGCTACCGAGTCCCAGGTCTGTTCTATTGACAATGCCAACTAACAGAACCAGTGTGTGAACCTCAGATTTCCCTATCTTTTAATTATTACAACAGTTCCAACATCACCCAGCAAGCATAAATAAACAAAATGCAGTATTTGTAAAATTTGAAATTAGTTCATTTGTGAGCTTCTAGACATCTGAATATTCAAGCCAGTGGCAACAGTAGTTACCCTATTAAAGTAAAAATTGTACTTTTAGAAGTTTCCCCCACTATTTTTTCTTTTTCTTTCCTATGAATTCATCATTAAGTAAAAACCTGGGGGTATACGCAATGAAGACACTAAAATCCTATTTTTAGAAAAATAATTGCTTATAGCAAAGCCACAAAGCTGCTGCACTCTGCCAGCAGAGCTGTGGATTTTGGCAGCAAGGAAGTTCCCTGGCTCAAAACTTCACCTTCCTGGTGGAACTGCCCACACAAACCAGTGATTGCGGAATGCTGCTCTGAGGGAGGAGAGCACAGACCAGGCAACCCAGGTCAGCCTGTCGCCTTTGGCTTGTTTTTCCTTTCCAGTCATAAAACTTTGATACTTTAACCTATTAGTATCACAGAAGTTTCACAGGTACTCCAATCATGTCAGTATTTGACCAATTTTGTATGGAACTCCTGAGACTTGCAAGCCTTGTGGTACAGGAAGACCAGTTAAGTTCATTGATGTAAAAAAAAGAGTCAGAGTCAGTGAATATCAGTACATTTCATTTTAAATTAAACTTTAAGACCTTCAAAATACTAGGAAGGTTAATCATAATTAATTTATTACTATTTAAATACCTATTCTTATTTACTCACACTACTTGAGAGTTACTTAAAACTAAAGATAATTTATACTAAAGTTTCAAGTGTGGGTTTTTTCCTTTAAAATAATTTAAGAGTTTTCTCCTCTGTACATTGCATTTAGGAGGAGAGGTTTTTTTGAAGCATTTGAAGCCATATGACAAAATAATATATGAAGAACATTGCCCCTTAAAATGGTTTTCTTTTTTTTTTAATAAAATTTGCATTTCAAAGTGTTACTATTGCTTTTATTCTAAGCAGCACTATTGAAATGCAATTCTTATTCCCTAAATGTAACCTACAAACAAGGTAAACACCTCAGACAATTGCCTCAATTCCATGTGGACACTTCAATGCTGTGGGCAAACAGAAACTTCCCTCAAGAACAGGACAGGACTGAGCTCAGGTCCTTGGACAGGGAGTTACTGAGCACTGGGAAAGGCAAGTTCTACATTTCACCAGCAGCACCAAAGTCCCAAATTTCCCCCCTGCCCAAGTGTCCCATATTGCTGTGACTTTACCTATGCACGATTTAAGATCGGTATCCTGGCTGGAATCTTGCAGTTTCCTCAAAAATCAATTCTTTCAGCTTTTCCTTCGGTAAGTCATCCAACTCCATATCAAACTTGAAGGGTGCTTCAGCTACAGGCTTAATAATACAAAGAAATATGATTACTTTAATGTCACTGTTCTGTTGAATTTCATGCAGTCTTTTTATGAATGGGGGAAAAATCTGAAAATGTCCTTCACAAAAATATCTAACACTGAGCAGTCTTCAAGGCAGAACTCCTCCTATTAGTCCGATGCGTGCTTTACGTATTAGTTTACCCAATTTTAAATCAACCACAGTAAGTAGCTACTCAAATCCAAACTACAAGTTGAAATATTTGTTCAAGGCTCCTAACTCAGTATCTACTTGAAGAAAATACTATCTCAAGCATTTTTATTTCTTGGAATAAACATGTCTGACCCTTAAGGAAAACTAGCTTATTTCCTCCTCCTCTATTTTGTCACAAAAAGAAGCCAGAAATCTCCTCAGAACTGTACGCAAACTACAGCCAGTTCCGATTCAGGGTTTTCAAAGCATGATCTGATGGCAAACTCAGTCATTCTCCTCCTTTACCTCAGACATTATGAAACCAGGACACATGAGCTGAGAATCTCCATTTTCTAGAGAGGACACCTTAGCATCTATTTATTGTGTGGCATCTCCTAAGTGTTGTACTAAAGTGAGAAATACAAATTTTGGTTAATTGATGCAATTCATTTTTCAACTCCGTCAGTGCAGTAGAAATACTACCCTTAAACTAAAGCAGAAAATAATCAGCTATATCATTTTATCAATGTTTACATTTTAACAATGTCTTTACCTCATCACTTGGATCATAATACTGCTCCAGATATGGATGGGCTAAAGCTTGCTCCACTTCAATCCGCTTATGAGGATTAAAGGTCAACATTTTATCCAACAAATCAAGTGCTAAGAGGAAAAAAAGTGAGCAAGAATTTAATACACACTCTGCAAAAAGTGTTACAAGCCCTGACCTTACACAGACAATACTCACCACCCCAAGATCTGTGCTAATGACAATGCACTGCTGGAGCTCCCCTGCTGTAGCAGCACTGGGACCTGTAACTCGGGCACAGGAGCTGTGCCTGCCCCTCTATCGGCATTCCTGGGCTACAACAGCCTTAGGCACGACCTGCTCCAGTGGAGGTGTTACCCTGCCCAAGGCCCTTCAGCCCCAGAATGGATGTCGAGGCAAGAAATGCAAGGAATCCTATGGTACAATCTGGTTTTAACTACAACAGAAATTAAATAGATTAGACTTTTTCTTCTCTCAGAAAAATGTTTTGGATTTTTGTGCCAAAATCTAAACTAAGATGGAGCTTATCTGAAAGAAGTAATTATGACTATGCTCTTATTCTGAAAAGAAAACTTGGCTGTTCTGGAAAATATCCAGAAGTCATTAGGAGTTCCAGATCATCACAGGGAAATACTCTTGCCCAACTGGCAGCACAGAAGATACTCTCCAGAGAAGATGCATTTATATTCATAAGATTCAGGCAAAATCTGTTGAAGACAACTCATAAATAATCTATAAAGAACCTGAAGATCCAGTAAGACAAGAGAGCGAGGTCTGGTGAAACTCTGGATGGACATCACAAGTCAGAGCTACTGCAGTTGGTCAGTGACTTTGCCTGTAACACATTTCCCTTTTCCAAGAAGAGAAAACCAGGAGCAAGAAGCCCTAAGATATCTGCAGTATCCCAAATTCCATCACATTTCTTCTCCTCACCATATCATTTATGAACCAGAACTTTAACAGAGGCTTCTTGCTGCAGCACAGCAGTTGCAGCTTTGCCCCAGGATGAGGAACACACCTGTGACCTCAGGTCCTTGTGCGGCCTGGGGAGGGGGGATGCACCATCACCATCACCCTACCACTGAAGTGAGCTCCTCTGGGTCTCTGCAGTAGCCAGCACTGCACAAGAGACCCAGCTTCATTCGAAGGCAGCTCCAAAAGCCTCAGCCTTGCACTGCAATCCTCACTCGGTGTTTCCTCCCTCAGCTCCCGTGCTCACCCTGAGCTGGAGTGTGTCGGGCACAGCCCTGTCACTGCCCTGAGTGACAGCCAGCTCCTGAAAAGCTGCCCTGGCACAGCTGCTCTCAGGGTGCCATTGCCAAGGTGCCGCACCAAACGGCACATCCCCCCTCAGCTGAGGTACCAGCACTGCTGCCATCTGAGCTGTCAAAGCCCACGGGGAGGATTCTCACATCGATGAGCACTGTTATAAAAGCAGAATAAATCACTGCTGTTTCCCTCAATGACAGGGATAATCAGCTCCATACAGTTCTATCTGCAGAAATCAGCTTTTACATGGTAATTCAATACCTGATCACATCCACTAACAGTAAATTATCGTATCAGGTGAAAAAGAAGCTACTTACGAATTGTGCTAGAGCAGGTAGAAGAGCACTGTACTGTGAACACAACCACCCTTAAACTGTATGGAGTTGAGTTTAAAAGGTAATAATAGCTATCTAGCAAAACAAAATCATATTTACCCTTTACTAAAGCCTTGTAAGAAAGGCAACAATTATTACATTCCTTGCTTTTAGAACTTTTGCTCCACTTATCATAACTGAATTTTTTAACCCTTTAAATTTTAAGCTCTCATGGTGCCTAAGGACCCCACTCACTGACGAGACCCTGTTTGACCTACAACTGATGCACAGTCTGCACAAACTCTACTCAGGGCAGCAGCAAGCAGCTGCCTCCTATCTGATGTTAAAGACAATGTTCAAGACTTGTTTGATGCCAGTGTCGAAATCCAGTGCCGATGTTCAGCACTTGAATAATGTCCTGTGCTTCCAAAGACACTGACAAGAGTTTGGATTTTACATGTAAGTTAAAGACCAAACTCCACAACAGACAACCTCAGAGTTACTAAAAATTGAATTTAAAAGATTAACTAGTATGAGGACTTTGTGCTGGTTTATAACTGTATATTAGATATATAGTGCTATTTTAAGGCACCTTCTTGTTCTATTTCCAATATAGAGAAAGATAAATTCTTAGGTTATAAAAACTCCCATCCTTCCATTACTTTGACACAATATAATAGAGCATAAAATACCTTTGGGGTCAGCGTTTGGAAACAGCCTGTTCCATGGTACCTTATTTTTGTGTGGTAAGGAAAGCAAGTAGTTTCTGGCCTTTAAATTTATTATACAATTCAAATCTTCTTGGGAAGGGGATCCAAGTATACCTAAAAAAAAGAATACAAACAATAGTACATTCTATGAAAAGCCCATTAATACAGTTGTATCATATCTACTAAAACTCAGTATTAAAACTGCTGGGAAGGAGATTCCAGACCAAATGTTTTAAGAATATGAAATACCTGAGGAGTTTTTAGAAACTTTTACTAAAAACCAACTTTTTTAATAAATAAATAAATGCATCTGAGTTTTCTAATGATCTGTAATCTCTTTAAAAAAGATCCCAGTAAGTGGTGTACCTATAGGAATTTTAAAAAATTTGACCTGGACCTAATAATATATAAGCTTTTTAAATTGTTTTGGTTTTTTTTAAAAATGTATCTGCTGACATAAATAAATTGATAAGTATTCTCTAATTGTCCCCAAAACAATGATTACCTGTAGCAATTGCTGCAAAAATAACTAGAGGGAACAGATGACACACCAGCAGAGCCACACCTTACACACTGACCCACTGGAGAAAGACCAGCCCAGCTGGCAGAAATGATGGAGAGAGACAGATGGATGTGGAAATGCTGCTTTTCCATAAAGCTTACCAAGAATATGGTTAAGTTGGTCAAGGTAGTGTTTTCCTGGGAAGATAGGTCTGTTGGAGAGCATCTCTGCCAGAATGCAGCCCACTGACCAGATGTCAATAGACTTGGTGTAACCCTGCAAGTGAAGCAGAAACACATTTTTGTCAAATTTTTGCATAAGAGCAGAAACAAGTTACTTTAGTAAATTGTGGAAGTGCACACAAATCATCTTTTTCCTCTTTAGATTAGTCATGCTTGCTCATGCTGTTTTGTTTTTCTGTACAAATGAAATAATTAAGAACCATATATCAAAACAGTACTTTGAAGGGGTAGCAAGAACTGAAGTCTCCAAGAGATGCTTTTCCAGAAGGATTCTTTAAGTTTAGCTAAATCTGTTACCAATTGCAAATTGTTGAGATGCCCTAATTTTACAGCAAGTTTAAACTAAAAAATTTTGGAAACCAGGTATTCTTAATTGCACAGCCCCTGCCAGCATGCTGAACACGGTGAAAGCAGCCGTCCTTCCTGAGGGGATCTAAGCAGCACTCCAGGAAGAGGCCTTTGGCAAAGGGGGGAAACAGCCAAACCAATCGTTGTTGGTTGGCTGCTCTGTACAACACAACAGGCAGGAAGAGGGGAAGATGCTGGGAGGAGGCCACACCATAACGGGAATGGAACAAACAGAGGAATATCCACATGTATGGATAACCTGTGCCATCCACAGGAAAAGGCACAGCAGTGACATCCAGCAGTGACAGAGACCCACTGTGCCTGGCCTGCTGCCACTGCTCCTCCCTTGGGAGGGGCTCTATCCTCACTGACCCCACAGCCACCGGGCATCAACTCCTCAGGGTGTCATCCCTTCACATTTGTGTTCAAGGCGCCATAATTATAAAATTAATCACTCATTAAGCCACGAACTTTTAAGCTGACCACCTCTTACAAACATAACATATCTTCTTTGTAAAATCTTCTGATAAGTGGATGTGGATAGCCACAAATACAGTCAAGCTGCCCTATGCTGTGGCCTCAGTGAGGATTTAAAATACAAGATGTGAATTTAAAATAAGAGAAGCTGGGGGAAAAACCCCTCAATTGGTCAGATGCCTATTTTCTAGAAGTGCCTTGGACACGCTATTGCCACAACAAAATAAACCCACCAATTGGAAAAGCTGTAAATCCTACAGGAACAACAGTCATCCCAGAATATAAAGTACAGCCCCAGCTGTCACCCGGGTGTTTTGCTAACAAGTGTCTGGCCGTGGGAACGAACACAGGAGTTCTGAAGGACACCCACCAACCACAACAGGGACTGGATGCACCTTAAAATGGCCACAGAACACAACAGTAATTCCAAATATATAGAAACCAAAGGAATGATTTCATGAAGACTATGGGAATGCAATTAAGACTGACACATAAGAAGGATCACATGCCTTCATTCAGAATCAGATTCACCCTCATTATACACTCTAAACCTAAATTAAGATGTCAAGATAATATTAAGGCAACATTTGCAGCCTTGATGGAGGCAGCAATGGAATGCTCATTCCTAGCACTCCTGTCCTGCTCAGTGGCACAGCAACTGATGGAAGCAGTCTCATGACTGGCAAGGAACTGGAGGTGTGGAAGTGGAGCACGTGATTACTCAGTTCTAGTATCCAATAACTGATTCTGGAATCACACTTTATTGCAAGCCAGCTATAGCTTTTTTGCAAGCTCTACTGGAAACCCATGCCCACTTCTCCCCAAGACAATGTGTGCGTTCTGATCCTAAAAACACAGAAAGGAGAAGCACAGTTGGTACCCACAAGGGAATAACCAGCAACAGCTCGCTGTGGCCCTTACCTTAGAATTCAGCATGATTTCTGGAGCCCTGTACCAACGTGTGGCCACATACTCTGTCAGGAATCCTGTGTGATCATGATCAGGATCTGCAACGCGAGCCAATCCAAAGTCACAAATCTGGTTTCAGAGAAGTAAATAGAAAAAAAAGGCACATTAGACACACATTTCCAATATTGTTACATTACTAATTCACCACTCCCCAATCAATGATGTAACACCTACAAACGCAGTGACGGCCACCTGTGTTTTTAGGAACAAATTATTGCACAAAGGTGAAGAAAAATGTTTTCAATCAATTACAAAGAATATCCAATTGCCATTCAGGGGCCAGGAAGAATAAACAAGAAAGAGAACAAGAGAAAAAAAGATGTTCCTGGTGCACAATTTATGTTCCACTATGGGCTTGCTTAACAGCATCTTTGCCAAACAGGTAGTAAGATACACTGCTCCAACCTCTTAGAAATTTGCCAGAAGACATAAAGAAAAGCAAGTAAGACTTCCAGAAAACCTAATTAGCAACCAACATATTTTGTAACCAAGTTCAACACCCCATTTTACAAAAGCTATCATCATAACTGCATCTTTGCATGAAAAACAACCTATCCAATCACGAGATAATGGTATACTGGAGAGATTATAGGCGGTTGAAAGAAGCATGAGCCTAAAAGAAAAAAAATCTCCCAAAAACTAAACACAGGCAAGAAAATATTTCTCAACCCTTTCTCAAGAAAATAGTTTTATCTAACCATGAAAAGAAAAACAAACACTGATTTAGACTAGTGAGTTCAGCAAAAAGAAAAAGGTGGTTTTAGTTATGCTCTAGTAGTGAGGCTCCATGGCTTTCAGAGCTATTTAGTGTCTAGAGAGAAATTAAGAAAATTGAAAATGTGAGGACAGACTGTTGTAGAGCAGAGCAGCTATTCCTTTCTTACCACCCCAAAGGTCAATGGCAAGATTGTTGAGTGGTACATTAGACACATTCACAAGCTTCTGCTGCCCCCCAAAAAGTACCAGGTTATGATTGCCACACACACTGTACTTCCATGAAAGAATACATACTCTCAGGAAAAACAAGCATCAAATGTAGGAGTGGCAAACAGTGGGAGGTTCTTCTGCTACGTTTGTTTTACAGTATTTACTCCTAGATAGTTAATTGTGTACAGTGATTATACTGAAAATGTGAAGTGAAAATAGGCTGTAGTCAATAAAGTCAGTAATGCAAAATCCTACCAAAACCACAGAAACCCCACTGTGCTGTGGCAGGTATTTCTTAATTTTCCTGTAGGGACAGCCTGTCAGCGAAATAACTGATAGATCAGTTAGGGAAGAAATACTTCAGCTGACTAAAAGCTACATCTGAAAGACAAGATTCAGCAGCTGACTTTTACACAGAGGGTCTGAAGAAAAGGCAGTGATGAATGTCGTAAGCCAAGCTGCATGCCATTACTTTAGCTACAAATTTAAAAAGTAAACCCAACACCCTGAATCCTTAGCAAACAACCCCAAAAAGAACCTTTTTAAGCGTGGCAATGTTCTCCCAGGCTACAGGAACAGAGCAGCTGCCTTGTGTGCAATTAGCAGCTCACATAAAGAGACTCAGTACAAACAATCAGAAGAGCCTCCTCTAAAGACAGAAACGAAGAAACTGTAGAGGACAGCTTAGAGACTCCAAAAAATAATTATGCAGCAGGCAAAAATGGTTATAATCTCTTCCTCCTAACCTCAGAAAAAAGCTAGATAAGATTACAGGCAAGGAGACGTGCAGAATCTTAGTGTTACACAAAAGCAAAGTGCAGTGGTTTGCTACTATTAAAACAAAAAAAGAAAGACACTCTCTGGTCCACAGTGAAAAGCAAGAACTGAATTACAGAAGGTGTCTCTGAATCTCTCAACTCAAGTAGAAAAATGCACATGGGATGGAAAGGAAGAACAAGGACAAAGAGTGCTCATTAAAATGACACAAAGCCCCTGCTGACTGAAGCAGAAACAGGTTAAGCAGAAAAGCAGGAACACCATTAGTGAGAAAGACTTCAAGGTTGAAGCTGTAAGAAAGAGGTTTTGGCTGCAGAACTGACAGGAGTGATAGCACAGAGAGTAAGGGACGCTGGAGATCCAGGGCTCTGCCTGCAGCCCAGGGTGAGGGATGGGCACAGCTCTGGCTGTACCTGAGGAGGGCAGACACTTCCCATCCTGTGGCACCAGGACACACTGAAAGCAGCTGCCCTGCTGGGGGGGAATGTGGGGCCACTGGGCCCGTACAAATGATGATATGTAGCAGGCAAAGCACCAGGAGTTGGTTTTTAGGCTTCTCCACGTGAATGAAAATTAAAAAAAAAAAAAAGAAGAAATCATGTGCGAGCAATATCGTAACAGGCAGATTTTCTTGGCATTTTGGCTAAGTCACAGCAGAGAACAAAAAACTGCATAATGAAAGACCCAGGTATATCAGTTAGTGCTTCATGCCTTGGAGAGACAGTACAGATGCTGCTGAGACAGAAGAAATTACTTCCCAGCTAAATAAAGAAATAAATAAGAAATGCCATCATCCTATTTATATATTTAGCTTCCACTTTTTGAAAACAATGTTCTTGCAATCAGTATCAGGGATGGTTGGGGTTTTTTTAAACAGAGATGGCTTAAAATTGGATGAAGCTATCAAGCAGATGGGAAGATTTAGGAGGATCATGTACATATGACCATTTACTAAGCAAATGAAATGACACCCAAAGGTACTATTAATACAGTGAAATATCTGCAGTTGTATTGTTGAGTAGCCTGTGCCTCTATGTGTGCATTTGTATAAAAGGAAACAGAGAGGCTACCATTAAGTTTAATTGTTACTGATAAGATGGTGGTTGAAACAGTTGCATCTCTAGAGTAATTGGAAAAATCCTGAAACAGACACTAACCTGCCGTTTTCCTTAAAAAAAAAAAAAACAAACCTCCCCCATCACCTTCTTTTCACGCCTGTCACAGTAGGTAACAATTCTCAGTTGTTTTAGTAATTGTGAGTTTTCATTGTGTAGACAGAAAAGCACAACTTACAGCATCACTGTAGTGTGTGCACGTTTTACCTAAGGCAAAGAAGGAGATTCTCAGCTGGAGTAACTTTGAACACTGAAGGCACTCCAACACACCAGTTGAGAACCTTGTTTAAAATAACTTGGGCTTCATTTTCTGAAATATATTAATGCCATTGGCCTACGAAAATTCTATGGCTATGAGAGATTTTATGCAACTTACTTCATTTACAGAACTACAAACAGGTCAAATTGCTGGATGCAGAGAATCATGAAATCAAGTAAAAACCTTTCTAAAAGAGTTAGATACTATTTAGAGTATATTCCAGTCTGTCAGTGGCATGTCAGTGTACATTAATCTCATTCATGGGAAAGATGCCAGGCTGTGAAGGAGAACACCAGTATCTTTATTACACACGATTCTCACTAGAGAGATCCCAAGATAGTAGTTTTCGTGGAGTCTTGAGTCTAATCTTCCACTGCAAATACATAACAAGAGACAGTACTTAAGTGACATGATGTACTTTCACCAACTTTCATTCACTGTGTGGTAAGTCACATTTAAGATCTCAAATATTTAGGTCTTTAGCTTTGCCTATGGAAACAGAAACACCTTTAGGTTCTGAACTCCTGCCTGAAGACTTTCAGCTGCTCACCACAAGACATAGGGCTCACAAACACATTATGTCAACAGAGACTCTTACTTTTCTTTCCTAGAAATTAAAGCATTAATACAGAGGTCAAGATCATGTTTAAGGGAGTAGAAAGAAAGAAAGAGCTCGTTGTAACCTGTAGAACTGTGAGTTTCAGAAGAGAGCAACAACTCTCTCTCACAATGCCATTAAATAAAGAAGCTAACAGAACCACCACTCAAGATGGACAAACTTTCCACTGACCTTCTTCCAAAAATATGTTTTTTAGTATGATTTTAAGTCGTTTGTTTCCACTGTATGCCGTGTTTGAGTTTATGTGCCATTTCCTTCATGAAGGGGTTAATGCCTTTGAAGGGGTGTGATGTAATTACAGCTGCTGAAATCCCACAGCAAGAGCCAGAGGTGACCAGCCCAGCAGTGCACCAGGAAGAGCTGACAAGATGCAGTGGGAATATAAAGCAAATTGATCATGCAGCCAGTACTTAGAATGGACCAGCATACACAGCAAGGAATTGTGTGACACTTGGAATTGTGACAAACCTGTACAGCCCACAACTGGTTCACACTTCGAAGAAGGTTATTTTTGTTTTGTGGTTTGTTTATTGAGAAAGTTAGAGCTACACTAAAAAATAAAGGGTAATTAGGAGCAACACAGTATTCAACAAACACAGTTGTACCATCTCAGATCAAGAACTGTAAACTCTGCAATCTCACTCCATCAGTGGCCAGCAGCAAATACATGATGTACAGTGTAAAAGGCAACATATTCCAATGCCTCTCTCATCTTCCTTGGATTTGTCACTGTGGGACTAAACCACACAGAGCACTCAATAGGTTTTTTTTCTGCTAACTTGCTTGGTGTTTTTTTAAAAACTGCAACATCTACCGTGCTCTGTGATACCAAATTCCACAGCTTAACAATGCTGCAAGTAAATTTCACCCGCTCCTTTCCTCCCCCCCCAGCCTTTTCCACAGGTAAGGACAGTGAACACAACTGCTCTCTATTCACCCTCCCTATGCCACTGACAACTTTATCAAATTTTACTGGATTCCTCTGTTCCTCATGCACTATCTTCCAGCAGAGGAGATCCAGGCTAAATAGCTCTTTGTGATACGGAGAGGAGTACTTTGAATTCCTGGTCTCCTCATATCACAGGGAGAAGTGTGGTAACTATGATCACACTAAAGACTCAAAACTACTGAAAGGTACAGAATGGCATGGTTTTTGTTTTATTCTCTATTTCTGTTTTAATTCTTCACACTTGGTTTGCTTTACTGAATGCCACTAAGCATTGAGCTGACATTTTCCAAGAATCATAACAGCTCTAAGCTCATCCTTCTGTAGTATTAACGAGTACAGAGCCCATCTCTGGAAATGCAAATTAGGAACATTCTCTCCTTAAGTAATTGCCGTGCATTTAATCAGCACTGAATCTCACATGCCACTTTAGCTACCCACTAATACAAAGTCCTTTTCCAACAACAAAACATTAACAGTGTAAACAGAGAAACCAAATCTTGAAACATACACAGTTCTGAGTTTACTTTTGAGGTAAACATGATGCTGCTTCAGATCAGTATTTTCATCCAGCTTTCAAAGAGGCTGTTTCCAAGTCAGCCTCCAGATGGAAACAGTGATGCACTCATCAACCTAACAGATTCTTAGTCACTCAAATCTTGATAATTATTTTATCAAACCAAATAATGTTTTGGCAATCTTTCCAGGACAAAAATCACATTAATCCCCAGTAAAAACCCCACATTCATGGTTATAGCAGCTCATTTACAAAGACCATGGCAGGAAAATCTGTAAGAAATTTCAACTCACCTTGAGATCACATGTGGTGTTAAGCAGCAGATTTGAAGGTTTGAGGTCACGGTGAAGCACATTGGCTGAATGGATATATTTTAACCCTCTCAGAATCTGGTAAAGGAAATAACAAATGTGGTCGTTGCTGAGGTGTTGAGTCTTTAAGAGCTTGTAAAGATCTGTCTCCATAAGATCTTGCACAATGTATCTGTGAGGCATTAGATGTAAGGCAGCAAAAAAACTTGGGTGTCATGTCAGGTATCAACATACAGTACCCAAGGAAACTTCTAGAACTTTTTTTCTCTCTTATTTGTCTGTTTGATGATAATTATGAAACTGCGTAGTTGATTCTTGCTTTAGAAGTTTGGAATCCAATCAATCCTGTTACATGATGCAGCCCTTTACAGAAATAAGAGGCACCAGCATGTGATCCTCTCAAATTAATCATCATAAACCTCTATTTCTTCATAGTAGAGCTTGACTTTTATTGGAATCTTAATTTCATCTGATTCCTATCCCTGCTTGCCAAGAAACAAAGGTGGTTTTTTGGTTAATGAGTAATAAGCTTCCAAGATACTTGCTTGCAGTTGCATAAAAGCATGAAGGTAGAAGATCTCATAACTTCTGATCAATTTACTCTACCATCTCCCCACTTAAAAAATTCAGCTGTTCTTCTCTACTATATATTTATTATGCTACATTGAACACAACAGTCCTTTTCTTACCAAAATTAAATCCCAATATACTCAGTCAGCTGATTTTTTTTACACAATTGCAATGAAAATTAAAAGAAGGGGTTTTTTTTTTCTGCTTTGACAGGAATGAGTTAAGTAAAATTTTCTTCCTCCTTAATTCAAGAAAATTTGAAACAATTATAGCAGTGTCTGGCCATTTTACTTGCTCCTCAAAGCAACCAGTTCTAGCCGCAGCTCTATTAAGAGCATATATAGTTTTAGAATTATGTGACTAAACTAAATCTTCTCTACAATGTTGAGTTCTTTGCCTTGGAAGATAGGAATTAACATTTTTTTCTTTTCCTGGAAAATAAAGAATAAAACTAGTGTTCATCAAATTTATAAATTTATCTACAAACTGATCAAATACTGTTAACTTCCCTTTTTATTTACAATAATAGAAGCCAACTTTTATTAAAATTTAGGAAGGAAGAGGATGAAGGGGAAGAAACTATCAAAAGAGAGAAGACAACCATTACTAATGATGCCAAATAACACTTTGAAAGGATACACATCTTTCATCTGTTCAATAGTTGGAGCTCTGATAATGTCATTTATTCCAATAATATTCTCATGCCTGAAGCGCAGTAGGATCTTGATCTCTCTCAGAGTTCTCTGGCAGTACGTCTGATGCTCAAAAGGACTGATTTTCTTTATAGCGACTCGAACTTTGTTGACGTTATCATAAGCAGAACTAGAAGAGAATCAATAACATCAGTTATAAGGAGCATTAAATTCATTCAATTCAGAACGAAAGAATGTGAATTCAATTGAATATAGGGCTGGTGCATTTTGTTTACATTTACTTTTATCAAATGAGGAGAGGTGACAGTGACACACATCTTTTAGTTTGGCGAACTGACAAAACACTTGTTCTTTCACCAGCCCATTTGGGTCTCTACAACCATTGGCTTTCCCAGCTGACTTGGAGTCTGCTGATTTGTGGGTACTGCACAAAGGAAAAGGTATTTGTCTTCTTTATCAGCCTGTGCAACAACCAAGCCTGAGGCTTTTTCTATACGCTGTAATCATCAGAAGTTTGAGAAAGTTCATCTTACTGCATTCATGTTGGGGTGCAGAAAAACCTTCAGCAATCATCTTTCAAGCAGCAGAATTCCACATCCTGTGTCCAACTCCCACAGGTAATACCAATTGTCACCATCTTTCACACTTCCATCAATTTACACTGTTGACACCCCCATAACAGACACGAAAGAACAAAAGGGATGGAGACAACATCTTTCCAAGTTCAATTCCAAAGATAACAAGAGTTTGAAGAAAGAAAGCTGTATCCAGGGACACACAAGGAGGGGAAGTAGGCAGCAGCACAATGAGGATCACATTGTGACTGTGACCTGCAGTAAGGAACTCACTGCCTCCTACATTTACAAGGTTGTCTTTCCAGGAGCTTAGAACTCCATTCCCAGCTACACCAATAAATAGGTTCAATACATTGTATTTCTGTTCAACATACCTAAGCATTCATGAAGAATATCACAGCGCGAGTCTAATTAATAAAGTCTCGGTAAAACATACCTAATCTTCTAAAATCTGGACTATGAATCCTTACAAGTTTTAGTATGTTTTCTACAGTCTTGTTAATATGAATGACAAACCATCTCATTATCATAGCTTCTACTTGTATTAGAAGTATATGGTAATTTAATAATTAGAATTTAGACATATATATATATATGATTCTTGTTCCAACTCAAGCTCACTACTGCCCCATTAGGAAATTAAAAAATAATCAAGCCTACATTTCTGTTAGCCCCAACTATTCCATATAAAAATATAAGCATACTAGCCAAAGAGGCTTCACATCCCACCAATTTTCTATAATTGAGTCCCAGAACTTCCTTTGAAACTCTTTTAACTGGTCTTACTCTGCTGAGACATCCAGGTACCTGGTGACCAGGTAAAGCAGAATCAAGTACAAAAATCCAGCTAGAAAAGGATGCCTCAGAGGAATTCAAATGCCTGGCCACATCAAGGCTCTTCTACCACTAAGCGGAGATATGGTGCAACAAGGTGTTTTTGAGATGGTACTGTCACCACTGGATGCAAAAGTGTTTAAAATTTCTCACTTTCATTATTAAAATTGACATATAATTCAGTCAATTAGGGTCATCAGTAAGATCTTCATACAGCACATGCATACGTAATGACACCCTCTTTGAACGGTTTTCCCCACATAATCCCTTTGACCTGCCTGCATCCCTAACCCTGGTCTGTACCCACAGACGGCACCATTTATTTTCCTCTAGAAACACTGAACTCAAATGCTCCACGGGGAGCTTTGAAATGCCACATGCTGAGCAAGTATTCATTACAACTGTTGCTACTGCATATGTATAGATAACACATTAGCAGTTCCTCAGTCCCAAAATAGATAATAACCAAGTGCCGTAAGTGGAACTTGGCATCGCCTCCAAGAGAACTTGGGCTCCAGTAATTTTCTTAGCTCATCACCTGTGGTGCTTACAATAGACCAGTGAGGTTGGTCACAAGCAGAAAACAAAACTAGAAATAACTCTGAAGCATGAACACCCTGGATTTGGGAAAGAAATGGAAGAATCCTACGGGCCATTTCATCATTATAAACAAACCTCTTGCCTCCTCCTTTGTATTGACTCGAGCATTTTTTCTGCCACAATGCAGAATCTTACTTCCTTTCAAAGGACTGGACAGCAGCATCTATGCAGAGTACAAAAAGGCAAAATGCCAATATTTACCAGTTGATGCTGCTAAAATAAAAGCTCCTAGTCTCTTACAACATTTGATAAATCAGTTATTGCTTCTCAAGCAAAGGTTGTTTATTGATGGAAAATATGTATCTTTCCTTGTACAGATTAATGAACATGAATTCTTCAATCAAATATACCAAGATTCCCCCTCTTGTAGCTGTTTCACCTACAGTCCTTAAACCATTTTCTTAGCAAAAGGTTTTTGCTGTTATTTAGAAAAGGATAGATAATTTTGCATTCTGATGGTTCAACTATAATACACATGATTCAGTGAGGAAAAAGGCTGCGTATTTGGAGTAAAGATGCAATCAATTTCCTCTCCAGGGTACTTTCCCCATACAGTCATTCTCTCTTTGTATCAGATCTCCCCACATTAACACACCTAAGCTTTCATTGCCTCAGCTGATGAGAGCAAAACTGAAACACTGTCTGGTTGAAACATTAAAAGGGACACTGGATTTATTTCTGATGTCACACTTTTTGAAAGATGAGCCTTTCTGTAACATGATTAAACATCCAAGGGATTATCTCAATTTCTATGAGCAAGAAGCTAATCATACAAGCAGTCAGGTACACTTGCTTGTGCGTAATATTTTAAATGTCATGTATAACACAGGTACACTGAGAAACTGTATTATCTAGTTAACACCATTTCACATTCTCAGTCACAGCTCTTAAAGCACATATTGCTTTAAGTAAACTCTGTGACCCTTTAAAAATGCTTTCTCAATTTGACACATGCTATAGAAAACTGTAAAAGCTACATTAGACTGAACTTTAGTGGAACTGAAGAGTCAGGCTACAACCAGACCCCTATTTGGCCTATGAAGCCATATTGAAATAACCAATTGACTATGCAGGAAACACCATAAACTCACAAAACTGGGTCCTTTGTAAGGCAGGCTGAACCATTTCCCAAGCTTTCGCTTCATCCAGCTGTTCATTGCCTGCCACCAGCATTTACACTCTCCAGAGCTCTGCTGAAGAAACGCGCTGCTCATAGTGTGCATTTTAGTGTTTGCAAACAAAACCACTCTGAAGGTGCAAATGCAGGCCCTGGTGCATCCCCCCCTGCAGCCCATGCACCAGCTCAGCTCCGCGGCTTCATCTCATGGGTTCGTTCCAGTCTCAGCCGGAATTACAGATCTCATTGTATGACTCCTGATCACCCGTACTCCCCCTGCAGTCCGACCAGGATCAGCTCCACAGCACATCCCATCCGCCTCCCAGCGGATCCTAAATTTAGATTATTTGTATTCTGGCAGTGCTGTCCCAATGTGCACAGTGTAATGTATTTGTCTGGGCTGTCAGCTTCTACTAAACCTCACAACAACTGGTTATATTTGCAATGAAGCAGTTAATTGGGACATCTTCTGAAGTCAGGAACTTTCTATTATCTTGACTTTTTTCCAGAGAAGATAAAAATCTGTAAAGTGCGAACAACAGTTCCCATATTAACAACTTTTAGAGTGCCAGTTTATAGCTTTCTAATCGTTAAGCACACGTACTGATCATTACCCACAGAACTGTACCATTATGATGAATCTAGTCACCAACACTTTAAATATTCAGATAGAAGGATTTATTTCCGCCCCAATCATGTGCAGCCTCACAAGCTGAAGCAACCATTCAGCTGTGAGTGCTATTTATCTGTAATGTGATAAATTTAAATGCAGATTTTGCAACTGCCCAACTGTTGTAGCCACAACATTACTCCTGTTTCAAGCTGTGGTTAGCAACCTATGACAACCTGCAATAGCACTGTTATTTAGATACTTTTGCAACATCATGTGAAAATCAGTACAAGCCCCAGTAGCAGAGTTTATCATTCCTGATTTTAAATATCTTGTAAATATATAACAAAGTTTTGACTAAGTAAAACATCAAGCACAACTGTACAAAATAAACAAATGACCATTTATAACCCAAGAAGTTGCACCACATAACTTTTAAAGCCAGTTTTTATCCTTCTGCTCTCTGGTACCAACTTCCTTTTTAAACAGAAGCCCAGGGAGGGGCTGCTTCCAAGAGCAGTGACCAGAAAGGCACCGCAGCTCTGAGCTCTGAGCCCACAGCACTGCCGGCTCAGGGGAGGGAAGCTTTTCACCAGGCACATGTGGCCGAGTGCCAAAGCTCAGCCCCTTCTGCCCACAATGCCTGCTGCATGTTCTTCCACCCATTCCTATTCCTCGCATGTTTCATTTGGGGCAGAACGGGAACAAGTGAGAGCATGCTGCAGCTGCCGGCAGGAAAGGAGCCAGCTCCTGGCAGTCCCTGCATCCCACAGAGGGCTGGTCCTTCACACTGAAAAACAACTGCCTGCTCCTCTGCCACGCTGCCTGCACGCTTTCCGCAGCATGGGATGTTCTTCCAACACTTTGAGGATTATTCACCTCGTGGCTGTTTCACAGGCTGCTCTCAGCATACGCGCACACACGCAAAATACACAATGCTACCGGCAAACATCCTAATTACAACTCTAAATAAAAGACGATTTGAAGTTTAAAAGGGATTTTTTTATCAGTAGCTTTGTGTTGCTGTGGAAACAGGATTCCAAGGGCATATCCAGAGATAAGAATCTTTCTGAGATATTGGATAATTCTGCTTACATTCAGAATAGGAAAGGCAAAAATAATTCCCAGCAAGCAAGCTGATCTATGGAGATCTTTATTCTTTTCATTCAGTCTACATTTAGCTCAATCATGGCCATTTCCACAACACACTGACATTTATCAAGTTACAATGCAAATAGCTTAAACTTATTTTTAAGATTGCTGTAAATAAAATAATGCAATATTATGAGACAGTAACAACCACCCTAACAGACTGTTTGCTACAATTTTTGGGGGTGGGGGAAGGTGGTTGCAGAAGTGCAGATTTGCAGAGGGTTTTGGGATTTTTTGGCGGGCTTTTTTTTAATAATCAGATGTTAACCCTTCCAGATTCTTCAGAATAATTAGTTTCTTCTTCTACATGATTAAGCCACCATCATAGTGTATTATTTTTTTAATAAAGAGAAAAGACTGGAAAAAGGATAAAAATAGTCAAAGACTATTTGAGGACACTGAGTAATGTGTCGTTTTTACACTGTTTAATGTATTTTTTATAGCCAACTGTAAACACCTACGTTTACTAGAAATATTTGTTACTTTCCTTTATTTATTCGTAACATTTTGAAGAGAAATAAGTGTATTGTTCATGAGGCTTTTTTATTAGCACTAATTTACAAAATCAGCACCTGGTTTTAGAAGGAACAAGTGCCTACTCATATTGGGATACATTTGCCGTGTTTCAAGAAACCTCAGTTTATGAACAGACAACCCATGTTGCACTCAGTTTTCGTTCTGATTTCTCAGCTTTCTCTAGAAGAGGTTTTCAATAGCAAAGCGTTTCTTAGGTTTGGAAGCTGTGAATTCAGGAAATAAACTACAGAAACAGGGCCATCTTAATACACTTCTACTTTTCTCCATTAAAGATTTAGTTTTACAGACTAACTCCTACCATGTCAGAAAGTCAGCAACCCATGAAAATGGAGTTACCTCACTATTAGATTCTTTGAAAAACAACAAACAAATAAAAAACCCTTCAGCCTTGAGGCTCTAGTTGCTTTACAACAACTTTATAACAACTTTAACAGGAGCACCATGTACTCCTTCATCCTACTCTGAGGGCAAAAGTCAAATAAGCTGTAATTCAGGACTCTGGAATCATCTATTGGTTTGCTACAAACACTCCCCATTGATTATTACCTTCTTAGTCTTTGGGAAACATCCATAAGCACTGACAGCTTATAATGAAAAAAGAGGCCAAAAAACTTGAATTCAACCTTGAGATAGCTCAGAGCAAGTCTAGGTACAAGACCTGCTGTGACACACAGCTCCCCACTGAAAACCACTGACAATTGGTCTCCACTTTCTTGTTATAAAAATGGCAGCAGGAGACAACTGAGCAACAAGGGAACATTAAAATAACTATACAGGAGATGTGATCCAATTTGCAGCAGTATGAATCTGGCCTTACCTGAAAACTCCTAACTAAATGTTATTTGAAAATCTTGGGGCTGGTTTGAGGCTTTTTAAGTAGTTTTTAATCTGTCAAGATTCTTGTAACAATGGATAGGTTATCGCTTTGGGGTTTCTAAACCTTTTATCATGACCCCTCTGCAAAGTAATTTTCATACTTACAAAGTCCTCATGTTCTTTATATATTTTATATATGTATCTGCATATTCCTAACTCTTGTCATCTGTTGCTTATCACCAAATGATCATTACTAAGGCTTTGGTTCATTTTTTATTATAGAAGATACCTAAACAAATTATTTTTGTTTGATATTTCTTTCAAAGTTGATTGTTTTCTTTTCCAACAAGGCAGAAAAGAAATATAATTTCTAAATGAGTGCCCTTTATTTTACCACAACCATAGCAAGGTGCCCATGTGACCCCTGCAGACTCCACCATGCTTTTAGTCAACCTCTGAGGCTTACTGGGTCAAACTGGAACAGCATTACCTTCACCTCTACCATCTATTGCTTCAGTCATCTTCCTCTTAACAATCCAAATCAATCCTGATAATAAAGCTTCCTGCTACAATTACGCCAACTCCCTCCTCCCATGACAAAGGTGAATAATTACTCTGAAGCGATTTTACTCAGATCTGATCTACTACAGGTTATTACCCTTCACACCACGAATTCTTAAGGCACCTTCATAACCTCCTAAGGAGATTTGCTTTCATTTCATTTCATTGCATCTGCTCAAATAATTCTAATTGATACTGGTGAGACACTGGCACAGGCTTCCCAGAGAAGCTGTGGATGCCCCACCCCTGGAAGTGTGCCAGACCAGGCTGGAGTTGCAGGAGCAACCTGGTTCAGTGGAAGGTGGCCCTGCAGGGGGTCAGTCCTACTCGATGCTTAAGGTCCCTTCCAATTCAAACAATTCTAGGCTCTAATAGGTTACAAAGACACAATTTTATTTTTCAGAATTTGAAAAGCAGAATTTGATGGATCCTTGCAAAAAATTCAATTTTAAGCTATTTACTATGCAGATAATAATTACTTAATAGTGTATTTTCTTAGATCACTCCCAGTATTTTGAAAACAAATAGCTAGTCATGCAAAATGGAGTCTGTTAAATTAATTACTTTTGCCAGAAGCTCAGTCAATTCATAAACCTGGGTGTGACAGACCAGATGATTTGTGTTTTGTTAGCACCTACTAAACAGAACTATGAAGAGCAGCAGTTCTAGAACTACACCTTAATACTAGCATTAAAAAAATATTGGCTATTTCACCCAAGGTTCTGTACTGTTTGGCTAAAGATGTTATTTAATTTATGGTGTTTTGATTAATCTTAGTTGTTTGGAAAAAAATCAATTCTCTCAATCTCTTCTAATACGTATTTTTCTTTCCATGCCTTTAGCTGTAGAACACTGTGACTTCAAACCACCATGTATGCCTACTCTGTTTTATGCCACTTCACTTCGTCTTCAGAAAATAGAAAACTCTTACATCTCACTTTATCTACTTCTTCCCTTCCCACTTCCCTTCCCTATTTTAGAGGTTTACTGGTTCTCCACTGCCAGTATTTCCTTTGATAGCATTGATGCCAAATTTAACAAACTTCACTGCTATGTTTAAAAGGCCTTTGGCTATCTGTGAAATAGACCCTTGATTCCAAAGGCACCCATTGCTTTTGATAAAATATTACGATATTAAATATCACTATTTTCCTTCTCAATATATAAATTCCTGTGGGAATGAATTTTGGGCTAAAATTGTAAGAGCTCCACAACATGAGACAACCTAAGTCTCACTGCATTCAAAGGAGTGGTTGTGGTTCACTCTCCCTTTTGTGCCTCACATGCCTTTCTCACTTTTTTGATATGAGCAGTGCCCTTTTTTGTGTCAGTTAAGAGAACTGAAGCAGCTCAAAGTTGAAGCAGGAACAGTAAAGAAGCCTTTACCTGCATAGTCCTGTTCCCTTCCTGTGTCAGCACCAGCACTCACAGGGCTTTGTGTCCATCATTTCAACTTATCACCTTTCAATTTTACTGTTTTATTAAGTCACTCTTCAGCTAAACCAGCTTTCCAACACAGCAAATGCTCCAGCTGTGCAGGCCCCAGCACAGGAGTGGAGGAAGAAATGACAGAGGGGAGGCGTGGAGGGAAAAGCTGCCCCTGCAGCAGCAACACAGCCCGAGATGAGCACAGGTCAGCCCTGCAAAGCTCAGCTCTGGAAAGCTCAGCTCGGGTGTCTGGGCCTGCCAGGAGAACTCAGCCTCCACACAGCCCATGAGGTGCCCACCTTGTCCCCCTGCGCTTAAGGCTCCCCAAGGGGCAACAAAAAGCCACCACAATAAAAAAGGAGAGGTCAGTAACATCACCACTGTTACTCCAGAGCCTGGAAAACAACCACCACATCCCCAAGCAGCAAAGCAGGAACCATAAATGCATGCAGGAAACATTTCTCCTTTCCTGGAGAGAAGGGAGAGCACTGCCAGAGAGCTGTGAGTGGTGATGGGATTAACAAATCCTTCAGTGTGGTTTAGTCTTTTGTCTGCTAAGGTTCTAATTTGACTTATATCTCAGATACTCCTCCTAAAATCAGCTTATTTAATTGATTCCAAGCCACATAAATCTTCAGAAGAGATAGTTCACAGTATTTCATTCCAACAGAAAATAGAACAAAATTATCCATGTACACTAAAAAGCAGAGATTTTCCTAAACCTGATGTAGAAATGTCAGTGCAAAATGAAAACTATCCCAAAGCACTGATGAAAACAAGGTCATTGCTACTGTCCACTCTGCCGTGGTTAGTTCAGTATTTCACTTGCAAACCAAAACACAACAAAACAACCAAACCACTAGCACTGAGTGTGCATCTCACCACTATCAGAAGTTATTTCCCTTCATATCTGATTACAAGGCATTTTCTGCATGTTTGTTCCACCTTTCTAACAAGACATGCCAACAGTAAACCCTCAGCATACTCACAGCTTGGTGTTTTGTTCAGAGGAGGTATCAGCATTAAAACACTCTGGCTACTGTAGCTGAAAGGAAGCTATTTCACAATTATGAAACACTTTAAAAAAATACAATATAAAAGTCAACCAGGATGTAATTTGGGATATTTTGCAACATCCAAATCCCAATAAAATTGGGCAAATTCTGGACTGAAGCATTTTGGGGAGTATTGATTTGGAGTGCTCAAATTATCTTAAATTTTACATCAGCAATATTTGTGGAGCAATCTGCCTTCCTTCCAAACAGGCAAGAAGTAAGGTGCCACAGTGGCATCTGCTAATTTTAAGAGAATCTGCAAAATGAAGGAATTGCACATTATAATCTGTAAGCCTAATTGCGAGTTGCTGGTACTTAAAACATACCTACAACACAGACGAATTACTTTCCACCATGTAACAAAAACTCTCATTTGCATCCTAATCACCACAGAGTATTTCAGTATTTTATGAAAATTCTCTTAAAATACAAAAGAAGAACTTCCAAGAGAAGAGATTTCCTCTTAAGAGAACTTAGGCAGTTGGGATTTTGGGTACTGCAAACCAGATGGACAGTAAAAACATGTGCACCACAACGCTGCTAAAACAGGACTGTTGTGAAGATCCTGCCCCAATCTAACAGAAAAATATTTCTATTACAGCCTTTCTACAAGACATATATACACAAACCAGTATTTAATCCACCACTAAGAGGTCACTGGGCTGGAGGGACACAGCACAAGCCCAGGCAGCGTGGAGGCAGCTGGGGCACCAGGAGGCTCCCGGGTGCAGAAGGGGCTGAGGGGACCCGAGGCTGTCCCTGTGCTGGCTCTCCTCAGCGGAAATGGGTGGAGACAGGAATGCTTGTGAAACAGAAACCAACTCCTGCACCTCGATGGAGCACGGGAAACCCTGCCAAAGTATCTACCAATAGCTCATCAAATAATCCCATCTGAATCAGTGACATTTATTACGAACTGGATCTTATTAATCTATCTGCTCAAAGCTGACAATGAAGTGTATTTGGATTTTTGTGCATCTTGCAAAAAGATGAGTTTGAGAATAGCTTCTTCATATACCCAAAAGTTGTATTAAACCAAAGGAAAAAAAGCTCCCTTCTGAAAAGGAGATTCATCCCCAAGCAAACCACCATCTTTAATAACTGTCCTGCCAACTAGTAGAATGTAGATTTTACACAGACAAATCACCTGAAACAAACTACACTGCTGAATTTCACATTATTACACTATTATTTTTATTTACCTTACAATACAGTAAAATAAAAAGTTATATTTTTGAATATGTTTATAGCTCCATACACTTCATTTAAGTGATCTGGAAATCAAAATCAAATACAATAGAAATCACTTAATAAAATGTTTCTGGGTTTGGGATTTTTTTCCAGATATTATTTTAAAAGTTCCTAAAATACTTCACTTTAAGTGAAAGCATTCTCCAAATTATCAGAACAACATCCAACTTCATCCATGAGCAGTGCCAGCTCCCAGCGACAAAGGCTGACCAAGGACTGGGCTGCGTTACATGCGCAGCCAGCAGGTCAAGGGAACTGATTCCTGCTGTGAGGGCACATCTGGAATTCTGCACCCAGTTTTCCTCCCTCCCAGTACTGGACTAAATCCAGCAGAAAACCATTAGGATGCACAGGGAACAGAAGGATGTGACATTAGAGAAAGAAAATTGAAGAAACTGGGTTTGTATAGGCTAGGAGGGAAAAAGGGGGTGGTGATGGTAAACATCCAACTGCTCTTTTAAGTTACATAAAGGGGAATCACTGAGAAAAGTGATCCAGACTCCTCTCAGAGACAAAGAGTACAAAGGACAAGAGGGGATGGTCCCGAGTTGCAGCAAGGCAAACTCTCATATTTTTAAGGGGCAAAGTTTCACTGGACAATTGGTTCAACACTAAAACCAGAAGCTGCCCATAGATGTAGAATCTCCTTCCCTGGAGATTTTGGAAATATTGAGTGGACACGTTGAGCAACTTGGTCTAATTTTGACATCAGTCCTGCTTTGAGTAGGAGGTTGGACTACATGACCTCAGAAAGTCCCTTTCAACCTACATTAGGCTGTGAAATATTCCATAGCAAGATGTCATAAAATATTTTCATTAAATACCAAATCAATCAGTTATTTTCATTTCTAGATCACAGCTGAAATCTATGACAAGGCATCAACAGAAAAAGCATTAAAAAAATTACTATGTTGGAGAAGTACTAGTTTTCAACACAAGCTGAGCTCTACACCTACTCAGTTGGTAAAGCACCAACTCTTCTGTGGGCTGTAGATCCCCACCCCTGAACAAGGAGCCACTGAACTAACAGAGCCTGGTGTCCTACAAATACACATTTCTAGTCTCAGGACTACCAATAAATCCATCTGTGAAACTGGGGCATGTCATATCTCCTTGGGGAGTCTGATTTCTCACATGTGACCTGATGCAATCTCTTCCCCAGTGGAGCAGCATATAGGATCTCTTCACTCTAGCAAAATACCTATTTTTGCAAAACTTGCAGAATATCTTCCCATCTTGAAGACTTCCACCATCTGCAAGATTTGATGGAGGGCAGGCAACAGGTACTAGAATCATATGTAAGGGTATGGGAGATGGACTGACGCAGCCACATACAGATGCTGTGAACATATAAGCCTTTTTTCCTTAATAAAGCATGCTTCAAAGAAAACCCATAAGTTATCTCTGTCTGTTTCCATGGGATGGATCATGCTTTGCTACAAAAATGTGTATTTATTTATAAAATGCAAGTGTCCATGAGCTGCACTCTCCAGCTAAGCCAGTATCCCACTGCTTTGGGCTGGCAGCAAAAGTTGCTACCTCTCATCTTCCACAAACTTGGAAGACAGCTCTGACACAGAGCAAGTGGCTGCTGCCCATCCCTGCTGCACAGCTTGTGAGGGCCCACCTGTCCATCACTGGGAAGAGCAGGAAAAGCAGCTCTAATTGCTTCTCTGGGTTCCCACGCCAGGTTAGGCAAGTGCTAGAAGCCTGAGTGACTGAAGGGAAGTGCTTACATCTGCCTTCTCCCCAGAGGGAAGAAGCTGATAACTAGCCACCAATTACACTCCCTAATTCCCTCCTCTGATCCTTGCACGGGAGGGTTGGCTAACTTGTATCAGCTCCCTGCTCTCCTTATCACGCAGACAGAACATGTTAATTATCCATACTCAACCTGGGCTCCCTAAAAGCACACGCAAACAGGGACACGGATCCCTGCGCTGGCTCCATCATTAAAGGGCTCTCTCTCTCTCTGGATCAAGGCAAGAGTTAACAGAACAAACACGACAGGCTGTTTCTGATCACTGCCACTGAGCAGACCACCCCAAAAATCAGTCTGACCCCCACAGAGGATGAAAAAGCTACCTTTTTACGTAACTCGAAAGAAACTATTAGGCAACCATCAATCCCATTCAAGTTTGCATGTTTAAATATAAATATCTATGCCTTGCAGATCATTCTATTCCTGATTTCTTTCTGATTTTAGTTTCTTTATTAATATGCTTCTCTTCATTTTAAATTATCAAGGCTCTAAAAGTAGGGCTGTTCCATGAGACAGTAGAGAGAAGTGTAACTTTAAAGAACCTACTGCCAAATATTTGAAATATTCTTTTCAGCATCACTTTAACATTTATCTATTGACTACCTAACTTCTAATATCACTCTTTCACAGCACATCAGTAACACAAAGCTCTCTTTGTAACAATGCAAACTCAAAGCAAGAAATCAACGACTTGAGCTTGAAAATTATTTTCTTCCAACTGCACTCATCTGCATTCAACTGCTTATTTATAAGCAGTTATTTGAAGCACTGATATTACTTCACATTCATATAAGCTTGATGACCAAAAAAGCTTCCAAAAACTAGGATAAAAATGAGAACATCCCTATCACACTCAATTCACCACTTCTTTCCAAAACAATTCTTTTTTTACTGTCAAATTATATTCCTTGCCAAATTACTACTGACCAACTGGATGAAGAACAAGTCACACCAGAAATTTAAAGCTCAGCTCTATCATGTTTTTATTGCTGTTCCAGTGTATTTGAAGTATGGCTTGTTAACAGGCTGCTTTAAAAAAATACTACTAATAATAATAAAACCAAGCCCACATTCGGGGAGAAAGAAACAATCCCAAAAATTTTTCCCAGTTTGTTGTGTCTGAAAGGTATTTCTGAAACTTTCAGACCTGGTCTAAAAGTGGGTTCCATCTGACTCTGATGTCGATAACGCCCTATCAATGAATGAAAGAGAAAGTCACCTAAAGAACTTTACACCAACCCCTCTCAAAACAACTAATTCTTAAGTGAAAGCAGAGGGGAAGAAGACAACACAATATTTACATATATTTGGGTAAATTAACTGAGAGTAACAAACATGACTGTATGACTAAGTAATTGTTCAAAGAATGTCCTGCAGTCCTAGGAAGTGCTGAGGATCTTGGCTCAAACTTTGCTCTGTGCTCACCCCCTAGTTTCACATGCAGAATGACCAAAACAAAAACGGTTAGAAAGGGGCTCTGACAAGGATCCACCTCCTGCCACTTCACCCTCTGCAACAAGAGTAAGGCACAAGCCTGTATCACAGGCTGAACGTTTTTGGCAGAGTTGAACTGGAGGACATTAGGATGGGGTTTGGCCTGATAACGTGCCTTTTCTGCTTACGAAGCTGAGAAAGTGCAACCACAACACAGCAGTAAATATACTGCTCTGCTGAGTTTATTTTTACTCAAAACCTGATTATGTAAAAAAATGACTGCACTAGGGAAAAGAGTTAAATGCCTTTAAAGGTTTTCAAACCCAGATGAGAGAACATTCACATACAGTCTCTTCAGCCAACATCTTCCTCTATTTCCTGTACTGGTATTTTATGTTGTGATCAATATTTCTCAAACATTATTCTCTCTGCTGCAAAAATCAAAATGGAAGACTGATCGTAACAGCACTACCCGAAGAATACTTCATTTGCCCTTTTACTCATATAATCAAAAGCATTTTATTGTTTTCAAATCCCTAATCCAATAATCTAGAAACATAAGAATCAGGATAAAAACGAGAAAGAGAGTGAAGGATTTTAAGAGTCAAAAGACATTCGTCTGCCATATAACAAGCCTTATGGCACAGTGTACTTGTAAATAACCATCATCTCCGAAGAGGTCCACATTAGCTGCGGGTTTAAAACAAAACCATCAGAGCCTGCTTTGCTTTCCTTTATTAAAGTGTACAAATTTAAATGGATTTTGTAGTTGCAGGAAACATCTCCATCTGCACACTCACAGCTTGCCCTCTACGCCACCCCCCAAGGGAGAAGCTTCTGCAGATCCTCACTGCATTAGCAACCAAAGCAAAACACGAAACACAGAGCATTAAACTGCACAACCTGCATGGCTGTGATTGATAGGTAATTGCATTTCATCGCAGTCACTACAAAACAGCACAGCTGCTATGGCATTAACTACAAGTGCATCCAACACTTTCCTGACCAAGCACACAGTATAAACTGAGACTTTGTTCCCTGTCATTTCACACCCAAGGCACAAGAGCAATAATCAAGAGCACAAAATACATAACGTGACATTTTACATTAATAAATTAAAGTAGAAAACACAGAATCCAAGTGCATATTTCAACTGAACTGGAGATTTAGAATTTTTGTTAGTAATTTTGTACAGCATTCACAGCAGACACAAAGTGTGAGAAGAAGCTTTCAAATAAAAAACCTTTTGGATTTGGAGGGGAAACAGCTTCAGTGCAGAAGTTTACCACACACTATTTGGAGGGGCAGAAGTGGCCCCATTTCCCCTGTATCTGCTCACTGGCACAGGGATGCCAAAAAAGGGCATCAACTGCCATTGTGCTGCTTCTCGAAGTCCCTGATCTGTGGTGAAATAGTTTAGCTTTTCAGTTTGTCTGTGAAACACAGTTTTTAACACCTCGTTGATGTGAACTGGACTGTCCCCAGCACACACCTTGGCAGTGCTATTCCTCAGGACCTTCAGAAACCTGACTGTGAATGCAAACCAGTGCAGCCACTACTGAGATTATCTGCACCCGTTTCCTTGCCCTGGCTCGGATGATAAAATAACCATAATAAAATACAGCCTGTACCAGAAGCTACATCAACAAGTTTTGGACTGGATATATTGCTGCGATTTCTAACACTGAAACAATAACAAGGATATTTATACACTGTAAATGGGATTTCTGATTTACATTTTGAAGGTTCTTCCCGTAGCAAAAAAAAAAAAAAGTGAAGGCCACAACACAAGAGAGGCTCATCTCCCAGCTAAACTCAGGCCTAGATGAAAGCTCCCCTCCCTGAAACACACAATGACTTCATCCTGACAGGCCAGCACAATTCAGTGACTATGTGCAAAAACCTACAGCTATAAAAATCTGTAACACACAGCTGAAGGCTGTGAGGTGTCCTTGCTGAGAAATGCACTGCTTTACAAAAGATTCCTTATCAGAGAGAGAAATTAATGCTGATAAAGCTTTCATGAAGTCACAGCCTGTAAGTAAGTCTCATTTAGTATCTCTGGTCAAAAATCCTACTGAAGAAACAGAGGCAGTGCTGGAAGAAAGTTGATAAAACAACAACAAAAAAGAGTTTTTCACCTGTATCCTTTAGGTTATCTCAGGAGTAAATGTGTTTTTTAACTAATGGAAGGGGTTTTACTAATGGAAGACAAAATATGAAATCCTAAGTAACGTCACTGAGCATACCAGGTTTATAACCCAGTCAACAGATACACAGATCACACAGCATCACCCCAGCTCACTGAGATTGCTAAAAAAATCCATCTCACACTCTTTATCCAGTTAGTTCACGTTTTTTGTAGTTCGTTAACCTCGCTCTTTAAGACCGATGTTACGCAGAGCAAACACACACGATCGCTTTTTAGTGAGACTTAGTCTAAGTCTTTATAATGCAATATAATCTAGAGCTAGGATAACTGAAGAGAACTTTCACCTGCACACGTTAACGCAGGCACTAATCCGGCCGGCTCTGCAGCACAGACAGCGCGTCCTGAGCAAAGTCAGGCAGCGGCAGCAACTCCTATGCTCAGATTCACCTTTTTTATCCCCGCGACCTCGGGCTGCTGCAGCCAGGTGAGCCCTCGCTGGGAGGGACGCGGGGCTGCCAGCAGGATTTACCACCTTCCCCCCCTTCCTGAACGTCTGCAACCGCACTACGGAGACGGCGGAAATAACGAGAGTGACCAACTCCAGAGGAAGAAGATATTAAAGAAAATAAACGCAGGAGCGAAACAAAACGAGACGCTCAGCTGCATCCACCGACGGAGGGATGGGGGGGTGCAGGGAGGGAGGGCAAAGAAGGGTGATGCCGGAGGGACAACCTCGGGAACACGCAGGGAGAAGCAGAGCTGAGGAGAGGGAAGCAGAGCTGCTCCCCCTCCCCGAGGGCAAGGGCGGGCTGGGCCCGCGGCCGGGCAGGGCGGCGGGAGGGAGGGAGGGAAGGGAGGAGGGAGTTGTCCGGGGCAAGGGCGCTGCCCCGGCGGCCGCACTCACCACACCATGCCGTAGGCCCCCTCGCCGATGTAGGAGAGGTTGGTGTAGCGCGGCCCCACGTCGAACACTTGTCCCCGCACCATCTCCGGGCCGCCGGCGCTGGCGGAGCCGCCCGCAGCCCCTGCCCCCGACACCGCCGCCATGTTGTCCGTGCCGGGAACCGCGGTGCCTGCGTGCGGGGGGGCGGAGGCGGGCGAGGAGGGGGGCGAGGAGGAGGATGAGGGAGGGAGGAGAGAGGAGGACGAGCAGGAGGAAGGAAGAGGCGCCGGCCGCTCCGCCGCTCCCGGCCCGTCGGCCCCGTCAGCGCCGAACCCGCCGCGGCCGCTCTGAGGAGGCGCCGCCGGCCGCGCGCGCGCGCATCGCCCGGCCCGGGAGGTGGAAGCGGGGGGGGGGGGGGGGGGGGCGAGGGCGCGCGCGCAGGGAGCGGCGCGGGGCGGGGCCGCGCGCGCGGCAGGGGGCGGGGCCGGGGGCGGGGCCAGGGACTGCGGTAACCGCAGCCGCTGGGGAGGGGGGGCGGCGGCCATGGGTCACGTGGGGCGCGCGGCGGGTCACGTGGGGCGCGCGGCCGTGCGGCGCCATTAGAGGCGTCAGGTGGCGGGCGGGAAATGGAGCCGGGCGCGGCCCGGGCTCAGCGGGCGGCTCGCTCCCAGCCCGCTCCCAGCCCGCTCCCAGCCCGCTCCGCGCTGCGAGCGCCGGAGCCCGGCGGCTGCCAGAAGGGCGAGGTCATCTGTGACACTCCCCTGCTGCAGCGCACAGTTTTGCAACCTCTTTTTAGCGTGTTGTTTTTACATGTAATTACCTTTTCCTGTTCGCTGCTTCCCGTATAAATGTAAATAAACTTTGTAGGGGAGGTGAAATCGCAGTTGAAGGTTTATCTCATGCTTTAAACATTGCTTGCAACAGTGTCGTACCTTTTCTGTTTTCCTGCAAGGCAGAGTTTTTCTAAAATAGCTTTTCCCTGTTTGCAGGGGTTTATGCCCAAGGATCGTAACTCCAGTTGTGACTTTTTTTCTGCAGTTCTCTAATGATCCTGACAACAACCGCTGGTTACTACTGACATTTTCACTCCCAACATCTCTGCTGCTTCTCAGCTGTCCCTACTTTGAAGCTGTCCCCACCCCTGTCCCTGACAATGTCTTGCTTCTCCCAACTCCCCGAGCTCATTTCTGGCGTCCCACCTTCTTCTGGCCCTTCCTGCTCCAGACCAGCTTCCTTTGCCATCGGCCGAACCACCGCAGTTTTCCGCAGCTGCTCCCGGCTGTGCGATCCCCTCATTACCCCTCGCTCGGCTCGCCGGGGCTCCGGGCAGCTTCTGCCCCGGGGTGAGGGGAAGTCCCTGGGTTCGGCTGCGCAGCCGGGTGTCCCCAAGGCCTCTCCCTTGGGGCAAGGCTGGCCCTGCGGGGCTGGCTCCAGGTGCCACCCAGCCTAGGCTGAAAGCGGAAAAGCTGTCAGGGAACAGCAACAAAATCTAATAAACTCCTCTCTGTATTTAACAGGCATTCAACTCTACAGCTTGTGTTTTTGTGTATTTGAGTGGGATAATGCTTCTGATGTATTATTTTTTATGTGCGTATAATGCTTTCAATTCCATGATGTGTTCTTCTGCTCTTTAGAAACACGGTGTTATTTTTCTCAGAAATTTTAGCAGTAAATGCAAGTGTTTAAATTTTCTGAAACCAAGTAAAATATTATTTTAAAGGTTCTCTTAACTCTAAAAATGAATTTGCTTACAGTTCTGATTACATACATAAATAAATCTGTCATCAGCAAATGCAAAACAAATTATTATGGAGAATATAACTTAAACACAGCCTGTCATAGCAAATTTAATTAAAAACTGGTGTGTATCTAAATTATTTTCTACCTTCACTGGGATGTGTCTGATCAAAAAGGAAACCGACCGGGCAGCCAGGAAATTGTGGAAGGACTGTCAGTTCCTTTGAGTGCTGTGTTCAAATATATGTCTAATCCAATTAAACCCAAATAAGTGGTCAGAGGCTGTGGCATGCTTTCCAAACAACTCCTCCCATGACAGAACTCGGTGCAGTATTTCAGTAAAGCTCTGCAATTGTTGAGATAGGCAGAGCAGATCGGAGTGGTATCAATCGGTTTTCAGCCTACTTAAATACACTGCCATTACCTGCACTTACTGTTGGGTCTTTTGCCTTAGCAAGGTGACATTAAAGCCTCAATGCTGGAAAGCATATAAACGTGTTTTAAGAAAACTATGAGTTCCATGATCAAAATAAAAGGGCTGTGTTGGGGGAAGAGAGGTGATACTTACTAAAAAATGATAGCAGATAATGAGAAGCAGTAAGAAAACCCCATTTTACTTCAAACAGAAATCAAGGCACTGCTGAGAAGAGTTTGTGTAAGCAGAAACAGGAATATTAAGAAAAAGCTAAGCCATAAGCTAAGTCAGTGTAAATACACCATGGTTTGGACTGTCTCCATCTTCAATCAAGTTCAGGAGTCACATGAATGAATTCACCCTACAACCAGGATCTAGAAATTCCCTGCACTGTTACTCATATCTGCCTTAACTGTTAATTTGTGTTCTGTAAATGGGTCTCTTGAAAAGGGAACATTGTACCACAAGGCCCCCCGAGCCCTGGGATCAGCAGTGCCGGGTCAGGCTGAGGACAAACACCACGGAGCTGCCCTACAGCGCCCCTCTGTAGTGGGGGTGGGAAGCATTTCAGATTTTTGTGCTAATTTAAAACTGAACCCACATCTCCCAAAACCATTATAATTATACTGGTTGCGTGATTTGCGTGGGACATTGCAGCCATGGCTTTCTTGGTAGCTGCTGTATGAGTATGTCAGCATGAACCTGAACCTCCCCATCATCCCAGCAAAACACAAGCATTAAGTATATACCAGAATTATTTAAAAAGACCTCAAGCCTTTGTGCGGGGGTGATGAGAGAGAGAAATAAGACATGTTAAAATGTTTTATAAAGATATATTTTAACTTCTAAGGCACTCAGGAACCATGGTGATGGTTCCTGAAATTGCTTAGATATGAGCTCTGATCCACAGGGAACTATCCTAAGATTCAGAAAGAGCATCAGCTGGTAATAACTTCTAGTCAGTACCTACCTGGGCTTGGCTGAATGGGTGACACACAGCAGAAATCCCTTGAGACTGATCTTCATGTGAACATCGACCACTGCTTTGGCAGCATAAAGTGACCTCAATGAAAATGAGGCTCTCCCTGTAATCTTGCACTGTTCGGAGGTTAAAACCAGTCTCTCATCCAAATTGCTGTGTACTTGGTACCAGAACAAATTTACTTTTCCCCCAGTATTTCCTTTTTTCCACATTCAACACTCTGATGGACTTTGTAGGGAGCTTACTGTGGCTTAGACACCACGGAGTTAAGATGAGTAAACAGATTGCTGTGGCTGTTCTGTGCATGCCAAGGGGAGCACAAAAGATTATTAATTGCAGAATGATTCTGTCAGTAACAGCCTTGATCCTGCACTGGGTATCATTCTGTCACTGTCAGAACCTGTCACTGTTGTAGGAGATGTCTTGTATTATCTATCATGTTCTAGTTAGATTTGCTGTTCACAAATATGGTTTGAAAACACAGTTACAATTTCAAGTCATTTTTATGTTCCTTAGTTTTAAACAAGTAGTTTACAATCATATGCTAAATATTTTTAAAGGGATCAATTTTACAGCAATCTTAAAAGCTTATTACATAAATCTAGCTATTTTAATTAATATACTGAAATTTTGTTGCTGTCTGTATAAAACTAAGTTGTTTTTATTTTTCAGCTGCAGTAGTAGCAGTATCCAGGCACTGTCCTGCAGTTCAGTAATGGAAATTTCCCAGCCTCAAAGCACACTCTGTCTCAGTCAGCTGCAATAAAACTCTGAGTGATTTCAATATTGTTGTGTGCCTTACTTGTCCTCGGTTATCTGGAACTTGTATCTTTTGAAAACCAGCTACTCCTCATGAGCTTGCTTCATCTTGCCCAAGACTTAAAATTCAGTAAACAAGCTGGGGATGATAAGAGAATTGAATCACCAGATAAAAAGTTATTTTACAGGACTAACAAAACAAAACATACATATAGTCAGTATTTACACAGCATACTACAGTAACTTGTGGGTCTTCACTGAAGTCCTGCTACATGACCCGTTTTCTTGTGCTGAAGCTTTGTACACTGGAAGGCTATGAAGTTCTTACAAAAAGATTTAGTTAGTACATAATATCAGTCTCTTGATCTCTGCATTTCTGGTATCATTCATTGCTAAGAAAATTTAAAAAAAAAAGGAAAAATTATTGCATAACTTCAGAAATCTAATAATTTACAAATACTAGAACATACAGTGTGTTTCCCCCACACTTATTCTTGGTTCATCTGTAGGCAGGACAAGTGATGCCTCCAGCAGAGGCAGAAGTCAAAGCATGTAGAAACAGGATTATTAGGATTTTATGTTGTTCAAATATTGCATTTTTAATGGTTTTTGCTCATAGCTAAAAATGTAGGGAACTTTTGTAATGAAGAGGTTGGCTGATGTGAGGACAGAGGAAAAAGGGTGATGCAAGAATGAATAAAAGAGAATATGGGGGGGAGGAATGTAAATTAAAAGTAAAATGAACAGGTAGTAGGGCTGAGCTGTGGGAATAGAAGGGTCCTAGTTGGAGGGGTGATATCCAGACCCCACTGCATCTGGCTGTGGGCAAGTAAAGCCCTTGGCGGACACACAAGTCTATTCATGGAGAACCAGTTTGGGGAATGATGCCAGGCCTTCTAAAAAGAGCTCACCAGGACTTGCTTTCCCTGACGTCGGCGTCTGCTGGGGTGACGTTCATCACAAATGCATGTGGCTGATGACTCTGATGGCACAAGTGCACGTCCTACATGTCTGCTGTTATTAGATTTAATCTAAACCATGGGCAGTGGCTGAACAGAAACAAGTGATAGGGGACAGTGCACTAATGGCATTCTGAGATTTTCACCAGGGTTGAAAATGCAGCCAGCATTGATGGCTGTACATCCCATGACAAGTGCATGGCAGCCTTTAGGAGCAAGCTGGAGGCCATAGCACAGCAATTCTGAATGCAAGGTTCCACATGCAAATTGTTACATGGAGCTCTCCTGTGCACCTGACAAGGAAACAGGATTCCCTCTTCTCTGCCAGGCAGGTCCTGACCTTGCTGACATGGAACTGCAGAAGAGGCACCTCCAGGTTTACGGCTGCAGGGAAATCTGGATCTTTGCTGTCTACACCTATGCTGCAGGAGGGAGGGGAGGTATCAGTCTCCTTTCCTTGCACTTTGTTCAGACCACTGATCTGACAGCCCAAAGAGTCTCTACTGCTTATTTTTAATAGATTTTATATAAATTACAGACATCAATTTCTACAGTGCAAAACTGATGAATCATCATTCATTTTTTAAAAAAACATTTCTTTTGTAATTTTGCATATCTATAGCAGATAAAAGTTGTGAAGAGAGATTTCCTAAAGGAAGTGATGTCACAATATTTTGAGAAAAAGAGCCAAGCTGTTGGAATCTGTGTTGCATTATGGGGTAATGCAATACCTCTGAGTACTTCCTGTTTATCAGGAGAGATACAGTTTTCACCACATCATAAAACTTGCAAGCATTTGTTAATAAACAATCCTAGAGAAAAAATAATATCCAAATATACAACCCCTGTGGCATCTGTCATTATAAACAAAAGAAGGTTTTCGTTATATATATTGGAGGACAATTTGTGTGAAAGCAGCAGATTTTGAGGGCCCCATCCAGCTCCTGCTGAAGGCCATGTTGTATCTCTCATTAGGTCATTGGATCCCAGCACATGATTTTTCTTCCATGTAAACAGCAAGATGTTTGAATGAGCAAGTGTAATTTTTACTATCATCATTTGTCTTTTTTTTTTAAACAATGTGGGGATACAGAGAACAAACATCTGCAGAATTGCAGCAGAGAGTCTTGTATGAAAACAGCAAAAGTAAGATTTGCTTTTAACAACAATAATCTGCCAGTACTGAGGTACCTAATCAAATACACAAATTGTGCATGTGTTCAGAGTGGTGCTGTCTCACTGTGTGGCCTTTCTCACTTGACAGCCTTGTTGCCTCAATTAATTCTTCTGGATAAATTAGAAATTATTAGCTCTTCCTGATAATGCTGGGAAAGGAAGAGCTGGGGAGCAGACGGGTGCAGCTTTTTCGACACCAGCAACCTTGATGGCACAATTTGCACCCCCAGCAGATAAAATCTTTGGCAAGGAAATGCAAATTATTGAGTCTGATTCAGGATGTTCTTGTGATCTGGGTGGAACTTGGTCCGAAGCTGACAGACACACGGGGTGGGGGTTGGGGAGGGAATTCAAGATTTCTGCCAGTTCCATAGGGAATAAGCATTTTGATAGGTAACTGTACAACACCACCACTGTACAGTCAGACACAAGACAGGCTGGTGCCTCATACAGCTTCACCACTGAAGGAGGCTTGTTAAGTTCAAAGCAAACTACGAGGCTTATCTGTTTGCTCAAGATGGGAACATCTGAACTGCAGTTTCATGTGGTAAAATCCTGCTGCACGGAAATGCAAGACGGGCAACAACTGTGTACAATTCTTACTTCTTTAAATGGCCATAACATTTAAAACTGCCACACAGACTGTTATTAGTTAGACAAGAGGAAAGACTGAACCTCAGAAAGATGTTCCCTCCAGCTACCAGCACTAGATGTAGCAAAATTGAATGAATAATTAAGACATTTGTAGCTTTTTGGATTTGAAAGTTTTGATCTGGCTCACATTATCTTTGTCTTACCTGACATACGGTGGTTATTATTGCAGACACACAGAGCCTCCTAATAAGAGATGCCTTTTATAAGTGCAATACATCCACTGTAATCAGGCACTACATTTATCTTACTGCATGACTGAGTCTCTGGATTTTGTACAAGTGACACAAAGTTGTTGTGAGGATATATCAGTGCCCTGCATCTCAGCTAACTTTTCAATATGATGTCTCATTTTGAACTGATTTTAACAGCCCAACTGAATCCCTGGCCTGGAAATCCTGAGAGAAAGACAATAAAGGCTTCTTTAAAAAAAAAAAAAAAAAAACAACAAAAGAAACACACAAGAAAGAACACAATTTTTAAAGAAAGATATGGCAAAATATCTGTAGGATGATGCTCTGCATCCAATTTTCCATGTACCATTAATGGCGGCAGGAGAAGGTTAAGTGATCACGCTCTGCCAAGCAGCACGTATGGGGGAGCAGACAGCAGATGTGCAGCCACTTAGCCTATGCCTTGTGCACCAGTCCGTGGTATGGAAATGCACGTGGATATTTAATTGCTATTCAACTACAAGTTGCTTAGATTTATGAGTCTGGGAAGCGCAGATGCTGCAGCGAGGAATGAGTGTTTATTAGCACAGTAGCTGTGCTGGCCTTTCCTGCAGAGAGGCAAAGTGCCCCTGTCTAGAGAAAATGGATTAAAAGGGGGCAGTGCACCACTCTCATGTCCCATTTACCTTTGTGAAGTGCAGCTGGAAAAATGCCAATCTATGGATACATTTCCATCATGAACTCTGAACAGATTTTACTGCTGCTTATCGCAGATAATAAAAATGCTGCAGCTGTCCTTTTATCAAAACCCAGTTTAGAGAACTGTATGGCTAAAAAGGGACATAAGCACCTTCAGGGGCAGCTACGTGGATAGATGAGAATAAACCCTTTAAGAGCTAGATTAGGGAGATGGGACTATTGCTCTGTATTCAAGCATTTTTCCAGTGCTTGTTGCAGTAACCCTCTGTGGTTACTCTGCACGTGTCCCCTTTCCTTCTTGGTTCCTCTTGCACTACACTCCTCCCCATGCCAAGATCTTGCTGGGCTGCTGCAGTCCCATTCAGTCCTCTCTCTGCCCCGAGGGCTGGGACTGCTGAGTGACCTTCCTTCACCTCTCCAGTCAGCCTCCCTGCTCAGGCGTGTTCATCCTGTGCCCTTTTGAGGGAAGCCCCACGTAGGAGGTGAAGGGGGAAGTTAAGCATCAAATAGGAGCAAGACACCCCCCGAAACACCCCAAATGTGCAGCAAAATTCTGATGTTTGTTCTTCTCCCACTCATTGCCATCTCCATTCTCACACTGTCCAATTCTTCTCCTTTCCTGGGCTGGTATATTTTTTACTGAATTCATTTTCTTGCAGTTTACTGAGCTGCATGAGCTCATTAAAGAGTCAGACAAGCACCAGACCCGTACAAAGAAAGCAGCAGGGCTGGAAGCAGAAGCATCATTTTGATACCAGCAGTCCTTTAGATTTGGCTCAGCTGCTAGGTGATATCACTCCCTAAGACTAGTTTCAGCTGTAAAATCGGGAGGTTTGACTGCACTGCTGAGAAGCCTTCAGACACTTCTCTTGCCTTTGCCATCCTTTGCTGCACTTTTCTCTGTTCTTGAAAAATGCAGGAAAAAGCAAGCATGAGGGCAGTTTTGTAATGACTTCCTTACCACCTCCTCCTTTCTGCTCGTCCTCTGCCTTTCCTTTGGGAAGCCATTTACACTTCACAAAGTCTCCCTGCTGTAATTTTCTGTGCTCTTGGTGACTTCGTCCTACCCTCTCACAAGCAGCTGTTGTCCACTAGAAATGCCCTCCTGATCCAGGATCTTTGCCCTTGCAAACTGCACAAGCAAGACAGAGAGACACAGGCTTCCTTTCTCAGGACAAGTGTTAAAAAAAAAAAAAGTATTACACAATCCCCAAGACATGCACATTACTCACTAAAACAATCCAGGGGATCTCATTTGTGTCTCTCTCCAGTGGTACCAGTGCCCTGGAGGCAGGACCCAGTAGCAGGACTGTGGCTGTATAAACCCAGCACCTGCAATGGAAGGCACTGCTTTGTGCAGTGATCAGCAGCCCTACTGTGAAGGACAGAAGTATCTTGCTGTGTTTGTTTTGTGATGTGTTCTGATAATTTATACTGTTGGATTAATAAAAATAACAAGATAGAAGCTTTCCAAATGGAATCCATTGCTAACTGTCCTTCATAGATCTATTCTTGCTCCACACACATTAGGAAGTGTGCATTATCTGGTAAATCAAGACATTAGAAACAAATAAATGCCTTTATATTGTAACGGGAAAAAAAAGTCGTTCTAGAAATACTGTAGAAACAGTCACATCCTCTATTTCTGCCTTTTATAAAAGGCAGGCTGTGTCTTATTATCATCAAGGAAGAAGTAAACAAATGTAATTGAATCAGTTCTGTCTTTCATTGATTTGCATCAGCAAGAATAAAAGACAAAGGCAGAATGGAAAACAGCAGCTTTGTGCTAAAAGTTTCAATGCACAAAATACTTCTTTCTCCAGCTGTCAAACATTAAAAAACATTCTGCATACCAGTAATAATAAAAGTGTCAAACAATTGACCACAATGGGAATCACAATGCTTCATTAAAAGCTCTAAAGCAGAGTAGAAAAGCTTCCAGACATTTGCTAAACAGAACTAAATGCTCAGATACTTTCAAAAAGTGTCAGAAGATGCTTTCATCTAGTCTAGTCATGCAGATAAATATCTTCTTGCTTATTCCAGCCCAGACTCTGAGCTCCTGCTGCTTCAGCAGTAACAGCTGCACGTGCCACTTGCTGTCCTGAGGCCGAGGCAGATCTAGTGCAGCACAAGAGGTTAATGTCCTCTTCAGTGATGAGGCTCCATTGCATGTGGCAATCAATAATTTTGTATTTACATATGTAATTATGTATTATTTGAGAACCTAACCTATTTGTTCAGCTGACAGGCGATGTTGTGATAAGGAATTTCAGCAGACAGGATATTTATAGATCCTTTATCTCTGTGTACAATCAGAGCTAAAACGTCAAACAATACCCCGAATGAAGGGTTGTTTCAGTTGAATTTTTCCCCATTGTCGCTTTTCCTATTTTTTTTCTCCCTCTGTCTGGTTACTGCCTAAAATTTGGCAGTGAGAGAAAAAAGGGAATGTGACTCACACTGACAACTTCACTTGCTGTAAGAGACCTCAGTAATTGCTCTAACCCACTTACAGGAAAGTTACCCCTCCTCTTTCTCTCCTTCTCCACCCTTGGACAGACAGAGGCCATGCCTGTAACAGGAGCAGCAGGCTGCTCCCAGAGGTCAGGCTATCACTTATGGAGTAACCGGGCCTTTCTTTTCACTTTTCTTCTTCTGAATTTCAAGTTAACCCCTCACAAGAATTTAGAGCAGCTTCAGCTTAAGGGGCATCTTCCCGCCATGGATTTTTCATGAATCCAGTAATAAGCAGGGTTTGCAAAGGGCTCATGGCTCAAACACAGCAGGGGTGAGGTGGCTGCTCCCAGAACACGCAGGGCTTGGCAGCCAGCACAGCAGCTCCAGGATAAAGCTGCCGAGGAGTCAAATAATTGTCGCCTTTTCCTTTCATTGTGGGATGGGGGCAGGGAATGTTAAATAGAAACAGGAGAAGAATCAGCACAGTGCCATGCAGCACTCTACCAAAATATATTTTCATTTTTACTTACATAATCAACATGAGAGCAGCATTCGTAGTGAGGTGGCAGAACAGATGGCAAAGACTTAGTTTTCAGCAAGACGTTAATTAACAACAACTCAGGTTTCTGCTAGAGAAGGGGGTTTGTTCTGCTCTAGTAGGGTTGAGATGGGTGCTTACTTCATAAAACAAAACTCAGTTTCCCCACACAGAATTGTGATTTTTTTTTTCTGTTACATCCCTGTTACTCTTCCAGGATACTCTCTAAAACACAGCAACATCCCAAATGTAAAGCCTTATAAAAACAATCACAAGTTTGGGCCCTACCAGTAGCTTGGGATTCTCCTTGCAAACACTTTTGAATGCTCTGTGGACATATAAATACAAAGAGGAAAGGGAAAGAACAGTCATGACTGAGAGAGTTGTGTGCAACTTACACTGCAGATGAGGCTTGTGTTATGTACAACAGCTTTCACAGAGGTATGATTGAAGCTAAAGCTTTCTTAGATGCTCTGCATGAAGTTCTCTCTCCTCTTTCCTCTGTTCCACACACTTGGACTTCACATCTTCAGCACACTGATGCAGCTGAGTTGGAAAGAGCTGTCCCATGGGGGACTGAAGCAGAAAGTAGCTATGAAAGATATTTATTCAAACCACAGGCAGAGAATACATCACCCAGACACAATTAATAGGGAAATGGCATATGAAGCCAAAAAGTCTGGCCTCTATTTTTCCTCTGATAAGCTGTCTGGACATCCAGGCACACTGAACAGCCCACAAATACCCAGCTCTTCCCTTCCTGTGCTGCCAGGTGATGGGACATTGCTTCTTCCTGCTTTGCATTCAGCATCAGTGGCTCTCCATAGTTACATGCCCAAGTCCTGCAGAGGCCTGTAGGCCACATTCCTCTGGGGATTACATCCAGCCCAGCAGGAGAGACGGAAGAGATGCAGGCCAAAAGGGATGGGCAAGCAGTGGGGAGGGAGGAGTTGAGGGGAGCAGGGAAGGAATGAGCAATAGAGTACATCCAAATGGACACAGGCAGGAGCTGGAAGACAGTACTGCAGGAAAGGGAGAGGGGAAGCAGTCATACAATCTATTATATAAAATAGGGCAACAGGGCATCAAATTGATCTGCTGTGGAGCTTGGAAATGAACCCATTATTCCCACATCTCAGCACTCATCCCTGTGCTGCCAGCAAACCTCCAACACCTGAAAAGAAACGTCTCTGCCCATTCTAGTGACATGCACATCTAGAAAGGATGCTTTTCCATTACTCCCAGTTTCTCCGTGCAGGCAATAGATGGCTGTGGGTCTGTGCTGCAAGCTGAAAATCACGCTCTACTCGTTACCCAGAGGGAGTGAACAGTATTATTGCAGATGATTCTTCATTTTCTTCAATGTGCGTGTTAAAAACATAGTTGGGATGAGTGAAAAACTACATTACAAGAATACTGCAGTTATCAAGTCTAATAAAAAATGAGTATGGGCTTGAACTAAGACTGTCTGTTCCACCTTTCAGCAGTTACTTTAATTCAAAATTCCAGGTAGGCTCCCACGCCTATTGCTCTCAACCACAAGAAAGTACATCCTGACACTGTTACACTGAGCACAACCAACTTGCAGAATTTTACAAGACTTTGGCCTCCATCAGTTCATGTTGTGTTAAACCAGAAATGGGCCACAGAGAATATCTTGCATACATCAGATGGCAGAGATTCTTCGCAGGATGATTTTCAGGAGAAGTGCCAGATATCACTGAAACTGTGCTTAGGAGGTGCAAAGTAAAGGAAAGAAAGAACACCAAAAACTATATTCTGCTTGGCCTGTCCTCCTTTTGCAGGGGTTAAGAGGGAGATATGAGAATCAGCAAAACTGCTTCTGTACTTCTGGCTCCTTTTTTGGGAGGAAAGAAGAGTGATAAAAACCCTTTGCCGATACTACCTTTAAAAAAATATCAGCATAACAAGAAGTTAACTCTTCAAGCAAAACCAAAAAGAGAAGCAACCAACAGATGCACAGACAAGCACTGACTTCAATAGAGCTGCAAGGCTGAATTTGGCTCCAGTTCTGTGAAGTACTTTCAAAGCAGGAACATACTGCATACAAATGAGCATTAAATAATTCGCATCATTAAGAGAGCTCTGAGCAGCTCATCTGGACTTTGAAAAAAGCTAAAGCAAATGTAGATTGTTTGAATACCATTAGGGACAGTCATTAACGAGCACTAAGGCATCTACAGTATTGACACAGTGCTATAATAGGAGACCCATCCTCCTTCCCGGGTTATTTTCTTTATTGATTTGTAGAATTTCTTCCACATGAGCTTTAGAGTGTGACAGAGCTCAGCAATTCATGTAGGAGCACCCCTTAAAGCACTATACAATTACATCTTTTATATAGTGCATCTTTTAATTTTGGTTTTAGAGAAACATGGCCCTGCCTGTTTCATGTAGATACCATAGACAATTTCAACACCGATGTACACCAAAGAAACAAAGGCAAATAAGTAAATGGATTTATCCAGGGTGACACAGAAGGAGCTGTGTAACAGAAATAGTCAAAAGGCTCTGGATGCACAGTTTCCTAGTTGAAGCATTTCACTCAATCAGCCCTAAGCAGAGCTGCTGTAGCATTAGGATAAACTGTGGCCTCATACCATATCTCACATGCTGGGAGACATGTGGGACAGTGCAGGGACAGTGCAGAAGAGATCAGGTGAAGAACACAAGTTGTGCAAAGAACCAAAGATGCAGTGCAGTTGAAGGTACTCAAGTGCCAGAGCTGCAGGAGTTGAGAAGTGATGGAATACTGAGAGATAAATATGTGCAGCAAAGTGCAAAGGGGGAGGCAGGGGCAAGCACCAGCCTACAAGCAGTTGAAGGGGAGCTGGAAGGAATCTTTAATGAAGGCAGAAATCGTTCTGGGTGACTCAGAATATTGGTATTCACAAAGAGAATTGAGAACAGGCAAAAATAAATAAAGCTGAAAGCAAAACCCAAAGGCCAAATCCCTCTCAATAGCCAGAACACTGATATAATCTGAACAACCAAACAACAGGTCCTTGTGAAAACCTCTCTCCAGCTACTTCCTGCACACCAGCCTCTCTCCCGGGCTGGCGAGGGCTGCAGGCAGCTCCCACTGCCCAGCCCAAGAGCTTTGCAGGCTGCTCTTGTGCTGACACCATTTTTCTTGCAAAATGCAGCCCCGGTGGTCCTCCCTCCACACCCCCAGCCCTTGGCTTTCCTGTGACATCTCAACTAGTGCATTGTGTAACCTCACAAACTTCCCTGAGCAGCTCAGCGTGGCTTTCATTAGCTGCCAGCTTTTGTACATGTCACAGGCACACACATCGGTCCCTGACAGACCCAAAGTCGCAGTAGTTTTATTTATGAGCGGATTTAATGCTAGCCCGCTTCCAGATCCTGCTGCCATCAGCCAAAAATTTATGCAGGCAGCATTTAACTAAAACCCCAAGTTCTACAAGTTTTACAGTGAAGATTGAAAACCAGGTTAGTTTCAATTTTTTCAATTTTTTTTTATACCAGTGTGATGGCTTTTTTCCTTCCTTTTTTTTTTTTTTTTTTTTTTTTTAACTTTTCACTGAAAAGTAGTCAAAGAGGCTACAGTTATATATTTTGGAGCTGATATCAGTAAGACTAAAGAACAGGAAAGGCTTCCTGACAGTGAGATATATTAGTCAATGGAGTAGTCTCCCAAAGGAGGTGATAGGAGCACAAGAAGTGCTTTAGCAGAGCTAAAGCCAGTATTAAGTGCTCCAAGAGATGCAGCCAGCTCCAGAGGATTGCTGTGAGACACTGCCCTCAGCAAGGCAGGCTGACTGCCATTAGCCTGCTAATGCACATCCTGGCCTGGCCAACTGCTCACTGACTTAAAAGGTCATTAACAAGAAAATATTAGAAGACAACTTTCTAATGGCAGGGGCAGCCTCTGCAACATGTCTTCCATTACAATAGGTGATTATTAGTAGGGGGAAGAAACAAACAATTTTCATTAGTATTTGTATTAGGGCTTATTTATTAGCTCTTCCTTAAACTACCTAAAAGTAAAAACCACTAAATAATTTACCCTGCAGAAAACAGCCCTTTCCAATCTCTTGCTAGCATTACCAATGAAATAAAGTACAAACCACCAATTACAAAGGCTTAAGACTGGGAACACAGTTCTATACTCTCTTTACCTTAGATAGCAAACAAAACCAAGACACGAACTGAAACGCTACAATTCAGGCAAAACCCAGCCTTATAAACTTTTCCATGAGGAAGTACATAATTGGTGAGGGAGGCAGAGAGGAAGATTAAACTGTTTTCCAAAGGTTTTAATGTCAGTACAAAATCCAGCACTTGAAATGCTTTCCTTACAATTTTCTGGTATCACTGCACTGTGCACCAGGAACATTGTCTCAGTGGTTTAGCTGGTAACTTTCAAACACATTGTATTTAGACTTTAAATGTAACCTTAATACTGAATATCTAGAGTTTGATACTCACTTAAGTGTCTGGATCCATCAGGACACTAAAAATTGTACAGGCAACCAGCATTAGATCCGTACTAAGAGGAAGGTCTGTCCATGTATGATTTGATATTTCTATCATTTTGAAGAGACAGAAATCCTTTGGAGAGGGGACAGAGAGAGGGAGAGGATTACTGTCTGGTTCTAAAAGCAGACTCACCAGTGCCTGCCTGCACTGTTGAATTTGACCTTTGTCTCAATGGCAACTTTTCCATTCTTCAGAAAGATGTGGGGTAGAAGGAGGGAACTGGCAGAGCCATCTCAGCGGCTGATTCATTCTCCCATCTCCAAGTCCCTCATGGTAGGGGTTCAACAGGAGCAGGGCTAAAGCAGCTGTGCTCCCGGGAGTCTTCTGACAGCCAGCACTAAGGACACAGTACCTGGAAAGACCAATGACCTTCGGCCAGTTAAGTCTGTCAGAGAAAACTCTTGACATGCATCCACACTCACCTCATGCCGGTCATTCCAGCTGCTGGAACAGTTGTATGGAATTAGCTGCATCAACAGAAAACTATTGGGTAAAATATCTGTTATCAGTGGCCCAACTCGTGTTAGCTGTGCTTATCTGTAAACCAACAATTAGATCCATCATTAGAAGCTTGCCTTAATTATAACTTAGAACTTCTCCAAGAATAGACTTTGCTCAACATTTTAAATGACTATAATTAATTATACAGAAAGCCTGAAGTGTCTTCTCATCCATTGTTAAAATTATTTTTTCCCTTTCCCCACATTGACACCAGAACATGGTTTCATAAAGGAACTGGGCTGTCAACTAAAAGATTAAAAAAGAGGCATCTCTTGTAGAAAAACACACGAAGAAACACCTTTTATGTCCTATGTAAAGAGGAAAAAGGCTTCAGAATTTTTTAATCTTGACCAAGAGAAGCAAGGAGGAGTATCATTCTAACCTACACTTGTTTAGTCCCACTCGTTACAGGAATGATTTATTTCTTGCCTCCCATTTAAAAGGCTTTTTGCACCCTCCCCAAATTACTGCTGTTTTCAGAGATCTGGTATTGGGCAGCTGGGCCCCAGCCTGAACCAACTGCTTGAATTTTAACCAGTAAAAAGCAAACCACAGAATTAACCCCAGAAAAATGGCGTTCTTAAAAAACACAGGGGAAGGGGGAAGGTGTTATCATGCAAAGAAACGTTTCCCACTCGGCTTTCCAGTGCCCACCTGCAAGGTGAACACACTAAGGGAAGGACACTACGCGCAGAGGGCTCACCGCAGCGCAGGCTGCGGCCGTGCCCCAATCCCGCACCCTTTCCCCGGCTTTGTGGTTCGCTCCGGCCGAAGGAAGGCGGGAGCCCTCTAGGGGTGGCACACGGAGCCCTGAAAGGACATGGGGCACCTCCTGAGCCACTCGCCTTTTCCAGCCGAGCCCCTCCTCCCTCACCTTGACACAGGAGCACTGTCCTGGCATGTGCAGGGGCTCACAAGCTGAAGGTGTACACAGAAAATCAGGCTGGGTACAAGGAAGTCACAGGCTTTTTCCTGGAAGTGCTTACTCTATAGCCTGGAATATGATGTGGGAAGTCTCTTTTTCAATGCAATCCTTTCAGGGAAAACAGAACACCAAAGTGCAGGCTGCAGTTCTGTAGCTAGCCTGGCTCACCACAACACAGGTAGAATTTTTTCTTCTAGGCTATGCAAAAAGTACCTAGTTCTGCCTTACCATGTGCCTCAAGCATACTGTGAACTCTTGTATAAAATGAGCAGGTTTATCTTTGTCAAGGCTTGTTCAAAATAGTTCTTTCCAAGAGCTACTTCTATTTGAAGGCTAGGTAACAGCTGCAGCATTTAAACATTTAAATATTTTCTCATTCTAATGAGAACTTAAGATCCTTTCCAAACAGCTCAACATAACATGAGAATGTGGCAAATCCAAACTTCAAAACATTTTGACTCCAGTAAAAAAAACCAAAAAAACCCCAACAAAACAAACAACACACAAAACAAAACACAACTATCAAAAAGCATCTAACAAGATATTAAGAATTTGCTGTAGTGCAACCAATAACAGATTTCCTTAGAGATCCAAATCAGAAGAGTGCAAGAACAGCTTAACACTTCGAAAAAACCCACCAAGGTTATTTGTTGGGGGTTTTTTTAATAAAAGGGATATTGACCATAAAAGACCTGCACAGTTACATTTGCAAAACTGCAGTATCAGTTTGGTGAAACAGGTAGATACCCATTACAGTCTTTACATGTAATTTACAAACAACTTTCTACATGACATATTCAAGGTTATGCTTGATTTCTTAAAAAAAAAATTAGAGACAGTAAGATGAAAGCCTGTAATCTACATTAGTGCTACTTGAATAGCAAACTTGATCTAGATGCAGAAAATGTTTTACCTATCCCTCACCAAATGGCAGAGATGTGAAGTCTGCATTACTAGGAGAGCCCATATTTCTTAAAGTTCTCCCAGTCTTTGAAGAAGCACTTCTGCTCACTCCATTTCCCAGGTGGAGAGGATAGGCATTTCCAGGCTGTTGGCAGAGCCCTGGTTTTGGCTGGGATAGAGTTAATTTTCTTCCTAGTAGCTGCTACAGTGCTGTAGTTTAGATTCAGTGTGAGAATAATGTTGATAACACACTGATGTTGTAGTTGTTGCTAAGCAGTGCTTACTCTAAATCAAGAACATCTCAGTCTCCCAGGCTCTGCCAGTGAGGAAGTACACAAGAAGCTGGGAGGGAGCATGGCCAGAACAGCTGACCCAAACTGGCCAAAGGGCTGTTCCTTTACATTCACTTCCATAGGCTTATTGATTGTTTCTTGCTCAAACCCTCCTGCAACAGAGCCTGCAATGACTGGAGTCCTGGAGCAGAAGGTTGGCTCTGAGCCCCATGTTGAACACATGGGTGGGTGGGGATCTGTTGGATGAGAAGGAAAACAGTCACGAGTACGACAGCACAGCCAAGAATCAGCAATGCCTGGATTTCATCTCCTACTATTCAAAAGGAGACAGCAAAGCCAACGTTGGGCACCAGCAAGGAGAAACAACGGTGATGTCCAGTCCTGTTCTCAACTGCAGCTGGAACAGGCTCAGACCTAGAGGAAGGCAGCGCCCTTTGTTAGGAAGTGCCAGGGATTCCTATGAGACTTTGTTCAGCTCTGTGTTGTTGTTGGCAAAGATCAGCTGTAGTTGCCTTTGGACTGTGGAGTTACCTGGCTGATGGACTCCCACAGCTGCTTTACAAGACCACAGAAGAACAGTGGCAGTCAGCTGCTGCTTGTGCTCCGTGGTGAGCCCAGTGAATCACAGGCTGCAAAACTGCTGCTAAACCTAGTCAAGCAAATCCCCAGTCTACATTTTTCTGGGAATTTACTGCTTTTTTTAGAGATTATTACAAGTGAATTTTCACCCCTCAATTCTTACTGTTAAAAAAGTAAAATAAAAACAAACCAAAAAAGACTCTTAAGACCGTGAAATAGAAGATTTTTTCAAGAGCCTTGAGATTTGGTCTGAAGTAGGCTCAAGCATGCCCACAACATCTTGACCAGAATATACCTGATGATTCCTTATGGTTATACTTATTTTTGTATTTCAAAAAATACTTTATCTGTTTCCCTGTGGTGCAGCATTCTGCGTTCTTGCAGACTCCTATTCTCTCCTTCTCTAGGATAAATACAAAAGCATTTAGACAAACTGCCTGGAAGATTGCATATCTCAGATCCCCTTGTTAAAGCTTGCCTTTTGTCAAGTCTTCCATCTCTGTCCTGCTCTCCTTATGCCTTCCTCTCCTGAGGATATGAACACCTGCACTTCAGAAACAATCACACAAGTTAGTTTAGCTTCCAAGCCTTACTTGTATTTCAGGTTACCATCCTTCTTAGAACTTTCTCTATGTCCTGTAGTAAATTAGCCCTAACACTCTGAGAATTCATTCTCCAGCCTTCCACTTCAGCGGTCAAAGACCACTTCTTTAACAAGTATGCAAGTAAATAAATTGTCACCATCTCTGGCTGCAGCAGGGTCTCTCAGATCATTATCACATTACTGCAGGACGCAGGCAGTACACCCCACTTAACCTGCATTGTCACTGTGGTCAGCTGGGAAAAAGAAGGAACAGACCAAATCAATAAATTGGAGGTATGTAATCCTAAAATTGTTTTAGTGACGTTCATCTTTTCAAGTAAGCACACTGTAATCCCAAGGATTGCTTCCTTCTAGTGCTTCCACTGACCTCTTTTCCCAGAAAAGCCCCATGGAGGAAGGTAACATGGTGAGAGTAACCACTCAAAAATGTGCAGCATGACCTACATGAAAAAGTTGCAATATGAGCTACTTGAAATACTAGAATGAAACATAGATTTAAGAAAAGAAACAAACAGTGTTTCGAATCACTATACTTTATTAATACTTCAGAAACATCAGATCCTACAGTGGCAGTTCTTATCCCCACCTGTTTCCAATCACTGCTTTGAAACAACTTCTTGCAGTATGCAAATAGATACATGAGGCACTGTGTGAATACAAAAGTGACAATACAAAAAAATCCCAACAATTAAACCTCATGCAATACATACATATATAAAAAATATGGTTATGTAGCATGATACACACAAGCACTATTAGAACAATCCATGTAACTGAATGTACAATATGCATAGCATTTAATGATCAATGACAACAGGTTTCTGACCTGTGCATAAAACCAGTCAGCTTAAACAAGAGTTTTAAGAGACTAGATAACTGGTTAAGCCACAGCTTATAAAACCTGCTGTACTGCAGCTTTTCTGCTCAGGGTCACAAGTGCAGATTAGCATACAAAATAAATAAGGACTATGATTCTACAAAACTTGGCTAACAGCTCCTATTTCAAAATCACTGGCCCTCTTACTTTCATTCAAGGTTCATCAGCCAACACAGTGGCAAGAAATGTGCTCTGCTCTTGTACTCTTTTAATACTGATAAGAACATACAGTTTTAAGTCAGCAGGAGCAGTTACAGAGGTCTCACTTACCACTACACAAGCACGGGACTGGCGTTACAGTACGGAGCAGACCCTGAAGAATGGCACTGACTGAGAGGTCACTGAGCCTCGGGATGTGCTGCTGCTCCCAACCTGACTGCTCAGCCAACTGTGGCAGGAGAGAGAGAGCTGGGGAGGGGAAGGAAGGCAGAAAGCTTTTCCCCCCACTCTCAACAGTGCAAATGTTTGAAAGCACAGTCAATCTGCAGGAACAAGGAAATACAGAGACAAGAACATTTCTGAAGTCCTGTAATCAGGGTGAGAGCTATTGTTACCTGACATAAGCTTAAGCATTCCTATGAAGTAAAATACAAATAACAGGATTTTCTTCTCACATATCCAATACTGGTCCATGCCAAAGCAACAGTTATTCTAGTCTCTCATCTTCCTAGCTGACATGGTTCTTTTTAGACTTGGTGTTGCAGGCCTCCAAAGATCAGACCAAATTCACTATGGACACAGATGAAGTGAAAATTACAAAGTGGCAACTAAACTGACTTAACTGCCAACAGATTTTACAGCCTAAAAAGCAGCGTTTTGGGGAGGGAGGGGATGACAATGTAAAAGGACATAAAAGACAGAGAAAAAGAAAACTGGGAAGAAAATAGGGAGGACACAGAACAGAAGTGACTTGCAGAAGAGGAAGTTAAAAGTAATTAAAGTAATTAAGTTAGAGGAACTTAGAGCTAAAAACTTTATACTGGCCTTTTTTTGTCAGTACAAAGTTTTGACTCCAAATAAAACAAATACCTTGCTATTATTAAACACACTGAAGGAAAAAAAACCAAAAAGTGGGAAAAACACAAAGAAAGCAGCATTAATCATGCAATATTCAGCTGAATGCCTTTTCGCAAAGTTATGAAGGGCACCATGAAAAAAAGGAAGTATTTTTACTGCCCTGAGAAGGTCCCCATAGGATCACCCTGGTTTCCTAGCTATTATCTCTTTATCCTTGGACATCCAAATAGAACTATCATTGCTTAGATAAAAGGATAAATAGTTCCTGGCGGGAATGATGGTCACACATTCGGGCTCCATTTGCCAAAGCAACAAACCTTCTACCTGCCTAATGTATTGCCTCAAAAGGGATAAATAACTTCAAGGAGTCATCCACTAGATCAGGAAGGACCAATGACATTCCTGTGCATGGAAATCCAGAACCATTTAATCAGTAATAACTTCAGTATTTGATATATTAATATCTCCTGGAAATTAGTAATCAGGCTTAATAGTTGAGAGAAAATTCAATAATCAGAATCTAGCTAGTCACAAAGCCCAGATATATTTAACTTTCTAAGGAGCTGAATATATCTTGTCTCTTCAACTAAAAAGCACATAATAAGACAAAACTCTGACTGAGAGGAGTTTGTTATCAAAATAAAACAGACATTACAAAGCAGCTAAATTCATTTGCTTGAAACAGTGGTTTTCAGCCGACAGTGCACTGCCAACTCTTCTAGGCTGCTTTTTTTTTATTCCATTGTTTGCATTCCAAGAAGCTTGAAAACATTTCTTTTCCTATTGATTTTGTCCTCTACTGTTTAACAAAAACTGCATCTTGCTAAATTTTCTATGTGGCCAACACAGCTGTCCCTTGTTTATTTTTGTGTGCACCAGCGGCAGCGTGCGCAGCTTGGAGCACGCATTAAACCAGGGACACTGAACAGCTTGTGAGCGTTCAGGTCTGATGGGTCACACCAAAATAAAGGTTTAAGTGATTCTCTGGAAGATTTTGGTTTCCTGTTCCATGCAGAGATAAGGTTATCTGTCACAAGAGCCTACCAGCTCATTTTAAGGCATTATTTTAAGAAGTGCTTATTGACAGATACACGTTCAGAGGTGCAGTCACTCCTTCAAGTCTCCATTTGTTTACTTCCCAGCTGACACAACTTATATAAATAAGAATAGCTTTAAATTAAATAAAATCCAAGAAATATATTAAGCCCAACCAAAACACATTCAGAAAGTGTCTGCCTTAGCTCTTAAGAGCTGTCAATGCTGCAAAACAAATACTCCACAGGGCTGGCTGGTTTAGTGGCTTGATTCAGTAATGCAGAGAGGACCAGCCTCTTGGTTTTGATGCTGTTTGAAAGGTTAGGATGAGCTTGGCAGAAACTCCCCTGCCTTCCAGCACTACTCAAATGCAACCAGACCTGCTATAAACTTGTGTTTAGGGAGAGTACATAACTTCATGTAGATTGGGAAGTTTTGCATTCATTTGAAAGCTCATTTTTCTCCTTCTCCAATCCTTCCTGAGTGGCATTTTGTTCATCAGGAGGGTTTGCTCCTCGAAAAGGGAAAATGGACTATTTCTTCTTAGTAGGATTCTCTCTGAAGGCACAGGCCCAATTGCAAAAGGGACAGTGATAGAACTAAGCAGGGAAATTTAATTCAGGCTTAACCAGAGCTGAATTATACATGAATCATCTGCAATCTGCTCTGTTGTGGCTAACATCCCCCCACCTTCTCCCTAAAGCATTTGCTTGATACTTCAGTACTGTAAGACTGGAAACAGACAATGGCTGGTGCTGTATGTTCAGTACCTGCATCCACAAGAATACAAATAATTTAACCAACAGAGTCAAATTAGTACAAAGAGTAGAGCTGGAATATTAATTTAGACTTTACTGTCAATGCCCTTTATAGATGGAGGGTATTTGCTAGCTACCTTTTGTGCAATGCCATTTAAAAATACCATTTACAAAAGTTCTTGGCCACTTGTTCTGGAAATACCTTTTTTAGGTTAGTTTTTGAAGTCTTTAGGTTAGTTTTTAGGTGGGGGTTTTTTGTTGGTTTTTTTTTTTGGTTTTTTGCCTGGGAGGGAAGCTTCAACTCCAAAGAACTGATTTAAGCTATCAACTGAAAACAGGTTTTCCAGTGCACACAGCCAACTTATCTCCAGAATTCAGAAAGCAAGAGAAGCACTTTTCCCAACATCTGACAAAATAATGGAAATTTTAGTGGCTCCTCATGACAGAAAGTTAATGGCACTGGAAATGCTTTCTAAAAGAGCAGCATCACATCTGACTTTGAATTGAGATAAGTGTCTATTAAATGGTATTAAAGCCATCACTGTGATTAACACTGCTTAACTGCCAACACTGCCGTAACCACTCTGTGCCCAATTACTCATCTTGCAGGGCTCACCATCCCCTCCACTCATTAACACACTCCACATTTACTCACAGCAGCACTTGCACAGTGACCAGGAACTGCAGAGGCTGGATGCTCCCTCTTAGCACTACTTTACATGGAAGGATGTTTGGAAAAATCCATTTAGTAGAATTAGCTTTCCAGGTAGCACTGAGGGGTCACAGCAAGTCACCTTGGACACTTTTAGTGCTATTCCTTCTTTGGCTGTTTGAAGACAGAGTTACCACAGCTGAGCTCTGCCTTCTTAATGGGTGTGTTTCCAATTCTTTCAAGCACTGGTATTTCGCTCTAAAGAACTGACATTTGTAGCTCTATTTTCCAGCCCACTTCCTTTTTAAAATAGGCATTAATAATACTTAAATGCATTCCTGTCTCTCTCTTTCACTCCTCCATCACTCAGAGGGTGGATTTTACTTAATCTCCCTCTGTTCTAAAAATTTTCCTGCATTTCTCTCATCTGTATTCTCAGGGAAAAAAAAAAGACGCCAAAACGAACTCCCAACAAATGTAATTTGTAAAATTTTAATCTTGTCTCTGCCAGACCCAGAATATTCACTGTCTTAGGTGTGTGTCTTTGAAGGAGAGGATGGGGAAAGGAAGAGAAGGTAGAAGCATGAATTACCCATAAGCAAAAGAGATGTTGGATATCCACTAAGCAGAACAACTGAAGCCAGTTTCCAATCACACAACGAAAGAATTTAAGTGTGCTCTGTTTTAAAAATTCAGTCTCCTTTAAAGAGCAATTTTTCTTCTGCTGAGTGCTAAAATGCTGCAGCAGACATTCATTTGGAGTCTAGTAAGACATGAAAATTATTGAACATTTGTCTTGAATCCTTCAACTAATTTCTACAGCCTCCTCCCAAACAGTATTTGGGATTTTCCTGTAGATGACACATTAGGAATTACTTATTCTAGTGATGGGATACAAACTCCCTTTTTTGACCTGTTACAATTTCTGTTGACCTGACCAGACTTTTTAAAGCTAGTAAGAAGTCTCTGAAAATGAGAGAAATACTTTTAATCCATGCTGCAATCTGTATGAGTTCTCAAAGATTGTTCCTATCCATTTACATCTCAAAGAAATGAAGCACTATGTCAGTCAGAATGAATGCAAATGTAAGGGAACAGCTTCTAAGAATGCAGAATTTCTTCCCTAGAGCATTGCTTGAGAACTAGATTTTATGATTGCCACAGACAGCTTTCTAAAGGCCCACTTCACTTAGCTCCCATAAAACAGAAATTATCAAATTTGAAACAAAAAAAGGACATTCTCATATAGCTGCAAGCCTCCATCAAAAGACTTAAGACTTTCTTGCCTCTGTAATGCAAATCTGCCCAGAAAAGGTTAAAATAAAAGAACCATTACAAAGACTTTGGCTTGTTCAGTCCCCTCCACCTTTGAGGAAATTTGGCAAATTTCAGAAACTAAACCACACCATGGACTTACCAACTTTTCACACCTCCCTTCATAAATACAATAGCTTCCCCCTCTGCTGATAAACCTCAGACAGCAATAACATCAAACAATTCTGCATGATTCTTACTATATTAATAATAGAACTATTTCCAAGACACCAAGAGGCACTAGTGGCCATCAGGATTTAGCATGGAATCGAGTATCTGGGCGAGAAATCAAATTTATAAATCCAAGGGGATTACTGCACAAGTCTAAGGGCTTCCTTAACTGAAGAAGGTTCACTACAAACACTGATGCCCAGCCCACCAGGCTGCCACAATGGAAATCCTTCCCCATATATTTTAGGGCATCAAAATGTAGGATGGAAAACTGTTTACGATCTTCTCAGAAGAAAAGCTCCTGTGGCAAAAAGGCAGTTGCTGTCTGAGCTGCAATGTAGTGAGAGAGGAGGTCACTGTGGAGCTCCTGCGTTAAAAACTGTAGGATCTTCCACAGCAATTCCAGCAAAAGCCTTGGGTCACTGTGTCATCCCACATCAGTGAAGGATCCAGAGACTTTGGACATGGACAGTGCTGCTCTGTTCCTCCTTTGAGCCATTCCAGCTCTTCTACCTAAACTTCCTCCCTAAGCAACATTAATGCTCAACATATTTTAATCAACAGGACTGACATATGGCAATGACATGTGCTTCTAAATGTGGCATACAATCTTGCTGCCAGATGCAAAGCACTTTTTGTTTAGACAGCAAAATTAATAACAAATTTACCATTGAGCCTTCAGATCTTGTTGAGTTCTGCTAGCCCGGCAAGACAAAACACAACCAGAAGCTCTAGCACATCATGAATAGAGCAGTTGTGCAATACCCTCACACATTCATTACAGTTCTTTCATCCTCTGAGCTTCACAGTTCCTTAGAAAGTTATTCAGACCCAAAAGGTTCATGAAGTGTGGCCAAATTAACCTTCCATTAATAAAAACTGTTACTAAACTGTTTCTAGTTTGTATTACTAAATTTACTTGTGAAGGCCAGAAATTACTTCTTTTTAAATGAAATAATTACTCAAATTGTTACTTTATGATTAACTCTAGAGCTTTCTGCACAGGGCAGGGAGTAAATCACAGTGAAGCTTTTCCACAAACCACAAGATTTGGCAACAAAGATGTTTTTTTGAAACCTAGTTACCACTAAATAATTCACAAAAAAATTGAAACATTTAAGTGCGTCAATGAAAACAGAAAGTCACATTTTAGAAACTAGGAACTGGCTGACCAGACTGTGATAGGCAGCCAGCAATCCTTGGGTGAAATATTTAAGGCACTTGAGGGTAGTCAGGTTTTTTACACCAGATAATAAAGACAGAGACACTTTAAAATTCCAGTTTAAATAAAAACCACAACAAAATAAAGTAAAACTGCAGAACATTCCTCCAAGTGTAAAGTTCAGAAAATTAACAAATAAACATTTACAATAAAAATAAACTTCTCCTTTGCTATAGTACACAAAATAGTGGTAGGAAGAGCACATTCACCTGCTTGAGCACACAAACTGCAAAGATCTCTCTCAAATACCACAAGAGGGGTCTTTCCTTTTCAGGTTGCCAAATAGCCAAATAAGCATATTTCTTAGGGGGAAATAATCCAGTGCAGTTAAATATCAGATTCCAGTCTATAAACCAGAGCATCCCAGAAAGCAGATGATTTTTTACCATTTTCCCCAGGATATTTCTAGCTGGTTTTCCTGCTTTTTCTGAAGCATCCAGTTTTATTTTCTCCTCTCCATACACACAAATGTTAAACGTTTCTGTTTGAGTAAAGAGGCCGCATCATTCTTGTAGTATCTTTGGTACAAACCAAAAGCACCTTACACAGCACACTGGTGTCACCCAGTCCCTACACACTGAGCCTGTTCCCACAGAACACACACAGGAGGAAGCTTTTCTGTGGTGGGGACAGCTTCCCCCCTCCAACTTCCAAAGTAACATCACAGTTAAGTACAACATACAGTGCTCTTTTTAAGCACTAATTTAAATTTTCACTCAGAATTCATGAAAGGCATATTCTCATCCATTAGCTTATACCTGTTACGGTTTCTTACCACTTCCAGGACAGAGGGATATGACCAGCAGCCCTGGGACACACTTCAGGGTTTGCTCCCAGAGATGAAATAGCTGTACAAATCTCCATGTCTGTTCAGTGTTTTTTGAGGGGAGGGGGCGGAAAAAAGGGAGAAGGAAAAGACAAATGGGAACTCAGTAAAAGGCGTCTTGCCTTTCTGTTCCATGTTTGTCAATTTGTCCTTTTTTCCTGATACATTTTGCCTACTGTATTAGAGGCTTCTTCAGTGGAAAGCAGTTCCTTACATGAACTTACTTGAACATTCTGGACTAAACAGATTCTGTCACTGTGTGGCGGCTGCCTCGCAGCTGAGGAAGTTAAAGGGTGAGCTCTGAGCATCATCATCAGCCCTAGGGCTCTTAGAGTCGTTGAGACAGTCTGCCAGGATGTCCTGAGGATCCCTCAAGAACACCACCAGAACAGTGATGTTGTCACTGGATCCATTTTCCTTGGCAGCAGCCACCAGTCTTTCTGCTGCTTTGAGCCCCACTCCTTTGGTCTGCATCAAATGATCCAGGACCAAGTCTACAACCTCATGGGGCTTGATGGCATCAAAGAATCCATCGCAGGCAAGGAGCAAGTAATCTTCTGAGCCAGTCAGCTCGAAGGAATCTGCATCTGCATCACCAGAGACGTAGGGCTTCTGGCATATGTCACCTGAGACAAGCAACCAAAGCAAAGGCTTTATTACTTCACACGCCAACACTTACTTCCTTACCCACCAATCACTTTTACCATCCTCAAGAACAGCCAGATCATGTTCCAGAGATACCTGATGCAGGACAAGAGTAGTCAAAAGCTATGGAATAAGCATGGAAGACACTTTAGTTTCTTTAAGGATGCTTGGAACCCACCTAAATCCTGTGGGTTTCTAAGGAGTTACTTTAATTTATGCTCCCCTAATCTTGCAGGGAAAATAAGGAATTTATTCCTAAAGTTTTTCTTTCAGAAATGTATTTGTGCAAGGAGATAGTCAGGTGTTCATTTTGCAGGTGTGCCTCTTGTACAGCCTTCAGAATGCCAAGAAAATCAGATTTTTCTTAGCTATCCAGATACATAGCACAATGCCCTAAGAATCTGCTCATTGTATTTAGTTTATCAGTTTTGTATGGACATACTTACCAAATATGAGTTGCTACTGATCCAAATAGCTTTATACAAATTCCATAGTAATCTGCTCCCACTCATACATTACATCTACTGTATTGCCCAGGGTTTTTTCCTCTTTTTGCCCTAATTGGCAATTAGCAAAGTAAGCTTGTTTAATAAGATTGTAAGAATACTACAATTAAAATGCTCCAAATTTCTGGATATTGAAGGAGAATGCAGTGATTTGACTCAAGCAGAAAGATCTGCAGTCAGGAGAAAGAGACATTCATAATAAAGTGGACAAAACCCCCTCACAATTCAGACATTCAAGCACATAAAAAAGGCTAGATAAACATTTATTGCTTCCTCCACTTTTACAAATTAAATGCTGCACATTTGTTAAACTACTGTAAAACATTACAGTAGTTTAGGCATTTATAAGAAGCAAAAAACTTAGTATTAGAAAAAAAATAGGACTATCATGGCTAGTATGTATAATAAAACAACATTCTATGCTCACAGTAAAACCAAAAAGACGATGTAGCTGCAAGCCTTATGGGAAAGACAGCTAAGTGGTTTACTATTTGTTTGATGCTGAACAAGACACCATTTACAGTAAACAGCCTAAGGTGGCATGTTTTGATCAACTTTAATCTGAAGTTTACTGATTCTGATGGTTTATCTCACCAATTGCTCTGGAAACAGCCAAGGTACCATTAACCCGCCAGCAGTCCATGTAGGTTACACAGCCACCCAGAGTCTCAATCCTTGCTCTCTCATCCTGAAAAACAGGGGAATACATTTTGTTTGCTGCTCCAGCTTCTATATTTCTACAATGAATACAGCAAACACACATATCAGAATCTAGCATGGAAACATGCACACAGGATTACTGGAAACAAGCCACTACTTTCCATCCTTGCCATGGCTTATCTGCTTATCCGCTTATCCATAAAGCAGGAAAAAAAGCAGAATTCTCAAGTTTTTGTACCATCATATCCTTTCCCATATGGATGAGTAAATTCTCCTGCCACTTCTTCCCATTCCATACAGCAACTGACTGGGTGAATATATAAATATTCAGAATGAAATACATGATAACTAGGCTAAGTAACAATAGTCTTTGCCCTGATACTCCTTTAACTACTCAGTTATTACAAATATTCATGCAATGAAGGCAAAGGCTCATGCAATGCCAGGTAAACTTGCAAGGTCCCCATCCAATTTCATGGAATAAAATACCTGGCTATTTAAAATAGATAGGAAATGCAATACACTTTAAGCCAGTTAGACCAGCAGATTAGCATTAGCTTTTCAATGACAGTACTGCATATAATGAAAGACTTGCATTATGCTAACATTTTAAATTGCCATTAATCTCAAATTACTAAGATATTTTGTAACAGGCAGATTTAAATTCACACACAAAAATCCTGTGAAAGTCTTTAATTACTGCAAATTTTCAACAATCTGAGCAGGAACTGAAGTCAGGACTATGAGTACCATTCATTAGTACCTTCAAGCAGGCAAGGTGTAGGAATCACCTTGTCAAGACACAGGAGTGGATGCAAAACAAGAAATTGTTAATTCCATGCAACCTACCATGCAGTAGATGTACTTATGTAAAGCACCAAACACTTAAAAAGGCTTGACTCCAAGAGGTTTCAAGAGAGAATCTGACATCACACACTTAAGAAGAAAAAACAAGCCAGACTTACTTCTCTTTCTGGTTTGTGAGGTTCCATTAATGTCACAGCTTTCCCTTGCTGCACAAGCATCACCTGAGAGTCCCCCAGCCATGCTATGTGTAGTTTGCTCCCTACAATCAATGCAGACACACCTGTTGTGCCACTCCGCAGCTTCTACAGAAGGAAAACAGGTGTGTCAGGTGAGTATGCAACAAGCCCTGCTAGGATATATGGCATTACTGAAAACTTGGGTTCAATCACACTAAATGCAGTAGATTAGACCTGCTAATCCTAATTCAGATACTTTAAAAAGAAAGTACAGGATAGTAGAGAGACTTGAAATAGACTATTTATAAACATATCTTCTAATATGCAGATGATTAATACAGTCTTATGTTCTTCCTTCTCTTGCTATTAATTCTAAAACCAATCTAGGAGACTAAGAGCTCTGTTGTTTAAAACAGACATGCAGAAAAGCAAGAGGATCTGAATTTCAGTAGAATGAACATTTCACAAACACATCTCTCCAATCCCTTTCACATTCTCCACTCTAACATTAGCAACTACAAATACCTTGCTCCACACAGATCCCCTTATCCTTGGGTATGTAAATCAGAACGTCAACAAAGGAAAAAATCTAACTGTCCTAGATTCCCTGTAAAGATTAGTGAGAATCAGACCTTATAAAAATGCTGGTCCCTCTTTTGTACCTCACTGACAGAAATGAGGATATTAACAATGAGTACTTCCATTGTACTTCTATACTAAGAATTCTCAAACTGTGTAACGCAGATTTGAAGAAAGAATGTTCATCATACCAATTCAATTCAAAGCTGATCAATAAGTTTAATGAACTGAGGAGTCTGATTTAAATCATAGAACACATTTTTCACTTACAGCTATCAGTGACACTAATGGTAGGACAGGAAAGAGGAAGATAGCAACCATATTATCAGGAAGAGAGAAATCTCTTTTCCAGATAAGAGGTAGGACAACAGAACACCTAGAGGCTGCCCAATTTAGACAAGGAGGCACCAGCATTCTTCCAAATAACTGATATGTCAGAATAATTTAAATAATTGTAGCACTTCTTTTCAATTACTCATCTTGAACTCCCAAGCACTGGTTTTCCTCAAAATAAGAAGTAATTTGATCAAACAAAACCTTTATATGTAGCATAATTTCATAAAGAAGTCAGTGATTCAAATAAACTGTACTGCCAGAATTTTCTGGATAATACCACATTGTCCAACAGTTCTCAGTGTTATTTAAATACAATGGAGTTAATCTCTACCCACTCACCTCTCTTTTGGCTTTGAAAAGAAACATTTCATCTGTCTTCTGGAAAGAGCATTTCAAGGCCTCGGCTGGATTCTTAATAATCTCTTCATGTAACCCAACGTTTACATGTAAGTGGGTTGCTGAGTAATTGGCAGCATCCACTCCACCATGGCCATCGAACACCGCAAAGTAAGCACGATCAACGTCATCCTTTTGCGGGGGGGGGGGGGGGGGGGGGGGGGGGGGAGGGAGAGAGGAAGACATTCCTGTTGTTCAAAACCAAAATAGCTCACAGACTGGTACCAACAAACAAAGATTCTTTATTCTGGGCTTTCTTCCATACAAATGGCAATTTAAGTCCATTTACACATGTACAAAATGGGTGAAATGGGTACTTCGCAGGCCAATTACTTTTCTTTGTTTGCTGTTAGTCACTTAATGTCCTTAAAAATAACCTGGATTTGAAGCAGCAGCGTGCTGGTTATGTAGTCCTCTGGCAGTTTCATGAACTGGCACTTGTACAACTGCTGTTCTCCCCCTTTCTGTTCTTAGTATCATAGAATGGTTTGGGTTGGAAGGGACCTATTCCAGCCCCTCTGCCATGGGCAGGGACATCTTCCACTAGACCAGGTTGCTCCGAGCCCCTCTCTTGTAGCCCCTTTAAGCACTGGAAGTTGCTATAAGGTGCCCCCAGAGCCTTCTCTTCCCCAGGCTGAACAACCCCAGCTCTCATCCTGTCTTCACAGCAGAGGTGCTCCAGCCCTCTCATCATCTTTGTGGCCTCCTCTGGACTTGCTCCAGCAGCTCCATCTCATTTTTATGTAGTGGGTCCCAAAGCTGGACATATCTTTGCAGGTGGGGTCTCACCAGAGCACAAAAGAGGGGCAGGTCCTCTCCCTTGGCCTGCTGCCCTCACTGCTTTTGATGCAGACCGGGACGCGTTTGGCTTTCTGGGCTGCAGGCACACATCGCTGGGTCACACTGAACTGCTCATCAACAAACACCCCCAAGTCCTGCTCCTCAGGGCTGCTCTCAATCCATATACAAGTTGTGTCAGTCACAAGAACATTGTAACTCCAGCAACATAGCACTAGGTGAACTTCCCATCTCCCTGTATCATAACTTATGACATGAATCCCAAAGGCACAAGATCCTCCCTGCATCACTTCTTTATCAGGGCAGTAGTTGGCCCCCAGCAATCTGAGTCACTAAGTCCTTGCTCCAGTGCAGACACGATAAATAACTTACGGCAAGAAATTCACAGATCACCCATCACCAGGCCCCTGTGCTTACAGCAATGTCGCAAAGCTGCCCAGCCAGCCTCCCCTGTTGTGTCCAGACTTACTGAGAGACCGAAGAGCTGATTGAACTCGGGGAGGAGGACATGGCGATCCTCCATCTTGCGCCGGGCGTTGCGGATGGCGTGGATGGACACCAGCAGGAAGCGCGTCAGTGGCCTCAGCGATGGCAATTGCTTCTGCCACTCACAGCACACATCCCTCAGCTTGTTAAAAAAGCAGCGCTGCAGCGACTCCTCATCCAGCACTGACAGCACAGAAACAAAACAGTAAGTGCTGCGTCCCACTTTCCTACACTACCCCATCTTTTGGCCTGTCTTTCCTTCAAGTTTCTTTCACTACAGCTACATACACACATCCAGCACCCTGCTTTTACAGGCTCTGCAAGAATTAAAATGAGGTCCTGAGAATAATGTGGAGAGAAAGTTGCAACAAAAAACAGTGTAACACTAGGGATAATAGCAGCTTCTTTACTTGCTAGTTCTTTTTCAAAATAGAGGTTTATCAAGCAGGTGATTACATTACAAAAATCATAACAAAGACCCAAAAAAAAATCAGTCTAGTATATTAGACATGAATGTTAATATTATGTAAGTAAAATTAGTAAGATATAGTGATAGGAATTCCTACCTACTGAAAAATAAAAGGGAATCACCAAGTGGGCAGAAAAACCTTCAAGAAGAGATTGCTGTTGTCTTGGACGCAAGGGTTGAAAAAGCACTGGCCTGGCTTTGGGTCAGGTTATGTCCTACTGAACCACTTCAACCGAAATAACAAGAAGTCTGAAAATGTTTGCTGAGGTCAATAGCTCAACTCAGAGTTGAGCTGAACAGATTAGAATTTTAAGCTGTTATCTTTATCTTTTTAAATACTCATGGTTGTAGAAGCTGGAGGGACAGAGCATTTCCGCCGCTCTCCAGCTTTGTCATTACAGAGCGGAACCACAAGCGCCCATTGGGCACAGCCTGAAAAGCTCCAGCCAGACACTCAAATCCTTTTCTGGATAGATCCCAAAGATCAATTAATCCAAACTTACTGTTCATCAGACTGAATGGCTTGGTGCTTGGCATTGCGTCTAGCTTTGCAACACAGTATCCCTCCAAACAGGTAACAATTTAAAGTTCTGTTATTTGAGTAGGAAACCTGCCTCAATGCTAAATCAACTAACTTCAAAATGCACTGAAAAGAACATTTATAGAGCAAAAATAATTTGCTGGTCACTAGTGTATATTCTAAAGAACTGCAGTGCATGAACTATCTCTCCTGTATCTGTTTTATCCTGACTCCTGATAACACTGCTAGCATCAAAGCTTCCTCAGAATTTCTTTTTGTAACTCCTGGTTCTCAAGCTTTTTGTTTGTTTTTTTTCCTCAGCAACAGTGGCTGGCCAGCTTCAGATGCATCTCTGGGCCTGAAGAACTGAAAGCTTAAATTTAAACACACATCTTTGATTAACAGCCACTACATACTAACCAAAATTACTTTTGATTTGCTTAATATGTAGGTGTTAATGGGCAAGCTATAAAAACCTTTAAATATTACATCATCCCATAAACAAAATAATTAAATAGGACAGCATCTTAAACAGCCTTGTCTACAGCTGTTAGTTTACATATTTGTAAATGTCTAGACTAATACTGACCAGAAGAGACATATTGCTGTTTAAATATCAAGCTTGTGAAATCTGACAAAGAATTTAGTACCTTAACAAGAGACATGCTTCTGCAATGTACCACAAACAGTGGTACTCACACGTGCACACCCCCCCATTGCTTTTATATAATCACTTCTCTTTCATTCCAAGAATGCTTTTTTTTTTGGCAGAATTATTATAATTACTGCAGTGCAGGAAGAGAATCCATACTGTGCTGTAGCATGAGGAATATCTTTCCTTCTAGTTGTACAGTTAAAGTGATGTAATAGCAGTTACAAGATAGGGGAAAACAAGTACAGTCCAAGGGTGCAGAAAAATGAACACCTTTAAAGTAGCTGTTCCTTGCTGAGATCAGGCAACCAAGTACCTGAACAATGAGCAGTTTCCATCCCGTTTGATAGGGGAATGAATGGTCAATAGAGATTTGATCTAAATGGCAATGGTAACATAAGAACGAACAACCAAAATAGACAGGAATATGTAAAGTGGAAATTAAAGAAGGTTTCAACCACCAGAACAGGGAGGGTTCTGGGGCATTGGTCAACAAGGAACAGTGAGAGAATGTGAACTAGTTCAACATTAAACTCATCCAAGGATTTTCCAATTTTGCCTGCACTATCTTAAAAGTAGACTCCAGTCCTATCTTTATGGCCTTCAGAGTAAAACAGCAGCCTGAATATCTTACAAATGTCCCCAATATATAGTAACCAGAGACATTAGATGCTTGTGACCAAGAAAATGTCCATGTCCTATCAAGTTCTTCATTACTCCTTGTTTCTAAACGTTATTTCTTTATCATTCAGATAGGGTTGGTTTTGGTTTGTGGGCCCAAGATTTACATAAGACCCAGAACTACAAGTTATAATTTTAGGCTCACAAATGTATAGCAGTTCATGTCTTATATGACTGCTATATTCACCTCAAAGATAATTACACAGATGCCAACAAAGAGTCCGCAGCAGAGTGACTGCAGGATGCTCTGATAACAGTTTCCAACTGCTGTGTGAAAACCTACGTAATTATCCTAGGTGAGTTACAATATGCTGCTTCTGATTTTCCTGTAGAGGCTGCAGCGATCTGGTCACACTGAACTTGAATTTGCCAGCTCCCCGTCAAGGCAGAGTCCTGCCCCAGGCCAGGTTAGCTGCAGTGAGTGAAGGCCACAAGCATTAAGGCGAGGGATGACATAATCAGGGTGCAGCATGACTTAATTAACTGAGTTCCCCCTCCTGCCGTTTCAGACTTGGACATGAATGCTGGAAGAGCCTTATGGGAAGTGTCATATCCTGGCCATCGCAGCGCTCTGTTTGGGGCACACTGAACTAACTGCCTTTCAAGCCATCCCAAAGAAGTGGAAGGGTGAGGATTTCCTCTTACAGAACAGACTGGGTTGCCGAGGACATCTCCATTTTTATCTTCTACTCTGCCTGCATCCTGCTCCATTTAAATTCTTGGCACTGGGACTGAAGGTTTGGTGAAGCCTGATGTTAAACACTTCAGCACGTAAATGCACTAGGACCATCTGTTACACAAGGCACAAACCCAGTACTCAGTCACCAAGGTCTGCTCTCTCTCCAGTTCACTCAGGAGAAAATGCAGGCATCAGGTAGAAGACAAATGCATCAGACTCTTCTTCCCTCAGCATCCCACCTTTATAGGGCAGAGTGGGAAGAAAAGAAATCATCGATAAAGACAGAGACTATTGAGCAACTTGCCAAGAGAAAGATCTGGAGTTCCAGGATGTTCAAGATGTGGAGCAGCCAGAATCTGGTTGCCAAGACAAAAGCAAGATGGTTTATATGGTTGGTGTGGCCGTACAACTTGTGGTGATGTCAACGTCAAAACACAGGAGTAATTAGCTAAGATCACTCTACCAAAGGGAAAAGGGCACACTCTTCCCTTTCAGAAAGCCAATCCACAGGATCAGTCAGGGCTCCAGACACTGTGTTTGCATGTTGCTCACAAAACTAGCACAGCTTCCTTTCATCCCACAGATACACAGCAAAAGCAAATGAAGTTCCATTCACTGCTGCTTGCCAAGCAGCCTAACCAAATAAATCTGGGAAACATTTCAAGACACTGAAGTCTTCTGAAAGACAGCCTCTGGGAAAACCACAGACAGAAAAAGAAGTATACTTACAGGTGAACCTTTCCTCATCTCCTTCTCCCTCCGTTTCCACATTTTGCAGCTTAAATTCAGTCAAGTCTGTTTGGAGAACTTCATCAACTGCAGCATGGATCAATGATGCTGCAAGAAGTGGTGAAACACCTCTGCTGGTAAGAAAAGGAAGGCAAAGCAAAAGAGACTGCATTAGTTTAAACTGAGCTACAACCTCGCAGCGTATGGCTGGTGACCTCATACTTAGAAAGCATTGCACACAATACCAACTTCATTAGTAAACTAGTAGAGGAAACCATATGTTCAATATTTATTCACACAAATCTTTAGTAAGATCCTCAGTTAGACAACTGCTTTCTCAAGAATGTAAAGAGGAAGAAGTGTATGAATCATATTTTCAAACTGTTGCCTTACACTCCAGTCACAGATGGTACCTCCTTCTCTTGAGCTCTCAGATGGGAACTGCTACCTTCAATTTCAGCCTCTGAACACACACATTTTGTTTCTACTCACGACACAGCATTTCTTGCTCACAGTCAACAATCTCACCACAGACAGTAGCAAAATCTCAATGTTGTGGTAGATGCAAATCTCTAAAAAGGTTACTTGGAACTCTCCTTCCCCTTACAAGAAAAGTCCTGCTTAGTGCTAACCTACAGCCCTCATCATTCGGTTTATTCTGACTGGAAGTTTTCCAAAGAAACCACCCAGGTAAAAGATGCAAAGATTTGAGACTGGGCACTAGGATAAGAAGAGACTCCAAGACTTGTGATTTAGATGAAGCTTTTAGGCAGGCATCTAGAAGACAATAATGCTACATGATCTGCTCACCATCTCTTGTTTACTCAATGCTTTATTCAAGCCACATGTTTATAAGAAGCACAGACTTGGTATGTTTTTGAGTCTTTAAACAAGTAAGTCCCATCCAACTCCAGAATGAGGCTACTATAAAATAACTCCTATATTCCCTATAGTCTCATGGCAAGCACTAAAAACTACAGTACACAACACACGTTCCAGCCATTTTCTAAGAGCAGAATGAAGAATAAGCACCAAAATCCATAAAGAGCCACTTTATCCATTGTTCATGGAGTGTTTGATTCCCACAAAAAATCGAATTACATAACCAAAGCAAGTACCACATTAAGGCACCTACAGCAAGTCAAGGACAAGAGTCTGTTTTGCCAGGAAACATTTTACAAAGTTCTGCATAAAACTGGTTTGCTGGGGAGTATGAAATGGTGGAAGCAACTGGTCTGATGTTGCTCAGCAATGACTGGTTTGTGCATACAGAAGGGCAGAGAGGGGAAGACCACGGGGTTTCAGATCCCAGTGACAACAAGCTGAAATGCATTTTGCCATTGTGCTCCTGAAAGAGAGGCCTTGTCACATCCTCACAGCCGTGTATGAGTACCTCCTGTGGCAGCAAACAGACAGCATTGTCTCAGTCAACAGGCTCCAACACAGGCCTGCTTTATGCTACGCATTCTGTGGCAGTGACAGCCCAATTTAATGAGTTATTTCGGTACTTCAAATAGATGGCAATGTGTTTGCAGTCCTTTCAGTGCTAGCTGCAGTCATGTCACATCAAGGGAAAACAGAATGCAGCTTTTTGTTTCTTTTTTAAGGCTAATATGTTTAGGGGAGTCAGTTCCTTTCCGAGCTCAGTTAAAGTAACAATGCCCACTTATAATGACTCTGACACTGACAGACAACCTTTTAAAAGGTCAAGCAAGAAATACATCCAAAACAGATATGGCACCCCCTGCACTCCAAAAATCTTTCTTCCTGTTTTTGTTTGCGTAAGAGAAAAAGAAAGGAATATGAAAATATAAGCCCCACAATGTCAGATGTGTTGCTGATGCTGCTGAAAGTCAGAAGCTTTAGTCAAAGCACGTTTCAGCTCCAAGAATAGAGACAAGAAACATTAAGAACCAGCTATGCATTTAGCTGCACAGTGAGAGCCAAAGCTTCAGCCATCTTCAGAATTTCTCTGCTGTGCTGGAGGAAAAAATCAACTCTAGCCTGGGTTCACAGCTCAGGATCAGAAGAGGGCTTAATACTTTGATTTTAAACTTCGTATTTCTGCTTTCCGGAATCCAGGATTGCTGAACTGGGTCCATAAAAAGCAGCTTAAACAAAAGGAAATCTACTTAGTGCTATAATGCACAAGTCCTGTATAAACCTCTGCTTACAGGATGCCTGCAACAAAGAAAAAATTTACATATTATGTTACATCCTTAAACTTTTTCCAGTTGCCATCCAGTCCCTGAAAAGGAAATTCAGTGATTCCTCAGTACTGATACACTTCATTCAGCTTTGCTTCCTATGTATTTCCTCCCCCTCCATAGCTCTGCAAATCTATAAGAAAGTGGTTGTTTATTGGGATTTTGTTATGCAGTCAGCAACAACATCAAACAACTGATTCTGACACACTGAAAAAAGATAAAAGTCTAAAAAATTACCCAACCTATTTAGTTCAATCTCAGTTCTGAACAGAACATATTTGTGATTACTTTATAAACTCTTTATTATAGCATTACCATATTGGCAAGACTGGTTTTCACTCGAGCTCAAGTAAATGGAGCTCTAAGGAATGGCATCTTTCATTCAGGTTCGATGTTTATCAGTTTTAAGTTCATCTTCTGAATCAGAGACTTTAGGAGTTAACAAAATGTGTCATCAAAAAAGAGCAAGAACTGCTGCTTTAGTTGAGAGCTACAAGGTCTCACTTGGCTGGAGAGTATCTGGAAACTGCTGCAGTACCTATGGCAACCAGTGCAAAAGTAACCCACTGCAATTACCATTACAGACTTCAAACCTTTCCTGTAAGCAAAGAAGAATGTCACTTATTGTTAAAATCTTCCTTTCAAAGAAGCCCGAGACACCCTGGTGACGAGCTGAATCAAGCATAATTTAATCTCCATGAATCAGAAGGAACACTGTAGCTGTTTCCTAAGGGGAAAACCAACCGTATTGGGAAGAAGAGGAAAGCTGGTGGGGTGTGTTACACGCACAGGATGCTACTTTAAGAGAATCTTAGGAGAAACACGTCAGCCCCATTTCTCTGGCACGCAACACCAAACACTCAGCCTCGGCACACACAGGCTAGTAGTAAACAGACTTTGAATTTCTTTGCTGCAGGCTATTTCTTTGCTAACATAAAGGGTGTGTTTTGACCACAATAAAAAATATTTTAAAAGAATTAAAGCATGTTGTAACAGTGCAGATGAGGCATTGTAGCTTCACCAGCAGCTGAAGTCAAATTGACAGTGGCTGGAGCATGGAGCTCATATCCTGCAGCCACTCACAGTAAAATACAAGCCTCGTTTCAAAAACCTGAGTACAGATAAAAGAAGTAAGTTAAAGAGTAAAGCAATACTTATGCTAATAAAGAAGACACTTAAGTTTATATGCCACTTTCCTCCTTGAAAGATTCTGGACTACTGGACACACAGTACTGGTAAAAGGAGCTACGCAAAGCTCCTGCTAATACACATACCTGGGGGCCAAAATAAAGTTACAGAAGTAGAATGCAATTATGGTATTTTGCATACTTTAGATTTGGCATAAATTATAGAACAAAACTTACTTCTCTTGTTCACCTTGTTTCTCTTCTGCAATACAATTTAGTTATCTATTTTATTTCAAAAGACCAGCTGTCACACCACCACAGCCACAGTGTAATCACATATGTCAGGTCAATCATAAGACTGTTACTGACCTTTTTAGTACCAGTCTTCAAAAAGAAAAAAACCAGAATACGTACATTCTTTTGGGAAGCAGAAACCCAGTAAGACAACTTCTTACTTTTTTTTATTTGGGTCATTAAATCGCCAGGACACTTGCAGTGAGTGTTTCAAACAAGTCACTGGTTCAAAGATGTTCCTACCTCTCCTTCCCCTCCAGTTTAAGAGGATGTATTCAGAAGTCTCTAGCAAACAGCTTTGTGGGTAGGGGGCAAGCATCCAGAGCATCAAAGGTCAGGCCACCACACCTTGGCCAGAGCCTCAGCTACAACTACACTTTTTACAAAGACTTGAAAACAGCTGACAGACTTCCTGCAGTGCTCCACGCCCAGCTTACAGCGGCTTTGAGGACACAGAATAGTGCAGCAGATGGCAGACCCCAAACAGCTGCTCCTCAGCACTGGAAGCAGAGGAACGAGCTCTGTGTCACTCCTGAGGGTGGTACAAAGCCTCTCTAGGACACACCAAACACCCATGTTTACACAAAGCCTTCTGCATTTTTATTTACTTATTTTGCAAGCGAAAGAATTCATTCCTCCCACCCCAAACAGACATTATTACCAAAGTCATAGCAACAAGGCAGCAGTGGTACTGCAGGCCAGTGCACCACTGTATAATCCTCTTTTCCTTTCAGAGTGTGCATATACACATATGTTGAGGAAAATGAAGTGCTGTATCTGCTAGCACAAGCTCTAGCATAAGTCAGCTGCAGCTGCCTCAAGTCCAAGGGAAGATGTGCCCCTATTTGTTCCATGGGCTCTGTAACAGCAGAAGATCACACCCAGCACAGCTCTGCCACTGTGGGCTCAGGGTATGTTTCTAGCATGTTACAGCTCTATCAGCAGTGAGTTTAGTGCAGATCTGCAAATGCCAGCAGTTCTCCAGCAAGTGAAAGATCCTCTCACACTGCCAAAATAATAGCAGGTCACAAGTTTCCTCAAACAAAAGCTGCTTGTATTCAGTATTTTCTCCCCAATCTGCTACTTTTATTTCACTTTCTCTTTTTATTCTTACAATCAACTACAGAATGTTTCCACTCAAGCAGCTCTAAGCATTAGCATTTATTAGAGCAGTACCCAGAGCTCCCAGGGTGATGGTGGCCAGAAAAGTACAAATAGACATCCATTAAGGAGAGAACATCTGACATCCTACAATGCACAAGAAGTTGTTTCTTGTGTTAATGACATCAGGTTGCTAAAAGAGATGAACAAGAGAATCAAAACAAATACATAAACAATGCCACACACAGAATTTCCATCTCTTATGGTTACATGAAGCAGGTTTTTTTTTCCAGTTTTTCTTATGAAACTACCAGGAGCAGCAGCTTCAGAATCCAGAATCCATCTGTACAGGCCCTTCAGTCATTACTGAACAGTTTTTATACAAAATGTGCAAGGAAGAGTCACCTGCTACTTCCATTTAATTCTCTGCAGGAAGAAAAACCACACAGCAGAACAGGAGAGGCTTAATTCCACAAAAGCCACTCTTCAATTAAGCCCTAAACATGTTTCAAAATTGAATATTTATCTTGAAACAATGACAGAAAGGGTGTTTCACACAGGTTATGAGAGCAAAATAGCAAACACGTTCCAAGCAAGGAGAAATAGCAGTGCATTACACTAAACGGTTCAAATTAGGAATAAGGAAGTAAGTTTTAGGGGATTTATTAAAAGCAGAGGTCACAGTAGAACGTAGTTTTCACAGAGGAAGAGGCTAAAGAGCATTTTAAGAAGAGATTGGGAAATCAGAAGCAAGGTAAGATTTTCTTTTCCTGGTCCTCATGCTTAAATCATATAAAAACATCAAAATATCAGAATTGCTGAATTAACTACTCTAAAAGCAGGGAATGCTGGAAATAAAGATGCCAGGGCCTCACCTTGGGCATGAGCACTACAGTGTAAAGCACAAAGACACAAAACAGGATGCTGAGGCAACAGCAGATTGATTGGGAGGGGGCAGAACAGGAAGCCCAAGTCTCTCAACTGTTATTGTAGTAAATCTCCTCAAACAGGAAGGCTGCAAGAATTTCACATTGTTCTTTGGATATGTCACAGGATGGCCATACAAGTTTCAGCTCCTATCAAGGGGAAGACAAAATTTCTATATTTAGGGGTCTGATTTCATCTCATGTTCTGTTGCAGTAAAAGTCAGGAATATTTCAGGTTAATTTCTAAAGCTTGGGAAGTAATTAATGGCCTCTTCATTCACAATCAGCTACCTTCATAGACTATCAGAACACAGCTATTACCCAAAAGTGTATGTTAATTAAAATTCTGCAAAACAAGATTACTTAAGCCTGCTCCAATTCTTCAGAATGCTATGTATGTATTTAGCTGCAGTTAGTAGCAGGCAGTTCCATTGATTTAAATAGACTATTCAAAGTAGAAGTATATGCAAAGCTTCACCAGATTAGTGATTTAGGGGCAAGTCCTGCCAGGGAGCAAAATGGTTTGCTGGTTTAGCTGGTGTTTTCCTATGGTAGCTGCATTTGCAGAAATTTGTTAAAATAACTCATTTTAGATCAGGACATCCAGGAGTTAGCCTGATGTATCCAAGTGCTTTCAAGTAAAGAGATGTGTGCAGTCTTGGAGAAGCAACAGCATTCAGAAACTCCTTGTTGGACCCAACCAATGTTATTCCTTGGTCCATTCTCTTCTCAACAGAAATCCTGATCAGTAATGGAAGAACAACATTCCTCATTGCAAAGGCACAAAGGTTTGTGCCTCCAAGCAACTGGAAGAACAAACTAAACATCACCATACGTTGTCTCATGAGCCAAGGATATTGCTGGACCGATATTGGCTATGGACCTTTATTGGCTTGGGCCCTTTGGGCCATGACCCACACATCTGTGCACATGTGAATGAAGTACCTGACAACACAGAAAATGAGAAGCAGAACAGCAGAACTGAGCATCAAACTCAATTCCCAATAACACTTTGATCTACAGAGAAATCCTTCAGCAGCACTAATCACCATGTAAAATACATTCTGTGATGCTGGGATGTTAGAGAAATCTCACACTCCAGAAACAGAGATCAAGCATCAATGCTAGAAGTCAGCAAGGTACATCCACAAACATCTTCCTAGCGTTAAACCTATGTAGAATGACACTGTGATATTTGAGGGCGTGTATTTTCCACCGAGCTGCCATCCATATGTTTGGGATGCTGCCATGACAGCCTGCAGATCAGTGGATCTCAACTACAGTGACCTCTTGCACAGTCACTAATCTGGCACCACTTCTGCATCTTCAACAACTTTTATACAAACATTTAAATGTCTTCTAATGTCAGCCCTCGCCCTTATTTTTCCATGTCTTAAAACCTTTAACATCCTTCTTTCTCTTATCTCCTTACTATTCCCTCATCTATTTTATTGAGGATTCGCATCAGCAGAAAAGTTGATTTAGCCTTCAAAGGTGCATTTTGAATTGATCCACAGTAGCAAACATGGGAAAGAAAATGTAATGTTGGCAATTTCTCACACAATCAGAGACTTCAGTTTTAGTTCCTAATTACAGGGATTATGAGAAGAAGGCCTGCAATTTCAAAACACAAGATTCCTGTCTTGGCCTTGGGCTGTATCAGTCTTCCTCCACATGCAAGAACTTAGCCTACCCAACAGGAAAATGCAGCCTTTTTGCAACTACAAGATGAGGTTTCTCTTTGTCATAGGACTCCAAAACTGAGCTATAATTCTGCAGGGATCCCTACATTTGACACTTTAGGTACACTACTCTACGCCCAAACTCATGGCTTCACCCAAACACAGAGCTGCCCGCAGCCAGCCATAAGAATTCATAAAAACACTTTTCTCATCGATTTCTGTTTTTTACAAACATTTTGTGAAAAGAATTAATAAGTAGATTGCTGCACTTCAATCCTGCTTTACTTTCTTTAGCTCTCTTTCCCTTCCTTGCCAGCTCAGGACTTAGGCAGCTCTGTATGACAGACTGTGGAGCCAGAACCGGCTGCAGGGCAGGTATGTGAAAAATGCAGCTTCTGACACTGGCAGGCTCCTCTCTGTGTAAACACCAGGAGTGACAGGTGAGATGAAAGGATTGCAAAACCATCATTCCTCTTCTGTTTCCACTTGTTACCGTGCCCAATAGACAACAACAGAATGTCAGCAGATATGCAGCTCAGAAATACTGATTCTTCAAGCACTGCAGTTTGAGTAAGGTATCCCATAACTCTACAGCTTAATACCCTCCTCTCTAAATCAATTGTAGAAAGGATCAGCCCGGTCCACATGGCAGAGTGGGTGCCATGTGATAAGTATTTATTCAAGACTGGCATTACCCTGTTCTTTAAAGTGCTCACCCAGAACCACTTTTGCTCCACAGAGTTCAACGATTCAGTGCACGTGATGAATTTGCAATCTCACTGCGGAATGCACAGCTGTGTTTTGTTCAAGAGCAATTTAGTCAAAGCACAACCAACTAATGCAATGATTATCTGGGCCTTTTTAAACTACTGACTAAGAAATTGTATTTCTTTGGCACGCATTTCTCATCTTCAGGTTTAGGCACACCATTACTCTGAATGATATTACGTCCATAATCATCTCTGTAATATGTAGGAGTAACCTGATTTTTAAGGCAATTTCTCAGACAATTTAAATATCTAAAAATCACCTATAGACTTTCAACAACAACAAAAAATATCCACCTGGTGTTCATAAACTCACCAGATAGTAGTTAAAAAGGCAAGTAATTCAAACCATGTTTTCTATCAATCAAATTCCTCTACTAACCAGGTAACATTCAGCATATACCAAACCAGAACCAGTCACCTCCACAGCCCCAGTACCACAGCACAGTCTGATCACCACTCATGTTCTTTTAGACCATCCACAATTGCTGTTCTTGACTCTTACAAGCAGGTCAGTGAAGCGGACTGTGGTAGGAACTTTTTAACACCTGGAATGCACAGGCCCTACTGCCGAAGTGCAGGAAGGGAGTGGAATATCAGGAGACAAGAAATTGGTGGGAAATAACTTGTTCTTGATGAAGCACTAGCTTGCCAAAAGAAGTAAGTCACATCCCAATTCTTAGCAGTGTTAAAGAGGAAGTCTAAACTGTTCAGGAGGAGGGTTACAAGGATGCAGTCAGGGGATGACAGAAGCACCACTGATGAGCAGCTGTGTGTTCCAGCAGTGGTGTGAGTACGCTCCTGAAGTCTTAAGAAAACATCAGCTTCAGAAACCCACACAAGCATGTCGCACTTGTAAGGGCTGGGGAGCTGAGCACCCCTGGCAGCCCTGCAAGGCACCTCACAGACCCGCTCCCTCCCAGACTTCCAAGCTGACCCACACAGGTGCCCCGAGGGACCTGAATTCACGCTGTCGGCACTTCACTACAAGAATCGCCCTATCGCGCTAATTGCAGGCTTGTCACTGAATCCGCACCGAGAGTGGGAAAGGAATATTTTTGAAAAGCACACACAAGCAATACCATAAAGGCACAGGGCCGAAGGCCTGTGGCCTGAATAAAAGCATGCTATTAACAGGCACAAAAAGTCATTTAGAAGGGGGAATAATAAATAAATCAATCAATCTGCAAAACTAAATTTCTCTGGAGACGCTGAGGGCTCTCCCCCGCCCCCAGCGGGCCCCGCGTCAGGAAGAAGCGCCTCCCGCGCCTGCACCTGCTGCGGCCCCGCTGCCGGGGCGGCCCCGCTCCCTCACACCGGCTGCCAGCGGCGCCCCCGGGGCAGCCCGGCCGGAGTCCCCCTCCCGCCCCGCCGCCCCCTCACCTGCTGCCCAGGAGGCTCCTCGCCCGCTCGGCCAGCGCGCCCGGCACCTCGGCCCTGCTCAGGGCGCCGCTCCCCGCGGAGCTCCACGGCAGCGGCTCCCCCGGGGCCAGCGGGGCCGGGAAGTCCCTCAGGAAGGAGCTCAAGGGAGCCGCTGACGGCTCCAGTTCCAGCGCCATGGCGGCGCTGCCCGGCCGGGAGGGGCGGCGGGGCGGGGCCGGAGGCTGAGGGAGCGGTGACGGCCCCTTTAAGGGGCGCGCGGGGGCGGGGCCGGGAGAGGCGGGGCCGCAAACAATGCCTGGAATGCGGGCCGGGAGCTCCCGGTGCCGCGGGAAAGGCACGGGGCAGAGCGGGCGCCGCGCCGCTTTCTTCCCAGGGCAGCTGCTGGTGCCCTCCCCTTCCACACACGCTCTGCCATCAGGGAAGGGCTGAAAGCAGCAGAAAGGTGTTTCCCAGGGATGTCTCTTCACCGAGCTCTCCCCTCGCTCAGCACTCACGAAATCATAGAACGTTATTCCAACTGAGGCTATTCTACGTCAGGATCACCCCAAAAATTCCACCGTGTGCCTGAGAGCATTGTCCACTCCTCCTACGGCTTCCCCTTGGCCCTTCCCCACCCTCGTGGCTCTCCTTTGGATGCTTTCTAATAGCGTAATGTATTTTTTACATTTTTGTGCCCAAAACTGCACACAGTACACTCAAGGTGAGTACTGACTGAGGTGAGTGGCTTTTCCATCCTAAAATACTTACTCTACATTAGATTCTGAAGAATTACACACCCTGACAAATCACACATGGAGATACGTGCAAATGGGAAGGGTGAAAATAGATTTTACAACCAAAAGTTTGTCTGCAAATAGCCAAAGTAAAAGCCATGCTTGGAGGAAGAGGAAAGCATTCCCACTCAGCTCAGCAGCTGTGGAGAATGACCAGTGACAGGTTTCCCACACATCCAGGACCATCTCCCGGCATCACAGAAATCGCAGCCAGCAGCAGCAGCCAGCTGGGCACACAAGTATGTTCAGAGCAGTTCCTGGTGTACCAAACCAGGCTACAGATAAAGAGAGGACTTGAACAACTGAATCAGTACAAGCACCCTGAAAGCCACTGTAGTTTATGCCAAGACCTATGCCTCTGAGGCACCACATCAAGCTAATTTTTAAAACCCTGTCGTGGTTCTTCATGAAAAGAAGCTATTTGCTCCAGCCTGCTCGTACCAGAAAGAGCTAAAAAGAACTACAGAAAAAAACCCCTTCTACCTATGGCTGGATCTTCTAAGCAGTACTGTTAAAACATAGTTCATGTTTGAGTTGTAACTGTATAAACAAACATTTGATCAGAGGAACAGGCTTGGTGCTGTGGTATTTGGCTGTGCTCTCTCGTTCAGTAAATGCACACACTGTGCCAATTAAAACAGCAGAGTTGTAAATTACCTTTGTAGGGACTTGTCTTTCCTCTCTGTTGCCAGTGCATCCCGTATCAGGTCACTCTGCACATTCTGTGTTGAAATGCAGCAGCCTTTGCACCTCCCATCTGACCATGAGTGCTGAAACTGTTTTGGGGCTATAAGTGACACAAACTGTACTTGACCAGACACACTCAGCCATAAGCACATGGAAGGAAAGGAGAGAGTATCATATATTTGTACAATGAGATTTTGCAATGTGGCATCCAGTGCCACAGTGGTTAGATACAGCTGCACATGAAAGCATGAGGACACCCTCCTTTTGACAACAAAACTCACCAACACTGAAATGACAATGCAGGGAACAGACAGGACAAAGTGTATTTTGTCAGATATGATCTGCTGTGTGACCACAGAGGAAAAAACCAGCATGGATACTCAATCTGTCTTCCAGCAGCAGCAGGAAGTCTCATTCAACTGGGCCCCATTGACCATGAGACACTAACTTGTCTGCACAGGCCATAATTTGGGAATCACTGCTCAAGGCAGATATTCCCCTTCACATTTGTAATTTCCATTTTGTATGTCTGTTGGCATTATTCACTTATGCAGCAGAATGACAGTCTTGAAGTAGTGCTCTTGCTATTGCAGATGTAATTTAAAAATCTGACAGCTACTAATCATTTCTTATTTTTGAAGATTCAAAGTCAGATGAAGCAAGTCTCATGCCACACTTAAACACTATGGCAGCATAGCACTGATCTTAATCAGTTCTAATATTCCTGGCACTTGCATGGCTGACAAAGGCCCCAGAAATGACAAGAAGAGACAAATTCCACTTCCTTTCTTTTAGCCACAGTTATAAGTCCAGGTAGACTTCCTGAGTCTCCCTACTGTTTGTGAGCTCTAATTGTATCAATGAATCCCAATTAAAAGCTTTAAGGCTTACTCAGTTACTAACAGATCATCCAGAATAGTTTGTTTTGTGAGCAACCGAAGGTGTTTAACTTTCTAAGAACACGAAAGCAGTGAAACATCAAAAATACTTAAAAATTAACTCAAAGAGAAACACATTTTTATAACAAGTTTATTCGCCTGTTGTGTGGCCATCATACAAAGTAAGCAGCCAGAGCTGCCATTTTGTCCTTGGGTTTCTTTGGGTTGAGTCTTCCTCCAGGTCTCCGACCTTTGCCCCTTCCCCGCCCTTGCCTCTTCCCTTGTCCCCCACGGTGCATGGGGTGCCTCATGGCCGCGTGTTTCAGCTCCACCAGATCCTGAAACACGGGATCACAGAACACACAGCCCGAATGCTGGGTCTCGTCGCCAGGTAAGGGAGATTTGGCTTTGTTAAAATCCACGTCCACGAGCGCCGCCTCACACAAGTCGCAGGTCTCGGGCGACACTCGGACCTTGTGGGCGTTCTCAAAGAAGTGCACGATCACGTTGCATTTGTTGCAGGCCATCTTCCACTTGGGACCCGACGTCGAGTCCAGCACCAGAACCCCGTTCTCACACTCCACGCACTGCCCAATTCCAAGCATGCTAAGGGAGTGCTGGCACGTGGGGTGGGTGCACTCATTACAGCCCATTCCTGGGGGAAGAGGAGTGAAACCAGACCGCCCTTTATCTCACTACTCACACTACCCAGTTTGAAGGAAGTGAGACACAGAAGCCAGAGACACTCGAGTATACTAGAGATTTTCTAAATCACTAAAGAATGGAACTGCTCCCAAAATGGCAACTTACCTCTTCACAGTTTCAGAATAATCCCCTGCTCAAAAATTTTTCTGTAATGGTTTTCAGACTCGCCATATACTGCCACTGTACAGTACAGGCAGTTTAGACAGATTACCGATGAAAAGTAATTACGTTTTCAATTAAATGTATGGCTCCTCCCTAACTGCTATTTTATACACGAACTACTCACTGTTAGTCCAAGATATTTTTAATTAAAAGATGGTAATAAAAAGATGCGGAAAAACTTCAGTGCACTACTTTAAATAAGTTTCAGTCCCACAGCTACTAAACTAACTGCAACTTCTACCTCCTCTTGTGCCGTGGTTCACTGGAACACTCTTGTATCCTTCAACAGCTTTTGACACACCATTTATCTCAGTATCAAAACATTCCCAAGACCTGTTCTTTGTTTATACTCCTATCCAACCCTACTCAAATTTGCAAGGCATCAGTATTTTGGTGTCTTTCACTGCATGCTGAGTGTTGTGAAGGTCACCTGCAGTGCAGGTAGGTAAATTATTTTCTTACTTGTTTTATGGAAAAAAAAAAATTCAAAAATTTGTTAACTAATAAATTTTGGTCAGTAAGTTTAACGTGAAGTTTAGGGATCTAGAGTCTAATTTGAACAGCACTTTATACTAAGCAACACTGATTTTAAAACTCCTGTAAAGCACATTGTTTAGATTGTACCTAATTTATTTCAAGTGAGGGTCATACCTGCCTGTTTGCAGAACTCCTACCTTTTTTCATGTCCCTGAAGGGAGGATGGTTGTAACAGTATGGACACAGTGGATAGCTCTTTCCTCTGGATCCAGATGACCATAGCACCAGCTCAAAGTCATCCAGGGGACAGCGCAACTCCTTGTAGAGTTTAATGGTACCATTCTGGGGGAGACTGTAGGTGTCATCACAGTGAGAGCAGTGCAGGCGACTCGGCTTGGCCTGGAAACAGAACACAAATCTCCTGAGTAACTGCAGGGTCAACAGAGTTTAAAACTTGTGGTAAACCCAGCTAGAGCTGCTCTCTGGTTTGTTCCCCAAGGCAAAACCCCATCAGCCTTTTTGTTTTAGAAATGCACTCATGACAACCACATCTGAACCCAAGTTCAATACTAGAAAAGAAGTTTATACTCAATGTCCCCCAGCAAGTGAAATTCAAATTCCAAGTATGAGGTAAACGGACCTGAATATACTTCATGAAACGATGGCATTTACCACAGCGGGAAAGGGGTTTGCCTGTGGCAGCCAAGGGTGAAAAAGACACTTCCATCAGTTCATCCATACCTGCAAAAGGAATAATCACATTTATGTTAGAATTCCAGTTCTTAAGAGGAAACCTTGCATGAAATCATCTACAGATCTGTGAAGAAGTGAGATTTAAAATATTTTACTCACAATGCTCTTCCTTGTCTACAAAGACTTTTAAAATACAAAGTATTTTGCACTGAGCATGCACAAACACACAGGTTCAGCTAATCTCAAATTTTCAAAAACTCGCCACTGCACAGGCACAAAATAAACTTGACGTCGGGTTTTGGAGACATGATTCAGTCCATCTCCCTTTGGAGATCAAATTAATTTGACCAGAAACTTCCAGTCCTGGCACAACTTTTCAGAAAGCCTAACCTCTGAATGGAGCCTAATATATAAGTATTTTCTATGCAACAACTAAGTAATTGTAGGGAACTTCACATGTGGAAAGTTTTACCTGCAATAGAATCCACAAAATAGTGAAATTTCCTTTTGAAAATATCAAGGGTGTGCTCCAGGACCTGATGATAATTTGCTTTACCCAGAGCTATTAAGTTGAGTTGCTTCTCTACAGCACTGCGGATCGTAGGAAGAACCAATTCTGCATCTGACAGAAAACCAGAGACAGCAGCAGTGAAAGGTCAAAAATGGATGTAGGAAACTGTTAATACATAAACTGACATCAAAATCAGCATTATTTGAGACAGAAATGCTACATACACAGTGACAACAGCCATTGATATAGTAAAGGGAAAGGAAGGTAAAAGGATGGAAAGGGAAGAGCATTTAACTGACCTATTTTGTAATAACCATGAACCAGAACAATGCCAAGGTTTGTAGGCTTTAGTCTTCGACCACTCTCCACTGTGACATAGTTTCGCTGGCAAATGTTGTTAATGTGGACTGGAATACTGGCATCAGTTCCTGCCACAAAGGAAAACAACAGATCCACCCTGAACAAAACAGAGTTTTCATCAAATGACCCACTTCTGGATTCTCTGGTTTAATGTCAAATTACAGGGCTCCTAAGACTGCTTAAATTCAGGTACTTTCTTACTATTACCCTACTTCCAGTGAATAACTTCTCTCTTTCTAGTAGTTCCTTTGCAATTCTGAGAAGTCTGAAACATATGTTTTAACCTTAATCCTTTCATCTCTTCCAAAGAATTACTATTGGGAAGACACCTATTCTCACAGTTATTTTCTCTGGAAAAAGAGTAAGAGACTGTGTTTGCTCTGACTGGGCAAATTCATGAGAAAATAAACAAGTCAGACTGATAAAGGAAAGTAGAATTGTGGTAAATTGTATAATAAGATACAGAAGGATTACTGAAGAGAGCAAAGCTAAAGCAAGCTGTAAAGACAAGAAATCATTCCTAAGAATGGGGAGGTGCTTCCTTCCACACATCAGCTCTTTCTGACAGAGAAGTGACAGGGATGTGTTATGAAAGGATACTGCTTTGGCCAGAAACCAGAAACTACTAAAAATAAGGATAAGAAAGGGAAAGGAATGTGGGGGAAGAAACAATCTACCATCCCCTGAGGGGAGCTATGGGCATGGTGGTTTGAAGGGGAAGAGATTATCACTGTACATATCCAAATGGATACTGAGAGCTCATTACTGACGGTGCAGAGGAGTGGTTCACACTCTGCACTCTTGGTGGATGTACTGCAGGACAATGTAAGTTAAGCAAGTTCCTACCAATGCCATGCTTTTCCATCAGAGTGATCAGTTCTGCTTCTGTCAGGTAATCAGGAGGGCTGGTTTGCTTTTCCAGCAACTTTATTTCACCAATCGGAAAAAGATCTCCTTTCTCACAGTGGGGAAGGCTCTCTTCTAACGGGATGCTGTGCCATGGCATAATTTCTGTGAACCCTGTAGGTAAAGAAACAAACAACTTGCCAGTTTACCATAAAAGTCTCAGTAGTGCTGCTACATTCTTTTTATAGAGGCCCAAGAAAAAACTTCTGCCTTTGTGTAATTTATCCCCCACAAGGCATTTACTGTCTGTAAAAAGACTGGTCTTCACACTGGCAAATGTGGCATTAAATCTTTGAGACTACTACAAGAAAAATAACACTTTTTCTGTCATAACTGAAGTGTGAAAATTAGGACAGGATTTGGTCTCTGGTTTTGAGAGCTCAAAAAAGTCTTCACAATTGCACTTGTTTCCAAAGCTTCACTTTTATATCCATTCAGTGTATTAATGGGGAAAAAAATTAATCTGCAGCTAATACTTACTCCTGATTAGTCTTACCTGGTGAAGTTACCACCTTTCCGACACAGGTAAACCTTTCAGGGCCAATACTGAAGGAAATGGTGGTTTGTAGGTACTTGCAGTCAGCACTGACAGTGGCAATGAAGTGCCGAGTTATGTACTCGTACAGTCGCCACCCATCTCCACCTGGGGAGAAACAACACCTCAGCCACAAAATATAATAAAATTTCGGTACTTGGAAGCTACTATTCTGGGACAAATTTCTCCTAGAAAAGTAGGCATTAAGCTGTTTTCTTTTTCTTGGCAGTACTGTAGTCCCAAGGATCAATTGCTGAAGCAGCTCTGAACTTCACTGTCACCAGAAGTTTCAGTGAGGATCAAGTTTTCTCTCTCTTCACTTCCTGCCATTCAAATAATTTTAATTTCTGTTGAAACTTGGTGATTTTGAAACTGGCACCTTACACCTCAAGCGACTGATTTCCTCACAGTGTCCCAACACTACTGAATCTGCCTGTACCTAATTCTGCTTCTGTTGCAGCTCTCATTGGGGTGATGGGAGGATGGTCTCCTGCATCATGGCCTTTCCTTGGACGATTGATGCCTTCTGATAGCAGTGCTTTTACCTGGGTGAAGAAAGAAATGGCTTACTCAGATCAAATCTGTAACAATACAACATAAATAAAAGAAACTAGAGCCATTTAAAGTTTCTGAAGGCCTGCAGGTCATAATACACCAAGCAAGATCTAGTCTAAAACACAGACTAGAGAATGATAGTACAGCTTTTGCTTCATGTACTCACAGTTTCTGCCCAGTAAGGATTATTGGCTTGCTGTCTCAAACATCCTTTCAGGTCAAAGTTTTCTGGATAATGGGTAGTTTCTGTTCGAGGGTAGCTAATATAACCCTGAGTGTAAAGACGCTCTGCTATTTGCATGGCATGTTGGGGACCCATTCCTAAGAGGAGACAGGAGAAAACAAAAATCATCTACACATCCCTGTGATTATGGTTTGCTGCATCTGGGTGCACACCTTACCCAAGTATTTAAATAAATTATGGTTTGTCTTTTCCGTAAGACTTTTGTCACCTTGATCTTACCAAACATTTCACTTTTGACAAGCAGCTTTCTAAACTTGATCCTTTGCCCAAAATGATGTATGATTTGTTTTGTTTGAGACGCCGAAATATTTTGCTTTAAAACAGTGTGAAAATCTGAATTTTGTACCTACCTAAAGCAGCACTGGCCACTCGTAGCATTTCTACCGTGTTCAGAGCCAGTGGTCTCTGTTTCACCTTCTCTTTTTTACTCACAGATTCTACCTAGAAAACAGCATTTTCACAGTAAAAGTTCTGACATTTGGTAAGTGCATAATTTCACTCATGCCTATAAACATGTATCATACCTACCACTGTCTATTCTTATCATATCTGCTTCGTTCTCTTAAAACAGTAACCACCAACATATTTTTACTTTAGAAAATCTGACTGGAGATAATTTCATCAAGTTCTAAAATTAGAGTCCCTTTGTGCCAGGACTAGATCAGGTCTACAACTAACTGGGAACACAGCAAGGCAGTTTACTGCTGTCTTTACTTCCCACTTACCTCAGCAGCACACACTTTCACTGCTACAAGGATTTAGTGCTCATTCCAAGCAACAGTAACTATAAGAATGCAAATTTTTAAAAGCTTCAAGCAGTCTTTGAACCTTGATGTCTATAAGCACTTAAATCCAAACATACTGTCAAACAAGTATTGAACAGAGCTGAGTTATAAGTTAATTGGCTATAAAGACTGCACCATACACATGATTAAAAATTTAACTGCAGGAATATTGCCCTACACACAATTAAATTCCAATTTATTCAATGTCTCATGGAAAATAAGAGGTCTGCTTGGAGAGATCTGAACAGTATTTCCTAGCAGCTTTAGCAATGAAGAGTTCCTATCATGAATGACGATCATTTCCAAAGTCAGTACTAAGAGGAGGCTTCTGCTGAGATGACCATACCAGCATAATATGATCTACAAAAAAAAAAATCTCTTGCCTTTTATTCTCATTTACACCAAGATGAATAAAGTAAAAACCAAAATACAGATATTCTACAATCTTTAACAAAAACAATCAAAAGCCCCAATATGCAGCAAATGAAATATTAAATTGCATTTCCTTTATATGAAATATGGATCTACTGACACTTGGTAAACACTCTTACCTTTGCTTCTTTTGCCATCTTTGTTATATTCAGGAACATTTGAGCAACCTCACGATCAAATACCCTCACTCTATCCCAATCTAAAGTGAGAGAATTTTCTTTTTCAGGGCTCACCTATTGGATAAAGATAAAATTAATTCATTCTCCCCAACTCTACTCCTAAAAGTGTGAGAATGTATATTCCCAACAAGAGTCCAGCAAGCAAATCCTAGGACATACAGGATTTGTTAGGATAAATTTAGGACAAACCTGCACCAGGACACCAGTGCTCAAACATACAGTTGTGCTCTTTTTCACAGGGGCTTTTGAGAAGGATGGACCACTTGGAGTTCTGGGGTCTGGGGAATGACCAGAACTATTCCTGCCCTGAACTGAAATACTGTCCTTGTTTAGTGCTGGGAACAGTAAAGACTGAAATAGGCAGAAATTCAAAGTTTACCATTTTGATTTAGCAAAAATCAATCATTTGTATTAAACTGTAACTAGCTCATGTTTTAAGCCCCATGTACAAGAATTAGTATGAAGCGACTAACACGAGAGAGCACAAAATCCTCTGTAAACGGCACCAAGTATTTCCTAGCATGACACACAAGACACATCACAATAGATGACAGCAGATGCCAGATTTCACCTTTTTTTTTTACTTTTAAAATCCAAAAACGGCAACTTTTACCATGCATTCCTTATTTGTGTGAAAAAAAGTCTTGTGATCACAAGCCATAAAACCCTGTTGGTTTGCTCTCAGAGCTTGGACAGCAGCGAGGCTGTAAAACTGCTCTAAGCTGCCAAAGTACTCTGAGGACTCAATTGCCAATTAACACAACAAGCATTTTATTTGCTTTAAAATTCCAATACTCAGCAATGCCAATGTTTGTTGGCAGGCTAATTAATTCCTGGATTCAAATTAACAACAGTCAGTCCAAGGACCCCAGGGAACAAAAGAGAACCATTTTAAGTAGTCTTTTTGGCTGAATCTAAGCTTAGATGATTAGCACTGAAGAATTTTTATAAGCAGCAGACAATAAGCACTTTAATACAAAACTGACATCCTGGAATCTGTTCTTGAGAGTGGTGACACACATGTGAACAGAATGAGAACACATGAGTAAACTATAGGCATTGTGAATTCTTGTCAGCAGCTACGAATTTATGAATGAACAAAATACAAATGCATTTCTTTTGTAAAAACAAGTACTGTAAAACTTACTTTAGCTTGCAACACCCAGTAAGTCTCAGGCTTAAATGACTGGATTTTGTCATGCCTCTCAACACAGAATCCAAGTGTTGGGGTCTGACATGGCCCAAAGGAGATGAGAGAACTGTCTAAATTCCCATATTTTCCCTGAAAATATTTAGTCTGGAACCTAAGGGGGGGTGGGGGGGGGAGTGGGAGGAAACAAACAAGGAACATATGCATTAATATCCTTATTCCCATGAAAAGCAGACGTTTTCATTATCATACACGAACAAAATATGAGTAATCTATAAAATCATTCAGGCATTAGGAAAAGAGCATTCTGAGAAACATCATCTCTTACAGCTAGTTAAGACAATCATTTTGCCTAACAAGGAGCTGGGAGGGGACACAGCCAGGACAGCTGATCCCAGCTGACCAAAGGGATATTCCAGATCATGGGATATCATGCTCAGCATATAAAGCTGGGGGAATAAGGAGGAAGGGGGAACACTTAGAGTGATGGTGTTTGTTTTCCCAAATAAACATAATGGGTGATGGAGCCCAGCTTTCCTGGGAATGGCTGAACACCTGCTTTCCCCTGTGAAGTGGTGAATTAATTCCTTATTTTGCTTTGCTTGTGTGCGCAGCTTTTTTTTACCTATTAAGCTGTCTGTATCTCAAGCCATGAGTTTTCCCCCTTCTACCCATCCAGCACTCTCCCCTCACCCCATGGGTGGGGAGGCAGTGAGTGGCTGTGTGGGGCTTGGCTGGGGTTAAATCATGAGGGCACAGAGCCATTCCTGAACCTTTCACAAAGCCGTCTGCAATCTGTGCTGTCACCTTGTGAAGGCACAGCCAATCCTCAGATCCAGCTCCTGGCGGGCATCCACGGACAGAGCTTCATTGCGATTGGGCTCTCCCAAGTGATTCATGGCATTGCAGATGTCTGTGTCGGTGATGGAACTGAATTTAGCTCTGTAAATCGTCCTCTCCGTGCCACGGGTTTTGTTCATGACAGGAAGAACAGCATCAAGAACCTAAGGAAAATCAGAAGCATAGTTAAAGAGGATTTGAAAGACAAAGGCTTCCTCTCTAAAGGTAAAACTACTCTCCACAAAGTATTTGTTTCTATGTCACTGCTTTCTCAATTCAGCAAAATGTCATGCCAATACATTAGCTGATAAGCCAGAGCAGTATTTGTCCATCCACTCAAAAGCATATGAAGAACTAACAAAACTGAAGGATTTATTTACTATACAGCAACTGCTGGGAACAAATCAGTATTCTTGGCTAAGGGCAAAGACATTCACCAGTGCAGCTGCAGCACCTTTTGGTGAACATGTACCAGTTTCTGTCTGGGTTTATTCTACTTATTGCTAAGGTACAAGTAATGATACAGTGGTACGTAAAGAACTTAAAACAATTACTTGATAAAACGTGTTTCTTTAAACTAAACAAGAAACCCCCAAACAAATACTCTTCATGTAGACTTCTGGGAATAGGATGTTAAAAAATATCTTAGCAAAGTTTTAGTTCTATGCCTTTTATGTGCAGAGACCAAATTTCTGCAGTAAGCCTACACTTACAAGCAGCTCCTGTGCTCTAAAGCATCTAATTGCTTAATAAACAAAGATAATTGAGATGAAGTTTTATAAGGACATAAAAATAACCACTCCAGCTGGGGAATACAGACCAATTCTCGAAGCACTGGAATGTTCTAACATTTAAGAGACCTGATTGCTCATCTGAGATGATCAACACCTCTGAAATTTATTTATACTCCCACAGAGTTCAAAGCATGTGAGTTTTTCCACCAAGGCCCTCCATGCCTTCAAAACTATTCAACTTTAGTTTGAATTTTACTGTATACTCATAAAACAATGCATTGACAGTCTTGTCAGACATATATTATGGGATTGTGAGTCTTAAAAATGGAAACCTTACTTCAAAACAGATGTTTTCTCCTTCCTTATCGCAGTCCAACCACAAGACAATAAAATCACAGCCTCTTCCCTCCACCTGTGACAAAAATTAGCACAGTTCTTCAGCAACTCAAAAAACACCTCCCCCTCCCTACCTATAGATTTCTCTTTCTGGTTTCAGCAGGGCATGTGAAGTGTAAGCAGTAACCAACACAGACTTATTTTAAAGAAGGCATTTATAAGCTGTGCCTTGCACTTGCTGTTAAAGCTAAACTTGCATCCAATGCTCCAATTCCGAGAAGCAGGATATCAACAGTCAAAAAACTCAGAAGGCAATGGCAAAAGTGAATTTAACAAAGATTTCAGACAGTGTAAGAACCAGCAAAAATAAAATATTATTTATACTATGTTAATAAAATAGATCTAACTGTGACAAAAAGCTACTCCCTGCAGGGAAGGAAATTCTTATTTAGGAACACAGAAAAACATAACTAAAGAAAGAATACCTGTAAAAACTTCACCATGGTCAGTTTGGGATTAGCCTCTTTCTTTTCTGTGGGAGCTTTGCTAAAAAGTTCTGCTGGATCCACTTTGTCCCAGCTGTTATATTTTCCTGAAAAGCAAAAGTATATTAAGTGGAGCTCTGAAGACATATTTAAAAAACAAACAGCTTTGCTTTGCAAAACACTTGGCTTTCAAAATTTGTATGGAAAATTTTCTACCTTAACACATCTCGCTTTACTGTATACCAAGGGACCTCTTAGCTTTCTCTGAAGGACTTGGCAGTTCTACAAGCAGTATTAGTTAAAACATCTTATGAGCAGGCAAATACCTATGAAATCCAAAGTCATGACGTGACCACACACAGATGTCATCTTGAAGTGGGCACTCTGTCCTAAAAAGGACCCAGTGTACTCATGCACAGAGCATGCACCGTTGAGTCCCTTGCGAGAGGACATGTTCCCTGTGAAAATAGGATCATAAATATCAATGAGGTAAAAAAAAACGGCTATTGAAACAAATTATTCTGTGTGAAATTACATCCCCCTTTCCTCAGATCTTACAGCTAGGGTCTTCCTGATAACAAAATTCTACTCATTGATCAAATGTTTATTTCATTAAGTATCAATTTGGGCCTTTTAAAAAGTATATTTCATGTTCAAATTAAAATATCCATTATCTCCATCAGCCTTTCTCTCCCACCAGGAAACCTTACAAAAATACAGCTAGTTTTCTAGACCACACACTTACAATAAATTTATTTTATTTTCCAGATAATTTATAAAACTTCAAAAATCTCAGAACAGCAACTTGCTACTTGATTGGCACTTTCCAGACACCGTATGCTCTAAGGCACACTAGAGCTACACAAAATACCAAAACCAGACTCCTTTATTCTTGGATTAAACAGGCACCAGCCCATAAAAATAATCAGAACGTGATGGGACACTCCGTTCTTTTATGAACTACAACCTGTCCGAGGCCACCGTTCCCAGGAGGCTCCGGCCCCAAAACAACGCAGCCACTGCCCAGGGTGCTTCTCACCCTCACTGCAGTGACAGCAAACCCGGGAACCTCCCGGCAGCTCGCACACATCCCTGCGCTCCGGCCGCGCCTCCGGAGCGCTTCCAGTGCCGCCGGCACAGCGGCGGGCACGGGCACCCGCCCCGCCTCCCCTACCTCTCGAGAGGATCTTGGCGATGGACTGCGCCAGGGACGGCTTCTCCGCCACCATGAGCACAGTCCTCATCTTCGGCCACTGCGGCGCGGAGCCGCGGGGACGGGCCGGCGCTGCTGGGGCGCGGCGGCTCCCGCGCCTGAGGGGACAGAGCGCCGCTCAGCCCGCCCGCTCCGGGGCACGGCGGCACCCGCAGCCCCGCGGCCGAGCCCGCTTCCACCGGAGCGCCAACCACGCAGCGCGACCGCCGAGGAGCCACCGCCCACCCCGCTCCGCCCCGCCGGGGCTCGGCCGCGCTCCGCGCCTCAGCGGGCGGCCATAGCCGCGTCACTGCCGGGTCACGGCGCCGGAAGGCGCGGGCGGCTCCACGGGGCTGCGGCGGTGCGGGCGGGCGCGGGACACACAGACTTACACGCACATACTCACACATACACATGGACGGACACACGGACACACACACATACACACATGGACGGACACACGGACACACAGAGACATACACACACAGACATACACACGCATACACATGGACGGACACACGCACATACTCACACATACACATGGACGGACACACGGACACACACACATACACACATGGACGGACACACGGACACACAGAGACATACACACACAGACATACACACGCATACACATGGACGGACACACGCACATACTCACACATACACATGGACGGACACACGGACACACACACATACACACATGGACGGACACACGGACACACAGAGACATACACACACAGACATACACACGCATACACATGGACGGACACACGGACACACACACATACACACATATACACATGGACGGACACACACACACATACACATGGACGGACACACAGACACACACGCATACACACACGCATACACACATATACACATGGATGGACAGACACACATACGCATGAAGGGACACACACATACACAGACACACACATACACACAGATGGACACACACACGCACACAGACACATACGCATGGACGGACACACACACAGACATACACACACACAGACATATACATGTACACACATACATAGATATACATACGGAGACACATACACATGCACATATACATACACACACACATACACACGCACATATATACACACACACATGTATATATTTATATACACACATTCACACTTTCTCACTATACATACACACATATACATATACGCACATATACATACACACACACGTATATATATTTATATACGTGCACTCTCACACTTTCTCACTATACATACACACACATATACATACACACACACGTATATATATTTATATACGTGCACTCTCACACTTTCTCACTATACATACACACACATATACATACACACACACATGTATATATATTTATATACGCACTCTCACACTTTCTCACTATACATACACACACATATACACACACACATACATACACACACATATACACACACATACAATGTATAGATATTTTTATACGCGCACTCTCGCACTTTCTCAGGTCTCTCCCAGGGCTGGCGCCCGCCCGCTCCAGCGCCCCCTGGCGGCAGAGCCCCCGTGGGCTCTCGGCGGCCGGGCCGGGCCGGGCCCGGGTCAGGGCACGGCCGCAGCTCAGGTCACACGCGGTGCCCGGCGCAAGGACCTCGGCAAAGCGCACAGCCGCCCCTTCCTTCCAAAGCCCGTGTGCAAAGTGTGCCATGCCGTACAGAAGCGCTGGTACCGCCCCGCTCCTTCGTCCACACAGGTGCGCAGAACTTGCATCACCACACTCCTTTAAGAACACACACACAGATTGTATCTGCTCTGTTCGAGGGACACGGACCTCTGTACCCGTGCCCAGTCCATCACTCAGGTTCCAGTTTCCATAGACACGGAAACACTACAAACAGTGTCGGACACTGATGGCATCTCCTTCAGTGCAAATAAATTCCCCTTAGGAGTCTTAGGAGCACCTAGATGACACAATGGAAACAATCTTGATTTTTGAATGATTCCTGAAAAAGTGCATTTTTTGCACATTAAATTTTAGTTGAATGTTGATGTCTCACTTAGTCAGAAGTACAAAGAAGAGAAAAGAGAGTGGGAAGGGAAGGCCCAGGCCAGGAAGAAGCACACTCTTCCCTCATCCCACCTTTCCCCCGGGAGAAGACAAGGGCTGTTGCCCCTAGGGGCTGCAGCTCCTTTCCTCAAGTTGTGGAGGGACCCTTTGCCCTGTCTGTTGCTTCCCAGGGGTGCTGGGCCCTTTTAAGGGGACTTGTTCAGTGGACTGAAGCTGTTTCCAACCTTTCCTGCAGCTTTCAACTCTTCCATGCATCCTGAAATTTATCAAGGGAAGAGCTAAAGAGGGAAGCCCCAAGCTGATGGATTTTATAAGCACTTTGTGGAAGAGCTCAGCTCTCTATTTTTACCCCCGTGGTTGTGCATCGATCGCTGCCAATGTTTATAGCACTTTTCCTAGAGCTGCTCAGTACCATACAAACCCAAAGAGAAGAGATTGGGAAGCAGCCAGGATCAGGATGTATATCAGCCTCATGCTGGGTGAAACAAAAAGGAACTAATTCACCTTCAATTTGATTAGTAGACAATTAATAGACACTGAAGCTACTAGTGAAAGGAAAAATCAAAGCAAACCCAGGCCTTTTAATTCTTTGGCAATACTAAAGTTAGAACATATTGAAACAAACCTGTTCTGCTGTTTTGATGCCTAGTTCCCTTTGACATCTGCGGAACATCTGGAACAATCAGGATGCAAGTTAAAACCAAGTCTTCAGATATGTCAGATACATATTTTTTAATTTCCTCTAGTAAAAGCCCTCTACAAAATCCAACCTTCCTTTTTTCTTTGAATGCTCAACGAAACATGAAATTTCAACTTGTGGTCACCCGGGAAAGCACGGTCGGGACTCTCCCACACATGGCCGAGAGACTCCGGACACTCTGAGTCCCCATGTACCCCTGGGCTGGTACAGACGCGTGTGTGGCCGGTTCCTGGGGCCACCCAGAGGCTCTCCCGGCCTGAAGGGATCCCTCTGCCGGACATCCACGAACCCTGCGGGGACACCAGGTCACACAGTCGCTCGAAGCGCTCCGAAAAGTGTCCGGAGAGCCTCACCCCATTCCTAGTCCTCCGGCACGGAGCTGCGTCAGTCCCAGAAGCGCGGAAGGGACCGCGGCAGGAGCGGGACCGGGACCGGGCCGGGCCGGCCGCTGGGGGGCGCTGCCGCCGCAGGAGCCGCCCGCGGGCCCCGGGGCGCGGCCGCGCTCGGCGGGGACGGGCGGGGACGGGCGGGGACGGGCGGGGAGCCGCGCCACCACCGCTGCCACCACCGCTGCCACCACCGCTGCCACCACCGCTGCCACCCGCCCCACCGCTGCCACCACCGCTGCCATCCGCCCCACAGCTGCCACCGCGCCCACCGCTCATCCATCCCACCACGCCCAGCGCTGCCGCCTCTGCCACCGCTCCCATCACTCCCACCGCTTCCATCCCTCACGCCGCTCCCCCGGCGCAGCGGCTCAGCGCCTGGTACACTCACTTCGCTCCGAGCTGAAGTGTTTTCCCCGGGGATGAGCTCCCGCCGGCTGCGCCAGGCCGGGGAGGCTCACACCGCCGCCTCCTCGCAGAGGCTTCTCCCGGCTGTGTGCTACTGCCAGCTCAGGCTTGGCCGCCCTGTCCTCAGAAGTGCTTCTCACCATACCGAGAAGGCTCCAAAAATCGCGTTGCCAGACCCCACCAGTCCCTTGGCAAGCACCCTCATTTCCACAGGAGAAACTCTAGGGAGAAGAGTCCATGTTTGCCAACGCACCAGCTGTCCACGGAGCTGGGGCAGGCTTCATCTAGGACTACTGACATCCCGGTACTACTGACCCCCCATCCTTTACTTCATCCAGCTTTGGCTGGTGTTCCTTCACTTCTCCTTTGAAGAGCTGAAGGCTGTCCAGCTGTACCAACAGGGCAGAATAATGAAATCCCGAAGAAAGCAGCCTCTCCTGCGGTTTTCTCAAAGAAAACCAAGTTTGTTTCTCAGTTTAAACAATTAGCAAGATTTTGGTTTACATTGACTTGGTAAGTGTATCAAATCAAGAAAGCTACAGGTCTAGGTAAGCTTTTTGCACACTGTGGACACTTCAGCCTCACCAGTTCTGCTGCCCTTTTGGCTCCCAAGTTTTTCAACACCAATTATCCCCCAGGTTATTCCGGTGCACGGTTATTTAAGCAGTCAAAGCCTTCACTCTGACTGAGACATTCATGTTTCACTTGTCCATCAGAAGAGCTTGTGAAGGATTAGAGCCCTGGACCTCCTTGTTCTGCCACTGACTCACTGATTCCCTTTGGTAATATGCCTTGGTTCCTCCTCTCACCTCCAGGACTTGAGTAGCAACTTCCCTCTTCTGGGATGCTTTACTGATCTGTATGCATAGAGCTCGCTTTAAGAGCAAGACAGAAAAAGCTACAGAAATATCATGCTCTCTATTGTAGTGAGCATGATCATTCCTGTTTCACCTCCCTGGGCTCATTCTTGACCTTAGAGTAACTTTTCCCTGTTTGTTTCCAAACACACTTGAAAAGATTGTCATGAAATTAATAGGCATTGACAGGAGGGTCAGGCAGGCAAAAACACATCTGGATGGATACCACAGACATTAGAAATTATTAAAATGCAGGTCAGATTATTAAAATAGCTTTTTTTTTCCTTTTAAAAAACGAAATAAGAACTATGAGGCCACAAAAATGTGCCTGAAATCTTGACTACAAATCTGGGCTCCAGATACTTCAGTGCTGGGGAGAAGGAGAAAGAGTCTACCACATACAGAGCAACAAAGCACCAGAAGGGTTTTGTGCTGGAGTGAAAGTTATGCTTGTGCCCCTTATAAGAACTTTTTTTTAAAAAAACTTTGAATAATAGAAGGGAGAGGAAAGGGTGAATGCTGATGAAACAGGATATTGCTGGGACACACACACACATTACACATCATTGGATCTTGACTGTTGACAGTTGTCCTGTCAGAACCCCAGCACTGCTCTGGCAGAACAGACTCTCATGTGCTCTGGCCATGCTGTGCCTGCACTGGGTATTGACCATATTTGCAGTTTCAAAGTTCTTGTTCAAGTGATACAAAAATCTAGATAACAAAATACCACACCATGAACAACCTCACTGCCAAAAAATAATACCTGGATGTGATGAAATACATAATTTGTAATTCATAACCATACAGGGAAGTTTAGACATTGCAATGTTTACTGTCTATCTCATTATTCATGTCTCTGCTTTCTACACATTCAAGTTGTGTAAATTAGGAGTGAGGTAAATTCTTGCCTGTCACTTTGCAGAAATAACTTCATTTTGAACAACGATTTTTATTGTGTTTGGAATTTGGAATTTCTTCTTTGAATTGCATTGAATCCTCAGTGCTGAGGGCCAGCTGAACCCAGCTGGAGCCAGCCAAAACCTCATCTTTGCCTGAGTTTCACATCTCACTCATCACATATTTTCATATGTTCTCTCCTTCGTGTTGCAACCACATTTTCTTATGGTCTTTCTCTATCCCACATCTTGGAAGTTAAAATGATCCAAACGAGTGTAGTTACACTGCTCTTTCTTTGGAAAGGACCACCCATCTCCCCTCAAGTCTAGGAGCTTGCTGAGGTTGAAGTAGCTGTGAAAAAAATTAAGGACCTTCTTTAAAAACCTCCCAAACCAACAAACTCTAAGACCCCCTATTACAATAAACTTCTCAGAATGCAGTTCACAATTACAATGTATTTTAAATTATATCTACACAAGAGGTTCATATGGCCTTCTGCTGGCTGACTTTGCCATCTAGCCTAATCCCAAAATCTGTGGGTGGTGGGGTTGCTACTTCCCTGCTTGTGGTCCTGGCCTTTGAGCTGTGAGTCAATTTTGCATTATACATTTTGAGCTGACACCCACGCTTGTGCTGAAGTCCAAATTTTCCTTGCATCTCTACAGTTTGGAGGTTGCTTTGGATCTGGATGCATGCCATAGCTCCCTCACCGCCAGCTCCAAGCACACACACAGTCCAGGGAAAAGAGCTTCTCTTGTCAACCAACCCAGTTACTTGTTGTAAAACCCTTTACCTCCCTCCTACAGGAGACAGCTCTGCCCTTGCTCTTTACAATCTGAAGTAAAACCAAAAGCCAGCTGGGTAGAGCTGTGGTAGAGAGGAAGGGATCTGACATTTAGTGTTAGATACAGACTGTCCTGCTTTGCAGCTCTAGCCAGCACATTGGGGTGTATGTTGGTACAAACTGGCATCAAAATCCTCCCAGATACAGCCTGCAGAGTTCAATGTCCTCTTCCTGAAGTGTTACCTGCAATCCACACTGAGCAGTATACACTGAGAAAGAGCCCCCAGATATTGGTTCCTTCTGTAAGGCTCATGTTGGTGCCTGCCCAGCTCTGACCTCTCTGCACATTTCTGCCCAGTCCCAAGGCACCTCCATCCTTCCTGGGTCTTTTCTCCCCACTTCACAACAATTCTGAACAACTGCAGCACAGTGAAGCAGCCAAATCGGGAGATCTCTCAAGTGTAAACTCTTGGGGGTTTGATTAATGGAACTGCTGCATTGTGGCTCTGGTTTGCAGCAGTGTTGGCACTTTGTGAAACACATCCCATCCATGTGTTTTACTACAACAATGAAAACCTCTTTACCTGCTTTTTTTTCTACAGCTGAGGCTACCTAATTCCACCTGGATAGTAAAGGCTGTACAACCTCCATTCAGACTGCCTTCAATGAGTTTGTTAGCCCATAAATAACATCAATCAGCAGTTGTTTTTGAGGTAGGGAAGTAACTTGACAGATTCTTTCAAAGGAGAATTAGATTCCTGATTATCTGTGACCTTGCGTGTTTCAGAATCATTACAGCCATTACAGGACATCACTTGTCTTTACTTTGACTGTTCCTGCTTCTTTTGCATTCTCCAACATTTTTCCTATTGATTTTCAAAGAAACTGATGGGGTCACGCTGTGGCCCTCAGCAGACACAAATCCTTAGTGCCTCCAGCAGCTTATAATCAGCGTGTGGAATGAAAAGCCGTATATCGCAGGACCGGTTAAATTTTGCATCTCTGCCTGGGAGACTGAGGCAGAAGCGGCATCCATGGAGGGAACTTGCCAGTTAGGGCAATTGCCTGGAAAATGGGCTAACACCCTGGGGAGCTGCTGGGATAATTCAGCCTTCCTGGGACCCTCCTGATTGTGCTGCAGTTAAACCAATGTCCTGCAAAAGCGACACTCAGGCACACAGCGCGTATTTTCACAGATTTCCCAATTGCCTGCCAGAGGCACTTGGCGGGAGTAGAGCTGTAACTCTTGCAACAAAACCTGAGCAGAGAGGAGAGCTCAGTGCAGCGACAGGGTGGTGTGACTAGTCCTGAGCATTTTGAAACCACTCTCGTGTTTGCAATGTGATGGCTCTGGAGATGTTTTAATGCACAGCCTGCTGCCATCATGGTACCACCTGGAGTCGAGGGAAGAGAGGCTGGATAAGCCAGTGCAACGTGGGTTTTACACATTTACTAACTCTGAGCTCGAGCTGAAATCAAAGAGCAGCTGTCACGAACACTTCCATGGGAGGTGCCTGAGGTAATTTTTCCATAGTTTTCAGAATAACTCAACATCTTTGCAGAATTGTCTGGGAAATGCTGTGTGTGAGACACTCTTTTCCCATTTTCAAGCCTCCATGGGTGCAGTGATGGAAGGGGTTAACTGGGCGAGAGGTGCGGGAATTCTGGAGACTTTTTCAGATACCTGGGTACCTTGGGCTCCGAAATGTTGACCTCTGACTCTCTAAGTTTATCAGCACGTTCACTAATCAGGGGTGTTTAATGGAACAGCCACATGGATTCCTGGCATTCTTGAAACGTTATGACCCTGTCAGTTGTACGAAGACTGAAAGTCTCTTGCTTTTGAACTCACTAGAGTTTGCACTGTCTTAGAAGCCTTTGATAAATACTTGCTGGATTTCTTACCTAGCTGCTCTAATCTGCCCAAGGTCACCACTCCAGAAAAAAAAAAGGTTTCATTTTGTGGGCATTCATCACTTAAATGGATCGAATTAATGTTTTCTCTAAATCTGGAGTGGTAAAGAGCACTGTGTGTCATGTTTTTAAAAAAACAGCAGACAAAAGGTTTATTTTCCTGTAACACGTGAGGGGGTTTGTATTCACTGTCAGACTCTAAAGACCTGTGAAAAACAAATGCAAAATACGTTTTTCCATTAAAAAACCCTAACATTACTTAAATAGATCTCCCTGAAGTACCCACAGGTTTTATCAACAGTGTCCATGTGCATGTTTTTCCTTCACAGTTCACATTAGAGAGTTTAAGCACAAAGGCCTGGATTCAGTTACAATCAGAGACCTCAGCCTGGAGGTATATGTGATCCAAGCCTTGTCCAGAATTTAAATGGACCCAAATTCAAGTGGGTGGGATTCACCATTAATGAGGTATCTGAGCCACTTTTAAAAATGAAACTGGAATTTAGTTGTCACTTCAAGCACATTTAAAATTTTTCCTCACATCCAGAATACAAATGTAATAGTGAAGGCCAAGTAAAATTGTTTGAATTTTGAGCAAGAAATATATCTTTTTTTAATTTCTTGTGGGTACGATCCATACAGAGGAAGCCTTGCTGGGCCAGATAAGACTGAATGACTCTTCAGTATAAGAAAGCCTTGTAATCAGGGTAGTGGCAACAGGCAAAAAAAAGAGGCTGGAAATATCAAGAGTTAACAGGTGACTTGATACGGATGGCGGTCTCTGCTAGAAGGCATTTAAAAGCAAAGAGTTCACATAATTCATGAATGGTTTCATAGGAAGGCTCACATTTATCCAAGAGGCCATGCCTCAGCATAGCAGACCTCCCAGGAGACTTTTCAGGTGATTCTTCCTTTACCAACCTCATTTTATTACTCCTAGTTCTATTCTTCTGCTGCTTCTCATCATATCTCTCGATATTTTTAAACTTGTCACCTACTGGCAGTTTGTCATTAGGGCACATTGTTCAGCTGAGCTACACACCCTTATTTTGAAATGGCCAACAGCAAGAGCCTGACCCTTCCCAGGGCAGGGGAAAAGCACATGAAAAGAGCTGAGGAGGTCAGATCCCATGCACGGTGGGAGCTGAGGTGCTGCTGTTAAGCCAGCATTGCGTAAAAGCCTCTCACTCGCAGGCTGACAGAATGATCACCCGTGGTTCCACAGGCCCCATCCTCTGCCTGTTGGCTTTTACCTGATGTTGTGAGGAGCTGGGGAATGGGGACACACAGTCAATAGTTTTTGATCCCCTGAACCTGACCCCATCACCCAGGCAGACTCCAGCTCAAACATGGTGCAGCACAGCTACCTTGTGTTTCCTGGTGAGCCTCCTTATGTGGGCTCAAAACCTTGGAGGAATTTTGTAGCAGTCCTAGGGGTGTCTTGTTCTCCTCATTACCTCCCCTGACCTAGCAAATGGGGGCCAGGATGGGAATGATCTTTGTATCTAGGTCAGATCTTAATCTTTTTTTCCTTTGCTGAAGAATCACTCCCTCCTTTTTCTTCTAGTTCAGATTTGCCTTTCAACTCTGGCTGAGCACTTGTCTGTCATATTCTCTCCTGCCCTCTTCAGCCCAGGGCAGAATCATTTGTACTACCAGGATGGCACTTTTCTTCATTTTCTGTCTCACATATTTCTTTTTCACCCCATCTATCATATCCCCACATCTGACTGATGCAATACAATGAGATATTTAAAACCACAGAAACTGTGCAAACCAATTTTTTTTTCCTTACGCAGTGACAGAGCAGAAACCACCTGGGGACCCTCTGACGTAAAACTCACTTTGCCAGTGAGACTCACTTACCTGTCTTCAGCCTCATGTTCCTCTGGTCAATGGAGCAGGTACAACCACTCTACTTTCTGTCCAGCAAGAGCTTCACCAGTACAGAAGCCTGATGTTGGGCATAACTCTGCTGCCTGTCCCCTCGCCCTGCTCTGGACTGTACTACTATGAACACAGTATTCACAGCTGCCCTTCCAAGTGACTTGGGCCTGTGTTGGCCCACAGCTTCCCTGGCACCTACCCCACACATTATATGTAAACCCCTGGGCAAACCTCCTCCTTGCAGCCTTGGTTTTCCCTTGGGTGTCAGTCCAATACACTATTGCTGATAAAACCCTGGCACACACCACATGAAGCTTTGAGCAAAGCAAAATATAATCACATATTTAACAAGTATCAAAATAAAACTCAAAAAAAATTATGACAGTACAGGAAATTGCAGAGCAATGGCAACCACAGGAGGAAAGCAGGAGAATATCACAAAGGCCCTGAAAGTCTGCAGAGGCCAGACAGACACATGGCTCTTCCTGACCCCTCTCTCCTGGAAGAAGGGGGAGAACTCTCCTCCTCCTCTCAGCCAGGGGCCCAGCCTGCTGTTAGTCACCCATTTTGAACTACTACAAATACATTAATTTAGCCAACTGGAGAGAAATAAAGCTTTTAAAAGAAGCAGCAAATAAATCACGGAAGCCCCATGTATAAAAAACAGGCAGCGTGACGTGACACCTCCGCACAGGGCAGCTGTGACCTGTGTTAACCTGCCCAGGCTCCAGCACTTGAAAAACACCAGTGAGAAAAGCTTCAGAGACAACAAACTTATACAAGAACTGCAGCTACAAACATCCTCTTCTATCTATCCCTCCTCAGGAAGAGGCTGGGAGGGCAACCCCAACTGCTTTTCTTCTCCTGCTGTGCTTGTGGACTCTGATCTACAGCATGCAGCAGAGCCAGGCTGTGGGCACACAGCCTCTCCCAGCTGCCAGTGTTTCAGCTGAGAGGTAGCTCTCCTGGTTTGCCCTCAATTCTCATCTCCACAGCCTCCTCCTGACTTTTAGAGATTATTGCTATATAAGAGCTGAGCATCTTGTGTGGCATTCAAGAGGAGATGAGTTAGTTTAAAGCAGCAGAGCTTTGCTGAGCTGACCTGGCTCTTCTAAATCAGACTACGCCATGAAGGGAGTAATCAACTCCAGCAAAGGGAAGGACAGCAAGCAGATTAGAGCTGGGGAAGGCTGGAAGAGGAATCAGACAGGAGATGAATCTACAGACACAACAGCTAAGAGAGCCCTGGCTGCCAGACCTAGACTCTTCAATCAACAGAGACAAGTAGGTCCCGTATTTTGACCACGTACTTATTTGCTATTGCAGTTTCTCTGGTGGGCATGTACAGGGAGGTGACAGTGCCAAGCAGCAGGCAGGATAGACAGTCATCTTGGACCTCATCCCACCACTTAAGAAGTGCATGGCAGAGTGGGAAACCTGCAGGGAAGCCAGGGAACCCCCCATCTCACCCCTCTCTCAACTCGTCCTCCAAGAGTGAGTTCTGCTCCCCTGGCTGTACACTGAACATTCAGTAATACTGAAAAAGTACTGAGTTTTATTCCTTCACATTTATCCTTTCCTTCCTTGTTCATTTTAGGGAAGGGGCAGGAAAGCAAACTTTAGAAAGTGTGTGAAACCTGCCGGTCCCTTGGAGGCTGAATAGCTTTCCACTCACACGAGTGTTACTGATTTGAGACTCTGGGGCAAATTGCTCATTTCTGGCAAATCCAGTGACATGCTAATGTGGCTGTACCTCTGCTAAGGCTGCAGGATACTTTGCTTACTGGTGAAACTTTGCTCACCCAAGCTTAAGTGAACAATTCAGCTGAAGTGAACAGTTGGTCTCATGCTTCACTTGAGGAAGTGCTCTGAGCTCTGAGGCTCCCCATTTGCTGTGGCTTGCTCTCCACCTGTGTTGCTTGTGTCTGCTGCTGTGATTCTGGTGTGCACTGTTAAATTGCAGCAGTGAGAGACTTTAAAGTTGACAAAGTGATAGCTGGGAACTTCAGTCACTGCCCAACAGTTGGCATTCATGGAAAGCACCACGATCTCTGTGCCTCCCAGCAGAGAGGAAGCTCAGCCAGAGGATGGATGGCTGGGTCCAGCTGTTCACTTGAAGGCAGAGGCTGCTTGCACAGCTCCTCTGCTCCAGCACCTGCAGAGCTCTCCCTCTTTTGCTCCTTGGACGAGAAGTTATTTTTGGCTGTGTTTTGCTATATTAAATATTAGCTCTAGGCTTTCCCCTATGTACTGTGTAATCCTGTTCTGTGTGGGTTTTATATATTGTTCTTTTGACATTATCACTGTGCATATTAATAAATTAAACTTTCAATTCATGTTATTCTCTTGGGCCAATGTATATTGCTAGGGGGTGAAAAGAAGGGATTAAAGTGGCTTACAGTGTTCTGCTCTTGTACCATGTTACAGCAGACACATAAGAAGGATCAAGGAGCTTTCTTGGCTCAGAATTGTTATATTAATAGCAGAATTGTGGGGTCATAATTTTTATTACACTCTTTTAATAAGCTATTGATGCAGACACATTTTACACCTATGGGAAAATATAATTATGCTGGAACTGTAACATTGGATGTTCTTAGCAGAATATCACAAGGTATTAAGAGGAGAACGAGCCTTCAGTTATGTTGAATGAAGTTTCAGCAATCCGAGTGGGGAGCGAAGGTTCAAGATAGAGAAAGAGGAATAAAATCAGCCTGAATGTCTCTAAGTTTGGGCTTTAAGTTACTAATAAGCGTAGCCATTGGGGAGCTGGTGACAGACTGAACTGCCCTGAACTCCTCAATAGGAGCATATGCAGGTGTATGATGTGATGCTGCACAGAGTCAACAAGCCCCAAAAATAAGAATGCACTGAGAAAAGCCGCCTGTAGGGTAGAGCTTATGCTGGGGCTTCAAGACATGTGTTGCATCTCTGCCTTATAAAATGCAGTGTCGAGTACTGGAAAGGTGAGGCAGAAAACGAACCAATGGCAGATGCAAGCGCCCTGCCAGCTAGTTCCAAAATAAGGGAAAAGTTAAAGCTGACTAAAAGATTGTCTTTGAGATGGGATTTGATGAGGTAAAAGATATTAGATACTCTATGAAAGTTCGAATAAAAAGCAGAATGACAGGGTTGAAAGCCACAGATGTGGAGAGGCAGAAAGCTCTGAGGTGGGCAGCTACTCTCTGTTAACACTGACGCACCAGAGGAGCCAGTGCTCATCCAGATGTTCTGCAAACACAGCCTCTGTGCAGCCACCTCCACCTCCTCGATTAAAAAAAAGAACAAACAAAACAACGGAGCTGTAGCCACATACCAGAAATTCCACACCCTGTTAGGCTGTAGCAGGGTGTCTGCTGGAAAAGGTGACTTGTTTTGAACATATTTGATAGTTCCTACAGCCATTCTTACTCCAGTTTGGTTTATGCTCAAATAACAAATACCACAAAATCCCTGCATCTGCGCTGTCAAATATGTTCTGTCCATGGTTTGAAGACCCTCCCCTCAGCAGATCAGGTTTCCTGATCAACATACAATGTCTAAAATATGCACAGTGTCATAAGTAGACAAATATGACTTATTTTTACTGTGACTGTTGTTATTTTATATCCTGTAGCACTACAGATATGACAGGCTCTTTACAACCATTACACGAAGTCAGTTCCTTGCTCTGAAAATCTCTCCAAGGTTAACTCTTGGTCTTAATTCTTATTTTGTGGTTTAGCATTTGTCACCACACAACAGCTGAGACGCAGCCTTGTTCTACAGACAACTTTACATTTATGTCCCAACCAGTGACTCTTGGGTTATGATTCCTGCTTGAAGTCCTGTCAAATGTATCTTAATTTGTTAACAGTTTTGCTCCACTAGGCTGACTCTGCTAAAAGGCTATAAAAAGTAATAGTCCATTTGTGAGTTTACTGCTATTAGCTGCAAGTGTTAATTCATGCGCAAAAAACTACACAGCTCTATACCTGCAGTCAGTAACAGAGGAGAGGCGGTTACACACTGGCTGAGGAAATTATTCCTGTTGTAGATTTGGTGCATATTCATCTGCAAACAGTCACCTCTCCTGCCTCAAGACAGGAGTGATAACTTCTTGGTTTTAATCACACACTGCCAGTTCTAATTGCTTTACAAACAACATCAAGGGGAGGGTAATTGGACCCTTCAGCTTCTCCATCATAACAGCGTGACTACTCTGGAAAGGAAAACAAATCTTCACCCATTCCAAAAGCTAAAATAAAGCAAGTGATGGAAAGGGAGACTTGTAATTTCTGTGCAAGGTAACACCCACATGTTAATGCTTAATTAAACAAGTAAGAACAAGGGTGTCCCCTGTGAGTGACTTGCCAGGGGATGCACAGACAAAACTATTGCATTTGGAAAAGCACAGCCTCAAACCTGCACCTGTTTTCACACACTTGCAAGGAAAGATGAGCTCGTTGCCACCTTTCACTGCCCTGCTTGTCAATGCTTTTCCTTTCCCCAGGACACACAGAGGACAACAGAGCCTGGCAGGTGTTGGGCAGTAAATTTTTCTGCAGAAGTGCCTGTTGTTTCCCCAAGCACTGACACAGCAACCACTGCTCTCCTGCCTCGTCACTGCCTGCCAGTACTGGGCAGAGCCCGGGCACCTTTGCAGCAGGTCTGTAGCAACAGCAAGTCTTTCTGCAATACCCCTGGGCAGGATGACATCACCAAGCACTACTTCTCTCAAGTTAAGCCCCTAAATGAACCCAAAATATTAGGGATAATTTTTTTTTTGCCATCAAGAACAAAATTCTGCAGAAGTCAAATCCATCAAGGATACCAATTGAACCCAATGTTCCCTATCCTGTAGGGCAAAAAGCTATAATTTCCTAAGACAGTTCCTAATTGTATGCCTTTTCAGGAGATCACAGAATGAGGAAAGCCTGACAGCTCAGCATCCCATTGCTTCAGCAAAACAATTGCTCAAATGCATTGCAAAACTGCATCAAGGAAAAGACCCAAGCCAGCAAAGTGTGTGCACCCAGCCTCACTGGTATCTACAAGCCATGTTTCTTGAGAAGCATTTTCTGGCTTTCTGGGCACCCCTACATCAGCACTGTAACACCAAGACATTTTGCCTGGCTTTACATGGGAAAAATAAATGTGGCTGTGAAGATAAGATAGAATAGGAAAACAAAAGAACTTATCATAGTTAAAACAAGACTCAAGTGAGACCACATGGAATGAGACAACAGGGAAGCTGAACAAAGGAAAACAATAGAAAAATGCAGGTTGTATTTGGTGGAACAAGACCTTGAAAATCTGAGGATGTTTGCAAAGCAGTGCTAGTTCCTGTGGATATCAAGTACTAAAAACCTGCCAGAATTTGTTATCCTGTGTTAAAGGAAAAAAAAGTAACAATGGCTTTAATGATTTGATTTTTAAAAAGTAGCAGCTCTCTGGACAAAGGTCTCCAGAAGAAGAGAAAACCAGGTTGTGACTATGGGTGCCAAGAAAACAAAAATAAAGCAATATGCATGCGAGAATCTCACGCTACATCACAGAGATCAGAATGTTCACAGGGAGCATTACTTTGACTGTCCGATATGTAAAAGCAGGAGACATTGAACCCCATTTTAGCATATATATGGAGAAATGTTTATAAGCCCTAGGGAAATTAGTCTCACCTCACCCTACAAGAAGGGGGAAAACAGGACTATTTCTATGACACAAGTGTCTGCAGTGGCACATAGACACCTATTTTCTGTGCGCTCAAGGCTTTTTTATGGTCACACGCATATAAACATTACAGTGCCTTCTCCATGTCAAATCTGCCCTGACTGAAACTGTCCTGAAAATACTTCGTTCAACGCTTAGACCCTGAAAAACAACTCTTTTTTTGCCCAAACTTCTTGCTCATTCTTAAATGAATTTTAAGAGGGTAACATTTAATGATGTCTTCATTGAGTTCCATCTTGTTTGCATTACATCACACAAAAATGCACTGCAGAAAGGTTCTTCATAATGCCATTATGCTATTAGTGATAGTGGGAGAAATTGTGATATTTAAGTATCAACAGAAATAGCTTCATTGGCTTTCAGAAGAGATGGGGAAGGAAAAAGGGACAATCAGCTGATATGTCAAACATCCATATACAAATGATGATTCAGAGAAGGGTTATGATGGTACCGAGGCTAATGAGACACTACAGATAATACAAGAGACACAAAATCGAGTTCACTTTATAATCTGAGTATATTATAGAGCTAATCAAGAAGAAGGAAGAAAACAAATCATTGCTTGCACAAGTGGAGAGGAGAGGGGAAATGCCAGCAGATGACTCAATGCTCCTGAGTCATTCCAGTTCCAACTATCCGTTGTCGACCTGCCTAGGGAAGTTTGAAGAGCACTTCTGAAACTGTTGTAAATCTCCCTATACTTTCTTGACTGAAAAGGCAAAACCAGGACAAGAGATAGATTTCTAGATCTGCTATTTACAGCCAGGGAAAAGACAGAGGGAGTCTTGGCTGTAGCTGGTGGAGATGGCTGTGCCTGCTGGATTAAGCATGCACTCACATCTGCTAATCTTGCTCTGTTGATCAAAAATTTTTTATATAACCAAAGGTTTGCACGTACTGGTCTTTTAATAAGACAAGATATTTGTTTTTAAGTTTACATCTCTTTCATTACCCTGCTTTCCCTGTGTGGGACAGAACTTTTAATGCTTTTACACTTTCTATGCACTCTCCTGGTAGCCAAACCTGTCAGACCAGCGAGCACCCAGCACTCAGACAGCTGAAAGATTTGAAAACACCTATCCAAGATTCATATCTGAATACTGGAAATGAAAATGAGCCAGGCTCAGTGTGCAGCCAGCTCCCCATATCTCTTGGAACAGGACCCAGTACAGTGAAAATCGGACATTTCTGATTCCCTGTCTGTGTCCTGGGCTTTCCTGAAAGCTTGTTACTAAGTGCTGAAAGTTACAAACACTTTCCATGCTTTTCTTTCCGAATTTCACCAAAGAAAGAAACCATTTTGCAACTTCTGTAACAAAGCAGCTGATGTTGTTTGGTTACATTGAGTACTTGCACTGGGTGTTCAGGTTCTTCCAGGAAAATGGTTTGAAAGCTTTTGTAACTGGAACTGAATCATCCTGTATCAAGTTAAAGATACTAATTCACTAATACATAGTAGCCTTGTGTAGACAATGCATTATATTAGCCCGTGTGTCTTGTCATAATATATTCCAAGTGATGTGTGATGATGGCAAATCTGTTATCCATTAAAAAGGTGCTGAAGACCAGCTTGTCGGAAGACATTTTTCCCCCCAGTTTTACTCCTCATTAGTTTTTGAAGCCTGGAAGTTACAGAACAAAGTTCATGTTAAAGGCTACCACTAATATTATCATGCTGCTTTAATGCTGGAGTAATCAAAAATGTGAAAACTATATTCCCAATCCCTAGCACCGCATTTTTATTCCAAATGTTAGAAAAGCACACACATCCTGGAGAGAAAAATGTTTGCAGCTGACTGATATTTATCCAAAAAGTGTGATTTCCTCAAAAGCAGCTTGGTGCAGCTTCCTGCCTGCATGGCTCACTCTGCTGGGGCTCCGGTTCAAGACTTGCACGCTCTGCAAGTGGACACTAAGGGGTGTAAATTCATCAACTTCTGCTGAGCTTTATATTCACACGCTGTTGTAAAGTGAGGTCAGAATAAGGACTGCACACTTCATATAGAAGTGCGATTCTATTTTCATGTGCTTAGAAGGGTTGTAGACGGTTTTTTGGCTTGGTTTGGGGTTTTTTTGGGGGGGTTGTTGGGTTTTTATTAATGAAATTGCAAGGAAGCAGAATTAGGTTTCTTCTATAAAAAGTTCGTGGATGTTACTTTTTTTTTTTTTTTTTTTTTTTTTTTAAGGAGGAGGAGGAGGAGGAGGAGGAGGAGGAGGAGGAGGAGGAGGAGGAAGAGAAGGAATTGATTTATATTTAGACATCAGACATTTTCCTCTGACTGAACTGAGTCAGGTTCCTCCCACTCCAGCCTTAACATACCAAATTTTTAGAACTAATTTTTAGAGCTTGCTCTTTACATCATCTACCAAGATATTTTGGCCATCCACCTAGTCCTTCCTCTGGGAGTCCAAGATTCATACCAAAAGATTTTGCACATCCATCATTTGGAAAAAACACTTCCATGCCAAAGTTTTCCAATCATCTTTGCATGTTGCTTCTATGCCTTAATACATCGGATGAAAAGTCTATAATATAGACTTTCACAGAATCTTTTTGGAGAGCTAGCTCAATGCTATAGATCAGAATCTGTGATGATTTAGAACTATTTTCTAAATCAAATGAAGACTGACAAAGAAATTAGTGTATATTAGAACAAGATCAGTATAATCTTGTTCTGCATGATGCTATTAGGAAGTGTCAGATTGAAGATCAGCAGAAGTAGAAACTTGTGGAATTCAGAGTTCTCTGGCAAAGCTACAGCCCCCGGCTGCACCGAGGGCAGGATGGAGATAATGAATATCTGATAGAGAAGGTCTCTGCCAAGGACTTGGGCACTAAATTTCTTATGGTATACACACAGTTTACCGGCTTTGCTTGGTGTAGATAGCACTTCTCCCAAAAAACCTGTATTCCAGAGAGTCTGTTTTTAAGCACTCAATAGTCAGCATTATTCTCTCCACCTGAGAGACTCACCAGGACTGATGACTGCCCATGCAGGTGTGCACAGCTACAACAGTAGGAATGAGCTCTGTCATGATAACAGCGAAGTGACTCTTGGAGCTTTCTCTGCTCCCATGAGAAAAGCAAGCCTTGGAAGACACCCTCAGAAAGCTTTCCTGGTCAGACACAGCTATTCTTTCCTGAACAGCAGCTATTCTAAAACATCTCATTGTAAGGACAGCCCTGGAGAGCTGGCAGCTTTCCAGTACCAACATGCTTCACTAAAGGTAAAAGAACTTTATCAAGTAGTTGGGCTTTTCTGATCTATTAAGTGATTGCTTGCAAATCCCTCCCTATTTTTGTAAAGGTTTTTAAAGAGATGTCTTTAAAACAGGGAAACACAACAGTAGAAGACCTCTCTGTGGCAGGGCTCCCAGAAAGAGGATTTCACACTCCTATTCCCCAGTAGTCACCTTCAGCCCTGCTCTTGCCTAGAAAGTGCTGGAGACCTTCGCTCACATCTCTGAGTACAAGCAAGTTCCAGCATCATTTTAAAGGGTGGGAGCTGACAGCAGGCACCACCTCCAGATAGGTCTGTTTATGCTGATGCAGGATAAATGGATGGAGATCTCTATTAATTGCAACCAGAGGAGTAAAGCTGGAAGTGTTTCCTTGCACAGAGAGATAGCAGTGCAGGCAAGGAGCGCAGTGGGAGCCACACTGTAGCTGCAGTCGGCTCTTTGCAAGGAGGGTTGCTGCTATTAATACCATGGCTATCACAGCAGATAACACAGTAAAAGGCAGCAGCTAGCAGAAAGGCTTAGGTTAGAGTAAACTGAGGAGTACTCTTTGGATTACAGTGTGGGGTAAAGTCCGCAGGGTGTTCTCCTATCTCTGCAAGCCAAACAGCCGTGGTGCGGCAAGACCGTCCTGCTGTTTGTGCTGCAGTCACACCAACAGGCTGCCCTGGCCTGGGTGTAAAACAGCAAGAGCCAGGCCTGTGCCTGCCTCAAGGCACAGGGACAAAAAAAAGGTCAGGAAATGGGAAAAAAAACCTGTTTGTTGGTCACAGTGTGCTGGGACAGATCCTGATCCCTCCAGGGAAGGCAGGTGTCCTGAGATCTACCATGAAAGGCAGATGAGCTCACCCTGAGGAGACAGTGATGGTGACTGGGGCCAGTTCCACCCAACCCTGGCAGTGCTCATGGTGGCAGAGGGATGTTGTTTGTCTCAAGAAAGCTTTGAACCCTTGGGAGAAGTGCAGCTCTTCTCTTTGTGCACCAGTCCTTCCTGATCTACTTTCAGTTCCTTCCTGCAAAGCCGCCCTGTGCAGCAGGCAAGTCAGGGATGGAGAACTTCCTCCCCTGCTTGAGCCCTTTGGAAATGGCTAATTTACTACAACACAGGGAGAGAAAGGAAGAAGGATAGTGAAACACAGCCCAGCCTGGGCCTCGGGGCCATCTCAGGTTCAGGAGGAAAGGAAAGGACAAAGAGCTCAGAGACCCCCCAGTCTGGCTTTTTGCGGGACCTCAACATATCAAATTGAAATGGGCCTCTTTTCGCCCCTGGCTGTTCCTATCGTTTAAATGCTTTAACCTTTAAAGATAGCATTCAGGAACCATGGTACTTACGTGTTAAAGCTAACTTGGAGGGTATTTTTGCAAATGGGAAGGAGTTTTACAGGGGCTTTTACCTACCAGACTTGCATTTCATTTCAGCACAGGTCATGTGCAGTGCTGGCTCTGTATATAACCTGCCCATGGTCCCCCACCTCACCAATTTCCTCAGTCTTGTCCTAAGGAGATCAACAGATTAAGAGCAAAGATTTGAGTCTTCTTTCCCAGTGGTGCTGAGTGCCTGCTGCTCCTCATCATCCCGACAGAAACGGTGCTCAGCACTGCTACAGGAGGCAGCAATTCATGTCTGTCCGTGCTGCTCTTTGCCCTGGTCTTAAAGATTATTTGAGACACTGGACAAGAAATGAAGAAAAGCCTTTCCCTATCAAAAGCCATCAGAACTCTCCTCAGTTTTGTTGATCCCAGTATCTCTAATCACAGACCCTGCTCATTCTCAGAGCAGGCCCTGCACAGCCTTTCTTCCTCTTAAACTTTTTTCTTGTTCTGCTATTAAGAAAGCCCACATCAGGTGTATCACTTTCTCTTTGCTCATGTAGTTGCTCATCGAATCCTCTAATTCTCGTTTTTGATCTCCCTGTACTTCTCTCTCATTTCATCTCCACTATTATTTTCTATTTCTTTTGTTCGCTCCTATATGTAGAAACCTCAGAAAAGGCTCTCTTGACATAATCAGCCTTCTGCCTCTTCCTTCCTGTTGTTTACTAAATTTTGCTATTTTTCTACATTGAATTGCTTTTCCATTCCTCCCATGTGGCTTGAAATGTCTCCTTTCCACAAGCGCTATCAGAGCTAGCAGTGGCCTTCTCACAGCCAAGCTAAAAGGGGACCTTTTTCTTCTTACACTTGAAAATCACATCTTCCCTGGACACAGGTCAGTGTTCCTTTTTTCCAGACCTCCTCAACTACTCATTTCCCTGTCTGATGCTCAAGCTTCAGTAATTTATCTTCTGTCCTACCAGCATCCTGGCAGTATCCACAGAATTCTGTCCATCTGCTAAGATCCATTATGCAATTTTTTCTGCATATTTTACCTACCAACGACTATCTCTGTAGGTGATACCCTACTCATCCAGCAGCAAGAAAGGAGCTTGTTTTCTGGACAATTCACCTGTTAGAGTCTGTTTGCTGAGCCCATTGAGAGGATACATTTTCTGATAAGGACATCTCTACATTAAGAACACAATCAATGAGTTTGTTTCATGCTCTGATTGCCATTACAGTACTTAGGTTTGGGGTCTGCAAGTCACGACCTGCATTCCTTATATAACATGGATACAGCAGAATTTCAGCAGCAATCTCCCTTGGACAGGGTAGTCACGAGAAAATAGCCTGCCTTGCATGTGAGAGCAGGTTGGGGAGGCAAACAGCTCTGTGGGACATTACAAAACCAGTTTTCCAGTATGGCACAGCAGCCGACAGCTTTCCCATGTTCCCATGACTGTGTATCACGAAGTGTGTAACTGAGCACACACACTGCACAACCAACTCCAACCCCACACACCCAATTTCAGGAAAGCCTCCAAGAGCAAATATATTTCAGGTTCTTAGCTAATTCTTCTCCAGCACTGGAAAAGAACATGTGATATTTCCACTTAACCAGGTATAACAAGTTAAACATACTGCCACCAACACTTCACCAAAGGAGACCCTTTACAAAGGGTCTCCTACTCCTCTCATACCCCCATGATTTTACTATTTATGATTTCTCAGGGCAGAGGAAGCCAAAGCAAGAGTTTAACTATATTAGAAACCAAAGCAAAAATTATTAGGAGGGGTTTAATGGCACGTGGACATAGACTGCAGTCAGGTTCCAAAGACCCAGAAGACATTCCCCCATCAGTAAGGTGGTGGAGCAGAGGTTACGTGTCTGCCTCTTCCTCCAACCGAGAAATGCAGCCAGGACTCATAAGCACATACAGGAGTTAAGACATATGCAAATTGCTCCTGGAATAAAAACAAGGATGCAGAGACAGAGCAGCCTTAGCCCCAGCCAAGTCCCAGGTTAACCAGCCCCCGGCACCCTCCAGATGCCTCTAGACAGCCCTGGAGTCGCCAGGCTCTCAGCAAAGAGCAGAGGCTGCTTGAACTCGGCGCCCCCGGCTGCTCCTGTGCTTGAGACACGAGCAAGCTGCACAGCCTTGGCATCCCAAGAAGACACAACAGCTGCCCAGAAAGCAGAAAAACCTTTAAAATGCATTAACTGCCTGTAGAGCTGCATTAGATCACTACTAACAAGCCAAAATAGGTTTCCAAATCAAAGGTGGTTGATTGCATTTTGCCTTCGTTTTCATCTTCCTCTTTTTTTTTTTTAAGTAGCTTTTTACAAAATAATCTTCAACTTTCCTAAATTGTTTTTTCCCCTCTTTTCCCCTTGTTGGTTAAATCTGGGCTGAGGTTTGATTGCTGTAGGACAGAGGTATGTTAGGAAATTTTATGCAAAGGACAAGAAAACAAAAATCAGAGGTATTTGGTCTGAAAAGAGGCTTTGTCCAAGGCATAATTCTTGTGTGTTTAAGGACAGAGTAATAGATTTGGAAGGATAAGTCATATATCTTAGGATTTTCTTCCCTGCCCCCTTTGATTGATTCATTCCAGTCTCTTCAGATCTTTGCCTGTTCCCACAAACCTGGAATCTCAGGATTGTTTGATTAAGTCATGGTTACCATGACAATAAAAGTGCCTCTGGCCAGTTTGACCTTTGACTGGATTCAATTCACTGAGAGAAATGGACAGAGACTATAGAAAAAGCTTCAGCTTCATGTCCACTACTGCATAAAACGGGCTCTCCCGCACTTTTAGAGAGCGAGCTGGCTGCCCTTTTAAAAACATAAATTGGGCTGGAATGCTTTGGAAGGCATTTCTAAGGTTTTGGTAACCAATTTTTTGATGAATATCACTTCAGATATAAAATGCACACAGTGGTATGGTTGGAGACTTATTTTAAAATGTGGTGTTTAGCACAACAAAAGCAAAAGCTGAAATCAGACTTTGAATGTCTGATCTATACCCACAGAATTTAAAAATCATGTCATATCCATATCCATCAAATATGTTATAGGTATTTGCAAACACCTAGTTCTTTGTAAATATGTGAACATGTATAAAAGAAGATTTCAGATTTGGGGCTCATTTCCTCTGATTGTAGCCCACCCCACGGCTGCAGGCTGCAGGCATTGTGCTGCTGTTGCTCATATAGATAATTATTCCTTTTCAAATACTTTCATTGTAAATCCATTTCAGCAAAAATAAGGAGAGGAGGGGGGAGAAGAGAGAGATTTCAAAATTAAACCTGTTACGCGATTTGTAAATGGGCCTGACAGGATGACAGCCGAGTGGCTGCTGCAAGGCAATTCATGCATGCAAGATTGCCCGATCCCTGGTGGGAGAGTACGCGGTGCCCGCGCACGTGTGGGGCTCCGCTGGCCCTGCTCTCCACCTCCCTGTGCTGGGCAGCCCCTTGTTTTACTGCTTCCTCCTTGCAAAAGAGACAAATATATTCTTTGGTCTAGCTCAGAACAATAATTTAAGCCAGCTAAAAAAGGGGCTTGCTTCTGGAGCCACTGGCTCCCCAAAATGCAGGTGGCAGGAGGAATCAAGGGCTCGAGCCATTTGGGAAGAGTGGGCTTCACTGGGCACACCATGGAGAGAGCAGTGAGGAGCCCTTCCCTGGTATATCCAGCCAAGGTGAATGTTAGCCAACGAAATGGCACAGAGCCAAGCAGAGGGAAGTAAAATAAACCCAGGCACTCTGAAAACAAGGGGAAAAGGGTGTCTGGGCTGGGGCAATAGCTGCATTGACCTTGCTTGGGTAATAGACAGTGCTCGTTTAAAAGACAGACCCAAGTGGGCAAGCTGGAACTTAGAAATTCTTCTTCCCCAGTTAAATAAATTTTTTTTTTTATTGATTTGTTGCTCATTTACTGTCATAAAGTTCTTCCTTCTTCTCACCTAGTTACCTTGAATTCTGAAGCCATGGGAAATGACTGAAGGGGATTATTTGCGCCCTCCCACAAAGGCTTTCGGATGCAGAATCCTCCTGTTTCCATGCTAGCCATCAGGACCATATCCTGTCAAGTGGCACAGTTTCAACAAGTTCAGTAGAGAGCTGCCATTGTTACAGGATTTTGGTTCCCAGACCAAGAACTGGAAGAGAGATTTGTCTGGGAGGGAATGGAGGATTTTGTTTGTCACTTTTTTCCCCCCTCTTCTTTTTTTGGCAAAAGACAACAGGGAAAATGTCAAGAAGTATATACAGGAAAATGATAAATCTGAAGAAATCTGTCCCTACTGGAAAAAATATTTTTGCCTCCAAGAGAAGTCAAAGTAAAATTTTGAAAGGCACTTACCTGACTTTCAAGGAATAAAAACTTCTAGAGATCCTCTGGCTTTGAAAAAGTGCATCTGAATCTTCCATAGTTCATAAATGAAACTCTTTGATTTGGATGAGAATGATTTCATCTCTGAAGAAATAGTGGGCACTCACCCCACTGGCTTGTTCACCATTCCCTGCTACAAGATGGGAGAACATTAATAAGCATAGAATATGCCTGATCCATCTTGGGCTTTCCCTCCCCTCATTCTTTTGATGCTGAGTGCTTCCAGTTGTGCCAGTCTGTAAACTCTCAGCAGTATTTTGTATTTTGCTTCAGTCTCTCTCTCCCTCTCTGTAAGATTTCATCAGCCTATTAGTGTTAGAACGTGAGTGTTTATTAAATCCAGATATCTATTTATCTATTGGTCTATCTTTATGCAATTCATATACATGTATGTCTGCTGAGGCATGGTCCTGGTTATAATGTTCCATTAGAGTGAAATGTTTACGTAAAGGAAACTGAGGAGTTTAGCTATTATAAACCTGGACACTGTCAGTTTACTTACGAGAATGTCACATGCAGCCCATGGCCAACCTTAAATTGAGACCCTATCACATCTCTCCTTTCATATCTGTCCCTTTACATCTTCACTTGTGGCCCATCACAGACACACCATGGCTTAGTTCAGATGCAACAAGAATCTTAATATCACGAGTAGCACGATTATTGGAAACACACTGTATCTGTGCAGGGTGAATATCAGACCCTTCATTTTTTTCTGAGAGGATAACTATTCCCATAAACTCAGAAAATTATCACACAGTCTGTTACATCTCTCTCTCCCTCAGAAATAACTTTACACACAATAACTAATTTTTCTTCTTTATTGAATAAAAAACTACATGACAAGCCCCCAGTCCCCATCCATAGAAGGTAAGCAGGGATTTGAGAAGGGTTAGAGGAGTAGCAAGGGTTGTTGGGTGAACCAGAGGTACCTACCACATGGAAAGCAATTTGGAAATACATACCTTTTCCTACAAGCTGGATTCTCTGCTCTGGGAAAACACATTTTATTTTTAGATCCAGTAAACAACAAGATGTTAGGTGACCACCAAAGACAGGCACTGCTCTGTTTAAAATCCTGCCAGCTAGCCATACTCATTTCCAGAGTAACTCCTGGCACAATTACAAGCTGGTGTGATTTTAAACGTGAGCTCCTGGCTGTGGCCAGCAATGCCTTCAGCTGAGGAGAGGGAAATCCAGCCTTTTCCCCCTCATCCCTGCTGCCAAAGCCTGCTGATCGCACGGTGGCTCTCACTTTCAGCAGCGATGCTCCTGCCTGCCCATTCCGCAGCCCAGCTCCCTCCTGCCTCACCCCCTGAAAGGCAGCAGAGCTCTAATGACCTCCCATGCACTTACATCTAACAGATATGTTCCTGAAAACAGAATCAGACCTCACACATCTACAACCATTTTAAAAGGTTTCTCACCACACCTTCTGCCCTCTGTTCTCTACACTCAAGTGGAAGAATGGCACAAAGTCCCCCTCACCCCGCTCTTTTCACCTAGTTCCTCCTGACAGCAAGAAAATCTTAGAAGAGCCAAAGGAAAGCTAAAGAAACAACTCTGGGTCCTGTCTTCTCAGGGAACAATTTCCACATCTGGCTTTTGCTGCTGCTGCTAGAGGGCTGGGTGCAGCTTTACTATCACTTCTCTTCCTCTGTGTCCTCTGCTTTCCATGGATCCATGTGGATTGTTTTTGTTGAGCCAGTCAATGGGAGAATCTTTCCATCACCAATTCCCAAAGACTGTCCTTCTTTCCATCGATGCTCACCCACTCATGAAAAGGGAAAACAAAAAATAATCACAGAATCTGTCTTGGTTCACCTCTTCTTTCTTTGTTACTCCCACCCACCAGTTTTATGGACTATCTTTTAATGACCACTGTGGTCTGATTCATGTGAGGACAAAATTGCAGGGATGCATTAGGCACATCATGTGTGACAAAAGGTGCATGATCAGAGGCTGAAGACAAACGTGCATTGCTGACGCCTTACTGGGACTATTCACAATTACACTGGTTAACATAAATAGTCAAAATTGGGCAACAGCATAACAGGCTCTGCATACTAAAATAAAAAAGAGCTCTGTGGTAATGAGTCATGATATCCCACCTTAGCTGGTACACCCTTGTACCATCTCCGTGACAGAGAACTGAGATTATGTGCTGTACCTCTGGACACATAAAGCAAAGCCAAAAGGGCTACTCAGTCCTTAGATAAGTCAGTAATAAAGAGGGAAACTAGCTGGCAGGTTTTAATCATTGATTGAGAAAAGCCACAACCTGATAAAAATCACTATTTGCATATAAATCCAATCTATGAGCTCTTAATTGATAACAGTTTGCTAGGGCAGTGCTCATGTTGAGATGTTTTACACCAGATCAGGTATCACCCTGTGGTATCACTCTGTGCCTTTTCTTCAGTGACGTGCCAGGTGTTCAGCAAAGCCAGGAAAGCCTCTGCTAAGTGCTCTGGGCAGTTCAGTGGGACCACAACCATGTGACCATGCCCAGAGTCTGGCAGTGCCCGATGACACCTGAGTTACTGTCCTTTGCTTACTCTGATTGTGACTTCTTCAAATAAATAATTCAGTAAGTTATTTTGTGAAAGTAGACCAAAAAGACAGCTACAATCCATTTACATTCAACTAGGGGAGAGCAACACACCTTTCTCCATGAGCTCCTCTGCTTTGTTACAATCCCCTCCTTCCCAGCAGTCATCTCCAGGGCTCTCTCAGTCCAGCACCACCTGAACCCAAATGGGTTCTTGGGAAATGGTTTCCCTTCCTCAGATGAAGACCTCAGGTTGCTTCTAACAAACCTTATCCCTTCCACTAATTATTCCCCTTGCTTTTGCAATCCCATTGCCTGCTCCTTTTTAGTCATCTCTTCCCTAATACCTCTTTAGTGACTAGAAGAGAACAGAAGCAGAGGAGATGATTCATACAAACTAAATTGGGGGTTGAACTTTGTTTAGTTCTGCATTTTTTTCTGAAACAGAGCAGGGGAAACTGCCAATAGAACCTCCTCAACCAGCCCATTCCCTCACTGCCACCCCAATGCTACCCCCATTTTTCTGCAAGCCACAAGAGCCACTGTTAAGAAGGTGGCGATTTTTCTGTCATTCTGAGCCCAAAGAAAGTCTCTGGCTTGGCTGCATGCAAGGTGGCAAATTTAATTCTCTTCTCTTAACTGCTTCTTCACTAAATCTATGCTGCCTGCTAATCTCCTGCATCCCTGTAGAAAAGTCACGACTGACGACTCAAGTTGTCAAAACATCACTTGTCTTTTCCACCAGCGCTGGTGGAAGCATGGCTGTGCTCAGCCAGAGCAGAGTTGAGCGAGCTTTGAGAAAGTCCCTGTTTCCAATTTAGCACAGCTCCCAGGAGGTATTACATTTCCTGGTGCAGAGCAGAAAACGCTTTGAGATCCTCAAGCACAAAGCCTTGTTGTTTTATTCATTTGTACTGCTGAGCAAATTCTCTTTTCAAGGCTTCCAGTGGGAAAATTTCCTCCAGTTTCTCCATAGCAGAGTCCAGATTAAAGCTACCTTTACCCTTTTAAGGTCTAGAAAGCATGGTTTCTTCAAAGACAGCCTTTATTTCTTGTACTCCTGGAAGACCTTTTTAATTGCAAGAAATACTCTCTTCCTAATTACAAAAGCATTTGAGCTCATCCTCTATTCTGTTGTGTTGGCAAAGCCTCTGGAAGAGTTCTCCAACCTGAAACTTCCAAGGAATCTGTTAGGAAACCCATCACAGCTTCCAGATAACACGCTGCCAGCTTTATTAAAAGAGCAATGCTCGAGCAGGCTCACACTCGCATTGCAGTCATTCTTGGCACTCCCGCAGCCTCCTCCATCCAAGAATTCTGCACCGCTCATTCCACTGGCTGCCTCTTCCTACCATACCCACAACGAATGTACCCAGCATCTCCCAGGATCACCTGGAGCACGTGATTTTTACAGCACCTCACAAATTGCATTTTTACAAAGACTCTCTGATGTCCTGCCCACTCCTCCCCAGGGAGCTGAGCAGAGCAGCAGCAGTCGGAGAGGGCTTTGCAGCACCAGCTGCGTGCAGGGTGGCTGTCTCATGATCCCGGGACAGCCTCGCTGATGTCCCACATGTTTAACACAACTGTCCCCAAGCACTGGGCTACAGTTAACCAACCAGATCCCAGGGTTATTCTTGAATTTTCCCCAGATTACCAGGGCAAGTTTGCTGCTGCTTCAAAACAATGTTTCTCTGATTACAACTAAGGCTGACAATTATAGTGATTTAAACCCTAACTAATTGTGAAGTACTTTGATCATGCTTAGCACAACTTGTGGTTTGTAGGCTGCAAATAGTTGAAAGGAACTCTTGGGTTCACAATTTCCTTGAATATAAATTTTATTTTTATATATAAAGTATTATTTAAATATTAAAATTAAGCTTATGTTTGTTTTTCCCCTCATTCCATTTATTCTTTGAATATTATTGCTGGTATAATTTTCTCTCCCCGAGCTTATTATTTACCACACAATTTGTTTTAGCTTAAACTTACTTTCCTTGTTCATTTGTTTTATTAAGAACAATTTTATAAAGGTGTTGCGGTTTTGTTTTGGGGTTTTTGTTTTGCTGGTTTGGGGTTTTTTTAGCCATGAAAGTTTTTGTTTTGGGGTTTGGTTTTTTTTCTTTTTGTGTTGTTGCTCAGAGAACATGGGTTGGCAGCACAAATGGCTTTCTCTGGGGCAGAGGGAAGGTGTCCAGCAGCACTCAACTGACTCCAGACAGGGTTACTGAGAGGATCTCTGCAGGCTTTGCAAAAGTCCCAGCAGCAATTTGCACTGCACCAGTTCAGCCCATGCAGTTTTTGTTAACGTAGTATATGGGCAGTAAATCCTTCTATTTCTCTCTCCTTTCTTTGCGTTTTTAGGAGTTTAGGACACTTGCTTTGGCAACAGCAACAAGCTGCATCCGTTGGTTGCAGCCAAATCTCCTCTAAATGCTTCTTGCCAGGCACTGCACATGGATCTGCTGTGCCTGCAGCATTCCTCGAGTACAACTAAAAAGTGGTGCAGATGCTGATCCTCTTTAGAGGAATTTTATGTTTCCCTCCATTACATTCTGCTGCTTTAGCCCATTCCCAGCACAAGCCTCCATCCAGGGCAGCCCTGGACCTTTCCCATCTCCAGCCAGTGCGTCCTTGCTTTCAACGGGGTTGCAGGTATGAGTGGCTGGTTCAAAGGGAGGTGCACATGTTGGCCCCATCCCCGAACTGGCGCCTCTCTGCCTGGGAAACCTGAGAGTTTCTGTCCTTGCTTATGAACCGTGACATCTGCACATTCCTCGGGCGCTGACCCCCGGGGGCCAGAGGTCACCCCAAGGTCAAGCAGTTTCCTCTTTCACCACCAATAGAGACCTTGACTAGAGGTAAATTATGTTGCAGTTTAAGGAAATAATTTGAAACACTCTTGTAATTATAATAAATTTTGCTGTTTACATTTTAATCTTCAACCCTTTCACCCTCTAGTTCTCTTGTTTAAGAAAAAAAAGTGGGGAATTACATATTTAACAGAAAAACTCCTGCCATGGTGGACAGTTGAATACATAGCTGAAGTTCCAATAGCACAACAGCTCCAAGGTCTTTGTCTGCCTTCAGCATGAGCATGCACTTTTTTAAGTGCAAAATCTACTTAATCTTCAGATAAGTACGTTCATGCAGCAAGAACGGAAACATAATATTGTGTCAGGAATGTCACGTGATTCCCAATTCTCCATGTTGAGTAACTGTAAAGTTACTTGAAGAAAAATCTCAAGCACCTTACTCAGGCAAAATTCCAGTTGACGCAAATGAAATTTTACAGTAAAACAGATTTTGACTCATGGCTATGGCAAGAGCAGCTGTTTTACTGAGCATACGTTATCATTTGATCATTTTCTCTTGCAGCTCACAAGTGCTGATGGGCTTGGAAAACCTTTCTTTCAAAGGAAAATGATCAAATAACCTCAATAAAGTCCTGTTACTTTTCAACTGGGTACCATTATTCCATCTGATATTTTAAAACAAGACCCTGGACATGTACAACAATTCCTCATTTATCCAATACACACCGTTATCCAAAAACTAAGTTTAGAGCAAAGCAAAGAAGAAGCAGAGCAATTACATCAGCAAGGTCTACAGTGATGTTCAGTGTTGAGAGAATGAACACTTGAGGAAAGCAGAGAAAACAACAAAGCCACTTGGCACAAATGAAGACACAGGGCTTTCCTTGCAAGGATATCTGAACTTTGTGCCAATCACTACCCTGAAAGAGAATGTACTCAAGTTCCATCTGCAGGCGTGGGGGGGTTTGCAATCCTACCTCACTCCAAGGGCCCTGTCCGTGTGCTCCTGTAGCATAAGCACAACACGGCCAAGGAAGCAAACAGAGCAAGCGCAGTTGAGATCCGCACTCCAAAATCCGTGTTCTGTCCCAGATGAGATGCGTGTCTTAGGGCAGGCAACTTCACTCCTTTGCTACAGAAACAACAGTAGCAAAGGAGATACAACAATCACCTTCCTAAAATGCCTTGAGATTTACAATTGCAAGCTGCTATTCTGAACAACATGTGTCTGGGTCTATTGTGGCAGAGTCCACGTGTTTTGAGAACCTTGGATAACAACAGTTCATGAAGTGGTAAACATTGTGTTTAACAAAGAAAAAAAACAAAACACAGAGAACACAGGCTAAAGGCACTCACTCACCAGCAAGCAAAGAGGAATCTGCAGCAAGGAACAGTCAGAATAAAGTGATGTGGCCTGGACCTGCCAAGCTTAAAACCTGACCCCCAGTGCGCTGGGGCTTTCTGGGAGGGAGTTCCCATAGTGGGAGGCTCCGTGCAGCTGGGTAAGTGCTAAGGGGCTTTGCACTTGCATGAATGGCTCGCTAACACCAGGTGATCCTAAAGCATAGGCAAGGTAAGGCACAACACAGCTTACTGGAAAGAGAAAAGGGAATATAAGGAATTCCTGACCAATCAATTTTTTGATCTTCATGTACTTTCTCCTGGGCTTGCTTGTGTGAATGAATGGTCTCTGCCACAGGAAGCTGCTGCCTATCAGTGCAGCTCTCTGCAGGAGCAGGGCCAAGGGCCCCCTTCAGTTCGTCCCCTCCCCGAGCACAGCCCTGCTTGGGGCAGCAGTGCAGCCCTGGCTGCCCCATTGCTGCTCCCTCCCCACACCAAATTCTGTGAGCTGTGCAAGTGATGGACACACAGAGAGTTGTTTCTCTGTCCTCAGATGAAATAACTGAAGGGGTAACTGCGGCAGAGAGCAAGAGTGGACCTCTTCCTCTGCGGGAGGATGAGAGGAAGGTGCCTCTGCTTGAGAGCACAGGGAACAGCAAGACACTGCTCTGAAATTTGGCATGATTCTGCAGCCAGTGAGTGCCATCTTTGCATTGGAAAGACATGGTCTAAGTCTCTCTATCCTTTCTTTTTCATCCTGGGCTGCCCTTCTCTGGCCACCTGGAGTAGGGTACCGATATCTTGGTCTTCTGTCTTGCCAGAAAAAAAGGATCACTTCGTAGCAAGAACTGAGGGTGGTGTCCTGTGGCATTGAATAGACGCTCTTCTTTGAGACACACAGGCAGCCTCCTCAACGAAAACTGTTTTGTCCAAAAGTGCAGTTCCAATCCTCACACTGATCCACATCAATGATTTCTACAGGAGATACTGTTGGCTGGGTAGGAGCTGGAAGCTCTCCAGACCTCTGTTCTGGACCTTAGTGGAAAGTCTGTTTCTTTAGCACTCTGGTGTACTTTTTGTGCTGCACTGACACAGCCTGACAGTGTAATTCTACCTGCATTCAAAATCAGCAGCTAAAGTCTCACTGCTTTCAGATGGAAACCATCCCAACCTCTTAATCTTAATGAAGTGTCCAAATTAGAAATTAATCAGCCTTCCATGTTCAAAGAGTTGGAAACAGTGATACTCTGTGTCTTCTTAAAACATGACAAATGAACCGTTTCTAAACACAGTGTATAAAACAAACCTGTACAGAAAAGCATTGAGCTGGTACACAGGCAGTAAAATAGAAACTCCTCTACATTGGACAGTACTGCTAAATCTGGTCAGTTCCCAGATCTGACCTCACAGTCGGTGCAGAGTATGGGAAATGAAACTTGGCTTCTGCAGTCCTCACTTTCCGTTCATAATGCCCATCTGTCGCTGAGAGATTTCTGAAAAGCAAACTCCATCTCCCAGCGCAGAGGATGTCCCAGTAATAGCTGGAATATGACTACAGGGACTCAGAGAGTTTTCCCCACCCTCAGTTTCTATGAGTACATTAAAATAAAACAGTCTCTTGATTTGGGACGAACCTAAGTAGATCACTCTTTTGGAGTACTGCGGTCATGTCTAAGTTCCTCTGATCACAGGTTGTCACAGAAATCATGCAGGAGTTTCCAAGGATGCTCCCAAGGAGTAGCAAAGATCTGTCATTCCTATCAGTAGTACTCAGAAAGCTCGGCAGCAGTGCTGATCCAGGGTCCCTCTGCACAGATTTGCATCAGTGGAAACAGTAGCAGACTCTTCACCAAAATGAAATGTTTTAGTGTTTAACTCCTATGAGATTTTGGGAAACAGTGTCAAGGAAGGAAAGGCAAGTGAAAACCTGTCAGTAGGCTGGACCACGTTTTTGTCCAGCCTTGGGCTGAACTCAGAATCCCACAGTTACTTTCCCCACAGGAGATGATGTCTCAGTCAAATTCTAGAGGCATGTTTCTCTGGGAATTCAGCCACGGGACTCCTGTCCTGCATTAGCTGTAAACATGAGACAAAAGGATGTAACTGAAATCCAAGAAGCCTGGACTGTGGACCCACCAGATTATGAAAGCATCAGGGTACTGTGATCATTGGCAATCTCAGTGTTAAGAGCTAAGAACATATATTTAAGCAGATCCGTGTTCCGAAGATCCTCTTATTTACTTTTATGTTGACCAAGACACAGTTTATAAGATTCATGATCAAAACTTCAGCTCCCTTTCCCATTTTCTCTCCAGAGTGGAGAACTGTATGCCCCTCACACAGCTAACCAGAGGCCATGGATATGATGAGGCGAGACCAAGATGTTTGCTTTTTCCAGGAATATACAGGTACAGGACAGATCAGGGTAAGATGTGTCTGTGGTTTTATCCTCAAAGAAGGAAGCAAATGTCCCAGCAACAGACTCACAGGAACCCAGTATTACTCAGAGCATTTTCTCTTCTTGCATCTAAAATATATGATCATGCATTGCCATGTCACAATAGGGATGTTCCCCCACGGGAAGATGGAGGGAAGGGCAGAAGGACAGATGTGGAAACATTCCCCTCAGAACCTTTCTACCCAGCTGAGCCAAGTCTAACACGCCAGTGATGGCTGTACAGCACAGGAAAAGACAAAAGGAGCTTCTCTCCAAGAAGTACCCAAGTTCTTTCCCTTTCTTAGCAGAACAATTTTGGAAACCTGTTCCTTCCCTATCCGGAGACATCTGAAGTTTTATTTTCCATGTCATTGTGTGGAAGTTTTTAGGTTGGTCTGGATAATGCTTCCATCCCTCCTTTCTGATAATTTTTTTTCTTCTCTTACCTCCCTTAGTTTTAGTTCCTTTCTTACAATTGATTACTGTATCTCCATCTTTCATTTTAGTTTAGTGGTTAGAAGTCTAACAGAATGGGTTTTGCATCACAGAGTCAAAGACTCAATTTCATTCATTCTGGCTACTTTCTTGAAATAGCAAAGTTAGCTTTTAAAGTATTTTGGTGGATATTCAAGCAAATTCAAAACTCAGCAGGAGCTTAGGTATTCCTGTGGACCACAGCAGAGCATGGTGAGGAAGGGAATGGACAGAGCAGCTGATTAATCTTTCTAATGTCCAGATTTCTGTCAGTGTCTGGTACTCAGATGGGAAGTTAATACACTGCCTGCTCTCAGTTGTGCTGTCACGGTCACCTGCAAAGCAAAAACTGGTTGTGTTGGGATCAGCTCCTTGCCTGAGCTTTAAAGAATCACAGGAATGGGAATGGTCAGTCCCAGCCAACACTGAAAGGAAAACCAGAGCACAGAGAGAATGCCCTGGCACAGAGGAGCCGAGCTGATGTACTTCATGTTCTCTTCTGCCTGACTCCAAAGGGACACTCAGCTGTTCAGTCAAGGCTACCTACAACAATAAAAGGGCTCTAACCCCTGTGCTTCTTGTACAGGATAAACTTTGCCCACTCTCCCCTTTATTGAAACAACTATTCCTCTCCTGAATGAGTGCAAGCTGCTTGGGCTCTGACATTTCCTTCACTTACCCTTCCTGCAGGACACACAATTCAGGAACCCACTTCTGCTTCTGTTCGGGCAGTGCAGATCGTTCATTTATCTGTTGTCTGACTTAACCCTTTTCAGCTCCTGTATGCCCATTAAATGCAGAACTTTTGTTCTGTTGTATATGACAGTGTTGTTGGGAACTTGTCCTGATGCACTTGACATCTAAAGGAGGGAACTGCAAATTTTCATAGGAACTGAAAAAACCATGGTAGAGAAAAGAAGAATTTCACATCTCATATACAAGGGTTGCCTTACAATAAGTATGTAAAGCACCTGGCACCAGAAGACCCCACCCCATCCGCTGCTGGGAGGCATGGTGGCAATGAGGGAACAGTGGAAATCTCACCAGGACAGATATTTATGTGAGTGACCTGTTCAGCCAGAGAAATCATTTTGAACAACAAGACAGCTTTTTTCAGTCTGAAGAAATCGGTACATTCACCCCAGCCACTATTTATTTTATAAGTGTCCTGCATATAATGAAAGGAACAATCTTTCTTACCATCTGCCTTGCTGAAAGGCACATTTTGTGTGTCGAACAGTTTCAGAGAGCTAATGGCAAAGTGCACATTACTAGCACAGCAGTGAAAGCATTTGTAAACATCATCATCATCATCAAAGAGGCCTAGAGCTGCAAAGGCTGTTTTTTGCCTTGTGAGTTTATGTCTGTAAATGACTAATTGGTAAAGTTTTATCTGCAGAAGGTGGTTGGTGGTGGAAGATATTTACAAGAAAGAAAAGCAGGAAATAATTCATCTTGAGAAGCTGAATCTAATCTGGGATGTTCATGAATTAAAATGGGCTCTAAAAATTGGTGTATTTTCTTTTTTAAAAATATGTAAAAATAAAATTTTACTTTTCATGAAATGAGAAATGAGAATGGACGGCCAGAGGATGCTAAAAACTGGGAAAACAGGTGAGAATGAGACCATATGTCTCTGGCATTTAGATCATGCAGGAGACACCACACAGGAGTGTTTTGGAATGGAGGAGCTGAGCACTTGCACCCACTTGCTGCACTTGCCATTAATTTATTAAAACCAAAGAAGATACCACATTTTGAGGGAAACAACAGCTGCACTGTGGAAAATAACCTTTTAGATTTTGTTTCATTATTTAGTACAACCTCCAAATATTCTTCTTCTTTGAAACAAAACCAAAAAGGAAGAAAAAGGTATTGTGGGCTGGAGAGCACTGTTTTCCTTTAGTTGTTAAAGTGATTTGAGATGAGCTTGGTGTTTAGTCTCCACTGCAGGATGTAATGCTCTACCTGTCTGAAATAGCTCTTATCAGGAAAATAATGCTCACTACCTCTACTGAAAAATTAAGAGGTGACTCTTTAAACCAGTTATATGATCTTTAAAAAGTACCCAAAATAAAGGAACAACAAGGATGCTGGAATCCCCGTTAGTTAAATGGCCTCCTAGACTTTCACTGGGTTATGGATGTGTTTAACTAATAGAAAACATTGCCCAGTCTGATTCCTGTCCTAGAAGCAAAATAGGGATAATTTAGTATCAGGAGTCATTAATGTCATTTACTTACCCATTTTGTTATAGCTGTTACTGAATTTAAAATGCTACTCACAAATTAAATATTTTACAACCATTTTGCTCCTAATTAGTTGCAGATCATAGATTTCCTTTAAACATAATGGCTGTTTAGGTGGTGGGCTTTGCAATGCACATTGTTTTTTTACAATCACTTCTGACATTTTGAGAATTTGTTTAATTTTGATTAATTTCAGTTAAATGAGATGGGAGTGTACAATCTCTTTGGAATGGTCTGTTGTTTCAAAGTGTGGTTTAAGTGCACAACATCCTTTAGCTATTAATTTGCACACTTTGCCATATACATGTTGGACTTTAAGAGTCTGAATTAATGTAGCTTAAAGAGATGTTATCTTGATTGTTATTTGGATCAGGATAGTTTAACATACCCTTAATAAAAACAAATATCCTGTCACATAATGACCCTAAATTTTTAGGGATTTCTTTTGATGATATCTTTTAATGAAAACTTTAATTTGAATGAGAAATAGTGGAGCAGAGAGTGCACATCCTCTATATGAGCAGCAGAGAAAAGCCAGTTACTTTTTTCCAGCAGCTAATGAATAGCAATGTTAGGATGCCAGTGACTTCTGAAGGTTGTGCTGAAGCCAAGGTAGGTCTGCCAAGAGACAGGTAAAAGTAGTAAACAAACCTGATACTCTATTTGAGTCTTCCCCTGGTAGAACAAAGTTTATGTGCATACTTGGAACAAACCTTAACAGTTTGTTTAAACTGTTATCAAGGTGTTCTTACTGTGTGGTGGTTTTTTTGTTTTGTTTTTGTCTTCTTTTATTTTGTTTTGTTTTAAATCACAGCTGTTCTACACCTTTATTCTCTTAAAAGTTTACATGGCAAGGAGAAAAACTGTCTGAGCTGGAACATAATGATGACTGAAGTTTCCACTGTTAGGTCTTAACAGAGAAAATTTTCTCTTAAATTCTGGACCTTTAAAAGGATTTTGGTGGTGTTCACAGCAAAAAAGTAGTTTCCTTCTAAGCTTAGATCAAAAAAATGTGCTACCTCTGGTGTCTGCCACAAAGGCACATCTTCATTGGTGATTTTAAATCAAGTATTTGGAAGAATTGCTGAACTGATTGTGCCCTGGGAATCTCTAGTTCCCTGTTAATATTGTCCACACAAAAATCAAAGCTTCCTTGAAGATAGTGCTAATTCCTCCCACTTTTAATCTGCCTCGTGGAATTGCCCAGTCATGAAATCCTTCCATCCTCCTCTGACCATTCGAGTAGCTGCTGTCCTTTCCTCCCCTTCCTGAAGCAGCTCTGCCATGTGACAACCTTTGCCCACCTCAAATCATGTGTGATGTGCTACAGCAACCACGCACAGGCTGCATTTGCCCCTTCCTTCCCAAATTCAAACATTTGCTCCCTGATCATCCAAATATTGATTTAAACAGTCTTTGATGTCATTTGGGGGAAAGCATTTGAATGTTTTAAATGTGGACTCAGCCCACTACAAGGAATACTCAGAGTATTGAGACAAACAGGGACCCTTTGCACTCTGTTAGCTAATGTCATATTCCCTGCAGCATTTGTTAAAATCATTTAGTCACAAAGATAACAGTGTGGATAAGGAATATTTTAAAATGTTTTGAAAAGACACTGTTATCTGTTTGATCTTAACAGATGACTTCTACAATCTGAATTCCATCTCCACGATAGAAAAAGCCCCTATTCTGTAAGAGAGTGTTTATAGAGAACTGTACATATCTGAATTTGTCCTGGGTTTGGTCACAGGCTCTTGACCAGTTTGAGCTCTGATTGAAAAATTAGTTCTTCTTCTGGATTGTTATTTTCCAGGTACAGATTTCAATTAGCATGAAGAAGCTCTCATTCTCACATAAATGTTCCCAGCTCCAGATTGGTATATTTAACCAGGACTTCCCAGCTCCTAGGTGTATAAACACCAAAATTTCATTGCTATTTTTTCCCCATTGACATGAAAGGCAAACATAAACATGCTCAAGAGCTAGCAGTGTTGACTGAAATATTTCTAAAGGGTCTTCTACACCTTAAGCACCCTCCACTTTCCTGTGGTTAAATGCACAATATGCGTGAGACATGAAGAAAAGAAATTCTGTAATTGCAAAGATGATTTCTCAGGGCTTGTTAATTCATTTATTTCCATTTTTTCTCTTGTGCCAATAAAGTCTTGCTTAACTAATTCAGCATTTTTTATTACAAGTGATGAGGAATACTAAATTATAACGAAAGGTAGGTGCTCTCCTTGGTTAACCAGAGGTGCCTGGAAACTGGGTGTGAACTTATAAATGATATTTAAAATATAATTGAACCATTAATCCTTGATATACTTGAATAATTGGCACACAACTTGAGAAAAAATAATTTAGCAAAATGCCAATAACTATTGTTTTGGATTTGTGAGAAGAGCAAACCACACAAGTTGTAAGGGAAGGAGAAATTAATCTTGAAACAAAGTTTTTAATAAACATTGTTTAAAATTAAGCTTCGCTGGTGCTAGTGAGGAATACAAAGATTAAATTTAACTTTGGAAGCATTCACTAAGTCTGCAAGTTTAAAACAAAGTTATATTGGTTAACACTAAAAGCAATGGAAATTAATTTTCAATTTAGTTCTAGGCTGCAATTCAGTCGCAAGCCAAGCAAAGCTGTGAATGTTTCTATCTGCAGTTTGCTACTTCGTTTTGAAAGGACAGTTTATGAGATAGTCAAACTAAGATCACAGCCACATGTTCACCCCTCTAAAACACCTTAATTTAAGCTGAAGCTTCATGAGCCCTTTAAACTAAACTGTTTGATAAGCAAACCATAATTTCATCATTCCATTTACATAGATCAGCTCCTTTTAAATATACCAAGTGCATCTGCACAACTGTTTACTGGTGGGGTTTTAGAGTTAGAAAAGGGGAGGCTGATTTCAAAATTTAGCAGAGAAACAAAAAGCTCTGCTAACTCTGCCCAGAGACTGCTCTGCCACCTCAACAAACACAGAAGTATCTTCATGTTTAGCACCTATTTTACAGATACCAAAAGAAAGAGAAAACCTTTATAATTATTTCTTTCCATATTAAATTCTTAACTCAGAAGTGAGATGTGACCCTTAGATGAATCTCCCACAATACCTCACTGATTCCTCCCATTTGGTCAGGACTAAGAGAATCATATTAATTGGCAATTCTGCTTGGGGGTGGGAAAGAGGTGGGTTTTTCTTCAGTTACTTCTCTTGAATGTCAAACAGATTAGTGCCCTAAAATGCCTGGGAGATAAATATGCTGCAGTTTTCAAACAAATGAAATTCCAAAATAGTTTGTTAAGGTGAATTCAGTGAATGAAGGAAATAACCATCCTTTTTTTTCATGCTCTCTGAACTGCAAGTCGTTTGCTTTATGTTATTTTAGGTTGGTGTTGAAGGGGTTTTTAACTATTTGGGGGGAAAAAAGCAACAACTAAGAAATAGATTTGGAAAGAAGGAAAGAACTGAATCCTATGTTCTGCTTCTGATTAAGTTTTGTGAATTGTCTTAATTTAAAAAATAAATAAAATAAAATAATCTGAATGTTCTTATTGACACTAAAACAAAGAGTACTCCCCTGAAAGACAGAGAGTGTAGGTTTTGTAGCTGTAGTGCTCTCCTAAAACAATGCCTCAAATCCGTCGCAGCCCGGCTCCCTCCTCTCCCTGCCTGTCTGAAAGCACATTTTAATTGTTTGATAAAGCAAAATGACCTTTTTAATTTTGTTCCAAAAAGAGGTTAAAATACAAACCCACAGAATTTTGGAGATGACCATGTCCTAGGGATTTTAGAAAGGCATTTTATTTTGTCAATATTTTGGTTTTGAGTGTACGTACAAAAGCTTGTAGAATGTTGAAAGGATGAAATTCCTGAAATTATCTAATAATGAAGAAGGTTCATTCTATTAAAAATCTTGTTTGTTACTAAAAAACATAGGATTTCCTATAAAGAAATCGTCCTGGAAAACTTCCTATTGCAAATTCTGGACAAGGTAGAAATAAGTGTTGCACATTAGTATGAATTAATATAAAATGTTTGGGCAGTTTGCTGTAATAAAATAATTAAATAAAATTAGCAAGCATTTGAACTAGGATTTAAATAAGAACTTTGAACTAGGATTTTTACACAAAACTATATATTAAAACCTGCTCTTTAAATCTGATAGTATTAGATACAAAAATAATTTTAAATACTCTTCATGGGTTTTTTTCCATGTACTGCTCCACTTAAATTATCTCATTCAAAATAGTGCACTTTTGAACCACTAAACTCATTCTTAAGTTAGTGTTACACTGATAAACTAATTTCAAACAAATGTTATTCAGTGCCAACACACAATTTCAACAAGAAGAAGAATTACAACAACAAATACCAAATAAACTATTTGACTGCTAGAGCCTCTGTGAAATCTGAGAAAGGTGGATTTCTCAAACAATTATTATAGGAACTTCGGGTTGTTTGTTCGTTTGGAGCTTTTTTCTGTTTGATGCAGACCTTTTACTGATGAAACACTTTCGAGTTGGGTTTTGGTTTTAAATTTTAGATTAAAATGAAGCTTCAAGGCACAGCTATGAATTTTCTTTTAAATGATGACTCAAAATTACTTGCTTTCTAAGGAGAGAACATAACTATTTGCTTTTATACCCATGCCAAACCTCTGCAGTATTTCTTTGAGCTAACCTTTATCCCCTTTCTGGACTTGTATTGGTCTCTGCTAGAAAGCAAGTCAGCTGTAATTACTTACAGGTGAGTTATTCCATCCTAATGAAATAGCTCTATGAAAACGATGTTATTGAATTGAAATGTAGATGGCAGAAACACATTGATTTATTTTGCATGGATTTTTTAATGCTTAACAATCGCTCCCTCTCCCCTCAACGCTAAAGAAATTAAGATCCAGCAGAGAGAGAAGTGAACATGAAGTTCACTTGTAACTTAGACTGGTATCATTTTTGCACAGTTTGGGGACAGAATGAAAAATAAACTCAGCTTAATAGTTTCCTAAAAAAAAGCCTCAATTTTTGTTTCAAAAAGCCCAGTGCTGGTCACAGCAAGGCACAACACCCTTGCACTCTTACCTTCATCCTGACATTAACTGAAAGATGAATTTGTTTACTCTCTTGTGCTTTTTAAAAAAGTGTGGATAACTCCACCCATAACCCTACAACTTCCCACTCACACAGTCCTTTTTAACCTTTTAAGCACTGCTTCTGACCCTCCATCCTCCCTGCCACTGGAGCAGGCATTTTCAAGCCACATCCATTTTTATTGACCAGAACCACACTGAAACCTCCAGCTCCTAACTGCAGCCCCCTCTGAAAGTGTCCCCAACAGCTGTAAAAATAGGGGCTCTTTCCACACCAGCCTGACACTGCCCTGCCGTGGGTTGGCAAAAGGAACTAACTGCCCCCTGCATTTGTCTGCAGGGAGGGGTGGCTCCTCCGGGGCTCTTTTCCCCCTCTCTCTCCCCCTATATAGGTGTATGTATACACATATATATATATATATAATTATTTTTTGCGCGACGGAGGGACAGGATTTTGTTTTGTTTTTACAGCAGCCATCCAGAGCCCTGGGTATTGATTTTCGGGCACATGAAAGGGATTTTTTACAGGCCTTCCCTGTGGAAGGGAGCAGTAGTAAAAGGTGATACCACCCACTCCGAAGGAATGCTGTGCATGCAATTAGGAGCAAGCTCCCAGCCAGGGGGTTAGAATTCAAAGCAAGGGAAAAGCTCCCCACCTCCCACAAACAACAAATCCATTAAAACTACCAAAGCCATCAATACTAATCAATGCATCCAGGGGCCATTAACTGTTTCGTTACTCGGGGCTTTTCTGCCTCACTCCCTCACACTCCTCCTTCCACGGCTCCGTAGTCCCGGGGGCTTCACCCCTGTGCTGAACCCCCCCACTTTTGGCTTGCTGGCGGATGATTTGACCACTTTTCCCCTCGCCCGGAGCCGTCCGGGCACTGCCGGCGCTGCAGCAGCCTCATTAAATACCATTAAGTGCCACTGACTTCAAAGGGCTGGTCAGGAGCGGCGGGAGCGCGGGGCCGGCTCCGGGCGCTGGGGCAGCGGCCCCGGGGCAGCCCCGGCCGCCTCCTCCCCGCGGCCCCGGCGCGCCCGAGCGCGGCTCCCCCGGCCCGGCCCGGCCCGGCCGGAGAGAGGCAGCGCCCAGGGGTAGCAGCGAAGTGGTTAATCAATACCAGGGCTGCAGGCAGAGGAGGGGCGGGGTGGAAGGGGGATAAAAAATGCAGAAAGGAAGGAAATGGAGGGAGTGAGAATTAGACTCACTATAAAACCTCCTCATTCTGATTTACAAAAGAGGGAGGGGGGAGAGATGGGGGACGAGTAAAGAGGGGGGAGAAGAAAATGTGAGCCGAGGAGCACAATGCCCCTCTTTCCTGTAGCGGGGATGTGTGTCGGGGTTTGGGCTGGAGATGGGTTTAACTACGGGTCCGCAGCCGCGGTGGGATCCGAGAGCGAAAGCATATCAATGTAAAACCGATGGAATTAAACTGATTTTTGCATTAGCTGCGTCCCTATTTTTTTTTTTCCTCCCATCCAATCCCTCATTCATAACTCGCATTTAGTGACTGGTTTTCTCATTGCCGCTCCCCTCCCTCTCGGACACTGTCAAGTCGAGCACAAGAGCCTGCTTTGTAGAGGTTTGATCAGGAGAGAGCTGAGCTCTTTGGGCTGGCTGCATTTCGGTTACATTCAATCAGTTTTGAAGCTATAGATTGGATATGTTTATGGAAACATGTAAGGTATTTTTGGCCATCTGCTAGCTAGGAAATTGTTAAGATTATTTATTTTTAGTAAAAGGTATGAGATTTCTCTGCCTTTCTTGTTTTCAATTCTGAAGATAGGAAAATATCCTGAAGAAAATATTGTATTTTTATCACATTAAAACGATTGTTTGGTCTAAAGAAAGATGTGGTTGGCGGGGGTGAGTTTGGGTGCATTTTAAACTTTTAGAAATCGTTTCTGACAGCTTTTAAATTACTAAAATGTTTCGGGGGATGTTTTTTTGTTGTGAATAGTGCTTTTGGTCTTGTTTTGTTTTGTTTGTTTGTTCCCTTAAAAATCCTTTAACAAGTTGCATTTGTTGAAAAACTATAAGAATCTGGGGGAAAATAGAGAAACAATTTGAATTTCAGCAATACCTAAACACATATATCTGGAGAGAGATATGCATATATGTAACAATTTTAAACTGTTTTATTCTCATGTGTCTGAATGAAAGTCCATTCAAAGAAAACTGTTTTTTTTTTTTTTTTTTGGTAAACTACTTGGGTAAAAATATGGGGATAGTGAAATATCCCATATTTAAGGGGCAAGTTTTAGGATCATTCAAATCAGTGTTTAAATAAAGGGTCCGCTTAATTTTTCATGTTAGTGTGTTAAAACAGAAAAGTCAAGGTAGCTGTGCTAAATGAGAAGATAATTACTATTTTAGTTGAGCTCAGAGGAGACTTTGATTTCCAGCCCCTCTGAAGGAGTGGTACTGATTTTTTGAAGCTGAAGCAAACCAAAAGTCCAATCTGTTTAAGTTTAAACATGAATAGTCAATGCTGCCCTGTGAACATTTTATGAATCTATTTGTTCCTGTCTCCCATGGAGTTTTATCAATTAGTTTTGAATCCAACCTTATAGTTTCATCCACAGAAGCAAATGTTTGCAGCTAGGGAGCTGGGAATAAAACACAAAACACAAACCCCAAATCTATCCTTCCTATATGTAGCAATCTTCCACAAGGATGAAGTTTAAAGTTAATTTATAACTGCTTCTGTAAATATCTTCGGAAACTTCTGTGAAATTTTTCTTGCCCTCCTCTCTTCTCTTTGTTTCTGCCTGTCACCCACACCCACAAAGCATATGCATGTTCAAGACCTAATTAAGAAGGGTTTATATGAGTTTGTACATGTGTTTTCACACAGACGGTAACGGTGGAGCGTGTTACTGTGCTGCTCGTGTGGGACTGCATTAACCTTGCAGATGGGGAGAGTATTATGAAAGAAATCGTAATTAATAGCATTAAGAAGCTGATTAAAATAAAAAACGCGTTATTGCAGCAGGGGTCTCATTAAGGAATAGTCATGCCTGTCTGCCACAGATTTAAGAACTTTCAGCCACAAGGCCTTGAACTGAGGCAGCTCCAGTTTAAGCAAACGCAGCGGAGACTCCACCCCCAGTGACATCAGATTGAGTTACACTGCAAAAACACCCCAAGGTCTGGAGAAAAAAAAAATCAGCTTTTCTCCCTTTCCTCCTTGATGTTTAAAAATTATAAAAACGCCATTCTTCTCCAGCATTGGACAATTGCAAGGAGCCCTTCTTGAAAGCAAACTAACAGCAGCACAAATGTCTTTCCTCAGCCTTCCTTTCCAAAGGGAGGGGAGAGCACAACTGCACATTTGCAGCAAAACACCACCAAAAAAAATCCAAAGAATTCCCCAGTGTCCCCCAGCCCTGAAACACAAAAATTAAATCAATCAATCCAGCACTACAACAGAGCAATCCTCCTTTCACAGAGCAGGAAGGAGCCCGTGGAAAGGGCTGTGGGGCACAGTGACAAATCTGGGGCTGGGGACCGAGGGTGGGCGATGGGGACCTTTCATTAACTTTATTTGCGATTCAGAGTTAAACTGACAGACCATTTCAGAGTTTGCTGCAAAGTTACACATTTTTCACGTAAACATCCAAGGCAGTCCTTTCTCTAGGATGTGTCATTTCCTGTGTAGCTATAATAATATATTAAGTAAAGGGATAGCAATGAATTTACATATTTACATACGTATAGACGCTGTGCATAGGAAAGATAGCAGGATATTGTGTAGATACAACAGCAGAAATCGGCGGAAAGCATTTTGTTAAAAAGTTTGGGAAATGACCACACTGAAATAAGAAACAGGCTTCAAATATTCTTGGCATTCAAGAGAAGGCTGGCAAGAAAAGATTTACAGAGAAGTGTGTGGGACAGGAAAGGCTCAGTGTTTAAAGATTCGGGGAGGTGGATGTCATGCTCAGGACACAGGTCACCAAAAAGAGCTACAAAACCAACTCAGTTCTTACCTGCTCCCCACGGGCTTTATTTTACTCTAAATCGTGCAATGCTAAACGTGTGGCAAGGCATAAGGAGACTCTCTGGCGACTGATAGCGAGCTGAAGGAATTAACTACAGGGATACAGGGGCTCACCTTTGCTCCAGGAAGGACATCTTTCTTTTTGCTGTAAGATATCTACTTTTTTTTTTTTCCCCCTCTTTTTTTCCCCAAGCAGTAAAGTGTCAAACCCACAAAGGAAGCGATATAATTAGTGCTGGTACCTACTACAAACTCGGATCTCTGAAGAGAGACCAGTGCAGCTTTTCAAATGTCTACCATTTTGAAATCAGAAAAACATTTTCTAACAGACAGAAGAATCCCTCTTGAATCCCCCCTGGCCCTTTTGAATTCACGCCCTGCCTTACATCAAACGCTTTTTTGCTGATTAACTGCACAATCAGGTCCCTGCAGATCAGGGGAAGAATGGAGAAGAGAAAAGCAACCTCTTTTCCAGAGAACAATACCATTATTTCAGCTCCATTGGACAGGAATGTGTGATTTCACAGCCCACTGCCCTTCTCTCCCATCTCCAAAAACACTGCCGGAGATCCACTGCTCCAAGTCCCCACCCATTAGTACCCAGATCCAGCATTTACAACTTGGGTTCAATGTTTGTGCGTGGGGGGCTACACACATATATGCATACATATATGGAGAAAATATCCAAATCAGAACCAACTCCCAAGCCCAAGAATAGATACAAAGGAAGTTTAGTTTATTTTTAAAAATAGCTAATATCCTTCTTCTTGTATAATGCAAAATTTTAGTTCACACAGACAGAAGTTATATTTTTGGACTGGATTTGGTATGAAGGTAGTGAAAAAATGAAAGGAAAGGCTATTTTAAAATTAAAATAATACAGGAATTTAGAAAGAAATATACTTAGTTTTTTCTTTTTTAATACAGGTAATTTACTAAAATGGCAATAAATACAGTTTATTATATTATTTATACAGTTTAAGAAAAAAAAAGCCTTCATGCACACAAAAGTGTATGAAAGTTTAGTGCTTTCTCACTGCTTAGTTTGTTTGCTGATAAGTTTGTCTCACTGATGTATGGCAACATTTCCATTTTACAAACATCTGTTGAAATCAGTTGTTGAAGAGGTGAGGAACTATGTATTTGGAAGGGGAAGCAACCTCACAGTCATGAGTTTGTTAGTTAACAATATGGCAGAAACCTTTCCAAAAAAGAGACTCACCAAGACCTTTCCCTGTGAGAGAGACTCTCACAGTCAATGACTCTCTCAGTCTTTTTTGATTAATGTTGCAACGATTCCTATGTTTTACAATTTGCAGGGCAAGAGAAATGCTACAGATCTTCCCTCCCTAGCCCTTAAACTTTGATATCCCCTGATTTCAGCTCAACCGCGCGTACAAAAGGAAAAGCTCTTGTCATGAAAGTGCACTGAAGTGACCTGGTGTGTTTCAGTCGGTCACAATTAAATCCCCTGCCTGGCTCAGCCCGCGGCTGCGGGAGGAGCGGGAGGGGAGCGTGGCCGTCCAGGGCGCTGCCCGCCGCACCGGGAGGGAGCGGAGCAGCCTCCCCCGCGGGCACGCACCCACCGAGCCCCCCCGCAAACGCTCCCCACCCACAGCAATAATTACTATTCTAAATTTGACTAATTTAGCAGTTTGTTTGGCCCGAGCAGAGGTTGCTTTTCCTAATTGCGGGAAAGAGGTCCAGCTTTGAAACCGAAATAGACACAAAATAGTTGCAACCTCTCGGGCAGAGCAGATTTCCCCGCCCCCCCCCCCCCCGACCACATCTCTCCGATCCGGGACGCCTGGGGATCAGTTTTGTTCCCCCAACACCAGCACTGCCGAACAAAAGAGAGAAAGAGAGAGAAAATAATATTTGCTCAGGTCCCCCCTCTGTTCGCCTTTGATTTATCTGTTTACAACCGGGACCCCCTCAGTTGAAACAAAAAATCAATGAAAATGTAGTTGGAGAAAAGGCGGGCAAACTACTGAAAAAAAAAAAAATTTGTGAATGGAAGAATGTGTTTGTGCATTCATTGTTAAAATAAAGAGCGTGCCGTGACGTAAGCACCGGGCCGCCAATGGGCGCCGGGGTAATATTTTTAAACATCCTCCCCGGGAGCCAATGGCGGAGGCGGTGGCAAAGACTAGCGCAGGGCCGGGCCAATGGCGGGGGAGGTATGCTAATGAGGAGTTGGTCAGGCAGGAGCTGAATGTCAACTAGTCAAAGATGGAGGCTGGAGCGGGGAGGCCATGAGGTTGGTACCGGAGGATTTGCCCACGTTCGGATCGATCAGGGACCCGCGCCGAGGCGCGCCCGGGGCGGCGGCGGCGGGAGGCGGGCGGGGGGTTGCGGAGCCGCGCCGCTCTCGCCGCCTCTTTTGCGCCTCTTTTGGCAACTTTCCCCCCCGCGGCGCGGGGACCCGTCCGTCGTCCCTCTCGCCGCCAGGTACCGCGCGGGGCCCGGGGCCCGCCGGCCCTGCCGCCGCCCGCGGCCGCATCCGCCTGCCCGGGCGGAAATGGCGGGAGCGCGGGCCCGGGGGGGCGCGGGGTGCCGGGGGGCGCGGCGCTGACAATGGCCCGCGGGGCGAGCGGCGGCGGGACGGGGGCCGAGCGGCGCCCCCCGCCCTTGGCTGCGAGGGCGCGGGGCGGGGGGACCCGGCGGGGACCGTGGGGCCAGGCGGGGGAGGGGGAGCCGCTTGACGGCGGCGCCCCTCGCCCACCTCCCATGCGGAGGCTCCCCGGCGGGGCCGTGCGCTTCCCAGAGAGGTTTCCGCGCGGAGCGAGCAGTGCGGGAGCCCTTTCCTCCCGCATTGTAAGTGTGGCGATTCCCCGAGTGAAGTTTGGCTGGTCGGTTTGCGTTCTGGCGTGCGATCGATATGAGGTGCTGAAAGCAGCGGGCGGCCAGAGCCGCCGAGGGCGGCAGCGGGGTTGGGGATAAAACTTGCGAGCGGCAGGAGTGGGGAATGGGCGCCTGTTCCCGCCGGGAGCGGAGCGGGGACGGCACGGAGCGCATCGCCCGTGCGCCGAGCAGCGCCGGGAGAGAGACGAGTGCCGGCGGGCTGGGCTGGAAATCTCTAGATAGTGGCGAGCTTTTTTTTCCCCCCTTCCTTCTCTCAAACATTTCACCTGTGCAAACACTCCTGAGAAACTGACTGGGATCCCACGAATGAAATTCTTGTCGCCGGAGCCGAGCTCTGCCTCCCCACCCCCAGCCCGCGCCGAGGGCTGTTTCACGGGAGGGTTCGCGGTTGCTGCCCGCTCTCATTGTGCCACAGCGCTCCTCCTGCAAAATACTATTCCCATTTTTAAACGTAGCAAAACTGCTGTCTCTCTAGATACCACGTAGAATTGCTTTGCTAAAAGATCCCGGTTTAGAAGCTCGCGCTTTTTTTTTTTTTTTTTTTTTTTTTTTTTTTTGCTAAAACCCCCAAAGAGCGAGGCAATAAGTCACATGCTATCTCCAGCCAGTATTTATATTGGCTTAATATTTAAATCTCGTAAAAGTAATGCTTTGCTTAAATAGTCCAGAGTTTTTGCAATAAACCAGGGTGCACAGCCCAAAGTGTTTCTTTGGCATTCTTGCACTTTGCCCCAATTCCACTCCGTTTCCCTCCAGTGTGTGGTCTTTGAGTTGTGTAAGGAAAGCTCGTACCCTCGAACACAGACCTGGGGCTCTGGAATTAAGAAAACTTCCTAAGGTTTAACGCAGATTCTTTTAGTTTTCTTTTTCTTTCCTTCTTTCTCTCTCTTTCTTTTTTCCTTTTTTTTTTTTTTAAACATCTCCAAACCAGCCTAGATTTCTGGATTAGGGGTAAATTATTGTTAAGAAAAAAAGAATAAAAAAGAAGGAGGAAAAATTAAAATGAAGTGAGAAAACAAAAATGATACAATTTAAGATTCTAATTGGGTTGGGATGTTTCCAAATCAATTGGCTTTTTGTTAATACCACTATGATAAAGTGACAACTAGAATTCACGTAGTGCATTTTCTCACTCAGCCCAAACCCCCCCCAGAACCGAATCACTTTAATTCATTTTAGCACTTGGTACGATTCTTACTTGTCTATACAATTCATGGAAAGTTGTTTTCAAGTTTGGATTTCTTTGCATAGAATTTCTTTGCATTGTTTGAAATAAAAGAATTTTATAATTTCTCAAGTGATTCTTATTTAACAAATAGTTACATTTTCCAGCTTTAAGTTTGAAATTCTCTAGAGAAACAAATGGTAAACAGTTTGAGCCTAAAGACTAACAAGTTGACTTTTAAATGTTACTTATTGCTAGAATTATTTCAAATGTCTGATTTGTAATGATTAACTGATGTTTTCTCCTTACTACCCATATATTCTTTTTGAAAAGGGAAAAATTACAATAGTAATGTTTTCATGAAGCAAGCAGGTGATTTTTAAAGACCTCTCACTGGTGGATGGCAGTTGTTTTGAAAGCTTGTTTAGATGCCTCTAAAATAGCAAGACTTCCTTAGCAATTGGAAGTGAATAATTTAAGGTACTAGAAGCATGTATGTAATAAATACCAATTATTTTAACAGCTGATTCAGATGAAAGCAAGAGAAAGGCTATTAACTCATCCTCCATTGTGTCTTTAAGACTTAGTTCATTACACTTACTTTTGTAAAATACTAGGGTGCTGAAATGCAAGCAGGACAATCCCAGTTCCGGTATTTGCTTTCACATGCTCTAATGCAGTACATTTACTATTGATAAGGAAAAAAAAGTCCCTAAAGCAAGCTTATCTAAATTCTTGCTGAAGTTAATTGAAGAAGCAGTTGTGAAATATTAAAATCTAATTTTAAAGAATGACATTGATTCAATGTGGTTGTTGAAGAAACTCCTTTTTTTTAATGTAACAAATCTGTTTTAGACTAAAACATGCACAGAAGCCATCACTTGGAGAAGTTTCTAACTGATTTATCATTTATTTTGGAAAGTCTCTGAAGTATGCTGTTGTCCAGAGCCCTTTTTCTGTTGTACTACTGGCAATTATGATGAGCAGTGCAATATTAAAAGGGCATTGGCTGGCAGAAACATGACCCCCTTTAGCAGCCCACCCTCTTCAGAGTGGGCAAACAACCCTAAAATAGATGCCTCCTCCAGTGTATTTATGCACGTGTGTGAAATAAGGTTTTATACATGTGGGAGTGGTTTTAAATAAGGAGTGAGATTCTGGGTTATACATTCTTATGTGTCTGTCTATAGAAATGGGTTGGAATAATTTAAACACATCCTATTTCAGATGTAAGCTCCAAACATTTCTGGGAGCTTTCAAGGTGTCCCATTACCTGCTTTGTTTACCAATAGCTTGTGAGTAATTAATTACTAATTTCTACACTCTTCCATAGAATATCTACACTGAAATTTTTGATGATTTCTTTATACTTTCTCCCCTTAGAGAAATTTTATCCTATGTATTTAAGGTGGTCCCTATTAATGTCTATGTAGGGATTTAATGCTGTTGATTTGTTTCTAAGAATCTGTGGTGTTTATGCTGTAATTTTTGAGTGGTCACACACACAGATACGTGTGAGATTGGAGCACAGGCACTAGGTATTTTTGTACACAGGTCTCATCATTTCTGTAACATTTTCCATAGCAAATCAAAGCACTGTGTATTTATACCATTCTATATATACACCACACCCCCCAGGCTTTTTCATCTGTACTGGTCAACCATGATAAAATCACAGCACAATTAAGAAAACTTCTGAAGGCACAGGAAAGGGTTGGCACTTTCTGTGATTTATTTAAATTGTCTAGTTCAGATTCATTGACTGACCAATTTGGGTTTTATGGAAACACATACGTTTGGGGATGCTGAATTATGCCCCCTCTTGTTTTATTCTCCATTACTGTAGAAAAATATTTTGTTGTATAAAACCTTTATAACGTACCGTGCCTAGATATACTGGGCATGTAGCAGAAGACTGGAATGGTTTGTTTAACAAGCCATACTAACAGTGGTCTTTTTCTATCCCTCTCCCCTTTTTTCCTCTCTTTCTGTCATTTTTTAAACTAACTTTTTGTTGTTTTCTTTTTTTTTTTTTTACTTTGTCTAATTACGATTGCAAATAAACTTTGTCATGCAGAGTTTTATTGGGGCTAAACATAAAAACGTTATTGTGGTTAACACTGTAGTGTAACAGTCCCCTACAAAAGGATGCAGGGACAGCTGTGCAGAACGTGACAGTGGCTGCTGGTATCGCTGGCTCTGACAATGTTGCACTACTGTCTGCACAAATAAAGCAGTGCAATAATATTGTCAAAGCATTTGGTTCCAGTCCTAATACATCCTTTATGATCAGTTACTGTTGCACACCCAGCCCCTGACATTATGGCATTCTGTAGTTATTTAATGCATTTTAGTAGGGAACCAGCCCCCTACTCTGATTTCTTCCCTCCACCACAAAGGCTCAAATGAGCATTAAAATACCAAGATCATGTAGAAATTGCTTTAAAAAAATCCCTACCCTTGTGTTTGTTTGTTTATTTTGTGTTTGGGTTGAGTGGTCTGTATGGAAGTTCCTTGGGTTTTGTTCCCCGTTTTGACTGCTTCAGTGTACAAAATGGATTGCCCTTTCTGCCACTAGCTTGGGTTTGTGTGTCCAAGTTGTAAAATAAAAAGCTGGCCTATTCACATTTTAAAGCCCTCTTGTCCTCCTTCAGAGCAATCACCACCTTTAAAAATATTGTGACCAGCTTTGAATATTTTCTTCCTTTGCTCTAAAAATTAGGGGTTTATGAACGTAAGGGTGTTACTGTTGTATATAGAATTCAGTGACTTGAATATATACACGTGTATTTACAGACAATTTAATTTTTGCTTCCTATTGATGTATTTTTCAAGTTCCATCGTATTTCACTTTTAGAGAAATTACTGTTAAGATTAAAGGAATATTGGTACCTTCATTTTCATTTTAAAAAAAATAGTGCAAGATACCTAAACAATAATCAATAGGATTTGAAAGACAATCTGTCCCTGCCCTTCCCAATAGCAACGTGGAGCGAGGCTGAGAGATGCAAGGATGATGTAGGCCTAGGAACAGGAACACTGCATTCAGAATTGATCTTTAAATAACAATATGTTGGTGACTGTCACTCGTGGTGTAGTTGGAGGCAGATGTGGTATTTTCGCTTGCAGCTGCTAAGAAAGGGGTTTGGAGAGCTGGGGGATGGGACCTTCCTCTCTCTCTCTCTCTCTTTTTTTTCCTGAAGCCTTGAGCTGTTACCTTGGGAGCAAAGGGTGGGGGTGGGGAGAGCCGTCATATTGGAAATCAAATCTAGGTAAACGAGTGCTTTCAGATTGCACAGCACATCCCAAGCCAGGCCAGGATGTGCTGGTGAGTTAGCCATGGGGAGGCAGAAAATGGAGGACCACATCCTAAGGGGGGGAGCGTGTCCCATTTTAGAGGGTTGAGGAGAAGCTGAATCCTCAATAACTCACTCCAGTTCTCCAATGAACGAGGGAGCAGACAAAAGACACCTTTTCAGCCCTTCTGTTTCTGGGGTGAGCTGAAGGCTGTGTCCCTTTCATGCCCAGAACAGAAGGCTAAGCCTCCATGCTTGAACCGGAGGGGCACGGTGCTGGTGGCCCATGCGGTGCACACCCAGGCCTCAGTGGAGGTAACCCGAGCCGGCATGGCTCCCTTTCTCTGGAGATTTTCTTTTCATCCATCTCTGCATTGTAGCATGGTTGCTATTTTTGTGTGTGCTAAGGAACGGAGAGGCCTATTTAGCTTTGGGACTTTCCCCTCTTCTTCCTTCTAATTCTTGGTTAATGAAGAGGTAGGAGAGAGTGAAATCTCTAAGGGCTTTGCTAGGGGGGTGTCTTCCCCCCATGCCATCAATAGAAGCACAAGAGTGACCAGGATGGGAGTGCGAAGGGCCTTTTGGTGCCCCTGGCCAAGGAGGAAGGGAAGAAGGGTGGACCAGCGAGGAGCTGGAAGCCACCGTGGAGGAGGGCAATGCTTTGTTCTCTGTGTGTGTGTGCGCTCGTGGAGCCCATCAGCAAGTGGAAATAAGTGCTAGTGAAAGCCTTGGTGGGGCTGATGCTGGGCTGTAAGATGGCCTCTCAGACATGCGAGCTTGCCTTGTTTGGAGGTGGAGAAATCACAGGGGGAATAGATGCATGGTTGTTTTTCTGTATGAACTTATGTCTTTAAAAATAATATGGTCATTACACTTCAAAACCTCCCCTGGGTGTGGGGGGAATTTGAGGCCTGTGATACAGGGAAAGGCCTGTGTGATGACAAGGACCATATCCCATTCGCAGAGGGAGAGGGACAACTTTCTGAGGGCTCCTGGCTCTGGCTGGGGCAATGGAGCCCGCAAACGCCCTTTGCTGAGCGCCAGCTCTCTGGAAGGCAGGCCCCAGGGGTGTGGGGGAAGAGGACGAGGTTCCCTGCAGATTTGGGCCTGGGATGGAGGTTACACATTCCAAACCCTCCCTTCCCCACTTTTTCTTTTTTTTTTTTTAACCCTGCCTGGCTGAGGAATGTAACAGCGAAAAAAAAAAAAAAAGCACTGGAGGAAAGAAAAAAAAAAAAAAGAGAGGGGGGATTCGGAAGCAAAGGCCCCTTCAGGAGTCTGTATTTGTGCAAGGGAAACCATTTGCATGTGTGTGGAGATGCCAGAGTTTGTCTCCAGTTGGGTCGGAGGGGGAGGGCGCGGGAGGAATGCGGGGAATCAGGTCGGGCTGCGGGGGGAAGGGCTCCGGCAGAGCCTCCATCCTGTTGTTGCATAAACTTGTTAAAAGAACCCCTCCTCTGTGGAGGCAGCACACATAGGGTATTAGTGTGGTGGAGGAGGCCAGACCTGCGCCCTGGCTACACAACCAATTGGAGCGGAAAGTGAAATCAGATGGTTTAAGTTTTCAGAGGGATTTTTTTTTTTTTCAGGGGGACTTTTTGAGTCATTGCATTGAGTGCTAGATCTGTGTTAAGGTCGCTCCTGCTCTGGCCGCTCTTGGGTGGTTTGGGGAAGAGAGGAGGCCGGGCGGGGGCAGGAGGTGCCGCTTCCCCTCGTGCCGTGCCACTGGCCCCGGCTGCGGAGACTCGGGCTTGGGGCTCCGTGGAGAAACCACACCCTGACCCTGCAGGCATGGGCGGGTTGGGGGCAGCCGGGTGTGTGGTGAGTGGAGTCTGGCCCTTGCCGTGGGGGAAAGAGTTATTTGGGGGACCTCAGGATCAGCCCCACATGTTCTGTTCCCCAAGCCAAGGCCTTTCACTTGCCCTGTACATGCAGGGCCAGCGGTGGGATCGGCACTTCCAGGGTGATAGTATTTAGCCCTATTTTCCTCCTGCATTTAGTACCATAAGTCGTCTTTTTTTTTTTTTTTTTTTTTTCCATCAGACAGCAGAGCGCTGGTAAACACCATGCAGAAAAGCCGTATTGTGGGGTTACAAAGTCTGGGCTGTTTAAGGAGCTCTGTCATTCCTTTTAATGGAGCTCACTGACGCAGATCTGGGTTCTGCCAGCCGAGGAAATATTGCTGCTGAGAAAAGGGTTATTGAAACCCACAAACTAAATATTATAAGCAAGAATCAAATGGCAGGACATTCTGGAGTGTAATCCCTCCTGATTTCAGGAGAAGGGGAACATATTGGTAAGTGTCTGTGGGTGACAGAATCCCTGAGCTTGGTGGGTGAAACACACTTGGGAAGGTGATGTTTTCAGAGAGGATTATCAACCCTTACTCTCTGGAGTCTCACACCTGGACAAGTTGACTCTTGCATGGAAGCAAGAATCCCCTTTTTCTCTGGACAGATTTGTACAAACTTGCTAGATAGACTTAAGGAGCCAGGACTGGAATGCTAAGAATTTTCTCTCTCTTAAAAAAAAAAAAAAAAAAAAAAAAAAAAAAAAAAAAGAATTAAAAAGGCAACACTTCCCAGTTTTAAAACAATGATAAAATTATTAAATAGGATGGAAAACTCTAAATCAACTTTCAGCCTACAGCTGTTTCCAAAGTGTTTGCTTTGACCTTTGGTAATAGTGTCAATTCCGCTGCAGAAAATATTGTAGACTATAGAAGGTATTTAATTGCAAGATGGCTTTTAAATGGTCTCCTTTCGTCTGGCTAGAGGACTCGCTGTGACTGGGAAAACAAGGCTGGACTGTGCCGTTCTATGTTTTGTGAGATTGTAACTGAGATGAAAATTTAAAAAAACCGCTTGCCCTGAGTGGCATCTTTAACCACAAGAGAAACAAACAAGCAAAATAGCAACAAAGGGAAGGAGAAATGGCTCCCTAAGCTAAACCAGGGAAGGCAAGGTCTGATCTCATGAAGAGCACAGGCCTCTCAGCTCCAGAGACTCAGCTCACTACTTTATTTATCCCAAGGCTTCATCGTGAGGACACTTCAGTCTATTTGTCTCCTAAGACCAGAAGAAGGGGACTTAAACACATAGCAAAGGCTCCACTACTGTGGATTCCCTCACACGCACTGCCAAAAAAAGAGCTTCCATTATTGAGCAACATATAAAGTGTTATTTCCATACTAGTCTGGGTGACATTTCCATTTAGTTTCTATAACTGTGATTAAAGGCAAGAGAGGTTTCTAAACATATCTAGAGATGCTGAGCCTCACAGTGTATAAATAGCATGCATTTCATAATCTCGTGTTTAAACGTTTATTTTAAAATAACCCCCATATACATTCCAGAGTCTCCCTGCTATAGGACATAGTGCAACCCAGGCTTTGCATATCATTTGCAAACTAGGTGGAATGCTATTGGAATACTACTGGAGGCTGATTCAGTCTTTATTTTTCCTGTTTTGTTAAAAAAAACCAAACAAAAACCAACCAACCAAAAAAGGCAATGTGTGGGGAGGCCTGTGCCAATACACCACTTAGAGATAAGGACGTTTTTGAGACACATCTAGGCTCTCAGCACAGATCCAGAAACATAAAGTAACTTAATTGCCTTTGCTTGGAACTTGTGGCTGATGTTTCTAATTACATCCCTTACCCTCCCCTGCCAGTTGTAGCTTCTGCAACTACTGAAGTATTTAAGTTGTAAGGAAGTCGTCAAATTGTGCTTTCCCCCACACTCTCCATGCATCAGTAACATCACTTCATGTGCAGATTGTGTGTTTCCACTGTAAACTTGCCAGTGGGTTTGCCTCTTGGGCCACTGGAGAAGTTAAATTGTGTGTATTATGTCTAAGTCTTGTTTGAGATAACATCGAGGCTGAAGAGTGGAAAAGACATGGTAAACAATAAACAAAATAGACTGGACGAGAATAGATGGAAAGGTAAGGCTGAGCCTAGTTGCATCATTTTTTATGTTCTCAGTCCAACTGGATGTCTAGGTTGCAGGGATTGTTGAGAAGCAGTGGCAGGATTAAACCTGAGGTTTTACCAAGGTAACGAGAATATAGAAGTTTGATAAAACTCAATTCTGAGCTGCTTTCAGCAATCTCTGTGAATATAGCCTTTTAATTTGAGTGAGCAAAGATTTAATATAAATAAATAATGCAGAAAAAAGATCCCTGCTTTCTTCCACAAGCATCACAAAGGATGGGAAGAAGGAGGGATTGGGACAGATTAGAGATTTTGTTTATTGGGCATTAGGAAAAAACCAAACACTGAATGGAGCTTGCCCAGTTCCTTTTTCTTTGGCAAGTCAGGCAGCATCAAAGAGGATGCAGGGCTGCCTCACACCAGCATGCCAAAAGCCAGGGACCTCTAATGGCAAAGACCAGATCAATGTGGCATGGATAAATTAGCCAGGAATCCATGAATTAGGGGATTGTCCCTTCATTACACTCCTATTTAATGCACTGGAAAGCAGAGTGAGAAAAGAGAAGCTTAATGTGTCAAAATCATGACCTGCTTTGGGATGGCCTGGGAATGAAATTTCCTTCCCCTTCCTCTGGACTCTCAAGTGTTCCTACGTGAGAAATGCGCTGGGGCAGGTTAATTGGGAGCCAGAGTGCAGAGGAAGAGTCTAGTTGGCAAAGCAGCCCTGAAGCTGGAGGTGTCTCAGCCCTTCCCTGGGAATAATTTCTGTGGCTGTTAGTGTGTTCAACACTAAGCCAGCCCCAGCTGAAGATTGTGCCTTCCAGCCTTGGACAGAAAAGGTGCTGGGGAGGGGGAAGAGAAGAAAAAGCCAAACAAAACAAGCTAGGGCAAAACACTCGTGCGTCTCCAAACACTGTTTAACCTGTGTGCATAAATGTGAAGTTAGTGCTGGAGAGCCAGCCCTGGAGATCCTGTTTTGCTTTCTAATTTTTGGTGTGTACTTAATCCCGTGATTTCCAATGAAGGGAGGGATATTTAAAACACTGGGCTCTCCAAGTAGGACAGTCCTGGAAAGGAAATTCTCTGAGGGCTTGATGCCTGTTACTAAGAGGCTCAAAATACATCTATCAGTTAATCAAATAAATAGCACTTCCCAGCCTCTGACAGCTAGGCAGCTAATTGACTGAGGCTATTAATAAAGGAGAGAATTTTACACAGAAGAAAGTGAGAACTGGGGATGGAGGTATAGAAACTTGGAAAAAATCCATACTGGAGTTAAATGTGTCCTGGGAGAAAGGTGTAGCACCCATGCATGGATTCTGTGGGTCAGAGATTTACTCTATTCCTGCATCCCCACTCTCCCAGGAGCACATAGTGCTGTGATCCATAGGGGCAGTGCACTGCTTTCTAACTTTTTACCCCTTCCCCATTTGCAGGCATGGAATGAAGCTCCCTCCAGTCACCTGCTGCAAGACACATTATCCAGCTTCCTAACCTTAAGGATGAGACCCTATCAATATTGCCTCTGCTTTTGTGATCAGGGTAGTAGTGCAATATTGCTTATAGGGTCTTTTCTTTTGAGGGTTATTCTTCATGGAGAGAAGAAAGCCACAGCAGGAAAAAATAATTCCATGTGCCCACCAAGTTAAGGGAAAAGTTGTGAAATGCTGAGCGTTATTAGATAGGCGAGTAATTGTACAGAGATGTTATTTGTGTCAAATAATCGTGCTATTCTGGTGACTCAGGTTGTGAGTAATGGGCATATTTTTGATGCTATCACACAGGATTCAAAACGGCCTCGCGTTTAAAACACAAGCAATGATTGAAACCAGAGAAACCCATCATGGCTCTTTTTTAAAATAGTATGAGTTCTGAGACGTTTGAAGGGTGTCTATATTACATACTGATGTAAACACCCACCAAAGGATGGGAGGAGATACATAGCAGTACTTGCTGCTTCTGTGCCTGATCCTACCCCGAAAACCAGTGTGGTACGAAGCAAAGCACAGCACAAAGAGGCCGAGGTTCTAATCCCAATAACCTCCGCGAAACAAAGCTCATGCCTCTGCCCGACGAGCGCGGCCCGCCGGGCTCCTCGACCGTGCCCCGCACCCGCGGCTGTTCCAGGGTCGGGCGGCGCAGCGGGGCCGGGCGCTGCCTCCGGCCCTTCCCGAGAGCTGCTCTCTGAGGTACGTGGGAACGGAGCAGGGATGGGGGTGTTAAATCTCCTCTCCGCTTTGTGAGGATCAGCTGGGGGCTGACAGCAGCCGGGATGGCCGAGTGGGTGGCCCTGCTTTCCATTTCAGGTGGTCCCCGCGGTCCCTTTCGGGACCTCAGGGGCCCAGGGAAAGGGGTGGTGGGAGGGGACTGAGGGCCGGATCAGGGCGCGGCGGAGCAGCCGCTGCCGCGGGGTTTTCCGTGCCGGTCCTCGGGCGCCGCGGGGCCGCTGCCGCGCGTCTCCCCGGGGCGGCCGGGCTCGCCTCGCCGGCCCGGCGGGGTGCGGGGCAGGGCCCGGAGCCATACGACGGGGGCCGTGCCCGCTGCCTCTCCGTTGTACCGCTGCCGCTGCCCTCGGTTTAACTCCCCTCCCCCCCCCCCGAGCTGCCCCCCAGCATCATTCTAATGGGAGGCGGCCAGCTCGGGGACAAAGCCAGGATCTTTCCACCCCACTCGGGCTCTCCCTCCGTGCCCCCAGCCCGGCAGCCGCCGCAGCTGCTCTGCCAGCGCTGGGACCACCGGCCGGGCTGCCCCTCTTTCCCTGTTGCACTACTGTCACGGTCGCAGCGAGCAGTGCAATAATGAAAGGGCGTCAGTGCGCCGGGGAGCGGCGAGAGCCGGGGACGAGCCGGTGACAGCGTGCGGGGACGGGATGTCCCGCCGCCCCCCGAGAGCCACCTTAACGGGGCGGAGGGGATACACACGACACTGATGGACGGACTTTGGTTGTGCAACTTTCTTTGTTTAAACACGCAGCGGCGGAGAGCGTGCGCGCAGGGGCAGGGCAAGGTGAGCGCCTCCGCGCACCGCTTGCCCCGGGCCCGCCGCCGCTCCCCGCCCCGCCGGCCCCGGCCGGAGCCTGGCGCAGCCCCTCTGCTGTACCCGGCCAACACCAAATAAATAAAGTGAGCCCTGAGTCCCCTGTCCCTGCTTTTTATTCCTGGGGGTTTTCTTGCAGGTCAGCAGCCCCTCCTGCCTCTCTGGCAGCCCCTCGCAGATAAAAATCCCCTCGACGAGTTTTTGCCCTGCGATCTGGTGTGCTGCTCACCCGTTTGGTCTTGTGGGGAGAAGCCGAAAATGCGAATAGGAAACGAGCCTGAAAAACTCGAGTCGTGCCCTAGTGCTGGGTTCAGCCATGCGGGAGCACGGGTAGAGAAGTGAGTGTGGGGCGGGAGGGGAAGGGTTTGCAATAATGGAGATGAGAACAGTGCTTTGCATCTGGGAGCTGTGCTGTGAAGGCCAGGAAATAGCCCTTTGATTATTAGTGGCCATGGTGAAATGGATACTTCTATAAAAGAGGGCTGGGGAGGCGTATTTCCTTTAGCAAAGGACCTTTCCGCTCTGGCCTTTTGAACCTGTGCTTCTCCCTGGCACTATTTCTGCTTCATCATGACTTTTTGCAGAGGAAGGTGAGTGCAGAAAGCAGGCTGGCTGTCGGAGAGGGATGCAATCTAATCCTGATGAAAAGGCTTTTACAGTCTATGCTTCATTTCCTATTTTGGGTTCTCTCTATCTTCCATCCCTCACATGCACAAGCAGATACAAAAGCTGAATCCTTCCCTGCAGTCTTTCTCCCAGGGAAAAGTCAGCCCCCTCCCCAGCTTCACCTTCAGGCTTTGCGCACACAAAATGGCTGCAGCAGCCTGTGGGTGGGCATGGAGAGCTCAGGAAGCTGCTTTTCTTTTTCCCACCCTGCCTGCCCAGGAAGCCCTTCTGCTTTTATTTTCTGTGGCATTTTGCTCTTGCATAGCTCTGTGCAAATCCAAGGGGGTCTCCAATGTGTAATCTATGCATGGAATGGGAGCTGGGGAGGGAAATGGCCAGTTTGCATGAGAAGGGGACCTGTCGGGCCCCAGTGTTTATTTTTTTGCTGACCTTCTGGGGATATGGTCAGTGAGAGCTGTGACAGCTGCTGGAAGCGGCAGGGGCTTTGAAGATTGTGAAGGTTGTGACCTCGAGGCCCCTTTCCTCTCTCTGTCCCAGGAGCTGCTGAGTCAATCAGGGAAAAGGGGAGGTGAAATGGGGGCTGCTCTTTAGCCATTTTTCAATCGGTGAATGAAACAGGAAAGGACAAATGCAAGAAGAAAAAAGAGCGATTACTTCCACTTTGGTGCATTACTGAGAAGGGGGAATCTCTCTTTGGCAAAAGATTATAACAATAATGGGAAACCACTGTGCTCCTAAGATCCAACACCTTGAATAAAGGATTTAACTGGGCAAGGAGCTGATGGCAGATCAATAACAGTAAATTAGGGGGAAAGCCTACAAACTCCTTTAAATTAGGGGGGAAGCCTACAAACTCCTTTTGGTTCAAAGCAAGAGGAAATCCACCTCTCGTTTTCACCAGATATCAGCTCTAGATAGAGCAGCAGCAACGTTCCCAGTTGGCCCAATAGCTCCCACCATCTCCTTGACCCTACACTAACACATCTTCATCTTTGCTGAGCTCAGCTGAACCCTGTGGCTGAGATTGCAGAGGCTGCTGAGAACGGCTACACTACACATGCCAAAATAAAGAGTCAAAGTACATTGTGTGGGGCTGTATCCTTGATGTGCATGTGCTTTCAAATGGCACAAGCTCCCCTGGCAATAGACACCCCTGGGCAGCCCACGAGAGGGCTCTCACTCAGCCCCAGATCCCTCTCTTAAGCTCAGTGAGAGGGGTTTAAGTCTTTTTCAATTTCTGGATAACATGATCCTACAGATCTTTCCTTTTAAAATAGTAATCAGAACAGCAAACAGAGCACCCGACTTCGGCTGACCAATACACAACAGAGGCAAAGAAAGCAAACAGCAGGCTTTTCACTTAGTTTACACAGGGGGCACTTAAATACTGTATTGGTTACATAATACCATTTGGGGGTTGGGGTTTTACACATTCTTCTACTAAATATATCTGTGAGATTTGTTTTAAAGTGATCAACATAAATCCAGCCACAGCTTTGAGGCTATGATTAGACCTAATACCACTGGTAGCTCATAGCATATTTACTAAAAACCAAGGCACAATAGAATTTTTTCCCTAGACCTGCTGATCATCACTGCGCTCGCTCCACTGCAGCAGAGGGTGTACATTGCCTCTAGAAGGGCTGCCATAGACAGCCGCTTCCCTGCAGGAAGCACAAGCTGCTGGGTTTTAGGGCTATATCCTGCCACTGCTCCACATCCAGTCCTCAGAATTCATCTCAGCACAGACTGGATAGGACATGTTCTGGCCATTACAACAAACTAAGTGCTAAGAAAGAGGATGAAACACATAAAAAAAAAATCTAAATCCTAGCTGCAGCTGATCAGGAAAAAGGTATACACTGTTAACTCCTTGAGAGCCCTGTTCAGATGGGGTACCTGAAAGTACATTCCCTTCCTGGAAAGCCCTCCAATAAACATCCTGTTTCCATCCAAAGGGTGTAGCAGGTGGCCAAACTGCTCCACTGGAGGCTTGACAATGGCATTATCTATCCAGCTTTTCAGCTGAAGCCTGGCTAAATCTGTACACAACTTCTGAGACTCCAGCTAAACCCTTCCTGGGAATGGAAAGCTTCCCCAGGCAAAGCCTGGATCTAGCAGCCCTGCATTCTTGCAAAGGACACATCCCTCTGCTCAGAAGTGAACAGATGGGGAGAAAAGTCTCAAAGCATCAGAGCTTTAAAACAGTGCTCTTCTCTTTAGTGTATTGTCACCAGAAGCTCCATGGGCAGGGATCTCTGCCATAAGGAACTAGCAGAACAGCGGGTGGGTGGCTAATTGAGAATGGAAGTTCCTTAGGGCAAACCAAAATAGTCTTTGTGGCACTGCATGAAACTAGGTACGGTGCCTGGGCTCAGCATCAGACACCGACTGTGAAACTCCTGCTTACTCACTTCACCTGGGAGGTAGGTGAGCCTTTCACACATCTTGAGACACAGAGAGTAATCAGATGACAGGGATAAGCCACTGTCATGGTGCAAACTCGAATGTATGTATCATTTTGCAAGAATGTAACAAGTCAAATGTTTTAAAGAATCACCCTGCTACTACTTCAACAAATAGCAGAGCCCTGCCTTCCTCAAACACTGATATGCTAAGAAGTAACACCTTTGCCAGGAGTTGCTACATCTTTGTGAGCATTTTGCCCAATTAAAATCTATAGCGATTTACAAAAGTACAAAAGCCACTATCGCACAGTGCTAGAAACAAACTGGTTTGTTCCACCACTGTGAATTCCCATCATATCTCAGAACAAGTTTGGGGTGATGGCCATCTGGGTTTATACAGCCCTCCAGCACAAAATTCTGTTACTTGGTTTTCTATTCACAGCAGATACACCTTTAACACATCTCTAAATTATTTTGAAAAATTCAAACAAAAGGGAGGCTATGCTCTGAGAGGAGAAAATTAAAACCTTCCTGTTCTGAAGGAAAAGGGGCTGTCTCACCAGCCCTAGAGAAGTATGGAGGTCACCTTCACGCGCAAGATGTTTCAGACACCAAGAATGAGCAAAGCTAAGGATTTCTTGCTGCCTATCCCCAAACACAAAGTGATTCACTTAGGACATTTATAGCAGTGTTTGGAACAAGTGAAAGGGTAGTTTTGGTGTTCCCCGGTTGAATCTCTGTCTGAATTCTCTGATCAGATCCCTTCTTCCCCGTGTTTCCCTGTTCATGCGCAGACAACCTTACTGAAAGGTAAACTTTTACAGGAAGACAACATAACAAACTAACAACCACCAATCTCCTCCCCCGAAATCTCACACATACACAAAAAAAAGAAAAAGAAAAAAAGAAAAAAATGTTTTCCACTTGCACCCTTTATTACGGGAGCCGGTGGGGTAAGGGGTCTTCTTTAAATCCTGGACTAGCTGAATGAATGGCTCTTGGCACCACAGCCGGTGGGGTAAAGCCCCAGCCTGCCTCTCCTCCCCTCTCCGGCGGCGGAGCGGCTCCCCGGGCCGGGGGAGGCTCGCCCGGGCTCCGCTCCGCCCCCGCTACCTCGACGGCGCGGCGAGCACCCGTGCGGCCGCCGAGCGGCACGGGCAGCCTCAGCCGCGCTACCGCCGGCAGGAAGAAAGGGTTTCGGTGCCGGGGACTCATTTTCGGTGCTCAGGAAAGGCCAGTGCACCGCAGCCGGCTGAGCCCGACAGCTGCTGCCGGGTGAAACCGGCTCCCGCAAACGGATTGTTTGGGGGTTCCGAGGGTCTCTGGCTCGTGGCTCTTGAGAGGACGCCGCTGACAGTCGGTACCGCCGCTTTGCTCGCAGGCTCTGACCAAAAGGAAAGCTTAAAGACTGAGGATCTTCCCCCTCGGTGACACAGGGATGCAGAGGGCGGCCCCCCTTCCGTCGGGGAAGGTGTGCTTGAAGCCACTGCCTTCCCCTCCGTGAAAGGCTGACGCAAAAAGTCACGTCCGCCAGTCCCAGCAGAGACGGGGAGGACAGGCTTGGGGGGGGAGGGTCAAAGGGGACACCGGCTAAAACCACTTCTCGACATATACATCTCGAAATTTTTTATTAACTTGGGGGCACACAGTAACATAGATTTGGGCGGAGGGGAGACACGTCAGGAGTAAGTATTGCTCAGGCTATTCAGTCACACATTTCCGATTATCTCTGCCCAAAATCCAAGAACATCCTTCCCTGGCTGTTCTCTATTCAATTTAAACCCACCGATGCACATAAATACCCCGGAGACCAGCCTGGAGAGAGCTCGCTGCTGATCCGACCGTGCCATCGGGAAAGCTGCTCCCGGGCCCCCCGGGAGGCTGGGGGGTGACCCCGCTGCTGCACTGCGTTTCATCGCATTTCCCGCAAAGAAGCGAGTGAGAGTCTCCCACCTACAGCCGGTCAGTCCCGGCGGTGGAAAGCACAGAGCAGAGAAGGGCTGCCAGGCGTGAGGAACCCCTGTCACCCCGCCGTTTCGAGCAGGGGCTACAGCACCCCGGGCCAAAGAGGCATTGGCTCCCGGCAGGACACCCAGCCTCCCTCACTCGGGCGGTAGCGGCCGTGCCCAGGCTCCCACCCGCCCCCGGTCACCCCGCAGCCCCTGGACAGCCGGACGCAGAAGCCCCTGCCCTCGAGGGACAGGGTGGCCGCCGCCATTTTAACCTGCTCCGAGCAGGCCCACAGCAGAGAGGCAGCGGGTGATCTTCCACGGGGCTGCGGAAGAAGGATATTGGGGAGGGCAAGGATTCACCTGGGCAGCCCTGGGCACGTCACCCAGTCTTCCTGCTGGCTTCTTGGACACCTGCCCCGGTACCCAGAGCACTGCTCACAGACAAGGCAACGAAAACCTATAATATTCTCTTCCAGATGGGACGAAGAAGTACCGACACGTTTTTGGGGTCACTCAGTTCTGCAGCTACAAACTGTGTGCCGCTCATCAGTCCCAGCCCAGTACCTTAAGCATAGCTCTACCTATTCATTCCAAAGGATCCCTGGACTTTAGTTAACACTTTATGCAGATTGAATTTTATTTTAGATTAGGTATTAAGGAATTCTTTCCATATAAACCATAGTGTCTCAGACTGAACAACAATCATTTTTCCTTCGGTTTCTTAAGGCATCAGATATAAAAAAATATGATCTAGTGTCAAGGTGGTTTTCTGACACGAACGATCTAGACTGGGCAAGTTTCCTATGCAGAAGAGCACAGAAAGCAGATTGGAAAGAAAAGCCACATTCAGCATTATTATTATTTTCCCTTCAAAGCACCTTTTAATGTAACACCCCACTCAGCACCAGCCTTCCCAGGGTCGCCCCACGCAGCATCTCCCCCTCGGTGGGGCCAGTGCCCTGGCACGCAGCCGGCGCAACCTCCGCTGCCGGAGCTCCGCCTCGGGGTACCAACCAGGAGCGTGCTATGGGCAGAGCAGCAGCTGCCCTGGCGGCAGGTTAGTGCTGAGGATGCTGAACCACCCTCCCCTGGCCAGCTCCCATTGTACATCCACTCCACGCCTGCGCCCTGCCCCACGCAGCCCCCGCCCCTGCCCTGCTGAGGACCGCCGAGCTCGGAAACCCTCCTTCTCCGTCACTGACACGCATATTCACTTTGTTCTGATGCTCCCCACATTCGGGACCCCACCTCCCCGTCCCGGCAGAACAAGCGCTGCGGGGCTCACTCGCTCCTTGGCTCGGCTTTCGGGTGTCGCTGGGCAAGAAGCCGGAAAAAGCTATGTCATATTTCCAGTCCTGGGAGGGTTCTCAGGCTTTTCTCTGCTACCCACCCCCTGCTCTCCCGGAGGACGGTGTCTCTTCAACTCCAGCTGCCGCCTCCAAAAATCACAAGTACCCCAACCTTTTTGAGTAGGGAGGAGGGAAGTTGTACCCTCCCAACTGAGAATTTACCCCTTAAAGAGCGAATCTATTCCCGCCGGTCGGATCGCCCCTCCCCGCCCCTTGCCGAGCAGCATCCCTCCTGTCCTCCGGCGCCCGGCTTTAGCCCTGGGAATGGCAGTTTTCCTAGGGGGCATTACGAAGCACTTTTTCCCCCAGAGCCGAGACCGAGGAGCTCCGAGGCTGCTGGGACTTCTTAAGCAAGATTTCAGTTAATTGCTTACAATAAACAGCCGCCCATCTCATGAGGGAAAACAGCGCCCATAGAGAGAGACAAATATTTTAACATTTTAAACTATTTTGCCCTGGAGACTGAAGTCTCTAAGCTCGACTGAGAGCCAATCTCACCGTAGGTTTGTATTGCTGAGGAAACGCAGCACAATATAAATGTGTTTTGCTGTGCAGCTTTATAGAAAATTGCCTGCAGCTCGACAGTAATCATCTGCACATCCTCACCCAGTGAAGGCAGAGGTAATGCGTTCAAAAGTATAATATTTGCAAGAGAGAGCAGATGGTGCTCCCTTGGGTGCAATTTCAGGAGAAGCCTTGCATTCTGCACTTCTCGAGGTCTGTTTTACCCGCACAGGTTTAATGCTATAAGAGCTCTGTTTTTTTTTTTTCCTTTGGCAACTGAGTCACAAGCACACCCAACGCTAGCCCAGAGTAGGATGTTGCTGGCACGAGTCATGACCCTTCCCATTTTGAACAAGTGGGGAGGATACAAGCGGAGCAGACAGGTAATTAAACACGTGCCTATGCAATTATTTTACCACATCACCTTCCGTGTGCTCACCGAAACCAGCTACCGAGCTAGATGGGTTTGTACTAGGATGGGAACTGCTGGGGATGCATTAAGGCGTGTTTGTCTCACAGTGTCAGCAGCCGGACAGGGCTGGAAGCCCTCCCACAAGCTGTATGAGAGCACGGTTAGAACAACCCTAAGCACGAAGGCCTCCGGGCGTCCTTGATGGGGGACAAGCACTCTGGGCGTCCGTGAGCCTCTCGACTCCCTCTCCCGGGCAGGTACTGACTGAGTCGCTGCTGTGTTTTCTCGGCACAAGGAGGCACAACGATTCTGTTTTGCAGCCTTTCGGGCCCTTGAGCTACTGGGCTTTAAACCTGCCGCCTGGCCAGAGGAAGTCGGGTGAAGGCAGCGGAGGAATCGCCCTCTCCGCCGGCCCATCGGACACAGACGCTGCCCAACGCAGCCCCGTCCCTGGGCGTCGGCCCTGCGGCCAAGCACCGCCGCGCCCAGCCGGCGAGAAGCTCGCCCATGGGAGACGTGCGCGCCCAGGACTCCCGCCGGGGGCCGGGCTCTGCCCGCAGCCGGGGGCTCCGGCGGGGCCGGCGCACGCCGTGGGACCTCCCCGCTCCCTCCACGCCCCGCTGCGGCGGGCGAGGCTGAATAAAGAGACGCCGGTCCTGCCCGGCAGACAGGAGAGGAGAGGGGTGGGGGCAGAGTGAGCCGTGAGAACAGTTTCTCTACGACAATGAGGGTCTCCTACCATCACCCAAGGATCGCCGCTAGCAGCGGCTGGCACGCAAATAACTGGTACCCGGTATCGCGGAAGGCTCCTGTGCGAGAGCATTTTTCTGCTACACATGAAAGAATACCGGCAGGCTGCGGATGCTGAGAAACCCAAATTGCACCGCCGGGCAGACATGCAGGGAAAAAAAAAAAAAATCTACGTTCTTTTGGCACATGAACAAAACCCTCGGCAATAATTGTGCTGGCAGGAAGGGGAGCTGGACCCGCCGCTTGCTGTCCCCACTGAGGACGGCTGGTGGGGCGCGACGTGGGTGACCGATGAAGCCAGCGGGAGCTGCATCCCCGCAGGATAGCTGGCAGAAGCCTCCCAGCGGCTCGCAAACCGATACCGTGTTAGTAAGAGACGGCAGCTCGGCTTTCATCCTCATGCCAAAGGGAATCCTCGGCGGATGGCACAGGATCTACTCCAGGGGAAGCGGCCCAGCAAGAGCCAAGGAGAGCCAGGTGAGCTACGCTAGGGATAAGAGGTGTTCATGTAACTACCACTGACATGCAACCTATTCTAGCTAGGAACAGATAATTTCCTTTTAGCTTTTACTGTCGAGATCTTGCGAAATGCAATATGTTTTGTTGTACATGACAGGACAAGGAGAGCTCCCTGTTTAACGATCCTTTCGTGTATTTTCTTCTCCCACCGAGCAGAAATCGGTATTTAATTTTACAATACAGAGAACTGCCTTAAATGTATACTGTAAGCAAACAGACTTCATCCTTGGCCGCACTTCAACGATCCTAAAGAAAAATAGTAAACAGAAACGCCTGAAGCACAGCTTCAGAGCTTATGCTAATGTTTTAAACTTCCTTTTCTAATAACCGAGCAGTACATGACTTGGCAGAGCGCACCTAAGGAGACACGGCCGCACGGGCGGTCTTGAAGCAGCTGATCACCTTAGCAGTGTAACGCGGGGGAAGCGGATGTTATTTGTTTCCCCCCGAAGAGTATAAATCTGCGGCGATCAAAGCCGCGCTGCTGAAACCCTGTCGGGCTGCCAAAGGCACACGGCTCGCAGGCAGCCGGCAGCGCTGGGGAGCGGCGCGGAAGGCGGAGGAGCAGCGCTGACTAGCGGCCGCCGCTCCGGGCTCCAGCGCCGAGAGAGCGAGAAACGCGCCCGCCCCTTTCTCCTCAGAATGGCCCTGCTCGCATCTACCCCACGCAAGTTTTTATACAGCTCATCCACAGGGCTGTTCCCCAGGCAGGACGGAGTAGCCATCAGCATTCAAGCGCACAGAAGAGAAACTCTCGTGTAGGGGCTCTCTGCGGGCACCGGCCAAGCCAGGCAGCCCGATCCTTCCAGGCTGCGGCGGCCAGGCAGGCAGAGATAGGGCTGTGAAGGCATCAGCAGAAGAAAAACAACAACATCGGGCACCTACTGTGTCTTATGTTCAACCGTGGTTTGAGTTGCACTTAGATTGACCCCACCTACTTCAATTTTCACAAGTACAAGCACACACTTGTACTACTAATGAGTACTCTCAGAAAATGAAGCTTAGGTGAATAAACACATAACCCTCACGAAGATCAAGCAAGGAGCCATAGATCCGAGCCAAAGCTTGACAGTCCTCCAGACAGCCAAAGCCAGCATCCGCACATTATTTTTACAATTAAAAAAAAGCACATAGGAAGTAATCAGGCAGCTTTGCAGCTTGCATGCATTCTGATTAATCTGTAATGTGTTTTGTAAGGGTTTGGTACCCTTGAGATGTCATACAGCTTCTAACACTTCTTATCCTAATGAAGCAGGACACCATTTTCCCAAAGGACTGAAGACAGATGAATCCCTCTCAGAACAGCAGCTTGAATCAGTATCAGAGCTATCACAGGATTCCACTGTGAGCTTTATGCTAAGAATTAGCACAATACCAAATATAGTAAAAAGGTTTTTTTAATCAGTTCAATTTGATGCAATTTAAAGAGAAAGAAGCATTGAATGGTGCAGCTGCTGAAGTCTACTTTTCAAGGTGCTCACTATATTCCTTCCTTGCTCATACACACCCAAAGTAAAACATTACTGTCCTCAGAGAAATTGGTTGACCATGTCTCAATTGATTCCCACACATTACTGCAATTACAGCAAGTTTGATTCAGGAAACAGATGAGAAGGAGCAAATGCTGGGTTTCCACCTTTTGCATAGAGAGTAAAAAGAAATTATTAGGTGTAAATACCACACACCCTACTGAAAAATTTATAAACATGGGAGCACTAAGATGCTTAGAATGTCCCTGGAATGAAAGGGAAGAGGTATACAATACTTATTCCTTTAGAGTCCTAAGGTTTTTTAAAATGTTTGAAGTCCATTACTGTTTGTGACCTGCATGCATAATAAACCCTAAGGTAAAGTTCGAATTGCCTTGTGTTTCCTATGCAACTCCAGGTTGGTGAGGTTGAGTGTTTTAGTTTTCCTTGAGGAAGAAAACCATCTCCTGCGGTTCCTACCCCACAGGGTAGAAACAAGCACAATGAAGAGGAGAGTACTTCCTTAGCTTTGAGCATTCCTGTTTGAGGGTAACTTTTTTTTTTGCTTCCTTAAAAAGCTTAATGACACAATCACAAGTGCTGTCTTGTAACCCCAAAACCATGGATTCCTGAAAGGCAGCTGATGAAACAGCCATGTTATGAAGCAATTAATTATCAAAGGTAATCGATTGGTGGCCCAGGGCTGGATTACAGGAGATGTTTTTGAAGAGAAAATTGCAAAACCAAAAGGGCACAGATGAGAACTCAAAACTAGGAAAGAGGGGCATTAGCATCAGACACCCTCCATACACAAATCTCAGACAGGCTCTCAGCCAGTTCCCAGCTGCCAGCAGGGAATTTAACAAAGAGGCAGCAAGGATGCCAAGCAGAGAGTCAGACACCAGCAGGATGCTGCTGCTGGAAGAAGATACTGCTACAGTTCAGCCTCTGTCTAGGACAGGTGTGAAACATGGTGCATCTACAGTGCCAGCTACTGCTTCAGTGCTGGGGAAGGCAAGCAGAAGACAGAAGATTCAGCAAAACTAACAGGCTTAAAAATACTGCTGAGTAAGAGTCATTGTTACAGGCTTGTTTTGACTGTATTTTTTTCTCTTTAAAAAGATATGCTAATTTAACCTAATAAGAACAGATACATCCAATTAATATTCCCAATCACAATAAATTAAATTATGGTTATACCACTTAAATACAAACATTGGTTTATATTTAGCCTCAACATTCAGAATGAAGGATCAATGAGCAGCACATCCTTTCCAGCCCATTGCAAGAACCAAACCCGGGTCTCATTCATCCTGACTGAGAGTCAAAATGTGAGGCAAGTGTTCATATGTTGAGCAGTTATACAGAGCTTTAAAGAGCTTCCAGAAATAGAGAAAAAAATATCTGTAGGCACACACTTGCCTCCAAAATTAACACATCTAAGGAAGTCTTTGTCATTTCACATTGAACTAGATATATACATATGTGCAAAATGCACTGAGATTGCTTTCAAGACAGAGTAGCCTTTAGCAACTATTCCCGCTGAGAACAACTATAAATACAGATCCCTCTAATTCTTTCCCCAAAAGCCTTTCTGGTTTATTAAAGGAAGAGTACAAAGCAACACTGGTGTACCTTTTCAGAGAGTTCTTGTAGTAGTAAGCAAGAAATGGGAAAGCATCTGTCAGTTATTTGAAAGAATTATTTCCTGCTAGCATCAGAAATCAAAACAAACAGTTTTCCCTTAACCTTGAAGCATATAGAGGATTTTGACAGGAGGTATAAAATTTATCACCTTAAAATAAAGGCAAATAAAGAAACAAAACCACATTCCCAACTTTTATATCTACAACTCTCAGTATTTCATGTTTTACCCTAGAGCCCCAACAGCTTTGGGCAGACGATAAAATCATATAGAAAACAAACACCACCACACAGCAATAAAAAAACTGAGATTCTCCAAGGCTCTAGTCCTCACCCATGGGGGAAGGACTGAAAAGGTGAATTATGAGCAGCCAAAGTAAATAAAGACACCTGAATCAGACTCTAAAATCTCAGTACTTGCATGTGAGCACAAGCCACTGTTTTTCACAGCTATAATTTTTGCACTTCCTACATTAACATTAGCCTGAATTTAGCACGCTAGGAGCACCAAGAGTTCTTTAAGTACTGTATTACACCTTTCCAAAGTAAGACATACTTCAACTGGACTTACTCGAGAGTCCTTCAGAACAACATTTATAGTGATAAAAATTGGGGGAAAAAACCCCAACCAAACAAAGCCCCCCCAACTATTGCAATACATGCCCAAGAGAAATATTAAGGCTAAGTGACTTTTTACACTGGTCAGAATCAAAAGCGAAGGAAACTCAGTTCACAGGAATATTGTTGCACATGTCTTTAAATAAGGCATTCATGGGTACATTTGTGTGTGGCAGCTTGGTTTTTTACAAATAAAAGTTACAAATATTTTTCAAAACTGAGAACATATCAGAAAGTAAGCAATAAGGACTAAAAGTCAGTTTTTTGCAGCCTCACCAAATCAATTTGGCTCAAATCCAAAACAGAAAGCCAAAGATCCAGTGAGATCCCACTTAAGCATAATAAATAAGACTGAAAACCACCTTTGCTAGGGACAGAAACATCTAGGCACAATCATTGGGTGGGGATAGTACCTGGCGCACAGACCGAGACGAGCCCCATCTCAGCCAGTTTAGTATCCCAGGTGCACAAACACTAAGCCCATATGGTGTAGGCACAAAGCATTTTAGCTCTTAGTGACAGAGAACTCGCTGCCAAGACTATTTCTTCCTCCTGTCAAATGCTATCACATTTTTTGTGTTTATGTATATACCACCTTCAAAAGAAAAGCTCTCCTTCTTAATAAAGAAAGAAAAAGATTGTTTATGCAGGTTTGGTTTGTTTTTAAAGAGTTATCCTCTATAGCTACAACCTCAATACCGATTAGTCAGCAGTATCAGTGAACCTGAAATATTAATCACATGGAAGTTTACTTCTACTACGAAACAGCAAAAGCCAGTCTACTTAATCTCTAAAATGCCTGCAATCCTTAGATACACACATGCAACTAAAATTAGTAGAAAAACATTCTTACCTTTTTCTTTGAAGAAAAATAACAAGGTACACAGAAATGCTGTTACAGAGGTTCTTTGTTCCACAGGGTACGGGGGATCTTCCCTAGTAGGAAACTCTTAAATAAAACCTGGAGCCAGCCTGGACAGCACTCCTGCACGAGGTGCACCCAGCAGCCAGTGGATTTGTAAAGCTGAACTCAATTGCCTGCTGCACCCTCCCAACACAACACCAACACTGCAGCTCCTGACTGGAGCTGTAAGAGCAATAAATCAGTTTCCTGCTTCTTTAACTGATTGACTAATGAGCACCATAATCAGTAAACTATTTACACATGGAAACAAGAACACGCAAATATTCTGACTTTTCTCACTCATTTGGTAAGCTTTTCATTTGAAACAAAATCGCAAATATATGGCATTTTGAATTTTAATCAGTATTTCCAGTAACACTATGTAAAAAACACACTGAAGAATTAGTTTCTCTTTTCACAGAGGAACACAGAAATTCTGAACTTGTTCAATGAAGATTCCTTGCTAGCACTCCAGTGCATACCAATCTGTCAGAAATCCGTGACCAAACCATTCTCTCAGATTTTTTTTGCTCTTCTAGATTCACACATAAAAAACCCCACATAGGCATACACCTCACTATTTATTCACCTGGATTGTCATACTGATCTTGCAGAGTGACACAGAAGTAAGCCAAATTCAACTGTTCCTTTGCACCATAAGAAACTTTATAAAATTCTAGTATTAATTAAGCAAGCAGCAGTTTTCTGCACCTGTTCATAGAGCAGAGCAGCCTTACCAATGGACAATCAGCTGTACCACCAAAACCAGAACACCTGAATTTCTCGGATGAAGGGAAAATATTACAATTTTGTCTTCTTATTCCAACATACACAATATTTTCAAGTCTTCCAATACAATACAGAATGAAGCTCTCATAAGATATTGGATGCAATTTTCAAATGGATACTTTTTTTAAAACTCAAAGACTAAATAGCTGACTGCAAGTCATTCAAAAGATAGCATGTTTCAGAATAATTTTTCCCTTTCTAGACTCAATCCATCTCCTCATCAATAACGTTCTTTCACTAGGAAGTAGAAATCGGTTTCCAAATATTTAATTATAGTTGGAAAAAGATTACAAAATACAAAGTTTTATTGTACTTGAGACTAGAGAAAAGTATTACTTTCATTTTTCCATTTCCTTCAAATTCGAGAAAAAGTAACAACCAAACAAATGACAACAAAAACTAACAGATACATGAACTAGTTTCACCAATAAAGCTTGGAAATTCAGAAAGGATTTCACCAAATAAATGTCAGTGGCTGAACCTGGCAGAAGCCATTCCTCACAGAAGTGCTGCATTCCTAGAATGAACTAATGCCCTTCAGTAATACAGAAAATCAGTCACTCAGGCAAGGCAGGACTTAGAAGAGACCAAGGATTAGCATCTCCGAACACTGGAGTCAAACGAAGCCTTTTGGATCCCATGTCAATTCAGAGCTCATCATGCTTTGCAGGGTCCAGACTGGGTTTGATGAAGACTCCCTCCATGGCTTTCCAATAGTTGTGGTGGTTGGCAGCAGGCATGCCATGAACTTCCCGCTGACCTCTAATGGGGTGGCCGTACTGCTCCCCCGTGATGGACAGGAACACCTCAGTCCCCACGTGCTTGAAGCGCACGGCATCCTCCCGCTCCCAGTAAGTCCCACTGCACTGCACAATCCAGAAATCCAGGTCATCTCCTTCGCCATCATCCCCAAAGGCACTTACTTCCTGTTAGAGACACAAGCTTCCTGAAGTGAGAGTGTAAGCAAACACCTCCAGGACACACACATATCAACCACAGACTCAATAGAGTTTAAAGACAAGGATGGGGAAAGAAGAAATGCTGTTGTTTTGCTTTGTCAACAGTCACCAAAGCCAGAAGCAGTAAGGTTCTACCACTAAAATCTGAACACAAAGTGCCAACAAACTCCAACCTGTAATCTGAGCAAAAAGTGCCAAAAAAACCCCAAACAAAACAAAACCCAACAATGACAGTTGAACATTCTTACATTAATGACAATATATGAAGTGTCTACACTGAAAAATGAAACCCAAGGGGAAGTTTTAGAGTCAATCTTTTCCTTAAATAATTCTTTTGAAATGTTATTTTTTCATCACTTTTTTAAATAATCAGGTTATCTAGACACCCTACACAGAGCTGGACCTTATTGGTTCAGTCACTTTACTCATGGTGAAAGAAAAACCTTTTCCACAAAGAGTCAGATCTTCCAAGTTTGAATGTAACAACCTATCTACATGGCCTGATGAAAGACTGACATGAATAACAACAAAAATCTTCCAACAATTGCATTATTTAAGAGAGATTTTCAATCTTGGAGAAGTATTTGTTCAAGGAGAAGACTGGGGCTGAATTACAGTTAGAAACTACACTCTTCTAGATATGTACAAAACTATAAATAAATATGATTGCAAGAGCAGATTCGGTTTTCCTGTGGAAGGAGGACAGATAAATAAGAACAATGAAATGAAATAGAGATAGCAAGAAGATAACTGGGACTAAGAGACTGGATCACCAAGGAATTTGG